>NC_080634.1:65566688-66766688 GCF_027579445.1 Ammospiza nelsoni
TCAACCTGCAAGCTACACTCTTACTTATTGGTTGGCTAATATGTCACAAAGTAGTACTGCTGATTCATACTCAAATTCTTGTCCACTACCATACACAAGATCTTTTCTAAAATGTTTTCCCTAGGGGGTAGTGGCTGGTATGGGAGAGTAGAGAGCATTTGGTTCATTAAGCTTATTATGTCAAGCTTTATTTATTTTATAAAGTAAAGTAACAAGAAAAGAGATAAAACACACAGAGACACAAATCTGTTAAGTAAGTGATAAACAAGAAAATAGCAAAGACCAAAACACTACAGCTGCTAATTGACGGGGTGTTAAAAAACACAAGGCATGGCTTTAAGGAGAGACAGTCTGAGTTGTGCAACAGATAAGAGGAGGAAATTATAGGACCATGAATAGTATGGATTTTGAGAGGGGATTGTGGGACTATAAAAATATTATTGATTGTAGGTGAAGGACTAAGGTAGGGGAAAAAAAAGGAGGAAATAAAAAAAGGAGAAGAATTGAGAGGAGAATAAAAGGGGCCTTTTGTGCATAAGTTGGTATGTAGGTTGATCTTGGCTGGGCACTGAGTGCCCACCAAGCCACTCTATCACTCCACTTCCCAAGGGGATAGGCGGAAGAGGGTAAGATGGATAACAACTAGTAGGTTAAGATAAGGCAGTTTACTAAAATAAAAGAAGGCAAGCAAAAGTTGGCACATGCATAAGAAATGGGAAAAGTGAATCTCTACTTCCCAACAGTGAACAATGTTCAGACACTTCCCAGGAAGCAGGGCTTCAGCATGTACTGCTGTTGCTCTAGAAGGCTAACTCTGTAGATTAATGAATACAAACACTCTTCCTCCACAATTCCCCCTCTCTCCCTTAGCTTTTATATCTGAGCTAGCATCACATGGTATGGAATATAACTTTGGTTAATTTGGGTCAGATAGCCTGGTTATTTCCCCTCCCAGGATCGTGCGCACTTTCAGCCTTTTGATGGTGGTGGGGGGGTATGTTAACTGGACAGTGCTGCTCAGCAGTAGCCAAAACACTGATGTGGTATCAACATTCTTCCAATTACCACTGCAAAGCACAGCGCTGGGAGGGCTGATGAGGAAAAATTAACTCATGTCTCAGTCAGACCCAACACCTGTACAACTCAGTTATGCCACATCACCCAGATTGTTAATATGAGAGTGCTTCATGAAGAATACAATGCACTGACAGATTTTGAAATGCTAACACTTAAAATCTGGTAGTCCCACCAATTGTGTTTATTCTTACCTACAGACTATCCAAACCATCTGTCATAAATTTGGCTGTAAAAATAGCATGTAATACCTTGCTAAAGTCAAAGAAAATTACATTCCCTGCTCTCACCTCATCCACAGAGCTGAAACTTTCATCACAGAAAAAAATCAGGCTGGTCAAGCAGAGCGTAGCAATGGGAAATCCATGCTGCTTGTTTCCAATCACTTTAAACCTGAGCATGGCTTCCAGTTCTGCAGTTCCTGGGAATCTCTTCTTGCTTTTTGATGCTCAGCATGACTTTTGCCTTTTGCAGAAATTAGAGGTTGTCTTAGTTGTCACCACCTTCAAAATGATGAGAGCAGCTTGCAATAACATCAAAAAGCTTTGTCAGAAGTGTTAGACATGCAAAGAATCAAATTCAAATGGACAGCAGTAATTAGATAGTTGTTAATAATAAGCAGATAGAAAGATATTTTGCATAAGATCTTTTACCACTGCCATGATATGTATTACAGTGCAGGCATAAAATGATTTGCCATTTATCCTGATAAACCCAAAAATGCTGTAGAAAGAGTGTGTGCCAGGTTCAAATAAAATGTCCTGAAGTCAGAAAATCACATCCCTGAAAACCTCAGTGAGAGGCTATCTCCCCTAAGTATATAAAATGCACAGTCACAATATGACAGCTGAGTCTGAAAATAAATACATAAACAGAATACAGGGACCCTTGAACTACAAAAAATTATGGCCATTTGCTGATGAGCTTAAATTCAACCTGGAGAGAAGCCAGTTTTAGAGCACAACAAAAGCAATGTGTATGAATTAGCCAGATAGGTGAAGTGATGCTGCCATAAAGGCACAGCAGGAATCCCCTGTTCAAGTTTCTTGAAGTAAGGCAGGAAAGAATAGTACCCTCTGCTAAATCCTTTGCAAAGACTGTGCATATAACTGTATAATAATATGGTGTGCTAGTTTTTACCAGGACAGAGTTAATTTTTTTCCATAGTAGCCATTATGGGGCTATATTTTGCAATTTTTCATGAAAAATGTTGACAATAAAGGGATGTTTAGCTAATGCTGAGTGGCGCTTATACAGTGACAAGGCTTTTTCTGCTTTTCACACCACTGCTCCAGTGAGGACACTGAGGGTGCATAAGAAATTGGGGAGCAGCATAGTCAGGTCAGCTGACCCCAATAGGCAAAGTTTCATACCACATGCCATCATATTCAGCATATATAGTAGGGAGAAGGAGGAGAAAGTGGGAGGAACAGTTGGAATGATGGCATTTTGTCTTCCCATGTATAGATGATGGAGTCCTGCTTTCCTGGAGATGGATGAATGCTTGCCTGCCCATGGGATTCAGTGAATGAATTCCTTGTTTTGTGCCTGTGGCTTTTGTATTACTTATTAAAGTATCTTTATCTCAGCACACAAATTTTTGTCTTTTTTTTTCCCCTTCCAATTCTTTCTCTCATACCACCAGGCGGGATTGAGGAAGCAGTTGTTTGGGTCTTAGTTGATGGCTGGGGTTGAACAATGACATATACCAGAAGCAAAGTTGCTTAGGCTTTAGACTGGCTGTTAAATTTGGATGTAATAGCACCCTCAGATGTATCCCACCTGATACCATTGATCTGTGCATGTCCTGCTTGTCAAAATGGTCCTTATCTTGAACCTTTTTGTAGTTGGTAGGATTTCTGTCTGAATTCTGTCATCAAGCACAGAAGTTTGAGACCTGTTGGCAGACTTTGCCAGTAAATACCTAATTAAAGACATTGATTACTTCAATGATTTGCTCCAAGTTCTTCACCAGCTGGTTGCCTGACTATTGCCTGATCTTTTTTCCTGCTATATAACTATAGAAGCGTTTCTTGTTGCCTTTCACATCACTCACTACTTGGAAATTCAGCCGGTCTTTGTCATTCTGAATTCCATCCCTGCATTATATGGCATTTTCTGTATGTTCCTCTTGGGTATCTTTTCTCTGCTTTTATCTTCCTTATGCTTTCTTTTGGCATTTAATTCAGTCAGGGTGGCTTCCTGTTATGCCTACTTAATTTTATGCATATAGGACAGAGTGCTCTAGTGTTTTCATGAGGTTGTCCTGAAAGATCATCCCGGTCTTTTGGGCCCCTGCAGGGCAAGATGCCACAAGGTCCAGCCTAGCAGTTCCCTGAGCAAGCTGAAGCCTGCATTTACTAGAAACAATTTTTTATGCTTCCGTTTGCTTTCCTCATTTTCCTCACTAAATTTTTTAAATTACAAGTATAGCAAAGTTCCTATCAGTCTTCCCATCCATCACCCATTTTTCTTATTTTTCAGCAGTAGGTGCATCAGAGTGCCTTCTTTAGCCTCTCCAGCACCAGCAAAACACTGTCTCCAGAGCATTCCAAAAGCCTGCATTTCTTGCACCTTTCTGTATTGTATTCTTAACACAATCAGAAAGTAAAAGCTTCACATGAGCTGCTCCATGTCTGCATGAGATTTTATGTTCAGTAGGTGAATTCATAAGTTGCCTTTGGTGCCTGACCATAGGTCACTCACTTTATGAACATCAGATCTGGAGCACATTGTCTTCCTCTTACACTGTACTCTAACTAGGTTAAAAAAATATTAATCCCACAGGAAAAATCTTGTGAAGTGTTTTCAGCACTAGTATCAAGCCATGCAACAGGAAATACCAGTATAACTAGTAGACACACTATCTGTGGTGAAAATGATTAAGCAGAAATTAATAAGAGGGGAAAAGCAACTGTTATTTATCTTTTGATATGATGTTGTAGAATGAGTAGAAATATTTTGAAGAAAGTAAATGGTTCTGTTGCATATGGCTACCATTTTAACACATTACCACATGACCCAACACTATCAGATTTCAGCATGATCAGAGACCTTGGGATTCTTTATCACACAAATATGACAAAATTCCTGTGTATATGATTAAGGATTAACCTACACTTGACATCCATAGTCAAAATCTCATTATGGTAAAAAGGGACATCCTCTTTTTATGAAGACAAAAATTATTATTAGTCTAGTCAAAGTTTTAAAAGTCAATTTGTAACAGATCATTCAGCTTGTATTAGCAGACCATTTGCACTAAAGTTCATATTCCTTGTCCAAATTCAAACAGAAATGGCTCATGCATAAATACTTTAAAAACTGCTACACAAGAGAACTTTCTAACATCTATACATTTTTCTCTAGTAATAAGCTCACCTTTCAGTGTTCTCCTGTTGACAGGAGTCAGTAGCTTTCCTTGAGAATCAGGGTCAGAGTTACAGAAAGTTATCAGCACGTTTGTCAAGAGTATGATGCTCACAGTGAAGGGGGTCTTCCTCCTCCCCATCAGTCTTGGGCTTGTTCAGGTTTGTTTGAATTTGTTTGCTTAGAACATCCTACTTCTTTCCTAGTGGTACACAATTGAAGCTTTCAGGTTGCACAATAATACTCACTCTGCCTCCAGCCTCACTGAATGGTTTGGGTTGGAAAAGAATTTAAAGATCACCTAGTCCAGCCCCTTTGCCAACATCAGGGACATCTTTCACTAGATCAAGTTGCTTAAAGCCCTGTCCAACCTTACCTTGAAAACTTCCCATGATGGAGAATCCCCGACTTCTCTGGGCATGATGTTTCAGTGTCCCATCATCTGAGGGGACAAGCGTAAATAAAGAAAATGGAGACAGATTATTATGAGGTATCCAGTGATGCCCAGGGACAGAAAAAGAGGGAATGAATACCAAATGAAATCCACGAAATTCCATTTAAACGTAAGAAAAATCTTTTTAACCTCAGCAGTAGTCAAACACTGAAGCAGATTGCCCAAGGTGGTTGTGAAGTCTCCAGCCTTGCCTGACTGGGCACATCTTTTAGCAGCCCATTCAAGCTGACCCTTCTCTGAGCATGGGAGCTGAGCTCAGTAGATTCCAAAGTGCCTTCTAAACTCATTCACTGTACTGTGTCTCAGTAAGGTATTAAGGCAGCTGTTCTGTAACTTTATGCGTCCAGTCTGTGCTACTTGATAAAAGATAACGATCTGGGTTGCTGTGTTATTTAGCTATGTAGGGAACAGTAAGGAGCCCAGGACTTGACTTAGTAACAATTTATTTATTTTCATTAATTTGAGCATCAAAGACAGTATCAATGATGTTTGATAAGTGAACCTTAGAATATGGTGTACCCTCATGAACACCTAGTAGAAGATTCAGTTATAAATTTCTGTAAGAACAAGGCTGAATTTAAGAGTAAACTCTGAAATCATTGTTAAATATGTTAGCAACATAACCATATACCTCAGTTTTATAGTTTCCCTCTCAGTTTTTGAGGAAGCAATTTGAAAAATTTTATCTTAGTTTGAGCTAGAATTAAGTTAATTTTTTAAGAAGATTTATTTCAGGAAATGTATTAAACTGATATCTAAAATCACAAAGTATTCTTCTAAATTCAGTGTCCACAATATTAAAATATTAGTTTTATTAGTGCAGCTCTAGGTTACAATTTTTAATACAAAAAATATTTAATGGAGGGGTGTTCAGGCACACACTTAACAGTTATAGATAATATGTGTTTATTATTTACTGGATGTTTGAATTATGGACCCAGCATGCAGATCTCTGGCCAGTCCTTCCTTCTTTATCAGTCCAGCAGAGCATTTGTACTCATTGGTCTTCCATCACCTCTTTTGGGAAGTTGGGGTGAAGTGCTGCAGAAACTTCCTGAATTACTTGTGCCCTGTTGTACTGTCCATACAGCAGATATTGTCACAGTCTCCCATGAGAGCCAACACTGTGAATGTGGGATTTATTACAACTTTCTGCAAAAGGGCTCATCTACTTCTTCCTCATCAGATGGTCAATAGAAGACATCCAATATAATATTTTCCACTTTGTTCTGCTCACTAATTCTAACTGACACTAATTCCAAGCCAGCTAATTGGTTTCTGGGACTGCTACTCAGCAAATTGCTTAGAAGGATCCTAGAAAATGTCAACAGATGGGAAAAATATCCAGGAGTATGCTGAAAATTAATAAAGTTGCCAATCTTCAATCATCAATCCACTTAAAACTCATTCAATTTCATTTTACAGAGTCAGTGTCCATGTTTCTCATGATATCCTGAGGATATCCTGAATCTGTCAAAAATAGAGTTCCTGTTTGCAGGTCTTCTGTCTTACTGATCATTCAGGCAATTTGCACACATCAAAAGAAAAAAGCCTCTAGAAGGCAAGACAGTGTGAACCTCAGTTCACACCTTTCTTCTCTCCAAGAAGATAGGCAGACTGTGAGGAAGTGATGGCATACTCTTAGCAAGTCTCCAGGCCTCTCTTCTCCGAACAGGCCATGGGATGGCTCGAGGTAGGTCTAGAAGGTAGATTAAGGTCTGCGTGCATTGATGTTTACCAGAAGAGAGCTCCCCACTCTGGTCCATGTGCACTGAACATGCAATGAATGTTTACCAAAAAACGATTATATTAAAGTTGAGAGAATTTTTCTGTTTGTTGTTCCTAATCCTTCTGAATGTTTACCATTCTTATCCTGAGTAGACAACAGTGACTCCACTGATTGCACAGAAGCCATTTTTCTCAATATTTTCAGCAGTCAAAGCTAAAAGAGTCAACATAGAACTAAGGTCACAGAATTTTTGCTGTTTTGAATTTTGCTACATAAATATTTATTGATGCATCATTGTTTCTCAGGTTAGTCTGTTTTGGAATCTTATGGAGTAGTAATATATAATAAGAAATTACTTCAATTTTCTGCTTCTAGATCAACCAGTTTTATTGGAGTTATTGAGTATTTTAGGTAAAATCACTGTAAATGTAAAATACTTGCTGTATTTATGCAAGTAAAATGGTTATTGATAATAAATTTAAAGGAAAAAAAGTGTAAATCCTGTTGCAACTAATAAAAATATTCCTCTTTCATATCTTTTTTAAAATCACTTGGTGAAGATAGCAGTGAAATAGCACTATTCCAAAATCTATACCAACAGATGGCAAGCCTTTATTATGCCAGATATGTACTCTGCACCTGTCACATATTTTGCTATAAAAGTGTAAGTATTGCTAGTGTACATGTAAATGACTATTTCGTCGTCAGATCGATTACCAGTATGTTAGCCATAAGTCAAGTAGGAGAATAAATGTTTTACCATAAAAGGAAAAGAACCTTCTAGTTGCCATATGATTTTCATGTAATTACAAGATTCAAACATGCACCATGGGCAAATCTCTCTGACATTTGTTGAATATCTCCTTTTTAATAGGATACTTCATTATCAGGCTCCAAACAATGGAATTCTGTAATGAGAGGAATTTAACTTCTTTTAGAAAAATTTGTTAGATTTGTTATAAATGGTAGTTCTGTGATTGATGGGCAGTGACCCACAAGGGTTACTGCTGCAAATGAAAATAGATAAAGGTCAGTTTAGGTTCCACAGAAAATAATTGTCTTAGCATTTCTAGTACCAACAGATAATAGGCTATCTGAGAATGGTGGGTGAGTTCAAAGTGCTCTTATGTTGTTTAGTTATAAAAATGGAGCTCCAAAAGGAAATCTGGACATACAATGCTGGTAAATACCTTAAAAGGCAAGTATTGACATAGGCAACATACTAAGTCCTGGATCACCAAGCAAACCATATGAAGCAGCAGGAACAATGGTATTTGAAGCATATTTTCCTGTGTGGTATTTCTTCCAAGGTTTCAGTCAAGTACCTTTCCAAAAGAGAAGTATTATGTCAAAAGAATGGGGTTTTTTAAGATGTTTACTCTCTTGATTTTGCTGGATGGTAATGTTGGTAGCATTCATTCCAGCTTGAGTGGTAGGCACAGGCTGAGCACACCTTGTTAACTACATTCCCTTGTCAATGTAGTCAAAGTATTACACATCTTTAGGACAGACAGTCAGCCTGGCAGTGGCAGCAGAGCCACATCAAGTAGATGCCGTGCCTCAATACCAAAATGATTAAAAGAAAGGCAGTTTATTTTTCGTTTATCTCCCAAGATTGATCTCAATTTTCCTATTTACTCATTATGAGAAGAGATCAATCTTAACAACAACTTCTCTAAGAAACACCTCTTTTCAAACTTTTGCTGGTTTTGGGGGGTTAGTTTTGTTTATTTGTTTGATTAAAAAGATATTCTAACAGAAAAGCTGCTTTTTTTTTCTCATTTTAAGTACTTTCCAAAATTCCTAGTTGTTGCTTTACAAGTAGTTATACTGACAACCAAGATCAACAGTGTAGGCTGGATTCCTGGCCAATAATATAATTTATGGTGTGTACTCACTACTCAAAAGTATCTGGTAATCCTTTCTGGGAATTAAACATGAACAGAGGAAGATATGGGGAGTTAACCACATATTGAAGGTCAATTTGGACAAAATTGCTACTGGCTTCCTTCTTTTTTTTAATCATAAATACCAATTTTGGTGTAGTATGTTACTCAGTGTTGGCTATACATGGTAGTATGTATACTTAACCACAAAATAATGGCATTAAAAAAATACAAACCATATTTATTTATTTATAGTATGAGATCATTGTCCATTTTCCCCCTGTGATATGAGCACTACAAGCAAATCATAAAATGGGATACACAAATTCATCTTTTTTTAGTTTTAAAAGACAATACGTGGCAATGTAGGTGAAAAATAGCTTAGTACATATTGAAGGAAAATGTACCAGAATCATATAGCAGATTCCTATTTTCCCAATACATTCACTTCATAGCTAAGCTAAGTTAGATTCAGTAAAATATGTGAATGTTTTTCTCTGTTTTTTTTCCCTGACTCAAAATGCTAACTGACTAATTTAAAGACTCTGCTCTTTTCATGATCTATCATTTCAGGCTCTAATCAGCCACAGCCATTAAAAATCTCACAGCACTTCCCGCTGAAGTAATCAACATGATTTGTTAAATGCTGACACTGGACTCATCTTCATACCAGACACAAACAAAAATAAGAGCAATTTCCAGATTAGGTCTATATGTTCCTATAATTTCCTGTGTTTTATAAATACTGATGAAATTAAATGCAGTCCTAAATCGTAAGGAAGATATTTCAGAAAAAATTGGAGAAAATAGAGTTTAGTGTGAAAAAAAGGTATTCTTTCATATTTCAATTACTCAACACATTGTGACTTGCTTGAATGAAAAGATCATAAGATTTTTGCCTTTGTATTCACCAGGGTATAATATTTCACTAATTTCAATCTCTGAATTTTAAGATACTGTACAATTTTATTTTGGTAATTTCCTTCCTTGCCATTCTAAAGATGAATATATGATACTTGGGCACTTACTACAAATTCCTTGATTGGTTATTCATAGGAGGTAAATTTTCAAGTCCTTTAAAAGTGTGTTCTGTATCATGAGTTCTATTTACTATGTGTCTTTCCATTTTATTTTTTACCTTTTCTTACTATGCCTCCTACTTTTCATTTTCTCTTTGTTTTTCTACTAATTAACTAAATAGCTTTAATAATTTTTCAATGATCATGCAAATTACATTAATTTAGTTCTGTTGTTCTAGAAACTGTGAAGTAGCTTTAATTTATTTTATGGCAAGTCTCACACTTAAAACTTTGAGTTTTTTACCATGGATAACTTCTAAATGGAGTAAGAATTATTTTATGTTTATTAATTATAGGATATGCAGTCTATATCTTTGGCTCATATAATCCAGTTAATGGAAGCCTTTCTACTACACTTGATGCTGTGGTAGATTCCATACTGTATTATCTGTCTTACTGGTGGAGTAACAACATAAAGGTAACAGCTGGGAAATTTGTGCTATGAAATGTGCAGTAGCAAATGAGTACCAGAAATAATCTAACATTCAGCAATATTTAATTAGGTAAATTATTTTTTTCTCAATGGTTTATTCTTTCTCATATGAAATCAATTTAAGGTTTGAACCTAGTAGAAATCAGTACTCTGAATACTCTGTAAAAACAGAAATCATTAAATAAGATTTAGATTGAAGTCCCAAGGCTCAATCTTTCCTTGATTTTAGACTTCATTTCTGTCTGCTATTTCTAGCATTATTTCCATACTGCCTTAAGTAGTCAATTGATTAAAAAAACTGCAAACTGAAAAAAAACACCTATGAATCCTAAAATATGAATCATCTCTTAACATCAGTGTGAATTCTCTGATCATTAATTATTTAGTAATTAGCCTTTTTAAGTTTAACACATTCCTGGTGTACACAGAGGCACATCTGCACCAAGATGAGTAGACAGCATCTTTTACTTAGCCAGTTCTTTAATCAAATATTTAGGTTGTTATATTAAATAACTATGATTGACATTTGAGAGACGCCTAATGTCCTGATTAAAAAGAAACAAACCAAACAAAAATCCTGAAAAAAATCTGAAGATTTTTTGATCCTAAATACAGGGGCTGGTTTTGAATCCTAAATATAGCCGATTGCTAAGCACCTTAGATTAGAACATCCTTTCTAAAACCAGCATTCAGGGATTTAATGTCAAAGGCCAGGCATTAGAGTCAGAGGAGTTTATCATCTGTCTCTAAGAAAGATACAGGCCTTTGCTCAGACAAATGGGTCTCCAGATTCCTCAGGGATCCATATGCATGGATGTGCCCATACATAGGTACTAAGTACTGCTGTATGAGATGTAGCTCACAGTTTCTGAGACATATTCAAAGGGTCTGCATATTTAATAAAGGACCTTAGAAGGTGATCATGCTTTTGAAGTAGCAAGTGAATGGCATCACAAATGGTATTAGATACTTAGAGTGAGATGCTGAATGCTGCGTACAAGTGCCAGTTTCTTATGAGTGCCAGGTCCCACCTGCCTTTCTGGTTCTATGCAACAGGTTATAGGCCATCAAACTGTATGAGATGTCTGTGGTTAAGAACCGTGTCCCTGAGTTCAGTTTTCTCTGTGGCTAGTAATGAAGAGGGATTTTTCAACTGCGTTTTTCTGAGAAACCTCAGTTCCACCTACGTCCTCAGTAGTAATTTACATACTTGGCTGGATCTAGTCTTTAATCAGTATTTCACACATGACATTACTGTTATTTTAACAGATTTACAAAACCAACCACTTTCCAGTATCATTATAAGGCCTATATTAAAAGTTTTTTACCTTTTAAGTTTTTCCTATTACAAGATAAAAATCATTGCATGGATTTTCATGTATAAGGTCTGCTTAGGAATATTTGCTTATTTTTCATGATATCATATGTGTAACTTCAGCTATTTAGTATTTATATCTTAAGTTCAGAAATGCAGACCCTTTGAAAGGTAATCCTTACCTTTCCATTGTTTTTAATTAAAAAGTACCTATAAATGTTGCCCAAATGCATTATAGTAATACTGGACATTATTTTCTCTTGAAATTAAATGTCAAGTTTTGCGATTTTTACTTTTTTCTTAATAATAACTTCCTAGTTGTTAATTAAAAGATACTTTCAAAAATCTGTTTTTTACTACTATTTCTCTAGATTCAATGGATTTGCTTCCATAATTCTAAATTAGTTCCTGTAGCTTAGAAAGACGTAATACATTTGCCTTCATGTCTACTCTAAATCTCTACTTCAGTTGCCTTGATGAATCTTTGCAACATTAACGTTGAATGTCTTCAGGTATGCAGATTTTTACAACTGTCTTCAGCCTCATGCAGATTGCCCCTGCATGACTTCTTCCTCTCTCAGGAAATGTTATCTCTTGGTCTATATCCTGGCATATATACTGCTTCTATCCTCAGAGGCCTTCAAGACTCAGATAGATGAAACCCTAGAAACTGGTGTGACTTCACAGCTGACCTTGCTTAAAGCAGAGGTCGGGCTAGAGACTTCCAGAGATCACTTTTAACCTAAAGTACCCAGTGTTCCAGTGAATAGGTCAGTGGTCTTGGAAATTGTCTAGTTCTTTTATCAGTAACTTGTCCTTATAGAACATTAAAGAGACTGCAGCCTTCTTTACTGAATTCATGATTCATGGAATGTTTCTTATAGTCTCGCTTCTCACTTTAAATGACCATCAGAAGCGGATTCTTCTGCTATGTATTACTTTCCTTATTACATCAGGCCCTAAATGTTGTACATCACTTATTTTCTTAAATGGTATTATTCAGTTTTGTAAAATAGGTTTATACTTTTTTTCATATTTATTAATCAGAATTTTCAGGGGCTAAACTTGACCAAGCAAGTTGCATGAGTCTTCTCTCCTGTTTCCTCCCTGTGTTGATATTGACCATAATGTTTTTTCAGAATTTTATAGACTGAAATATATAATCCCCAAGAATTCCCCTGATTATTAAATTTAACAATAGTAGATACAGTTGTTACATAATATATATATATATATATATAATATAGTTATTGCACTCTTGAATTCATGTTCATGCAAGTCGTTTGGCTCAACATTTCTTACATATATATTAAAGATTAAGTCAAGATCTGCTCCAACTTTACTCCTGACTATGTTACAGAAGCTGAGTATCAGTTCCACTTTTGCAATTTTCTTACCTCCTTTGAATATTTTCAGTTTGACCAGGATAATAATTTATATTGTGGAAATGCAGATAGAAAGAAGATCATCAGATTGCACATCAACATGCTCAGAGGAAAGAGCTTTTCATTGTCTTTGAAGCCACCAACTCCTGTTCAGTTGCAAACTGTAGTGGTTTGTACATGTACAAACAGAAGCCAAGAAATGGGCTGCAGTGATGAAAGCTGCCTTCTTCTTCCCATGTGGCTCTGGAAAGGAAGAAGACTCCACAGTTTTCTTTACATTGCTATATCACAAAGTGATGTCATAATATTTGATAAAGCTGAATAATTTATATTTTGATGAAAGCGTAGTTCTCACTGTAATAAGAAGACATTATGCTTTGTACTCAATTAATTTAACATCTGTCAGTGCTAGCAGTAAAATGTGATGTTAGATTTCTTTTTTTACTTTTGTTTGACTACTAAGGCAAACACCTCTATTTACATTATTGTGTGGATTTTACTTTTTTAAAAAAGTAACTTTATCTGTCACATCAGAAGCTTTAAAGAAGCCTAGACATTTTATAATTCCCGTGCACTCTTAATCTACTTTGTGCACATTACACACTTGGACTTTTCTAAATTTATTGTAATTAGACGTATGTATTACAAAGGAACTGCTCATATTGCTCCTACCTAATCTCTAATTTATATGCAGAAGAGCAAAGCTAAATAGTTTAGGATTTTCACATTTAATACCCTTTTTACCTAATCAAATTATACAGCTTAGTAGCTTCCTTCCCTGTGGTTTGCATTTTTTTTTTTTTTTTTAATAAATCAACATAGTCTTAGGCAGGCATGAATGCTACTTCTGTAACCTTTCTCTTTTCACTGAGTGTTCTCTGGGGACACAATAAATCATCACTCAGAAATAAATGTTGCATGAGTAGCCCCTTATAAATAATGAGTTTATAGTTGAAGAACTAGTGAATTCAAATTATGTTTAAATGAAACTGCACACCCTTTGTGTTTTCCTCCATTCTTTTCTCAAAAGAGTATTAAAATTTTGACTCCACAAGCAGTGGGAGATGTGTCTAAATAAAACTGGATTAACCTAGTGAACTCCTTCACAGAATTGAGGTTTTGTCACCAGAATTGGTTCTTATGGTCTAAGATTTAAATCTGAGGCTGATTTTAATTTTGGTTTTCTCAACACTGCATATCCCACTGAATCATTTAAACAAAGTGTCACACTTCAGCAACTCACATGATCATTTAGTAAAAGGCATAATTTCCTGCTGACTGTTAGGTTTTAATAACTACTGACATGAATTCTCAAAACTGCAGCTTATCTCTTTTCTTTATCTTACAACATTACCCTCAGCAACATATGGTATAGTGCCTGTAAAGAGAATTATAAGTCTGAAAACAAGTAAACAAGCCCAAGGTAATAATTAGTTAATTAATTTTTGCTTTAAAAAAATTGTATTTGTATGTCATTTGGCTTCAAAAATCTGGTGCTCCCTGATCAGACTGAACTATTCTTTTATTTTTCTTTTTCTTCTGAAAACACTAACAAATCAATACTGTGTTTAGAAATATTTTTCTTCTCAAATTAATGGTTAAGTTTTATGTGTAAGATGACTGAGTTTCTCATCTATTTTTTTTTTCGGAGAGAGAATTTTACAAAGACAATTATCAAGTCATAATCTATCATCTTTCCTGTGTGTATAACTTGACATATTCTCTTCAGTGTTAGATTTAGCCTTCTTTCTTTGTTCACTGCTTATGTTTATTGTCTTCATAAAGAAAACTAAGATATTTACAGAACATTAACTTTATGGAAAATGGCTCAAGACAGCAGAATTTGAAGGGTTAATTAAGAACACAGTAGAGAACGAAAGCTTGCCTGTCAGAAAGCATATGAAGAAACAAAGAAAGAAGAACATGAGTTTAGTGTCATATTGAACACATTTTTAATTATCGTTTCAACTGCAAAACAGCTGAATAAATGAAGGAACAACAGAGACAAAGCATTATGATTTGTCTGCAAGGAAGTGAGGACTGATGTCCCCTCTCAAGGGGTAGGGAGAATTGGGCTTTAGATTTCTTCTAATTTCTAATTAATGTTTCTGTGTTTGATTGGCAGTAAATTAAATTAGTTTCCCCAGTCAGGGTCAACTTTGCCCGTAACAGTAATCAGAGTGTGATCTCCTTCTCTTTATCTCAACCCATGAGCTTTTTGTCATATGTGTCTCCCCTGTCCTGCTGAGCAGGGGGAAAGATAGGGCACCTTAGTGGGCACCTGTCAGTCAGCCAGGGTCACATCTCCCCACTTACAGATGAAACAAACCTCAGAGGAATTGCTGATTCACCAGGTAGGTGGGATGCAATTCAGAGGGACCTCATCAAGATGGAGAACTGTGTAGACAGGAATCTCTCAAAATTAACCAAAGGAGAAGAGGAAGATTTTCATCGTGGCAGAAATAATCCCATGCACTAACTCATAATGGGTAACATATGAGTTAAAAAGCAGCTTTACATTGAAGGATATGGAACTCCTTGTGGACTGTACGTTGGCCAGCATCCAGGAACATGCCCTTGCTGCCACAAAGATCAGCAGCCTCCTGGGCTGCATTAAGAGGAATGTTGCAAGCAGGGAGATTATCCTTGCTCTTTTCTCTTTCCTGGAGAGGCCTCATTGGGAGTATTAGGTCTACATTTGGGATCCACTGTACAAGAGGGACATGGGCACATTGAATTATGACCAGGTCCAGCAAATGGTTACTCATAGGGAGATGATTATTTGTCTGGAGCATCTTTCATAGCAGGAGATGCTAAGTGGGGTAGAACTCAGTTTAGAGAAGAGAAGGCTCAGTGAGATCTTTTTCATATGCATTAATACTTGATAGCATAAAGAAGTCAGACAAACTCTTTTCAGTGATGCCTACAGGACAAGAGGCACTGGGCCCAAATTAAAACACATGAATTTTCAGATGGACACAAGGAAACACTATTCTGAGTGTGCATTTTTGAGTGAGCAAGTGGTTGCATGCTGGAACAGGTTTCCCAGAGAAATTGTGGAGTTTCCATCTAACAAGATACTGGAAATGTGACAGCAAAATACCATGAATAAGCAAGTCTAGTAAACAGGGGTTTTGGACTGGTATTGTGGATTCAATGCAGCTAGCACCAAAGTGCCACCCAGCTGCTCATTCATTTCCTACCCAGCAGGATCAGCGAGAAAATTAGTAGGATAAAAGGTAGAAAACTCGTGGGTTGAGATAAAGACGGGTAATATGAAAAACAAAATCCATGTGAACAAGTGAAGAAAAACAAATAATTAATTCACTGCTTCCCATGGGCAGGCAGAGCAAGGCCCCATCATACATAATGGTGACTTTGGAAGACAAATGCCATCAGGCCCTCTTCTTCCTTCTTTTTCCCAGCTTTATATATTGAACATGATGCCATATGTTCTGGAATATCCCTGTGATCATTTTAGATCTCTTGTTCCGGCTGTGTTTCCTCCCAGCCTCCTGTACACTCCCAATTTCCTTGCCAGCATGGCAGTATGAAATGCAGAAAATATCTTGTCTCTATGTAAGCCCTGCTCAGCAATAATAAAAGCATCTCTATATTATCAACCCTGTGTTCAGCACAAATCCAAAACACAGCCATGTATAAGACACTGGGAAGGGAATTAGTTTTACTCCAGCCAAAGCCAGCACAACTCGGCAACCTCAAGAGGTGCCTTCCATCCCCAGTTGGTCCATGATTCTGCGAGTTTTTGCTCTTGGTATGTAAATTTATCATGTTTTCATATTTCCTCTGAGTTTTCCCTTAAAGTGAAGGAGAAATCTACTATCCTTCAATGGCAGAATGTAATCTTCACAACTTCCTTTCTCTTTATAAATTCTTTAAGGAACTTTTGCACCATCAGAGAAAAAGTAGTCTTATGAGATGAAAGGCTAGGAATTGAACACTGAATAGCTGGAAAAGATCTCTTCTCCAGATCATAGAGAAAAGTCATTCTAGAGTCTTTGGAGTAAAACCCAAAGTTCCGTGACACCTTCCTCCTTTGACATCTTTATAGCTGGATTCTCAGTAAACCAGATTCAAAAAGAAAGGATTAGGAGGTAGTCTTGGCGGGCTACACCATCAGCTATAATTTACTATAGTCATGGAGTTATAGGGGTTTTGGGTTATAGGGGAAGATCTCTTGAGCCTGAAAGTACATAGATTAGATGAGTTACATTTCTTAAGTGACTACTTTGATATCTTATCAGAAACCATCACTGTTGAGATCTCTGTGCTTTATTATCACTTCACACAAAAGCACAGGCTTAACCAAAATATTACTTCCCTCCAAAATCGTGAATCTTACAAACTTCAAGGATCAAATTCAAAGTAGGTGATGCAGGGAGTAAATAATAAAAAAGGTGCATTAGCAATTTCAAAAGTCAATATTTAATCTAAAACGGAGATATTGTTTTATCTCACTGTTTAAATAAAACAGTATTTGTGTGAGTGATAATATTTTAGGACCATGAAAAAAGTAATTTAATTACTTTTTTTATGTGAAGTAGTTTATAACAATAAAATCAACACCTAAGTACAACAGCTTCTGTGAGGCATATTCCAAAATTCTTATCAAAGATTACTATTTGAACAAACCTCATGAGGTTTTTTTTGCTGTACATTGAAGATGCAGTCAGTGATGTAAATTAAAGGATGCATTTGCCTAATGGGAACAGATTCTTTCAATGCACCCAGCATACCAGACAAATTTTACATCTCCCAGCTTAGTACACATTCAAAATATGCTGAAACACATCCTTAAAAGACGTCTCTGTGCCATGCCTTTACAACTAAAATGCAGAAATTAGGGGGTGCTTTTTTAAATACATAACATTTATGTACTTCTGTGCCATACCTAGGTCCTTGGTCCACAGACATGAATTTAGATAAAGGAAAAAGGTACCTCTTACTAACAGTTAGAGTCCACATCTTTTGACTTATCATTGGGAGAGTACTTTTCACACTTTGCTTCATTCTGCTTCAAAGACATATCATATTTTTGCTATTGACCTCGTGGTTACAATGTAAAGAAGAGTGCCTGTGATGTAAAATCTGCTAGCTGTAAATCATAGACTATTTTAAAGATTGTCCAAGATGATCAATAATAATATTTTAAAATTAAAATCTGTATCTCGATAAGATTACTGGACTTAGAAAATGACACTTTTTAAAAACTATATATTTCAAAGTTATTCCTATACTTTAACAAATACTTGACACGATAAATTATTTTATTCTCATTTATTAATTTTATTTGAGTTATTTAAAGGGTTTGCCCAGTAGCAGTTTCTAATATCCCTAAAATAAATATTTTTTTTATTATTGATATCCTTATGAATAGGTAAGAGTTACAGACAGAAAACATATAATGCTTTAGCTGGAGTGGGGTTGTGTACAGCAAGTATAAATCTGATTATTATTATTACTTAATATGATTAAAAAAGTGTAACTCCAAGATGAAATAGGGGCTTTAGAATTGGGATCTAAGTACCTAACTTTAATGTAGCTATTGTCTCGAGGAATACAAAGCCCGGTCCCTAATGGATCACTGCATTTACTCCTATCCCCCCTGCCCACACCCTTCTAGTGTTACTCAAAATGCCCTAGGGTATCTGAGACATCTCTGAGACTAACATGTGATATTTGATTTATGAGATAACTCTGCCTTTCTAGAGGAGCAGCTTAAAATATGTGGACTATCTGTATGTATTGCAAATTACACTGGAATCCAGCATTTAGGAAACTGAATCAAAGCCCAGGCTACATTATTACCATGGAACAAAGGACATACAATTAGGATTTATTAAGCCTGTATAAAATGAAATCTTCAGTGTCTGTAGGGGATACCCCAAATTTACTGCTCTCTTACTGCTCCATATGATCTTCTACAGGTCTTGAGAATAATTTTCACCTTCATGCAAATTTCTCAAGAACCCTGCTGTGTTTCAGATTCAGTGGTGGTAGTGTTTAACCCCAGCAGGCAAGTAAGCCTCACTCAGACACTGCTCCCTCCGTTCAGTGTGGTGGGGTATGGGGGGATAGAATATAAGAAAATAAAGATAGTGTAGAAAGTAATCTTACCCCTAAGGAGCTGTAGCTGGGCCAATTATCAAAGATTAGGAGCAGGCCTGTTTTTAACAGGCCACAGCTGTGACCAATGAGAAGAAGAGTGCTGTAAAAGAGTGGGTTTGTTGGTTGAGAAGGGAAGTGGAGTCAGTTAGATATTTTGTGAAGGAGAAGTCCGTGCTTGGAAGAGCAGCCCACCAGAAAAAGGTATGAAACTTTTGCACTAAGTAGAAAACAATATGGAACCCCTGCAATAGGAGGACAACAGTGGGGGATAGAATTGGAAGGGGGAAAAAGTGAGGAAGTTCGTGAGTTGAGACGAAGAAAATTTATTAGGTTAAGTAAAAGCTATGTTTTGCTTAACAAAGGTAAGAAAGGAATTGATTCATTGCTTCCTATCAGCATTCAGAGGTTCAGTCATTTCTAGGAAAGAAAAAATTTAATGTAGCCTAGCCAAAACCAGCACAACCGGTCATGTTTAGGCAATTACATCAAGTTTAGAAAGAAGGTGTCTTACACAAGATGAAACAGCCAGGAAAAATATCTAGTAGGTGCTGGCCCTTGAAAAAAACTCACTGGCCTTAGTAAACTAAGTATGATCTTTGGCTGGATTGTAAGAGGTCTGTAGGTGTCTACCATCAAAGTTAGAAAACATGAAATGGCTGGGGGGCCTATATCCTTCTGAGTTGGTAAGGAGAGAGTCAGACGAAGTATCCTAAGAGCTTGGAAACAATACTTAGATCCACCTTTTTGAGACACTGAATTTGATCCTCTAGCAATGAGACATTCAAGGGCCAGATAGCCATCCTTGCATGAAGCTATGGTAACTGGCAAGTGTCTGGGTTAACACTCTAAGCAAAAACAGGAATGAGAACCTACTGAGTTTTCTTAGACCGGGTGAGAATTATGTTCTGTAATATTTGCATCATAAAAAGTGCATGCTGCTGGAAGATTTTAATTTTATTATTAAAATCATGATTAATTGTATGATTAAAGCACCTGTGGAGTTGAGTTTTTAAGATGCTATACTTTAGACATAGGACATATGGCAACCTATCAATGCATCTGATCTTCTTTTATTTAAATCTTATTCTAATTTAAAAAAAATATTTTTCTCTTATGTCAAAGAATTAAAAAAAAGGCATGTAACACACAAAAACCTGTGCTTGTGTTTTACAGAAAGAGTCACTGCAGTCAGTAATGCCTATAATTAACTTGATTTGCTGCCTGTGGCTAATATTTTCTTTTACATAGAAATCTTTCTTTGGGTATCAGAAATGATCCAGCTTTTAGAGTTGTGGAGGCTTTTCCTCTTTTCTGATTTTTTTCCACAAATAATTATGAAAATTATGTTAGCTTCTGAAAATAGAATTATTTAATTAAGCAAATCTAAAATCTCAGTTATTGTGACATAGAGCTTGATATTTGGTTAGCAGTTCCCTGGCATCAGCAGTTTGCTGATGCATAATTGACTGATGTCCATTCACTTAGTTGAAGACTGTAATAAGTGTTTTCTAATTTTTGTAGCAGATTTAGAAATCTTAAAATTTTATTTTTCTTTTTCATATAATAATGGAATTATCTCGTGCAGGTAACAGAAGTGAGGTCCGTTCATGTATAGATGAAGCTAACTACATATTCAACATGACACTATTGGAAGCAATATTCTGATAAGACATTAGAGAAAAACCTGGATTACTCATTCATTCTATGAAACAGTAAAATAAAAATTTAGCTTTTTAAAAAAATCCTTTTAAGGGTAATTTTTTTCAGTATAAATTAATTTTTTCATAATCTGAACTCAGACCATATATGAAGATACATGCTAAAGGAGTTAATCTGTGCTTTTTATGCCTAATCCATCACTAAATCTTGCTGTGGCTGTCTACTTTCTATCCTTGTTAAGAAGTTAAGGAAAATATTGTAATAGGAAAAGAAATGAGTGATCATTGGCAATAAAAATTTTTAATGAGAACAAATCCCTCTGAAGTTTTCCTTTAGGCCTCACTAAATATTAAAATAAAAATAAACAGGATTTTTAAAGATCAAGAAGAGCCGTACTACTTTAAGGTGATCTAATGTAAATGAACACACAGAAGGAAATATTGTATTGTATTGTTTATTTTTTCCAAGGCAATCTAAAATTCATAGATGATATTTTGTTTCTTATTCAAGCAGATAACATTTCCAGCAAAGAAACACCTGGGCTATACTATTCCAAGTGTAACCTTTCAGTTTAGGGTTCATCAGAAATTCATCAGTCTTTAACCAACTACATGTCAAATAACATATTAATTTCATAATTACAACATGGTCTTATTTCCATGTTAATGGGGATAATGGGACTGAGACTTATAATTTTTAATATTACCATTATTATTTGGATAATCTGTACCAGATGGACACACAATTCTATATAAAAAAGTTTATTGGCTTTTAACCAATATATGTGTTCAAAAAAATACACCTAAAATATACAACTCCTTCAATTCTGGATTAATGAAGTACAAATCATGATCTTCACATTTTATTAGGACAGATTCAGATTTTAAATCTGGACCAAAAATAAAAATTCTTTAATTTTTAGGTTTGCAGAAATTTTCATGTAATTTTGTTTGATGTCAGTGTCTCATCAGCATAGGGGGAAGATGAAGTATGTTTTAATATATATGACTAGAAAGGTTAATAAATAGTAAAAGATAGATAGATAAAATATGAAACTGAATTTAAAAGGAAAAATATGTACTGCATTCATAAAAAATGTCCACAAATGCATGGCGAAGAACCTTTGGAACAACATGTTAATTGAAATAGCTGAATCTGCAGGAAAACAATTTTAATAGCAATGGAAAAATCAAAAAAGGAGAAAGTGAAGATAAATTGTAAGCAGTGTGTGTTTTTTATTTGAAAGACTTGTCCAAGCTTGTCAGGATGACATCTAACATGAGTACAGAGGTCATGAAAAAGAAGGCAAGCAAATTATTATTCTTTCACAGTAATCGTAGTAAAGTACATCTTTTTGTGAAATGTTTTTATTTTAATAATCTGTTGTAACTCTGTTCTGCTTTCATCCTTTCTCCCCACTAGCACAAAAGGGAAGAAAGTCTTAGGGATCTTATTTGTAAAAGAATTCTAGTGTTTGCCAGTATATTTCTAGTTACTTTAAATGCAGCTCTATTTGTTTTAGTATGTAATATTTATCTTCTACAGGCAATTCCTGATTTCTTTAGTTAAAATGGAGGGATGAGGACAGAAAGAGACAACACTGGTAAAGCCAAAAAGATTTGGCATGTAAATTCTAAGCCAAATGTAAAATGTACTCCTTTTTATGAACATTGTCTATCATGAAGAACAAGACCTGAGATGAAAAACATTGAAGTTGTGCCATGAAATTCTTTCACTTCCACAAATGCTGGAAACTGATTAATTCGCCACCTTGGTGATGTACCATTTGGCAGTGAGGAGTTATCTATGTATGTTGTGAATACCTAATCACTAAAAAGAAATAAAATACTTATGAATCATCTAAAATATGTATTAACCCAAATTTTAAGAAATTTTGCATTCTCCAAAGCTTGGCTCTCTCCTGCCAATAGATGCTCTGTGTTTCTACAAAACTTGTTTTAAGTGCTTTGATCATCACAAATACAAGAGCACTATCATAGAGAAATCTGGAATATTTAATGTTAGAACCATTTAACAGTTTATATCCAGAGAGTATTTTCTTCAAATCCTGCTCAAAACAGATCCAATTAGCTGAGGTTTTGTCCAGTCAAGTCTTGAGTAGTTCCAAGGGCAGACATAGAACAAATTCCCTGGGTAACTTGTTCTAGTTTTTGTTGGTATTAATGGCACTTTTCCCCCCTCTATTTAAATCAAAATTTGTTTATTTTATCTCTTGATCTACTGCCAAATCTGGCTCCATCTTTTTTATGCCATCCTGTCATCACTGCACATACAGTACTTAATACTTAAAATTTATATCATTTATATTGTTAAATAGCAGTGAGTACAGGGAAACATGAAATTGATGCCATGGGGTTATCACTGACAGCTGTGATTCAAGGTGTCATGGATCTCTGCTTTGGCTGCCTTTGCTGTGACCAAAATGTGCATCCCTGAGCCATTCTGTTACTGTCTCAGCTATTAGGTCTCTGATGGTCTCTGGTAGTGTGTACTTGTCTGATATACTTTGCTATGTTGCTGTTAACCTGTCACAAAATATTTAGGAATTTCAGCTCTGCGTAGTTATTGTCACTGACAGTTCAGGTTTTTCTACCTCTCCACTGGTTGTTGTCACATTATTGTCATCAATTGCATGAATGCAACCCATTTCTGCCCTTCTTCACTGACTGACCACAACCTGTATCTCATGTTCCTTTAACATCTGAAGTGCACATAGGGTATCTTGCTCTTTTTATTATGCACTGCAAGCTCAGAGAATAGAAGGACTTTCGGCATTAATGGGGTTACTTTGTAGTATTTTTATGTCAGTGCTGTCTCATGCCTCCCTTGATGGCTGTACATTGCCACCATATGTTCAACTGTAGGTTTTCTTACTGACTTCATAACAGTACAAAACATTTTTTTTCTTTTTAATTTTTTTTTATATTTTTCCCCAGTTTAGTATATTCTTCGGGACAATTTTATGCAATGTATTAAAAAAAGAGAGTACAGATTTAAAGACTGGGCACCCAAACATTAAATTCATGCTCCACCCAGGGAACCATTCTTTTATTAAACTGTCTCCTTCTCTTCTGCATTGAACATAACTATGCTCTTTTACTGCTGTGCACTTCGTGGCCAGTATATAAAAGTACTTCTTTATTCATTATTTAGGTTCCTAATTTGTCCACCAAAGGCAGCAGAATTAATTACTTTGCCTAATATCAGGGGCCTCTTATCCGGTATTTGTTACTGTTGATCAACTGTTGATACAGTGCATACAGTTTGAAATTAAATAATAAAAGCAAAACATACTTAAGAACTATTCAAGCCTTACATATAATTTCTGACTCTTATTAGAAATAAAATTTTCATAGGCTTCTGCTTTATATTTATTGACAGTGAAATTATTTGAAATTTTTCAGTCATACATTGAATTCTTAATTTGCCAGAAATGTCAGTTAATCATCTGTTTCTGAACTCTTCTTTCCATCATGTAGAAATTGTATTAGGCATAAAAAAACAAAAAAAAAATTCCCATAATTTTTCAAAGCTGTAGTATAGGGAAGAGCCTCATAGAGAAAGTTTCTGAAGGAATGGGAAGTATCTGTGGAAAACACATGAGTCTGTGTCGAGATCATTAGGATCTGTGGGCACACAGGAGGATTTCATGAATGTGAACTTTTTTTCATATTAAAAACATAGTCCTTTGACATTTCCTGTTAAGTGAAGGAACACTGCATGGGGAGGTGAAACAGAAAAATAAGATCTGTCAAGCCATATTTTTTTGTCAAGAGGAATGTTAGCAATGACATCAGGGTGTAAGTACTGTCAGTTCACATCAGCCTGATGCTGGATGGCTCAAAAAACTGTTCAGCTGCTGAAAGCAGAGCTTCATTTGCAGACTCGGTCCATGCATCTATCAGATAAAAACCCCACTTCTTTAAATAAAACAAACAAGACAACTCTTGGTAGAAGGGAATCAAGCAAATGATTGATCTCACAAAACCAGTAAAACTTCTGGGATTTTTTGTTTTCTTTTAACTGTGCAACCCAGCTGTTATGACACCACAGTAGTCTCAAAGCTCTGTCAGCCATTTTTCCACTGGCCATTTAACTTCTGATCTCAGCTGACACATATTTAATTTATTGTGGTTTTGTGCATGGAACATATGTGGGGTAAAAACCTAGAAATTCTAAGCTGTCAGTGTAATCAGTGGATACCTGGTCAATATAGCTAGAGGGGTATGGACAGCTATTCAGCTCACTGATAATCCATATATTGACAACACTTTAAATTGATGGGTCCCTTCTTACTCTGATTATTCTGTGATTCTCTGATACTCTAAACTTCACAATTTTGAGTTGTGTTTCAACCATGGTATGATCACACCATAGCTTCTCTTTCCCTGCCATTGACCAATGAAGTCATAGGCAGAAATAGTATTATTTAAACTGAAATTAAGTCATCACATCAAACTCATTATATTGCTCACATTCCTTTAGAAGTATACACCTAAAAAACTTGCTCATTCCCCTGCTGTTAAGGGTTACGGTTATCTGTCCCTTCAAAATTTATTTTTATTCTATTATTTTAGGCTTGGAATCTCTAATATGCATGCACCATCTTCAAATCTCTCTCAGCTTTGAGTTCAGTTTTGGGGCTTTTCTGACTGAAAGAAAAAATATGCACAGAATCACACCCTGGGTATTCAGTTAAGAATTTCTCTTGGGGTTTATAAGATAACTGGTGACAAATCTACCATGCAGGCATGCTGTACAGAGCACAGTAGCACTGTTCTTGGAACTCCTGGAAAAAAAATTTCTTAAAAGAAGAGAGAAGTAACTATAAAAGAAAAAAAAATCAGTATCATATTTTGCTAACCTAACTGTGGCCAATAAGTTTTTGAGCCTTTTGTTCCTTATACTTGACATTTAAAATTTATCAATTATATAACTCTGTTCTTTTACTGCTGTAATTTGGGACTATGACTTTCTACCTTTTTTAACAGTTTTTTTTCATAAAATTCCTTTCTGTAATTCAGAAAATCTTTTGAGTCTAAAATTTTTTTATTCCCTTACATTTCCTTTTTGGTCCTCAGATACTTACCCCATAATAATATCCTATTTTTTCATGTTATGTCTTCACAGATAACTTCCTTGGATAGCCAGTTTGTTATATTTACCAAGAATCTTATGGTAATTACCATATAGGTTAATAAGTGAGGTGGCTTAAGTTAGATACATAAATTGGATTATATAAATAGGTAGTGATGTGAACTGAAAAACTGGGCACAATTTCCAGCTGGAGCCCAGTCACCAGTGGTACACCCCAGGGCTCAAAAATGGATCAGGAGAGCAAAGTTCAGAGATTATATAAATGTAGAAGAAGTAGTTGATATAATCAGAGATTATATAAATGTGGGAGAAGTAGTTGATACAACAGATGGATATGCCCCCATTCAGACAAACCTGAGCAAAATAGAGAATTGGGTGGTACAAACCTCATGAAGGGATGTACCAAGCCCTGTACCGAGTTCACCCTGGTGCCTAACTGGCTGGAAATTAGCTGTACAGAGGGGACCTGATGGTCCTGTTGTATAGCAAGCTGACCAGGATCCAGCAGCATGCCCACACTGCCAAGATCGAGAGTCTCGTTGGCTGCATCAATAGAATGTTGAGAGCAGGGAAATGATACAGTTTTAGGTTTCACAGTCTAACAGGGATTGGATTGGATTATATCCATGACAGGGATACAGACATAGTGGAGAGCAAGTGGAGCATGTGAGGATGGTTAAGGGCCTGGAGCACCTTTCATATGAGAGGATGCTGATGAGGTGGAACAGCAAACCCCGGATAAGAGCAGTCTCAATGGGATCTCATTCATGGGCATAAATACTTGATGAGAGATACTACTTCATAAACATAGGTTTTTTAAATTTAATAAAATAATATGGAAACCATTTATTCATGGTTCCATCTGTGTAAATCCACATGCAGTATTGTTATAAGAAATGTTGACCTGTGGGAAAGCTATTTATTCTGAACTTCTATGGCTTTAAGATCCAGTATGTTGTACTGCTGTTCTAACTTATTTCTGATGCTTTGTCTTTGGTGAGTTGCACTAGTGCAAGACAGCTGGCATTGGCTCTGTCTGGCATAGTGGAAGTTTTGAGCAACTTCTTACAGAAGTCACTCTTGTAGTGCACCACCCCTCCCCCCCAAAAAAAACCCCAAAAAACAAAACAAAAAAAAAACAAAACAAAAAAACAACCGAACAAAAAAAAAAAAAAAACAACAAAACCAAACAAATCCTTGCCACACAAAACAAATATATACCCATTATGAAATCTGTTTTCATGAAGAGTTCTTTGATCTCTAGCATTGTGGTTTATATACAAAGAGAAGTCCAGGAATCTTGTTCCATGTATCAGTCAGCAGATCTCACAGAGGAGCACAGGGCTTGGTTTCTCTTGTCTGTCTATACCTATATGGCCCTTTGACATGAGCATGTATGTAGATTTGGGAAAAAAAGATAGAACACTCTATGAATCTGTCAGTTCTGTAGAGAGAAAACATTGGCTGCAGATACTTAGGATTGCTACAGATATTCAAAAAAATCTACTGGTAACAATGAAGGTAGCTAGTTAAAAAGCTCTGGGGAGCCACAAATGCAACTGCAAGAAGATACACTGAATCTGGTTCTTAGCAAAAGTGTGTTAGGAAATTATTTCTTAGCCTTGATTTTAAGAAGCATAAAGTTCAAAGTATCTTGCAGCGTGAAATCAAAGTAAATCCGCTTTTGCAAAAGAAAAATAATGGAGGAAAAAATCTTAGCACTATTTCTATGGCTCTTGTGTTTAACTGGAACACAAATTCTATGTGCCAGTGATTTAAAATAAACCTGAAAAAAATAAAGATACTAATTCTTTGTTTAAATATTCCCTTTTAATCAAGGCAGCTTAAGGTTGTTAGTTGTTTGAAACAGCATGGGTTGTACTTACCTTTGACTCAAAATATTTCCTTTTGAATTTCAAGAGCTAGAAATTAACTTATCTTTCAGAAAACAAAAACCCAAACAAACAAAAAAACCCAAGAAAATCCAAAAAAACCCAACTTTCTGGAACAATGCACCAGACAAAGACTTCTATTGGTTTGATTTGCTGAGGTGGAGATTGAAACGTGTAATCTGAAAAATATCATTGAGGTTTGAATTATGACAGTCATGTGCACATTTTCTGAATTTAACAGGTCTGTTGGAAGGAATTCAGAGATACTCTTCTCTAAAGATTTGTTTATATTTAAAATAGATGGATTTCAAATAGTTTTGAAATGGAAGATTTGTGTAAATTTGAAGAGTCTGTAAAAGGGAGTCTAGCTTTCCTCTAAAGAATTAATATAATAATAATAGTAATAGAAATAGTAGTAATAATAATAACAATAATACTAATAATGATTATAATAATAATACATGGTATATATTATTTATATAATAAATATTAAAAACTGGAATTGACAAAGAAAGCTGCAGTTTTAATTTTAACAAACTAGTTCCCACAGAACTGTTTTGCCACTTGTTTTGCTCAGAAATCTCACTTCAGTGCAGGATTACTTGATGGCACTCAGTTTCTTGGATTCTGTTCATGGCAGATATCAGACATTATGAAGAATAATACTTCTGCTTTTAAGTAAGAGTCTTCAATTTAGGGTTGCATTACAGGCTTGTTCTTTGTGCAAGTGAGGCCATAGTACACCTATTTCTTAATAAGAAAATAATTTTCTTCTGTAAGTCAGAACCTTAGCATTTAATTAAAAACACAATATCCAAAGAATAAAAATAGGTATCTCATTAGCTTGCGCTAATGAAACATTTGCAGCCACTTAAATGCAGCACTTTTGAGTTTTCACACTCATAATTTTGACATTTTATTAATCTCTTTCTTGTGCTCACAGGAGTTCAGCTAATTTTGATCAAACACATGATGGAACAGTGTTGTTATGAAAAACAACATCTCTTAAGGAAAAACCCCCAAACATTAGGTATAATATTTATGTTTACATCTACTCACAAGGGCATTCCAAAGCTCATTCTCATTTGTAAAGCATGTAAAATATGGTATCTTGCTGTAATACAGGCATCTGTTCTAGTGACTTGCTGCACATTCTCTTGAACACATGGCAGAAAGTAGCATGGGTGTTCATCCCAGTATAAACTACATGTCCTTTTTCTAAGGTCACAAATCTGTTCATGAACACTGATCTGATTTACTGTGATTCTGCTTGATGAAGACACGCAAGTTTTGGTAAAAAAATAAAGTTGTTGAACTTAAAAAGCTGTATAGCAGATCAGTGGTTTTCTGGTTTAGAAAGGAAAAGTCACTTGAAATATCAAGCTTTTAACAAGACACGTACCTTGTCATCCCTAAAATGTATGGTTTTGTCCTTAAGATGTTTCCCTCTTAACTCATGCTGAAGAAGTCCCATATGGAATAAAACCCAGGTCTTATCTTGGGTTCCAGCTCTCAAATTCTGTGTTCTGATGATGGAATCCTAACTTCATCTTTCATAGTCACTGCTTATAGTTGTGAAAATAATTCCACACAGTGTGAATAAAGAAAATTTGGCTCAATTTTAGATGTACAGAAATTATAAGTCTAACTTTGCTTTATAGTCCATGAGAGTTTTATAGCCAATGGACCTCATATTTCTTAAATGAGAGGTAGTTCTGTGGATGTTCCTTCTTCTCCGGACTGCTAAAAGTCTAGAGTGATGGGATCAGATCTTCACATTTGACTTTTAGATTTCTGAAGATAAATTGTGGGGTTTTTCTTCGCAAGATTATGGTTTCCATGAGACAGTCTGACTTTTTCAGAATTTCCTCACAAATGCAATGCTTGTTCTAATGGAATTATCTGTGATTTAATTTCCTGTTGAGTACTTTATTCACTTTTACAGGTCATGTGAACAGGCTCAAAACACAGGAAGCTTTATAAATATTTTGCAAAATACCAAGCTGCAAGGGGGAAAAAATACCAAACAAAAAACCCAAACAAACACAACAAATTTCATTTCTACCTGAAAATATTGCAAAACAGAAGGACCTTAATGGCAGATAATAGTCAAAGGGAAATTACAACCTCGTCTTCTGGTCCCCAGAGCAAATAAAAGCCATAAGAGGAGTACAACTGTCTAAATATTGGATTTATCTTCCTGCAAGAAATAAAAATGAAAGCAGACATTTTTTGAATACAAGTAACAGTCTTTCTTATTAATGTCTGCCCATTATCATGAAGATAAACAGTGAATCGAAAGCATTATTTTTGCCTAGATCCTGCCATTTAGAAAATGACACCAAATACTCTGACCAATTAAAAAGAAGTAATTTAAGAACCCTTCATGATAGCCTTAGGCAACAAACTAGCAGTTTTACATTAAAACGGCTTAGCATTTTTAGTTTTGATTTCAGAGGTTATAGAGCACATTTCATTTCTAGAACTCCTAGGGAGACAACTTACTCTCTATAATATTTCCCAGAATAAATGTATCCCAGAGCCTTTCTAGTAGCATAACTACATTTCTTTATCATTCAATCTGTGCCTCACATGTGCTTGATTTAGCCTTCTCAGCAAGGTCATGAGGCTCATGTCAGAAAAAGCAGCATTATTTTCTGGTATTTTTCATCTGTTCTTTTATCTTATGAGCATCTTTTGATTTTGTAAAGTTTGAGTTAAGTTGCTGTGTGTTTTAAGCTTATTCACAGTTAGCATATAGATGGTATATTCAACAGCTGCAAGCATTTATATAAAAGGGTGTAGTAAATTTTTGACAAGAACAGACTGCTACTAAATAACTTGATAAATTGGAATTTCATTCTTAAAGTAAATTTACATTTCAGATGATGTGTCTATTTTCACTGTAACTCAAACATATCTTTGATGTTTTAAGTCTTCTAGAGTTACTGTCATGATACTATCTTCATCGAAGTATAGGAATAAACAGACAAATCTTTAACCAAAGAATACTTACTGTTTCATGTTCTAACCATCTGTCTGTGTTGTGTCATCTGCTGATCCACCACATTTGGGTTTCTTAGTAGCCTTAAAAGGAACAGAACTATTTTTTTAATACAGTAATCCATTTTTGCTTTAAAATGGGCATACCAATGTATCTGCAAAAGAAAAGCTGGGATTTAGTATGATGCCAATGGAGAAAAAGAGAAAGACTTTAAAGAGGGAGTTCTGTCCACTCGAGATCTGCATCAAATCATAGAACTGCTAATTCTTCTCCATTTACTATTAAGTAAAAAAAAAAAGAAAAACAAAAAACAAAACAAAAAAAACCCCCAAAAAAACAAAAAAAAATCCAGCTTCATTCTATTGGTTAAAACAGAATAATTATAATTTTTTGCACAAAATGTGTTCATTAAGTATACACATGAAAATACGTGGATTTATTACAGCTTCTTAAAACCTCTAATTTATTAATAGTCTCATAAATTTACATGTGACATATTTCAAAAATTAGCAAGGTTTTTACACTTATTTTGGATCCGAACAGAAAAAATAGCATTTTGCATGTTTTATCTTTACAACACTGTTTTATTGATAAGATTAAAATAGAAAACCTGCAGCATATCACCTGTAGAGTAATAAAACCAGCTGAGTCTCATGATTTTCTGAGAAAGAAGCTAAGCAATCAGCATCTAAATGATGATGTGAGTTATATAAAGAACAACTGGAAAATAATATTTTTAGCTCTTGAGCTTTGAGTGAGGTTTCTTAACTTTAAAAATGAGTACATTTTTAAAAAGACGAATGATAATGTCAAACATTCTTCTCTGTTTGAAATTATACTTTGCCTGCAAAAGAGAAGTAGAAAGTGCTTTCAAGTGTACCATGCACAGACACAGGTGCATAAATTATTTAGAGAGTAAACAAATAGATCTGTTTGTGCGTAAGTAGTAGCATAGTCAGGCTTTTTCTTCTTTGAGTATAGCTTATACAATTAACTACATATTCAGCTACCTATGCTAGTGGAAATTAGTACTATTTTTGCAGATGAAGAAGAATAAGGAATGTGACGTATAAGTCAAATTACCTTCATTAGGCTGACAAAGTTAATATGTACACCACGGTATCCCAAGTTCTTCTAATGCACTGCTTCCTCTTCATCAAGAAAATGTGAACATAATAGTGTCTGCTCCTAGTTTGCAAAAAAAATTAAATTTGGATTATGAACATGTCTTGTTTTCAATTTCACCTAGCTTTTAATACATCACATATTGTTGAAATCTATGCTAACTTGTTCAATACATAACCTAATAAAGTAAAAATCTGGGAGAACGATGAAGTTGTAAGCCATAAAGAGTTTTGAGGAAATATTTTCATTATCTGCCTTAACATGATTGATTAGTGAATCTTAGTCATAGTCTACTGGGCCATAGTACAAGGCACAATGATTAGGGTATGCAGACCAGGTATAAGAGTACATGGGTATCTCATTATAAACAAGGAGTCCATTGATCATAACCTTGAAGGATATTTATTTTGACTAAAAGATTTTTCTACATTACTTTTATATTTCATCTCAAAAGAAGAAAGAGGAAATAATATTAAACTGTCAAAATAAATAATGTATACAGAACTTAATAAAGCAATAACAGAAATAGCATACAAGAGAACTGATATAGTCAAATTGAAGAGCATCATTCAGAGGGCTGACAAATTAACAGAGAAATACCTCATCAATGTCTTTGTCATTGTAATATTAAAAAAGAAAAATAAATATTCAAAGGCCTTTAAAAAGCACTTAAAAGGTAATTTTAATCTTTGCACGGTACAACCATAGTTTTATATACATAGTAGTAACAAGTAATTATTTTGTGAAGAATGAGATATTAATTATTCCAACATAATGGTGCAATGTAGAGAAGTACAGGCCTGATAGGACAGCAGAGGCCTTGAAAAACAAAGGAAGCAGTGTCACCATATTTTCTGAAAAATCCTCTTTGCCCGTGATTCTCTCCTGGGAAACTGAGAAGCCTCAGAGAGGAATGAAAACAAAATTATCTAACTGCTGCTCCTGTGTTTGCTGCTTTGCAATGTGGCTTAGACATTATTTACCAACAGGTGAATGTTTGATTTTTTCCATGTGAATAGTTTTTTTCTTAATGGCCAATAATGGCCAGCTGTGTCAGACTCTCTAAGTCATGAGTTTTTATTATTCATTCTTGTTAAGCTTTCTGATGTATCCTTTCTCTTTCTTTAGTATAGTCTTAGTTTAGATAGAGTAGAATGGAATGGAATGGAATAGAATAGAATACAATACAATACAATACAATACAATACAATACAATACAATACAATACAATAGAATCATCCTTCTGAGAACATGGAGTCAAATTCTTATCTCTCACCTCATCCTGGTGACCCTCACAAACAGCACAAAGCAGTATAAAGGACAATGAGAGATATACCCATACATGTGTGCAAGGATAAGGCATAAGGTTGGCATGTGGTTAGCAGTAGAGAATAAACTAAACTAATCCATGGTCAGTTACAAAAATGCAGACTTGGAGACGGACAAAACTGGTCTTAGGTGGAACAAGTAGAAAAAAGCCCGTGGCACCATATTCGATAAATTCATATGTGATGTTGAGATGTAGGCCAATGGAGAAAGAGGAAGAATTGTTAGCAAAGACTCGGAAAGACCCCAAATGGATGCTGAAATGAGGAAGAATAAACCATTTATACAACTGTCATGTTTCTTTTGGCAAAGCTCCAAGTCCTGATGACTTCACAATATCCACTATCACCAAGCTAACCACTAATTTTATGACCTTGCAAGGCAGTGGAAAGGAAAGCATAACAATGGGAAAGGGGTAGAAATTAATACATATATCTGACAATTTTACCTGCAATTCTGTGCTCTCTTTTTTTTCTGACTAGATCTGAAATAATTGTTTTAGGATTATTCAGATTTCAGTAATATTAGCAATATTTTTTTACTTTATTTACACATAAGGTATGCTTCTCCTTTGCCCATAAGTAAGATTTTGTGCATTGGAGTTTAGAATATGATTATGGTGATTTTACAGAAATAAATGGAACACTTGTCATGACTGTATTCCGCCTAGTAGATCAATACTGTTTCTGAGATAGACATTTCAAATATAAATAGGAAATTTTTTTCATCACTTTGTAAGTGCTCATGAAACCAATTACCAATAAGTAGCCTGAGGCTTGCTGTGAGGAATCCTTTTCCTCACTGTGGCACCTGACAGTGCATCAAGTGTCACATCTCAAGGTTAAAACTGTGAAATGTATTAGGAATGATGTACAGTAAATTGTTATTAGTCACCTTCTTTATAATGTTAATCTTTTTTTCTGTGTCTGGGTGAAATGAGAATGCTGCTCAACTTATCCAACACTGATGTTTGAAGGACTCTGCAATATTGAAAGAATAACCTCTATATAAATCATTACTCAGAGAGAATTCCTTTCGAGTGTTTTGCATTTTAGCCACAGATGATATATGTGGAAACCTGACATTGTTTCTGTCCAAGTCAGTGGATATTTTAGCCCTATGTAATATTGAAGTAGGACTAGGAATATCAGTGCATGTAAGCACAAAAAAAAAATTCCATGGTGGTATTAGGATTTTATGATATGGTAGCTGATTGGTAGCTATATTCTGCTGCTGGGTGTTTGTTCATTTCAATTAAAGGGAACAGCTACATGTCATGCAATCAATTCCTTCTTTATTATAATGTAGTTTTGCTGATATGTTTTACTAAGGAAAAGATATAAAATCAAAAATAAAACAACAAAAATCCCCTAACCCTATCAACAATTTGACACTCAAGTGAATTTTCTCTCATTGTATTTTTGAATGTTTTAAGAGACGGCGTTATTGTCATAGCCAGATGTTCCAGGTTACGGTATATACCTTGTACCTCTGAATGCAAATGTCTCCAGAAAGTAACACAGTTTCAGAAATTCCCTTCAGTTAAGGCAGGACTATGGTCCTAGAAAAATATTGATACTTCTAAAAAGTAATGAACATTGACATTGTGAATGAGAGGAGTGGAGCATGTTATAACAGAGATCCCATGTGACATCACTTGCACTGGTTTTCACTAAGAAAGTTTCTATAATCTGCTGTATCCATCTTTAAATATCCAGGCATACTCATACAAGAAAAAACCACAATCATATCTTACTAGGGGCTTAAGATTCATGGCACAGGATGAATCCTAGAGCACCTGGCGCAGGATTTTTCTGGCATCTTTAAATAAGATTGATCTGTGTACATGTTTGATTATCCTGAAGAAATAACTTCTTGAATTTTGTAATTTTAACTAGATTTTCTATAGTATTATATTTTCTGACACAGTTTTTCTGCAACTGACATGGTAATAAGCAGGAACTGATGTGAAATGCCACTCTCAGAAATTAAATGTAAAAATTAAACATAAATACATATATTTATCTGTGTTCAACAGGAGTTTAATCTGGGAATACTGTGGTTTATACCATCATAAGGCTAAGCCATGTATAGTTGGTGTATATATAAATATGTGTTATATTGAGACCTTATTGAGTTATAATCTATTATTCATTACATACACACAGTAAAAGCTAAGCATTCATCAAAAAATTATTGCTACAACTGCAATTATATTGGTTACATACCTCACAACTATTACAGTAACATCTCATCCACAACACGTTATCTCTACTCTGAAGACAAAAGTTCCAGATTTCAGACATCTCTGTACTAAAACTAAGAAAAGAATATTCAATTCCAGAGTAAGACACAGTGCTTCTCCTCATAAGGAAAAGACCATGTAAATATATTTATCTGCTTATCCTGTGGATAATAAAATAATCTTGCATAATTTTCTTTATGTTGTCTCAAATGACTTTTGGACAATATATTTGAAACAAGTGAGGGGGACTAAGTGGTTGCCATCTTAGAACGAATGTTTCAAGCACTGGAGGAGAAAGAAAAAAACCCTGAAGATGGAGGAACATCTGGAATGGATAAAGGAAACAAAGGGAAATAATAAAGTAGAAAAAATTGAGAGGAGAGAGAGAGACACACAAAACAGATGACAAGTAACTGTAGCCAAAACTGTCAATCACTATGGACTATAAGCCTAGGCTGAATGTAATTATTAATTGAGGATATAAGACCTTCACTTCAATGTGCACATGTAAATTGAAACTGTTCCTAAACCATGCACGTGTCAAAACTTTCATTTCTTCTCTTTTTCTCTCCTAGGCCCTTATTTCAGAAAAAGGTTATTTTGTGTACAAGATACGGAGGCATTGCAACATCCTCTGCCAGGTTTCTGACCTGTATAAACAAACAGGGAATCTGTAGTCTTCTGTTTCTCTTCCATAGCCATTATGGCTTAGCTTGATCCACCCATTGTAACCATAGAGAAAAATTTTATCAGTATTATTAATGTAATCAGTGGCAAAAATGATGGGATTAAAAAGTTAAAATGTTCAGATATGATAATTTGTAAAATTATTATTTTTCTGTGTCAATATTAGAATCAATAATCTTCTGATCTCATCTTGTTTACATCACAAAGTCACAGTATAGGTCAGGTTGGAAAGAAACACAGAAGATCATATGGTCCAACCTCCCTGCTCAAGCAGGGTCATCCTAGAGCACACGGCACAGGACTGTGTCCAGATAGCTCTCTGCTGCCTCCTGTGAGGGAGACTCCACAACCTCTCCGGAAAATCTTTTCCAGTGTGTGGTCACGTGGACAGTAAAGAAGTTCTTCCTCACACTCAGGTGTAATTTCCTGGACATAATTTTCTGTCTATTGACTCTTGTCCTACTCCTTGGCGCTTCCACAAAGAGCCTGACTCCATCCTCGGGACTTCCTCCTTTCAGATACTGATAGACATTGATAATGTCCCCTCTCAGTCATCTCTTCTTGAGGCTGAACAGTTCCAACTCTGTCATTTTCTCCTCATTAAAAAGATGCTCCAGACCCTTAATCAAATTTTTTGCCATCCACTGGACCTGTTCCAGGACTTCCATGTCTGTACTAAGGAGCCCAGAACTGGACACAGTGTTCCAGATGTGACCTCACCAGGGCTGAGTAGAGGGGTGGAATCACTTCCCTTGAGCTGCTGGCAATGCTCTTCCTAACAGTCCCAGGATGTCATTTGCATTCTTGGCTACTAGGACACACTGCTGGTTCTTCTGTGCAGAGCTGCTTTCCAGCAGCTGTCCATAATGTTCTGTAATGGTGTTCAAGGTCATCTCTGGTATGGTGCAACTGAACCACACTGCTGGAAGAGCCATGAGAAATCACAACTAGGGTTTTTACCCACTGAATCCTTAAGGTAAGGACCACAAACTGACTCCTTGCCTGGGGAGTCCCGTCCTGTAGATATGTCTTGCCAGACCTAGCATCTTGTTGAGCCTGACCTGACTCTTCACCAACACACTGCCCAGGATTCCCAGCTGACCTTGGTTATCACCAGCCCTGCCCTGCTCTTTTTGCTTGGGTGCTACAGGTGAAACTATGAAGCAACTGTCCTGCCTGCCTCACTTTCTCCTGCCTAACACATCAGTGAGGTGTTATATTAGTTAAGTGCTGAAATAGCCAAAACCAGCATGTATAAGTGCAGGATAAGAGTTTTCAGCATTCTTTAACTTCGTATTACTTGCCAACAAGGTAAGGCTTTAAACATATTATGTAAATAATAGGGGACTTATTAGGATGCATGTAATTTGCATTGTAGTGTTTATAATAAGCCATTACAATCTTTGCAGATATGCCTTTATTATGAAGTTTATCACTGGGCTACAAGCAATTAACTAGGTCATTGTCTTCTAAGGGAATGAGGCAAGAAAAAAATACTGTAATGACATCAATTTTAAAAAATGACTCATCATAGGCTGTCAGGGTGATTTTAAAAGTTACCTCAAAAATTATGTCAAAAGTGGTTTGACAAAGGTAATGACATAATCTTCAGATATCAAATATATTTCGTAGGCTGGAAAGTCCCTGAAACGTGGAATATGTGAATCAGTGTGAAATGTTATAGAGCTGGGATGCCGGACATATCTTATAAGCGACCGAGAAAGATCACACAAAACCTATGAGAGATCTTAATTTTACTGCTATAGCAACGTGAAGTCATTAAGATATTCTAAAGGTCCTAAATGGCATCAGAGAAATAAGTCTCAGATTTCTATTTGCTATAACGGTAACTGAGATTGGGTTCATATGTCAAGGTGTCACTACAGATGCCCAAAAGAACATAATAAATCTGATTTGCTTAATTTCTGAAGAGTTGACCATCCAATCTGTAGTAGTTATCTAGATTTCTTGGATTCACTTAAATTCCCACAGATACATGTGTATTGATAGGTGCTTTGTACCTCAGATGCTATTCAGTTATTCCTTCAGAAATGCGTGTGATTCCCTTAAACCTGCTTCATGTTTGTCAGGTGTGTTTGGGATATTGTGGGACATCAAAAATGCCCCTAAACCTTCACTATGGACATTTTATTTAAGACCCCTATGTAAGTACTGGATATGGGAAGTTCCTGAAAGCAATGTTTCATGTCTGCCTGATGCATCTACCTTAAAAGAGAGTCAATAACATTATATGGGTTTTTCTCACTGTGCTCTTTAAAACAAGAAATGTTGTAGCCTAATGTGGGAAAGATTCTAATTTTTAACTGAAGTTATTGTTAACATACGGCTAAAATTTCCGTATAAGACCAAGCAAGGAAGTTAAGAAGTTCTGGACCAATTTTTATGGGAATGAGAAGTAAAGAAAAGTCCTGAGATTTTTCAATTTGGTCATTTGTGAATGAAATAGAGCAAGAGGAAACTGAGAAGGAAAAATTAATAGTGTAGTACATTTAGTGAACAGAAATACTAGGGAAAAAACAAGTTAATTGTATTCTAATCTGTAAAAACAGATATGAAAAACAGAACAGGTTTTCATATCCCTCCTTTATAATAAGATAAAAGTATTTGATATACTTGAGTTTTCACTTATTGAAGTGGAAATGTAATGAAGAAAAAACCTTAAATGGTTATGCTAAATCACTCTAAAGATTCAACCATCTCACTTGATTCATGAAAACAATTGAAGCATTTCTCAAATCAGCCCCTACTTGTGTACTTGATGTTTCTAGATTGGGTTGTTTCCAGGATTTTTTTTCCTATTTTTCAATTTCTTTTCTCTATATATCACCAGTTCTACTCTGGTGTTCTTGTATCTCTCTTCTCAGTTTCCATTCAACTGTTTTCCTGTTACCCTCCATTTTATGTTTTCTACTTCATTTTATTAATTATATTCCCCTAAACTTACTTTCTTTTTACTTATAATTTAGGTGATCTTTGTATGGAAATGGTGTCAATAATGATTCAGGACTGTGAGGACCTTCCTGTACCTTCTGCTTTGGTGAAAAATGATGCTGCACACCAAGTAGGAGGAGCAGAAGATACTCAAATATTCTCTTCATTAATGTGTTATAAGAGATGTTCATACAATTATATTTTTAAGTATTAGACAAAATTAAGACTCATTGAATGTGATGAGATTTGGCCACTCTGGTAGAAAAATGCTTAAACGAAGAAAAGAATTTATAAAATCTTCCAGGTAGATACCTTAAATTTATTTCTGATCTTTTTATCTGTATTCACTGTGGAATCCAAGCTCTCTCTCTTCATAAGGATTTTAAAGAAAAATAAAATAATATTTAGAAATTGATTAATTTAGTTTTTCACTCCAGAGTATGTTTGTACTGATCTTTTGGACCTTCATATTTTTGTTTCAGTGTAACTTACTAAGGTGTTTTCCTGCAGATAGCAAATAGTGGAGTATTTTGCTTACAAAATACTTATGTTTTTTCTTCACCATTGCCTTACAGATACTGAAATCGATATTATAGGAGGCTAGGAGATCCTGACCATTGTATCTCCATCTGGAAAAGGCTGCTTATCAGAAACAAAATTAATGTATCACACTTTAAGTAACCAAATCAGAGGTCTTACTCCTTCTGAGTTCTTGTCTGTGATTGAATCTATGGGCCAAACACTGCAGCAGATGAGCACCAGGCTGGACAGGGCTGCTGTCAAATCTGTAAAGCAGAAATTCACAGTGTTTCCTGTAAAAGTCTGCGTTGTTAGAATTTGCCTTTGAAATGAAGCTCTTAGTGGTCTGAAATTTGGTCATCCACAAGTCTGAATATTAATTCTTTCATGAAGTCAGAATATGAAATGAAAACCTGTTCACATAAAAAAGCTACAAGACCTTTGGGCATAATCAGCACGTGCATTCCTGTATTCATGATTCTTGAGTCTTCACTGCAGTTCCTCAAGTAACTGAAATAAGAATTTCGACTGTTTTGCCCAGGATTACACAAGAATTATTGTCAAAGTTAAAGAAAGAATACAGAAAATTGTAACAAATTATTGTGTGTTCATTATAAGATATTATTCACCACAATAAAAAGGAGAGCTATAAGCTAAAAAATGCTCAGAATTAAAAAGCTAGCCAGTGGGTTCAGGTAGAATACACTGAAGTTAGGAAAACATCTGTTTGAGTTATAGGTCTATTCTATTTTTTAATAGAGTTTTTAATAAGTCATGCTAAAATAGGTAACTGTATGTGAGGAAAAAAAGCAGTAAGAGTAGTGGAAAATCAGAAGCATTATAATGTGGCTGTTATGTTGTAAAATGTACCTAGCAGACCTAAACATTGCAAGTTGATGTGGCTGGGGAGTTTTTGTTTTTTTTAAGTTCTTTGATTGGTTGATTTTAGTTTTGAAACTAAAAAAGGAAAAGGAAAAATGTATTAAATCATTGTTTCTCTCAGCTACCTTTAATTTTAAAGCCACTGTACATCATAGTAGCCATAAAAAATATGTATATAGTTATACATGGAAGGAGTATCAGGAAATTCGAAGAGAAAATGAAAATTGAGAAAATCAATACCAATCCCTCCACACAGAAACAGAATATATAAAACAACCGAGTGTTACAAAATGTTGTCTTGACTTCCTTTCCACACAGGAGGGAATCACTAATGATCACAACTTGTCATTGTTTGTTGGTATTATTGTTGGTCTCTCCAACCTCTGAGATGGTTTGCCCAGGTTCCTCATTTTGCACTTGAACAATTGTACCCAGGGGCCTGTACATATTTGTTAAGGTGTATCAGAGGGTTGATTAGAAGACACAGAGGGGTTTGTCTTACTGCTGCATTCTACAACCTTTTACCTCCCGTCCTTATCCCTTGTGGTGTTGCCTTGGTCCTGGCACAAACCAGGTTCAAGACCTGCCTCTGCAGTGGCCACACTGAGTTGGCCTCTGCACATCACAGGTATCAGGATATGGCTCCAATGTGTTCCTCAGACTCTCACCTCATCCCGCCCCTCAGCCACCAAGGACAGCAGCTCATCCATCTGGTCACACCTCCCACAGACTTGCTTGCAGTCACTTTCCATGTGTAGGAGTATCTCTTCACACATCCCACAGCTGGAAATTTGTGTGGTTGTATAGTTGAACAGGAGCTTGATCTCTGGGGCAGCATTGGTTCTACCAAGAGTTAGCAACTCAGCAAAAGCAGAGGACACTGTTTTGCTGTGTTCTCACCATGCAGCCATGTGCCTGCCCTCCAGAAATGTTTATTCTCATACTTTGCATTTTCTGAAGACATTTACCCCGGATTTGCGCAGAGTAAATTTATATCTCATTTACAATTTAACATCTTAATAAAAAATAGTAGAGCAGTGTCATTGATCAACAAGCACTTGAGAGTTCCTGACACTTCTGATACATGGGACTATCAAAGCCCTCCACCTGAAGAGACTGCAGCACTTGAGTGTGCCATATGGTATAAAAGTACTATTGTAAAAAGTAACATATTGCCCATTAAGCTCACCAGATGAATCTCCATTACTTCCATATATGCATCATTCTCATACTGTGCCAGACAAACAAAAAAAAAAGAAAAAAAAAGTGTATTTCTGTAAGAAGTATAAAGTTCTTTTTGAAGTTTTTTCTGTTGGGTTCTGTACTGCACAGCAGCAGGCTTTACAGACACAGGGGAAGTTTTGACACTCTAAAATTCATGCTAATGATAGCCTTCCCTTCACATCATTACAAACAGACACTTTTTTCCAAGGTGTGTATAGAAGGAGGGCAAGGGAGGTAGAAATAATAATAATAACTTGTCCTTTTCCTGTGTGCTGAATGTGCCACTACTGTGAACTACAAATGCAATGAGTTTTAGAAATGGCCCTACCAAACCAACGCAGAAAGTTGATGGAGTAGGGACTGTTGCTGTTTTGGTTTTCTTTTGGGGCTTTCTCAGTTTGTTTTGGTTTGGGCTTTTGTGTGGTTAGGGGGAAGGGTAGAGACAGGAGAATATGTTGTTGGGGGTTTTTTTGTTTGTTTTTTTTTTTTTTTGCCAAATGCTTAAATCATGCATTAAAATTTAATCTCTAAAGCTTTTTAGCTGGTGGAAGTATCCCCTGCACTGAGGACTACTGCAGAGGCACAGTTAATTTTGGTCCTAAGATGTATTTGCCATTCACGTGTGCTGTGGTGCCAGGCTTCTTGCTGGCATGTGCACAACTGCTGCCAATAAACCACTTTATTTAATAATACAGATAAATCACCGTTGCTAATGTCTGATTGGCTGTACATTAGAGAATGAATATAATTGTACTAAGAGGCCTGAGTCACCATAGGTTATCTTTTGGTTCATAAGTATGAAATGATTGTTAAATGTTATAAAATCAAGATTATAGCATTAGAAGAGGGGAAGTGTCTCTGCAAATTTCAGGATAAAGAAAAGCAGCACAGGCCATGAGGTGGTATTGCAATAGACCCATTTTAGCTGTTTTTTTAACATAAGAATGTGCCATTTTTGTCAACATTGCTTAAAAAACATCTGATTCTATTATCATATGATTCAGAATGATGGATTTTGTAAGAATAAGGTGTAAATCCTTTTGATGCATTTTGTGTTTTCTGAAATATGCATTAGAAGTGGTAAGTGATGGTGCAGAACTATCCCTGGAGAAACTGCCCCTGAAATATTTAACATTTCCTGCCAAGAATACCTCTGCTTTACCTTCGTATTGCCAGTCATTCCTGTACAATTGGGTCCAAAATTGTAATTTATTCTTCACTTGTGTTCATGTTTCTTTTTTAAGAAACAAATAATTCCAACTTTCTTATTGTTAATATAAAGTGATAAGTATCTAAAAATACATTTTTTCCTAATAAGTGAGTTATTTTATATGTTTGCAGCAACAGTTTATTTCTTTGTAAAATCTGATATTCCAGGACTCAATAATTTTTCTAGCCGTCCTTTAGATCAGATGAGAAGTTAAATAGTGGTTGGTGATCAAAAGTGGCTATTTTAATTCTTTTGGAAATTTTTTTCAATCTAATGAGATGATTTTGTCAAAATAAATATTTTTCATTTTTTAGTTAGTTTTAAAAGTAATGGAAAAACAAAAGAAAAGCAAAGGATAGAAAAAATTATTTCGGGTTTTTTTTCATTTAATTTAGGTGAATCTGTTTTAGTTAGAGACCTTTCTTTTAGCTGTGTTATCACAATTAAATCCTTTTTACTTTATTTTCTTTTTTTCTAAGTTGCTCTCTTCCAAAAGATCCAAAATATACTTCCAACAGATACAAAGTTGTTCCAAACCACAATATTGTTTTGAGAAGAAAATGTTCTAACAGCAAAAAATAATAACATGAAAAAAAGAACAAATTTCACAATTTCTTTTCTATCTCTTGATCTATTTTTAATGATGTCCATAATGAGGCCTTCTGCACCTATTTTAGTGTGTTCCCAGCAACTTTTAGTCCCATGCTATTTATTATGGTGTACATATTTAATATATGAACAATACTGTTATTCTGATCATTTATTTATGTTAAGCGGCGGCCATTATAGCAAAGCGTAACATCTGTGGTTTCATTTCTGGTGCAGAGGTAAAGTGATTATGGAATTATGAGCCTGCCACACTCAGGGGTATTACAAAACATGAAATACAACAAAGTTCAGTAAGTTCTTCTAATTTTACAGGTATGTGATTATCTCACAGGAGCTACATCTTGTAGTTACCAGATGTTTCACAATAACAGTAACTCTGGAGTTGCTTCATTGTTATAACGAGAAGATTTTACTGCAGAGAGAAAGGTTGGCATTTTCTCTGCTGGATGAAGATGAAATTGGCAATTTGGAACAGCGGTTTCAACTGAGCTATGTGGTTTACATTGATTAATCTATCATGCTAGAATATTAACCTACCAATTGGAGCTCCCTCCTAGTAGTTTTCTAATCTGTGCCATATGTCTGGAGTTTAATAAACATTTTCTTTAATTCCAGCTACAACAAGGGCTATTTTACAAAAGAAAGTATCTTGACTTTTCTCCAACACATCAGATATTTGGGGTCTTAATTTTCCAAGCAAAGTTAGAAATGTTTTCATGCAATGCCAAGAATCATCATCCAACTATAATTGCAGTGACTCAGATTATATGGATTCTGACTCTGTACCTAAATAAAGCAGCCATTCACAAGGGGCAAAATTCTGTTCACATTTATAAAGGACTTAAATGGTTCAGGGACAACTTCTGAGAGTATTACTCACTTTAGATGAAATCTTCTGGTATATAAGTCCATTCAGCTGATGCTATCTAGGATGAGTCAAATATAGGTATAGGAAAGGATGGAATATTTATGGAAAGTCACCCAGAAGGATGTCTTAAACACAGACAATAAAACATACACAGTTAAACTGGCTAAGAGACAGAGAGATGCTGCTAGATGCATGCTATTCTTCAGAGGCAAGCCTATCAGTTCCTCTCCACAGGAATTTTGCAGTTTTGTTCTACATGAACTGTAAAATCAAAGAAAAGCTGTTTGTTTACATAGGCAGCCTCTGAACGGTAACAAGGAGAGTATTTCTGTGGCAGGATTGTCTCCAGATAAAATGTGGAATAAGCACTTCAGAGAAAAGATTGATGATACATAGCCATTTTTTTATTTTTATGGTAAGCCCCTGACATTATGTCAAGTACCAAAAATGGGAAGAAATAGTGTTTTCTTGCTCCAATGAAATGACATGTATGTAAAAATTTCAATCCAGTCATAAGAAAAAGCTGAAACTGAGAATCATTTGTTCAATAAACTACAGAGAGATTACTTAGTTGCTATACTCACAGGAAAACCAGGAAATTTAAAAAAAAAGACTTTAAATAGTAAGAGAAAGCAAGAATGTAAATTATGAATATTAATATAATTAGTCTAGACCTTTCTAGCTAGCTTCCTAGACTGCCATAACAAAATCTGTTCTGGCTGAAGAGCAAGTGTGATGTTGTGTTTTAATTATTCTGAAAAATACCTCAGTGTATGATTAAAAGATCGAAATGTAAACTGGATAGAGTTACTTTTCTGCATACTTTAATTAGCCATAGCTACTTCTGCTTTAATTGCTATCAAAAATTAAATGTATTGAATTTCTTTCTAACCAATGAGTTTGAATGATCATTTGTAATTTTTTTTTTTATCCCTTAGTTACTGACAATAAAGTGGAACCTCATTTATGAACTATGGATTTCTTTTTCCTAAAGAAAATTTTTTAACTCAAGATTGGGAACATTCTGTCTTTTTAAAAAATAACCCAGCCCTTGTACATATTTCTAGGTGTTATTTCCTTTTGTAATTGGTGGAGAAAAATCAGGCGTTTTTGGAGCAGTGTTCAGCCTGAGTAGTGTTCTAAATTAGAATATATGAACTGGCCACTGTGGATACCTATTTCATTCCATTAATCTTGAAGATATCCCCTTAAAGCATCTAGTCTAGCTCTAGATATCTATGTTGTAGATACCTGAGTTTAGTAAGATTATTTACATCTGAAATATTCCACTACTTCTATATGCAAGAATTGTGAATAACAGACTCTATATAGCTGTTTCCCTTCCTCCATCATGGAAACTGGCTTGAAAGTATCAACAGATTCATTATTTTCTTATTACCTGACTGAATCAGTTTCTGTATGTTAAATATACTCTTGATAAATCATTTTTATATCAGGAAAAAATATGGCTGATTTTCAGTACACAGCAAACTCTCATCTCATCCTTCATAGTTCACAGTGCTATCTACCCAGAAGGAAGTGCAGTTTTGTCAGTTGAATTATGGAGTCTGGCGAAGAGGCTTAAGATCCTGTCATAGATATGCCATTAACAGTTTGTTTCATGCTTTTCATACAGAGATTTGAAGAGGAACACTCCTTGGAAAACTAAAAGTAGTTTGACTAAACTTCTACATAGACATTTATAGTAAAAATAATATTCTGAGCAGTTGTCATGTGTACTACAGTTTGCTAGATTTTTCACCATTTCCTGGGTAAAATGGTTAACATCTGAAAAATCTCATCTTTTGTAAATCTGTATTCTGTGTATTTCCCTTGGAATCAGTGAAGACTTCCTGACTTTAAAATGTTGGGGTCAGTCACATCTTTTCAAAGACAGCTGTTTCTAGCATGAGCCACCTGCGATGCTGCAACAGATTTTTGGTGACTGAAGAGTACAAAGGACAGTTTTCCCATTTCAAATATCTTCTTCAGTAAAAAGACATTCATCATTCTTTTTTTCTATGGCTGACTCAATTTACTTCAGAGTGGTATTTTTTAATGAAAAGTCTTATGTTGCTTCAAACTTACTGAAAAAATTTACAAGAAAGAGGACATTCCAGCTGTACTGCTTTGATGTTCTCTCCTACTCTCTGAGACATCCCTTAGAAAACTCTCAAGATTTTTTATAGGCCCCCTTAGGCACTAGAAACCTGCTAGTATGTCTCCCTGGATCATTCTCCTTTACAGGCTAAATAGTCCCAACTCTCTCACTCTGTCCTTACAAAAGAGGTGTTCCAGACCTCTAATCATACTCATTGCTCTCCTCTTTACATGCTCCAACAGGTCCATGTCATTTTTGAGCTGAGAATTTGAGCTGGACAAAGGCTGGTTCCACCTCCCTCACTCGGCTGGGTGCATTCCTTTTTATGCACCCCAGGGCATGTTTGGCTTTCCAGGCTATGAACACACACTGCTGTCTCACGTGGAGTCTCACATCCACAAATACCCCAAAGCCTTTCCTCAGTCCATTCTCAACCGTTTCTGAATTTTTTTCTAGAAATCCTAGATGTTTCCTTATTTTCATATACTTAACAAAGTACTTTTTAAACAACAAAATCACTAAAAGTAATCACTCTTTTGAAAAGCTTATTAAAATAGCTTAGAATATTTTACATTATTGTGTGTGTGTGTGTGTGTGTGTGTGTGTGTTACATTTAGTGTTTAACTCTCTCCTCTCTGTAAAACTTGAAAGTACTCTGGAGATGGGCTAAGACTAATGGGAAATTGACAATTAAATAGCTACTATGCATGAATGACCTAAAGCTCTGAGAACACAAGGGAACTCTACACTATGATTGATGTAGTTCACAATTTCATCAAATACTGAAGCAAGTAATTCATCTGTCAGCACAAATCCAGAAGGACATGGAAAGATGAATGTAAAGTAAAGAGATACAAATCTTCAAGCAGGCCAAGTATCTAAGGAATTGGACAAAGGACAACTATTTATGTTACTTGAAGAGGTAAAGTTAAATCTGGAGTCCAGTCTGTACACACCAAGTTTTTGAAAATAGTATCAGAAAACTGTCTGGACATCAGCTATGCTGATATATGAAATTTATGTACTCTATAAATATTTTTGAAGGATGTCTTTTGAGGACGTTATGTTCTTTGATGCACAAGACTTGCTAAATCATAGATGGGTAAAGCTTACTTCAAATATGTCTTCTTGGTCTTGTAATGCTCATAGAAATTTTTTCTTCATACTTCATTAAACAAGGAAACTGATGGCTTGGACCAAAATGTTGCCAAAATTAAACAGGTATAAGAAAGCCATACATACACAAATTACTCATGCCAGACTTGTTTTACAGTTAAGTGCAGGGAGCAATTAATTTAATATTAAGATAAATCAGGTAAAAATATTCCCTAAAAGCATTTGTAGCTCAGCATACCAGAAGCAATTCTTGCTCAGTAGCAGGCATGCATACTTCAGCTGTTTGAAACCATATTCAGTGACTCTCACCCAAGCATGTGTGTTCCCATTATGTGCTCTACTCTAGTCTCCTCCTTTTTTCAGATATCATTGCCTTCTGTTCCTTGAAACACCTATTACTCAGCTCACCCTTGTCAGAACCAGTCTTCCCGGGTTTTTCACAACATAAACTCTGCTGATTTGTTTCTCCTGGCACAGCTGCCCAGAGTTTGTCTTGCAGACCCATCATAGATCAGTAACCTTCAGCAGCTTGTCAAAAGTCTGTGAAGCCTGAGAAAATGTCATGAAGCTTTTTTAGTTGATGGATTTTCTGATTATTTCAAAGCCATTGCTATATGTCGATAGTTAAGCCACTTTGAGCTTTTATTGTTAATTCATACATTTGAAATAGGCATCATCAATTATTCTGCAATGTATAAAACTCATTAAAAAACATGTAATAGACTTTCTCAGGCAGAAGAAACTTTCAGAAATAATTTTGTCCATTATCTTACTTAAAATTTAAATTCTGTTGAGTAAAAGAACAGGCTTAATTCATGTAAAAGTTCTGAGATGGTATTTACTTGCATTTTGAAGACAAATAAATTTATCAATTTGTGTGATTTCTTATCATTCTAATCTCACTCTCCAGTACAATGTCTACTTTGAAATTTTCACTGAGACATAAAGGACTACATAAGAAAATCTCTTCCTAGCATTTACCAAAATTAGATTTCATGGGTTCAGTTACCATAAATGGAAAGAAATAACTGCTTTAGTAGTCACTTTGAATCACCTAATTAAGATATCTGCAAATGCTTTAGAATGAGTTCAAACCTGAGGTACCTAACTGTAATATTACTGTTACATTGAAGACAGATTTATGAAGAGAAAATATCTGTATCAAATGCCCAAGATAACTAACTCAGATGTAGCAATCTAAAGCTGGTTAGGATGAATGCCTCTGCCTAGGTCTCTATCCCTTCCCCTCGTAATTTTTAAGGTTTGACATATGTGCAATTACAGAAGCCAAGTATTTTAGATGTCTGTACTAGAAAAAAAAATGCAATACAAGTTGGTAAATGTTGTGGGGAGTTATAAAATAAAACTTCCTCCTAGCACTACTATTTCCTTTTCAATTTTCTGCCTTTCCCGCAAACTCAGCTTCCATTATGCTGTGTATTTTCAAAGGTATTTTAATTTTTTTCCTGTTTTACACAGAGAAATTTTGTCACTTATGACTATGCTCCTCAAAATAGAATTTTTACGTATGTATAAGTAATCACTAAGTGTAGCAAGCCTTTCATATCTCTAAAAATTAAAATATTTCTCTATTTGGGCTTGGTACAGGTAAGTGTTTTGCTTCCCTTTGGATAACTTTAGAATGGAAGGTTTGTGGAGATTAGAAAATCTGCAAAACTTATTATAGACCCAAGCAATTTTTCTACTCATAAATTATAACTGACAAAATGAAAATTTGAGTATGGAAAATTACTAAATTAATGTCTAAAGTGATAAAAGACAAGATAGGTTTCAAAAAATCTCTTGAAGAATAAGACATTAACCTTTAAATGCCTTAAAACACTCACTGAATTTTGCTGATGAATCTCATCTGTTTCTAAGTTAATAATGATTTTTAACAAATGAACATTGCTTGAACAGAAATCAGAATATAATGTAACAATAAAAGGAAATAAATATCCCACTGATTGCCTCTTGCCTTTTGGTGTTTAGTTATTGCATTCTGCCTCTGCATTCAGCAGGGTGTAATGGAAGGGTTTATTTCTTATGTGATTAAAGTCGCAGCTGTTCCCACTTTCTGCGTTGCTTTAACCCAAAATGTATATGAAAGGGTTGAGTCTCTGTTTTATAATGTAGTTTTCAAGTTCCTCACACTAGCACTGAGAGAAAAAATATCACTTCCAATGAGGTCCCTCAAGAGTGCCTTCATTACTTTCTCATGATGATGATAATGTAAGGAAAGACTTGTATTCATCCCCAGAGTGGCCCCACTATGTGGATGCTTTTTTCCCACAACACTTTAGGACTATATTTTGTAATTCTATAGCAAACTTAGCTTTACTGTTTCAATCTAAGTACACATTTTTCTTTGTAATGTGACATATTTATTTAAGCTGGGGTAATGTACAACAACCTGCTTTAATAATGTGGGAAGGTAACAGATGCCAAACAATGTGTTATGGAGTGTAGCAAATTACTAGAGAGACTCTTACTTCTTGTTTAAAACTAAACCTTGCAACCATCCTGGGGCAGCCTGAACATGTGCTGGGAAAGCAGCATTAGCAAGATCATTTGTTACCAAAATTTGCAAGGTATCTGCAAGTCTGATCAACAGAATTTCTTTAGATGGATACTAACATTCACACCACAAACAGCACACATTATATCACTCAGAACTCTGGATAGTGGCTGCAGGCAATCCCTAAGCAAGTTCAGACTCTCTACAGTAATTGTATTATTGCCTCAGAGTGAATGGGGTGGTTAATTTAGCTTGGAATACAGCAACAAATTTTATGAGTTGAAAACCACATATTTGTATAACTTATTAATTTTGCTACATATTTCCTCCATGACAATCATTCAGCCATTTTTGTTTTTCTTTGAATTTCAAGACAAAGAATCTAAAGCCTATAGTTTTGATCAACTTTTCAGGCACCTGAGAAGCCTAAAAGTTTTCTTTTAAAAAATGACCACAGACACTCAGGACATGCTTTCCGTCTTCTAGCTGTCACTACATATCCTACTCTATATGAAGAACAATCATTGTGAAAAAGACTTGGAGCAATCTTAGCAGTTCCCAGAAGTTGGGAAAGATCTCTTGGAAACCATAGCATAATTTAACATGGATGATGGAAAAAGGATCAGTCTTATTGCTGACTCATGACCATTACAAGAAAGAAATGGCTGCCATCCAACATTCCCTCTTGGTGCTGGGCAAATAACAGTTTGAATTGAAAAACTAAAAGCCTTGATTGCTTGAACTCAAAGTCATCCCTATATCAAAACTTTTTTTTTTAAATTTTAAATTAGAAGGACAAAGAAAGGAAATATTACTCTCCATAACTGACAGTAAAAAGAGTTCCATATAAGTTTTCTAGAATAGTCTGACACCCGGAAATGCATGCTGTATGTCTGCTGATATCTGAGTATTAGAGTTGATTTCCATTGCCAAAATAAATATGTCTCCAAGTTTGTGTGCATTTTCAAAATGGTCAGTGAAAGTCTATCAGAACAGACCTTGGAACACATTTGATAAAGGTCTCACACATAAAAATGTCACTGTGCAAAACCCAAGACACTTTTGTGGCCAATGAGGCTGGAAGCTTCTAAACTTCAGCTTCTGGTTGAACAGCTTCTAAACTTCAGCTAGGAACGAATGAGAAGGAATGAGAGTGATACAAAATTAAATGTGAAAATAAATCCCAGATAATGCTACCACCGAAGCAAACCCTTATCCAACCTTGAGAACATCATGTCATATTACAGCACTTCGAGGGGAGGCCTCAAAGTGGGGTAAACTTGTCAGCAACCACACCCTGCTTGAGGCAGGCTAGAGAGCCTGCTTTAGGATCCAGAGAAAGGATAAGCATAACATAGGAAAAAGGATAATCATGATGAAAACTTATTTTGTATAATAATTTATTTTCTGTATTAATGAGACAGTTTGGTATACTATGCTTCTAAAACCATAAAGCAGATAACAAAAATTCATGGTTCCATTTAAGCTGCATTTTCACTTCAAACTGTAGCAATATTTTGAGCATAGCTGTGTCTCCAGATTAAATTTTTGGAAGGTGTTGACTGGGGTTATTGAGAAATTGGTTGTGGAAAGAATATTTTATAGGTTTTTTCTCCCATAATCAGTAAGACTAGAATTCAGTATGTTTACGTTTCTCTCCAAAGTGCCTAGGAAATATATCATTCTAGGAAACATCATACATTTTTCTTTTGCTCCTACATGCTAGGAGCAAAAGAAAAGTGCTGTGAACAGTAACAAAATATTAGACTATACATTTCTGGAACAACACAGGTATTTCCATATGATAATAATCAAAATAAAGCATTAAAATCAACAGTAATTTCAAAATTTCTTTGGACACATGTCAGGACATTAAAGGTAATTAGGTACTAAACTGGGGATAAATTAGTAACACAGAACAGTATTCTGTAAGAATATTTAAATTTTGAATTAATTTTCAACAGAATTTCTCACACATAAGTTTCTGAATGAAAGCAAATTACTACACCAATTTTTTTTCTAGAATATATCAATTTATTTGACCAGCCTGAATTTTTCTTTCAAAAACAACAACAAAAGATGAAAGCAAGCATTTCTAAAATTAAAAAAAAAGAAAAATTTTTAAGAATTGTTTCCAGAGAGGACCTGCAAAAGACTTACTAAAATGAGAACTTCTCTACCTAAAAAATAAGTTAGTTATTCCCAAAACAATTTCTGTCACTGTTTCCCACAATTCTGATCTGTCAGATCACCCTGGGGGACTGCCTTTACAATATGTTTACATATGAAGGGAATTTGCCTGGAATACAACAGTTTATGAGCCATCCTGATGCACGGCACCTATAATACTACCCTGTTTTTTTCTGCAATACTTAATTTTCTCTCTAGCATCTGTTATTGCACTGTGTTTTGTATTTAGGATAAGAACTATGTTGATAACACATTGATATATTAGTTGTGGTTGAGTAGTGCATGCCCTGAGTCAAGGACGTTACAGCTTCTCACTCTGCCCTGCTAGCAGGAGGCCTGGAAGTGCACAAGAATCTGGAAGGGGACACAGCCAGGACAGCTGAACCAAAAAGGCCTAAGGAATATTCCATAACAATATTGCCTGCTCAGCATATAAACCAGGGAAAACTTGTTGTGGGGCTGCTGTTCCACAACATGTCTGGGCATCAATTTGTTGGTGGTCAGCAATTGTTTTCTATTTGCATCCCTTGTTTATCTTGGCTTTTATTTTTTTTTTTTTTCATTACAACTTTTAATATCATCACAATTTTTTTTGTTATTGTATTTTACCTAAATTATCAAAATGTTCATATCTCAACCCACAAGTTTTCTTATATTTCTGGCCGTCTTCCTCATCTCACCATGGGTAGAGTGAGAGAGTGAATGACAGAGAGAGAGAGACTGAATGAGTGAGTGACTGTGTGATACAGAGCCGCTCTCTGGGGTAAACCTCAGCAGTTACAAGTAAAGATTTGAATATTTGAACCATCAGTCTTTTCTGGTTTTGTCTTGGAGAGTCTTGCCCCTCAAGAAGGAAGAAGTGGGTAGAAGAGCAGGTAGTGATACAGGTACCAGTTAGGGAGCTTCCTCATAATTTTTTCCCCTCACAACCTCCAGGGAAATGCTTGTTTGCTAATTGCATATTGCCGGTGCCTGAAAAGAAGTAGTTCTGTTTTATAAAAAAATGAGTTCTTTATGGAAGGAAAAGTAATAAATTATCAATTGTTCTAAAATATTAGATCTACACTATAAATGCGGTTGTTGCTAGTGTTCAGGTACAGCTGGGGTGAAGTTGGAGATTATGCATTGAGAAATGGGTCAGAAAGAGAAGGAAGGGTTGAACAAGGTTCTGCAAGGGAGCACAGCGCAATCCCAACACGGTACAAATGCCTTGAATGCTCTGAACTACTTTTTCCAATGTGTTGTCAGAGAAGAGGTTGGTCAGTGCACAGATACTGGAAGCAATGGATTTCTGAATGACCCCTGTGAATCTGACAGTGATTCACCTTCCCCACAGGGAGTGCTAGCACTGCGGTTCAAGGACCAAAAAGTTAATCCCACAGTTGCACGGAATTTTCAACCACAGAAATGTTGCCTGGGTTTGTAAAACCTGTTGGTTTGGCCCAGATGCATCAATGAGAATATCAGTTCCAGCAGCACCACTGCCTATTCACCAACTTTACTCTTGGCTGTTCTGGCTTCAGGAAGTGGGTGGTAAAGTGACCTGGGCAAGTAACAACTGAAGTACAGCCAGAAAGAGTAATTGTGATAAACTCAATTGCAATACAGGGTGCTGTGAATATCTGTTAGTAAGATTCCAAGTGAAATTATTCTTGAATCCAGTCATTGGGGTGTAGTAGAGGAGTTTGTAAGGACTGTCACATTTTGGGTGCCCTGTGTCATCGATAAACCAGTTTTTTTCCACAACACTACCAGTAATATACCAGAGTCAAAATAGTGTAGTAAGGAAATCTGCTCTCAAGTGTGCTGCAAGCAACACTCATTTTGGAAATTTTCCAAGTCTAGTGTTGATTAGATAAGGACTTCCTTTATATTCAGAAAGAGTGCTTTCAAGGACATATAGCCCTGCAGTAAATCACAAGTGCACCATAACACAGGGAAATTCTAAGGAAGCTAATCCCTACTACTTTTTAATATCATATTACATTATTATTGCTATTGCTTTGAATTTTATGAAGCAGTAATATGGGGGATCTAACACATTTACTTAACCATCAGCTTATTGTAGTTTCTGTAAATGGTTATGTAACTTATGATTTCATTGTTTCTTCTTTATGAAAAATATGAAAAGGAGTAAAGTAATAAAGTCTTTTTCATCACTGTTCACTGCTTAATTCATTTTGATTTAGGCAAAGAGGGTGTAAAGTTCATTCAGAATGCTGCTTTTTTTGATTTAATAGGTTTTTGCTCCTTCTTGTCACTGTGGCACAGAAGTGTTCAGAATAAAAGGCAGAAAATAATACAGCTCCTAGTTCTTTGGAAGTTTTAGGTTAGTTTTGTGGGATTAGATCCTATGTAACAGTTTAAAATTATTTTATTTATCTATACATCTGGGATTTTTTTTTATCTTTCCTGTATGCAATTTATATGCATTCCCATAAAATGATGCCCAAAAAACCATAGAGGTTTGTTATGTATTTTATAGCTTTTGCATTCTTGGGAAGCAAGGAGCTACAGAAACATCAAGGCAACAGAGAAAATGTCCTCTATTTCTCAGGGACAGTTGGATATGCAGCTATAAGACACTTTCCTAGACCATGCCTGATGTGATTTCCCTTCAATCTGTTTTAATATTTAAAACCACCTGTTCTGGGGTACTGTTATTGGCAATTACTATTTTAAACAGAAATCCGACAGCTGGAAGTTAAAGCAATGACAAGCAAACAATGAACTTTTAAGTAATCATAAGAAAGTTCCAATAAAAAGCCTCTTTAATTACTATTTGAAATTAAATATTTTAATTTTGGCTGTTCAGTTCTACACATAGTATCTTCCAAAGTTTTTCGTAGCTACTAATGTACAATCCATAAGGCAGATCAACCACTTCAAGTTGTATAACTCCATTCTTATCATCAATTTGGACAATGTATACTTGAATATATATTTTATAATATAAAATTAAACTTGATAGTTGGCATTAGGGATTGCAGCAAATTACAGATATTAAAATTTTGTAAAATATAGACTATGTTATAATCTATGTATTAGGGAACCAATTTCATATAAGTCTTACCCTTTTCTGTCTTTCTGCTCTTCCTATGTATTTCTCTTCATTTGACCCTCTTAAAGGCATGCATGCATACATATAAGAAAAAAAAATGTTCACTATCCAGAACTGCTCCCTAAGCAACTCCTGTTTATTTCACATCCACAAAAATGATTAGTTACCAGCTGCTAAAAATTAATAAAAGAACACAAGAACAGGGCAGTTCATATGATACTCTTTCAAATGTGTTTTTCTTGAAAAATATAAAATTATAAAAAGAAGGAAATTTATTTTTTGAGGAGAGAGATTTACTTTACTTTCATTATGGATACCTCAATTCTGCCAGGTTAATAATCTGGTTCCTTACATTGAAATAAGAGTATGAGGCTCCCAGCACGATCATTTTTTCCCTCCATCGCTCCTTCCCTTTCTGTTGTGAGAAAGGAAGAGAGAGGTCCAAATTACTTTTCACCCAGTCACAGAAAGACCAAATTCAGAGATGAAATAGAACCAGGAAAGCTGATGGAAAGAGTTTCATATAAATTATCAGAAAAGAAGATGGTTGCAAAAAGCCTCCTAAAATCCAATGCACTTCAGCTTTAATCCTTTCATGTCATCAATTCTTGGCTACACAAAATGAATAATTAAAAAAAAAAAAAGAAAGAAAATGGGAAGACAGAATTATAAGATGGGACAAGTGAAAAGATGGTGATACAACTGCAAACAGAAGTGAGAATGAAGAAAAAAAGTAGAAAAATAGAAGGGCAGTCAAGATATTTGTAGTAAAAGGATCAAAGGATAAGTACAAAGTGTTGAGAAGAAGGTGAGAAATGCTGGTGGGAATTGGGGGGAAAAAAGCAAAGGAAAGGGATGAATAATTGAATGAAGAAGCAAAACCTACAGTGCTGCAAGTTGAGCTACAGTGAGAGGACAGAGAAGGTGTGAAGACAGAGGTAAAAAATCTTTAAAAAGAATAAGTGAAATCAAGTAACATATCAAATAAAAAAGAAATTAATCAACTTTAAATGAAATAGCTGAAAAGGAAGTAAAGGTAAAAGCATTAAAAAAGGACAAATATAGTTGTTAATTGTGCATAGCAGTAAGCATATTTCCATAACATTTAATCATCACATTTTAAAATAAGACAGAAGAGGTTTATGGTACTCCATTTCAAGAAAAATATCTAATAGGAAATTCTAAATACAATTTAATTAGAAGATTCTTGTCCAAAAGCATTTTTTACAGTTGGAGCCTTCATATTGTAATTCCTCTGTACTCTGCACTGGTGAGGCCAGACCTCCAGCCCTGTGTTCATTTCTAAGCAGCAACATTGAGGTGCTGGAGCTTGTCCAGAGAAGGACAATGAAGCTGGTGAAGAGTCTGGAGCACAAGTCCTGTAAGGATCAGCTGAGGGAGCTGGGGTAGTTCAACCTGGTGAAAAAAAAGGCTCAGGAATGACCCTATCATAACCTCAGGATGTACTGGGGAGGTTCATGTAGGTCATCAGGAAGAATTCCTCCACTGAAGGTGTAGTCAAGCATTGGAATGGATTGCCCAGAGAGGCAATGGAATCACCATCCCCAAGGTATTTAGGAAATGCCTGGTAGTGTCCCTTAGTGCCATGGTGTAGTTGATGAGGTAATGTTTGGTCAAAGTTTTGACTCAGGGATCTTGGAGGTCTTTTCTAACCTTAATGATTCTGTGATTCTGTGAGACTGAAGAAGCCAGGTTGTGCCAGGGGAAGCTGAGACTGGGCATTCGGAAAAAGTTTCTTCACAGAAGAGATCGTCAAGTATTGAAATTGGCTACACAGGGAAGTAGTGGAACTGCCATCTGTGGAAGTGATTAAACATTTACAGATGTGGTATTTCTGGACATGGTTTAATGGTGGACCTGACAGCACCGGGTTAATGGTTAGACTTGATTGTCTTAGAGGCCTTTTCTAACTTTAATGAATCTCAGTTCGCCTCCGTGGGCTGCAGGGGAATCTCTGCTTTGGTGCCTGTAGAATCTCCTCCCCACCCTCACTGACCTTGAGGTTTGCAGTGTCATTTCTCATTTTTTTTCCCCTCCCTTAAGAAACACACTGTTGGACAACACTTTGCCCCTTCTTAAATATTTTTTCCCACATGCTTGCTGCTGCAACCAATACATTGCACAATTCAAATTCAGTGCTCAGGGAAGTTTAATACCATATTTCATTCTTTAACAATGTGCATTACTTCCTTGTCCTTGTTGATAATGTCCACTGTTTTTCTCTGTTTTCTGAAGGCAAAGAGGCACTGAAGATACCTTCAAGAGAAAGGGAAGTAGGATGAAAAGTCAGAGACCAAAAGCAAGTAGACAGATGACTGAGCAGACAGCATTGCTAGGTGAGGGGAAAACTGTCTGAACCAACAGAATAATACTTCAAGAAGCAATGGTATATGGATAGTTTTCATGTTTTTGTACAATTTACAGAAAGAAATCATCGATATATTACCTGTATTGAGTGGAAATGACAAGGGTTTGGCTGCTGTGAGGGCAGTATGGGGCTGTGTGGTACTGAACAGAGCCAATTCCAGCCTTCTCCAACAGATCCACTGCAGGGCACAATGTCAAACCACAACAGTCAGTGCATAATGACCAATTTGGAGAAGTAACATGAAATTTTAAGCCTGACTCTACTCTTTTGTCCATGATGTGATGAAATACACCACAGCATAGAAGACAGACCACTGAGAAAATGAAAAGTAACCAAATGCAGGTTCCTATCTTTAGCAGCAAGCTGTGTTTTTCAATTCGATACCATAAAAGATCTACATGAATCTGAGTGATAACACTATTAACACAGTGCTAAATTAAAAATTATTTATATTGGTCATCTTAAATGCAAGCAAAATATTTTTTAGTCACTGGGGGAAGAAAGACTGTCTTTTCCTAAAATGTGTTCAGCCTAATCCCTGGTCAGGGACTCTACAGATAACCACAATTCAAATGTTGAATCATAATAATTATGTTAGAGAATTAAAAAACAGTATTGGGACTAATTTTGTACCCTTCCACTTGAAAATCCAGCCTCCCTTAGTTATCTTCAGTCAAGCCATACAAGACTCAGAGGGAGTCATAAAAAGAACTAAAAATAACCTTACATAGCTTTTCTAGGCATAAAAATGTCATGCTTGAACCTCAGAATCTTCCTGGGACAGAATTAAGTTCTGTGTCTGTCCCATTTGGACAATGAAAATTTCCTTTTCTAAAACCTTCTTGTTAGAATTAGGTTTTCTGTACGATTAAGTGCACATGATAGCCTTTAAACTTTGTCTAGGCTCATGAATAGTGTGACAGTGCGAGCAGGTGCCAGGAATGGATGCACGAGTGCAGTGAGTCATAAGGCAGCAGAGTTGCAGATATCCATACGGCCAAGAGCAAGTGGGGCTCTCCAGTAGGTGTGTGCAAGTCAGTGTGCTTCACAGTGGACTTCAGACCAAAACTGTGTTGACTTTATTCATCATAATTAAGCTGATCTTACATGAAAAGGGAGGATGCTTTTGTGTTAAGCCATGATAACCTCTATGTAAAACATCTCGACATTTAAACAGCACAACTATGTGATTTATGTTTTTTAAAGATAAACTTTTGCTTTCTCCACATGAAGGCTGTTCACTCTAGTTTTATGTGATTAAGTCCTTTCAAGTAGTGGAGTTATGGCAACCAAAAATGTAAATGATGAGGAAAATTACCTCCTTACTAAAGTACCCATCCTGAAATTTCCAAAATAATTGTGCCCACAAAATAGAATATTAGGAAGCGCTGAAAAACTAATGTTTTTTTTTTTTTAATTCAAATTATGTTGTAATGTTATCTATACATCAATGATAATATCAGTTGTCAAAATCATGAAAAAGTAGTCTTGAACTATTTCCTGGGAAAAAAAAAATTAAAAAGCAAGCCAGAAGAAGAATTTTGGACAGAAGAATGTGCACAATATGACTTTATGCTCACAACACAAATTAAGAAATACCTTATATATTTATGCACCATGGCAATTCTATAAACTTTTAGTTTCTATTTTGTTATATTTTGTAACTCTCAAAATTATTGATATTCTTCAATTGTTCTTCATTTTCATTTTGAAAGAGACAAGGAATTTCCTGCATGACAATGCCCAATGAAGATTATCTAGGTTAGCTTCATGGTAAAGACATTTTCAAATCAAACACAATAATAAAAATATTATATATATATATTTTATATATATAAAATAGATTCTGGTACTTCTACATCTTGATTATCATCAAATTTTGTTGTATTAAAGAGTTTCATTCTGCTAGTTGCAAATTAAAAATTAAAAATTATGTTGGATTTTCTGATCCCATGCATAACACACAAAGTAATAAAAATAAGCATACTTCTTTGGGCTGAATGGAAAAGATTAATAGAAATACTTCAAGTCTTTATATCATACAAAAATATTGAGATGAGAGAGGTATTTTCTAGAGATCTTCTTCTTAACAAAACCTGAACCCACACCAAAACCAAAATCTACAAAATGTACCTATTAGGTGGAAGATATTTGTAGTAAGATTTGAATGGATTATTTACATACAGAGCACTGTATTTACACTTTGTTTTCAATTTCTCTGGGCTTCAATGTCTTTTAAGGGTGCTTTGGGTTTGTTTTTTTTTTTTTTTTGTGTGTATTAGTGGGGCTTTTTGTTGTTGTTTGGAAGATTTCTTTATGAAAGAAAAATCTTAGTAATTTTAAAAGAAAATGAATGTATGTAACGTCGTTAAGGATGAATATTTGAGTACACTTTGTTTTTGAAACTTTGAAACTGTAACACTCTGAGACTTTCTTAAAGCATTCAGGTTTTTTGTTTTTGTGGGGTTTTTTTTCCTTTTTGGTAGAAAATGGGAATTAGACGCTTTTGAAATGATGAAATTTTCTTGATTTTATGAGAGCTTATTGCTTATAATAATTTCCATTTGTAAAACAACAGAATCTATTCTACAGAATAGGTATGGGGGGAAAGGGTGTCCAGTCAGTTATATAAGGGCAGTGTGTTACATTAATTTTGAAATCTTATGCCACAGTCATAATGAATCATTGTAATGAACACACTCTATTGCAGTAAAAGCTGCAACAATTAAAGTAGTAGGTCCAGAACTTTCATTGAATCCCTTAACCTGACTTATGTATGAATTTATTAATGTTACTCTTATAAACACCCTTAATGTGTGCAGATTTCCACCACTGCCAAGCATCTGCATCTAAAGTTCTAATCAATTGAAAAATTTATTTACTGTTATTCAATTTTCAGGGATACCATGGGGATCAATTTATCACAAATTGCTCATTGATGTCCATAATTGACATGCTTTCTCCAAGTCATGCAAATAGCAATTATATTACTAGTGGCTTTAGTATTTTGAACTACTTTGTATAAGAGAAAACAGGATAAATAAATAAACACTAGCGCTATTAGAACTGGTATTACTTTGGCTCTTTTTCTTGACAGTGATAACACGGAATGAATCATGGCAAGTATCTGAAAACAGCATATACCTTAGCTATCTGTCTAGAGGTAAGATTACGTTAAAGTCAAAAGAGCTTTGACTTATTTGCTCACAAATATGAAATTTTAAAGGCATATGTGATATCCTAGGGGTTTTTTTTGGCTTTTATCTGCCAGTTGACAGCCCATGAGTCACCACTGGTTTTGTTCAACCTATCAGCTGCTTACACTGAAAATCTTGTGAAAAAGCAGGAAAAAACCCAAGAACATATTTTTTGTGTGATTGAAATCCTTATAGTTCATCCAAACACATATTATTACTTCAGATGCAATTGTTACAGAACAACAACAACAAAACAAACAGAAAAAATAAAACTAGTACTGTTTTAGGGGGAAAAAAGTTTTATAGCAGACAGCAGTTCTTTGTTCTCTTGATTGTCCCTGAAATGTGTTTCATCCAACTCTAGAAATGAGATTATTTAACTGACTCTTTGTGAGCCGTTTAAAGACACAATATCTCCACTCCTAGTCTGTGCCTCCGGCATTGTCAAGTCTTGCATCTACTCCTCCTTTAAAGTATTCTCTGTTCCTGTTTTTCAAGGCTTCTGCTGTCCTAATAGACCTGTATTTCTCTGTACTACACCACCACACTAGAGTTATAAGTGCATCATTCTGAAAACAATAGTTGTCTCTCCTGATAAATGTAAAACTATGGTCCTGTCATAAAAACATAAGTAAAACAAAACAAAACAAAAAAACCCAACAAATAAACAGAAAACCCCAAGCAGATTAACCATAGCTAAAAAAAGTTACAAATGAACTGCATAAAAATGAAGTTCTTGGGTTTTAAAACAATTTGAGGCAAAAAAGTCTGACAAGTCTCATTCTTGAGCCCTTCCAGAAGCCATACAAAGCCTGTAGCCTGTTATTTAGTGTGAGTATTGCATTACTTATCTACATCACTCCACAGCCTGAAATAAAGCCACCTCCATTTATTGGGGGTTCAATGGTCTTGTCAGCGTCCAGCAGTGTCTAACATGTCCATGCACAGGGGAGTACCTGGCTCCAGCTAGTTGGCTATCTCCGCATTGCTTCAGGAACTGAACAGTTTTTGATATGTTCTGTGGTAGCTATGAGGTGCTTAATCTTAGTAATTGCTGTCTCAAACAGCAATTTAGTATAATTTGAGATATCCTGGACTATGAATCTTGTTATCTACCTGTTAGCGTAGAGTAGTGTGGCAACCTTGAGATACCCACCAATTCTCCCCCTCCTCAACCATGCAGTAGAGAAAATACAGCAAAAAGCTAACGGGATAGATAAGGACAGTGAGATCACTCTACAGCTATTGTCACAGGCAAAATGGATATAACTAGGGGAAGATTGTTCTATTGACAATTAAGAACAGAGTAGTATAATAGGAAAATAAGAACAAATCTAAAAACACAGATTCTCCCAACTCCTCACAGATTTTTAGTCTCAATTTCAGTCTGGATTCTTCTACCTCTTCCCCTTTGAGCTGTTGAGCTGCTCTTCCCCTGTTGGGGGAGATGAGGAATGGCAGTTGTAGATAGTTCACCACAGATTGTCTCTTTTGTTCCTTACTCCTCACACTCTTCTCCTGCTTCAACATGGGGTCCCTGCTCCAAAATGCAGTCCTGAACCAGTGCATGCCCCAGGAGATCACAAGTCATGCAGAAAAAATTCTCCTGCATATGCTCCTCTCCACAGGCTGCAGCTTCCCTCAGGGTGCTTCCACCTGTTCCATCATGGAGCCCTCCTTGGTTTGCAGATGGAGATCTGCTCCACCATGGACCACCATGGGCTGCAGGGAAACAACTTGCATAGTCATGAGCTTTGCTGGGGGCTGCAGGGCAAGCTCTACTCTTCCCTCCCTCTTCTTAACTGACCTTGGTGTCTGCAGAGCTGTTTCCCATATATTTACTCACTCCTCTCTCACAGTTTGCTGTTGTGCAGTGTTTTAAATCCCTTCCTATTCATGTTATCACAGAACCAATATCGGTATCAGTGATAATCTCAGCTCTGGATCCCTCTTGAAGCTAGCTGGAGCTGTCTCTGTCAAACATGGCAGGGCAAGCTTCTCACAGCAGTCACTTTTGCAACCGTCTCACTACCAATGCCTTGCCATGTAAGCTGGACACAAGGAGCAAAGGTTTCCATACAGTCTGCACCATATCTGCCAGTGCCAAGGAGATGTCTCAGATACTCCAGGTCATTTTAATTAGTGCTTGACACTTACAGTAGGGCAATCATACAAATTAGGGGCTCTTCCCTCCATCTTCTTAACTGACCTTGGTATCTGCAGAGCCTCTAATCATAATTCCTCTAGGAAATATGAAAACTCTCCAGCTGGCCAAACATATTTTATGCTGAGACAAGTAACTCAGAAAGCTCAGTTTGCTCAGTTGTTGCTTAGAAGCTTAGCTCACTTGCCTTAACTTTGTAGACAAGTGTCATTTTAGATACTCTGGGGAAACCCAAGATGCTGCAAGATAGTTGCCAGATATCATAAAGGAGAACCAATGTGTTTGATAGCCAGCAGTGGAGGTTAATCCTGGAAGTTATGAGCGCTGCAGGTGCCTTGAAACTGAAAGAGATATATTCTCTTCTGGTTTTGTTTTTGTTTTTATTTTTGTTTTTGTTTTCTTCTCCATCCCCCCCTTCCCCAATAATTAATTACGACACTAAGCTGATTAGAATTACAAGAGGCTATACTTCTCTTCCATTTTGGAAGAGTACTCTAGCCACCAAGTCATAAAATCAGGCTTACATATGCCTAGTTAATACTTAATCATCTTATGTATAGTGGAGCATCTTTGACAGAAGGAATTGAGAGGATATCTCTCTCCTGGATAATCTTCAGACTAATAATTAGTTAATCTCAATGGAAATGGAGCCTCAGGTCCTTGAATTCAAGAACAAAGTAAGCCTATGTCTTTGATGTCCTTCATGATCGCTATCGTCATGAAGCTGATGAAAGGAAAGGTGATACGACTACTACCATGCTTTTTAAAGAGAAACAAGGAATAGGCTCAATATTTGAGCCATGCTAGGTGGTTGGAATTGTCCTAGGCATTACTAGCTTGCACAAGTGTGTTTCCCTCTCTTCAGTGACTTTGCTACAATAATACAATACATAGAAAATGATGACGTTTGAAGGATAAACTGCTCTTGAGCAACTTAATTTGTGTGTTAGGAACCAGCAAATTGTACCAGTAATGAATGAAATTTCTGTCAGAAGCTTTTTTTTCTACTATCATATTTTTATTGTATGCAATATAAGGGGGGAAAGACCTTTCATATGAAATTTCCTTAGTGAGTGTTGAGACTTATTATGAAAAATTTATTCAACATATTACTTTGAAGACACTGGCAAAATATAAACTGGTTTGTGAAACAACACATCAAACCTTTAAAATCCTTTTTCATACATTAAATATAATTTTGTTACTTAATGTTCATAATTCTTTAGTATCTAAAATACTGTGATTATTTGTATCTGTGGAAAATTAGTGTACAATGGAAGAAGCATTCTATTATCTTATTCTGCTAGTGTCTACTCTTACTTTATTTAGAAATGAAAAGCTACAGGACACAAAGAGATTATGTTCCCTCAATCTAGTTTTGTAGTATTTCTCAAGAATTTGTATTAGATCTTGTAATAGTGGATGAGAGGACTTGAGCAACATTATTCAATATTGTCAACATGCAAGGAATCACCAAGGCAAGGTATTATATCCATATTTCATTAAGATAAAAATAGTTCCTTTACACTAAACACTTGTGAAGATTGATCACTGGAGGCAAACTTCTTTATGAAAGAGATTTTTAGAGGTATAAACAATTTTATGCTTACAATCACCATTTATTTTCAATAGGAATTAGACATGTGGCTGGTCTTTGTGTCTTACAAAATTTGCAAGCAGTGGTTGTTTTTTTTTCCCTATGCTCCTGTCCAGTCATGTCAATAAATTTTGTCACTCTTATAATCAATCAGGTAATTTTTGAAAATTATTGAGTAATGAATCTGCCATATATTTTTTAAGATTACTATAAGAGTATTCCATGTAATCAGCAGACTCATCTAATTCCAATAAAGAATTTTAGTGACAAGAAATGTGTGAAATGTCTATTTTAATCTAATCTGCTTTAATGCAATCCAGTACTTCTGAGAAAGATTGCTTTATGGCCTTTTGCTGACTTCATTTCCTATGTATGAATCCAGAATAGTGGTGAGCAAGCAATAAAATCAAGATATAGAATAGATAGTTCAAAGGAGTCAAATACCATGAAAACTCATGAATCAAGTGATAGAGAGGAGCCAAAAACTGAAAGTAGGAGTAAAACATATCACATTGTTGCAGAGCTACATAGAAGATGCTAATAAGTACCATAAAGTATACTTTTTTAATCCCCAAGACCCGGAATAGAATATGCAGGGAGCATCTTTTCTTCAGCACAACACCAATTTCCATTGATTTTTCTGTGACCATATATGAGAGTCACATAGTGAAAAAAAGGAGTCAACAGTCACTGATGTCGCACACTTTTAGTCAAAAGGGATGCAAATGAAAAAAGAAAAATATTTAAAAATCAATCATCTGAGATGAGACCAGCAATCTTGTTCCATTTTTTATCCCTTCTTAACTAAGAAGGCCAATCTTTGTGAATGACGCAATGATTTTTCCCAATCAGTTGGCTGGGTTTTTTGCTTTCGCATTTGTTTTTTTCCTGAGATGTTGCCTCACTCTTAAACACTTTCCAGAAGGCAACTTGCTTCATGATAAAACAGAGACAAAGAAACAAACAAAACCAATCAAACAGAAATCCCCACATTCTCTGTAACCAAATACATTTAATGCCTTTTAAGACTAAGATTGTAAATGATGGTTCAAGGCAAAGGAGGTCTGTGAAAGACACAGGTCCCCCAAAACTATGAATGTGAGAAAAGAACAAAGCCATCAAGTGTGCAGGTAGTTGGGCAATTACTGGACAATTAAGGAACAGAGGCCTTGGAGCTTATTAAAACTAGTTTAACTAATAACAAAGAAAGTACAGGACAAGTCCTCAACACATGTAAAATACAGTAAGTTTGGACATAACAGGAAAGTTTAAAACCATGTAGAAAGAGCAAGAGTCAATGTTAACAAGCAGAAAAAAACTCAGGCAGACCTTGCATGAGGAGAGAGATGCCATTAAGGTTAACAAAACACTACTCTCAGAAAGAAACGTGGGACACAAGGCACTGTAATCTCCCCTGTTTTCTCTCTAAAGAATTGAAACACACAAGGACAGTGTAAAGGTCAGAATAACAATGAAGACTGGTGTAAATTCTAGAAAGTCTCCTGGTATTACTGAAAATTAGATATAACTAATATCTTATTGGATAACTTGGAGTAGAAGCATTATCATCCTTCTAATTAGGTTAATAATTCCTTGATAAGACTATTAAGGTTTTAGTTAGACTAATGCTAAACCCTTGGATTTTAATCTAAATTGTATTCTTTGTTCTTACCTAAATTTTATGTGATCAGGTTTCTAGCAATGACATATTTGCTTTTAAAATTTGTGAGGCAACATCTAGGATTTCATACAGAAAGAACTTATAAATGTAATATATATATATATGTGTATATATATATATATATAATCCAACTAAACAGTTGGATAATAGAAATTACATGAAAGCAGTACAAAATGCAAGGTCCCAGGAACCTCTGTTAGGCAGAAAACCTCATCTGGAGACACCTGGAAAGTAAACAACACCAATCACATTAAGGGATCATTGTATGATGTCCCACCCTTTACATGATATAACTATTAAAAAAAAAAATTACAGAGATACTTCCAGTAATAGCAGAGAACACTCAAGTCATTTCACAATTTAGTACTGAGACTAACTCAGAAGGAGATACAATGACTAGTCATCTGATTAAAATTAAAATAAACTGAAACTTGAAGAAGACTAGTAAGTGAGTATATTATGAGGGAAGACAATAAGTCTTTTGAGAAGAATAAACACTGAGATGATTGTCCTTAACAAGTATTCATGTTGTGAAATACACTGGGGGAAAAGCTATTTTTTTCTAAAAGCAGTGGTGGCCAGAGGAGAAACTGATATAAAATCTCTAAGTTCACATTTGAAATCAGGACCCTTACAGATGTAAGGTTTTGGGGTAATCTTACACTAAAGGCAAGAAAGCAAAAACAACAAACAGTTATTGACAAGTATGAAGTATGCAAAGGAATGAAAGTGACTTCATGACCAAAAATTTACTTCTCAACTCTGTTTATTTAATGCCAAAATCAATTGCATTTTGTCATAAAAATACATTTGATAAATTTTGTAAACATTTCAAGAGCAATGAAAATGGTAGATGCAATATAAACTTGCAGATATGTATTATACAAACTAGGCAACATTCAAAATATTTCACACTAATATAAAAAGCAACACCATATTTCTCTGTGATTTGAGAATTTGTTTCCTATAAAACTAACAGAAATCTGATAGAAATCTCTTCTCTGTTTCCCACCTAATCACCCACCTATTAATATGACAGTAGCATTGACTTGGTTGTCACAGAATCTTAAAATATTTACTGCAAAGCAGTCTGTATAATTTGCATTTTACTGGAGTGCAAAGGATACTCTGACGTGTCAGTTAAATCTATGTTCAAATCTCTATTAAGCCCACAGAAGAGATACTCAATGAAAAAATAAAGATCTTTCAAAAAGTTTAAATTTGTAATGCTTCTACATTCATGCATAACTTTTTTTCTCCTAACTCTAGAAGAATAATAGCATTTGTGAGCTATCACCACATTATGAATCTAGTTTAAATAATATTTAAGATATTCATCTACCCTAAATAATGAATGACTTTTCCAGAGAGCTTCAAAGTGTACTACATTTAGAGAAGTCAAGAGGTAAGACACATTTCTTAAATTCTGTCAGAATAATAATTAAGAATGTAGGAATGACAGGTATTCAGTGCCATTAGTATCTTTTTAATTCACTTCAACATTTTTTTTAGTTTTATTAAAAGCTGGCTTCTGCTTTGTTATTGATACCAGAGTAAGATTTCTGTTCATTCTAATAGTTTTCCTTAGAAAGTTTCTTCATACTTCTCAAATTACATGGAAAACATTATGCCACAGTCTATGAAATTTAGGTTATAATTATATTATAAAGATAAAACTAATGCTTTTCATAACATTAAAACAATTGTGTACCTGTGTGTCTGTGTGCAACCCAGATGCATTTAAACAATTTCCTCTGGTATTCCTAGGCAGCTATACAGCTTCTCTCTGCATAGGTGAGACAAGGGATAAATTTGAAATGATGCACCAACTTCAAACAAGAGGATTGATTCTTACCACTATATCTGCCACCTTTACAATTAGGCAGTTGTCTAATATTTCCAGGTGAATATCTCAGACAGTTCTGTGGATGCCCCTGGGTAGTTCCTGCTGTGCTTAGTCTAAATGGAGACAAAATTTCTGTCCTTATGAATTATAGAAAGGTTAACTAACATGCTGGATGGAGAATCTGGTCACCCTGAGAATTCACATGTCAATTTCTGATGTAAAATTTACTAAACTATATGCACATAGATTTAAAAGCCTATAAAAATGGTTCTTCAGATGCAAGAGTGGTCATGTAGTGTTTACTTAAATGTGGAAAAGTTCACAGGTACTTTGTGCACAGTGTGAGATGATAGAAATTGGTCATGCATATCCTGAAGTGGCCATGCAGGATCATGGGCCAGCTGGATTATAAGGGCTTGGCAAAAGTTTGAGGTCTGTCACCTGAACCATGCAACAGAGACTCTGGTAACCATCCAGACAGCTTCTGGCTGTCATACTCAAGGTGTTTGATTCCCAGTGGGAGTATTACACTATGAAAGGTGTGCCAAACTTTTTAAAATTCTTTTTTAACAAAAACTCTTCCCATGAATATTTGTGCTACATTATAAACAGTATAAAATGTCTTCCACAAGAGATGTGGGTTCAACAAGAATGTAAAACAGTTAAAGAGAACATGTATAAATGGAAAAGTAAGGAGTATGACATGATGTCCACTTTTCTGCTGGAGGTTGGATAAAATATGTTCATTTTGAGTGAAAACCTAGCTATTTTTTGTTAATTATATGTTTTGTCATTGTCTCACTGGAATTATGATTCATCAAACTAAAAGAAATTAAGACCTCAGAAAATTTTTATACACTTGAACCTTGTATTTTTATGTTCCTTATCATATCTAAGTTAAGTTTAATAATTATCAGTTGCAGAAATTATTAACTGAATTTTATTTTTCAATGTAATGCTCAAACGCTCAGTGTTGTCAGGTAGTGTTATACTTTTTGACTGCTGAATCATAGACCTGCTTCAGAATTTCTGATGTGCTTTTTCATTATGAATATCTATGAGAGAACACATTTGCCCAGACAACTATGGCTCAATTTCCATTTGCAGTGTATATTATAGTTACAGATTAGTTAATTAAAATGTCCTTGGAAACTTATAGTAAGAATAAAACCTTTACATAGGATTTACTTTGCTCTCAAAGTAATTTAGGTAAATACTTTTAATAGTATTTTCTCATTTTAAACATTGCATTCTGACATGTCATGCTTATCATTTTAATTTCAGTAATAATGTTCTCATAAGTAGATTCTCAAACATTGTCAGAATGAAGAAACAATGAGTTATGCTTAAAAATGGTGACAGAGTAAATAGAATTCAAAGAATTTCCTGTGTCATTTTCAGCTACATGATCTGTGAAGATTTTCTGAATTTTCATCCTTTCCTTCAAAGGTTATACCTTTCATTTTTAATTTATCCCAGGTTTGGTAATTTGAATAAGTTAAATATTTTTTGTAATTTGAATACTATGTCTCATGTTAATTTTTTTTTCATCAACTACAGTCTGGAGCACTAAGAGAGAAAAGTACAGCTTCCTGATAAGGGCAAAAATTTCTTTTATTTACAGTTTGTGACATAGCTTGGATATTCCAACTTGTCCAGTCATGCAAATAGAACACTACTTTAAATACTTAAGAAGATTTTTGGAGCTATTTAAAAAATAAATAAAATAAGGATAGAATGGCTCTTAATAAGAATGATGGTTCACAAGATTAAAAAAGGATGGGGACATCAATGCCTTGACCTGATAGTCACAGAATTTTAATTCACATTTAGATACCATTTATTGACATTTATTGACACTTTAAAGTCATACAGGTAGTATATTTTATACCTTAGACTCTCTCCCAAATATTGTTTTCCTTATATTGTTGAAGAAAATATTTACTTTCAAGAGATTTAACTGGACATCCTTAATCCTCTTCTTTTTTTTTTTTTTTTTTTTTTTTTTAAATGGTAAATCCTGTGCCCTAGACAGCTATTCCATGAAAAATTCTAATGATGAATTAAATGGGCAAGCTAATCCCATTAAGTGGACAAGTCCCATGGAAGACACAGGAAAATGTGTGTAGCTAATCACCAGAATAATCAGACGTAATTGCTCAAAAAAACAACATTCCTGTATAACCCATTGATACTGAATTTGTAGTCAGAGATATAGATGAAGCTAGGGAGTTGATTTCTTTCCATGTCTGTGACATCATTGTTGTTTCTTATTGTTGGAGAATGTGTGTTATTGTGTGGCCTAAAATATATATATTTGTACAGCTTTCATAGCCACGAAGAGGCAAAAAAAGTCACAGCCTTTTTACATGCTGTTGTGCATTTCACATCATTTTGAAGACTGCACAGAGACAATTTATTGCTTGCTGTAGACTTCCCTAGTAAATTTTAGTCTTCGGTATTTAATCCAACAGTTCTTTGTCTCTCTCTGAACCTGAGTGGGATGCAGGTGCTTGAACATTGATATCCAGAGATATTTTAGACACCCACAAGTCTCCCTGTTTTCTCTATCTGCCACATTACATAGATAGGAATCCCTTACTGTTTCTGTACAAGGTAAATGACTCAGACTCCTGAGACATAACAAATTGAACTAGACATCTATGAGTAGGGAAATTAATTTCTCTCTGAAATCAAAATACCCCCATCCACTTGAAGGTACCAGCTTCACATATTACTGATGAAATAACATCCCTCTAACTGCAATTAATTTGAGCAGTGTTGATTTTTTTTACCCCAAGAAAGTACATAGAAAGTTAATGATACAGAAACCCCATTTACAGCTGATGCTTTGGTGCCTTTGCATATCTTCATAGCTGGTTGATTACCCACACTCTTCTGTAGTCCTGTTGGCTTCATGTAAAACACACAGTTCAATATCTAAATGGGGCTGCATGTACAAATCCACAGAGGACCCAGTGAAACATGTTTCTTTATCCAATGTGGCTACCCTGCATTTAAAACTTTAAATATTTAAGTGCATATTCATTTCAACCATACATCTTCTCTAGAGCATAAATGTTCCACACAATGTTAGCACAGCTCTTCTACTACGCCTTTATTTTTCAGCCAGTCACTTCTCAATTTAGCATTTAAACCTCCCTAAATATGTTGGTAAATACCAAAATCCAGAAACAGCTTTTGAGTTCCATAGCTTAGGTTCTTCTCTAGCTGTGATTTATGCACATTATGACCCAGGCACACATTACTCCCACTGTCTTTCTAAATCATCTTCCTCCCCTTCTTTCTCATACAGAAACTTATCAATTTTTTCAGAGAAGGATTGCTGCACTGCAACAAATCCACCAGTCTTGACTTGCATGGGAGAAGGGTTTCTGGCACATTTTTTCTCCCAAAATACAGTGCACTATTTTAATCTTTAATGACAATGAAGATCTTAATTCATTATTTTAAGTTTCCTGTCTTGGAGATGATTTCACAATGGACCCTGACCGAAGTGATATCTCTAAAACCTGTTCCATGTAAATTGTGACTATATAAAATGACATTAGCACCTCACCTTCTTGCTTATTTCATAGCTTCCTATAGCATATCCAGAATATCTAGAAGACAGTGGGCAGAGAGGTAATGGTGACCTTCCTAGATAAAATGTGTAGGGATTACTCTGTCTCATGAAAGAGAAGAAGGCTGCCATCATGTCCCTGACTGTCAGAAGTGTATCAGACCTGTTTCCTGGAACATTTAACATATTCTTGGTGTATTTAGTGTGTATTACTGACGTATTTATTTTCCACCTCCATACCAATACTGGAGGTTAAACTGTCCTTGTTTGGAAACCTATTTAGTATGACTAAAGAAGAGCTGGTCTCTAGCCACAACTGATATATAATGAAAAAAAGAAATCCTTTCTTAGTCCCTCTGTTTATATTACCTGTAAGGATTTCTATTTGGTCTCTTTTTAGAGAATGATATTTTGTATTAGATAAAAGTTGATAATGGCAAAAATCTACCATATAAGTATTGTTCGTGACATTTTGTGATATATTAGTATTTTCTTTTCTTGTAATTTTCAGATTTGACCCCACTCAAGGACCATGACTGGTTGAAGAGAGTTTATATTTTATAATAAAAAACCTAGATCCAAAAATAAACCCCATCCTCAAATTATGGTTACATTTAATCTCTCCACCTGAGTGGTAGTCTTTCATATATATCAGCTTTTCTGCTATTCATTTCCTTTGGTATTTTCAAGGTCAGAGGGCAGAAGAAAAGGTACAGTTCTCTATGCACTTCTGAGGACTGAACACCACATACTGCTTTTGAATAACAGATGATTTTGTTTGCAGGACATAACTGCTAAACCCTTCCCCTCCTCCCTGGCTCTCTGGCATTCCAGCTGAGATAATCAGTAGAAAGGGACTTGGCACCAAATGTAAATGTGAAACATAGTGGTGTGAAGCTGCTTACAAAGCTGTTAGAGCAGTGAAAAAACAAAGAGTTGTACTAGGTAAAAAAATCCTCTCTGCAATGATATAAAGGAAGAGAACAGCAGATGTTAAGATTATAATTTTGGTGATCTGGAAATCCAACAATGAGTTCAAAAATGGTAAATTAAATTAAGTAGAGAAGAATAACTATGTCTTTCAAAACAGAGCAGGGCAGTAACTCCAACAGAGAAAACATCATTAGAATTTGGATACATTCACTCTGCAGGCAACCTTTTCTTTCTGCTGAGGTCTATCTTGCTTTAAATTATCCATTGTATCTATTCCTCACTTCTGTTAAAAGTCACCTGCAGCTCTGCAGAATTTGAAGTCTTCTGGAGATAATAGCAAGGGGAAAAAATGAGCTGTTTGGAAATGATGAAGGAAAAGAGAATAAGCTCCCCAAGTACAGGGGAGAATTGTTCAGTTATATGATATATTATTTAAAAATGAATACAGGCGAGAAATGCAGATGGTGGCCTACTGCTTCAGCACAGCACAGTTTTGTCAGTGGAATGGTTTTTGAGTTGTTCTGCTCTGGACTTACAACAATAACTACTGGTGAAGCACAGCTGGTGTTCTGGAGACAGAAGTGCAGTAATGTACTTATATGAAAGAAGTGATTGTATAGGCATAATTATAAAGAGATAGATCAATTAAAAAAATAGAAGTCATCAGTAAAGAGGAAAAAAAGTAGTTGCAAATCTATCTTTTATGCTAGATCATAGTGAGGTTCTTATTTGGAATACAAATGTAGAGAAAGAAAATGGTCCACTATATGAACACGTGATGATTATATAACTTGTTTTTCAACCTCCAATTCAACTCAGTCACTTTCCCATAGTCTTTTTCTGCTTAGCTGAAGTAGCAGGCCTGAGCCATGATTTTGCAAGGCCTTCCTTGTGTAAGACATTACATATATGCAAGAAAAATATATGGTAATTAAAACTGAGGTAAATATAGAAGCATCTCAGTCTCAGAGAGACTGAAAAAAATATTTCTAATTTAGCCTTCTGGGATATATTTTTTTTAATATATCTGACTTTTATTTTATTTGAATAACAATATCTCCAAGTTAATGCTACATCTTTCCATTAAAAGGCTGAGGGCTTTCAGGTTTCCCAAAATGCAATTGCAAACACATTAATATTTTTACTACTGTCACTAACAAATTAGCTGAAGGATTCCAAAAATAGCTTTATTCTATTTTCAGTGGTTTTTTGTTCATTTTCAAAGCATTCTGAAAAATAAGAAAAACACCTTGCCAAGCATTGCCTTTTAGCACACTTCAAAATATTTTGAATTCTACTAATGCCACTTTTAGCCTTCCACCATGTACAATTAAATTCACGCCAAAGCAAATGCCAATTCAGAATCTCCAAACATAATGAAAAAGGAAAAATCATGAATAAGGCTGGTCTTGGTGACTTGGATCTTTGTAACCAAAGACTCTGAAGAAGCTATTTCATCAAGCAGAACAGCAGACAAAATATTATTTGCCTTTCCCTCTGATTTTTTATTTCCTATTGAAATAATACATCAAAATTTATTTCTGGGAAATACATTACTGTTAACAGTGCTAAGGGTGATTAATCCAGAAAACACAAACATATATGTTGAAGGATTTTCACTACGTGAATCCCAGTTTTCTACAGAAGTCTGTAAATTTTCATAAAAGATTGTTTACAAACTGTGGTTTGTGAAGTTGAAATAATATGTTACTCCTAAATAACTAAGAAATTGAGAAAGAATATACAATATGATCTGATATTAAAAGACTTTTGTCTGTCAAGATCACTATTTCTCTTTAATGATGCAATTGTTGAATGCTGTCCCCACCTCATTTGTAGCAACACAAAGGCCAGGAGGTGCTCCATTTTACAGAAGCAGTCTGGCTTTCTTGGGACAATGAGGACTGTGACAAGTTTTAATCACGTGTGGTTTTGGTTGTATTGTTTTCTTATGCTTCTTGTCCCTTTAGGACTACCATAATATTTTTCCTTTATAAAACACATATTCTTGATAACTATTAGCGTGCTCCTATATGACGAGCCCCATTGAATCTATTGATCGCTGAAGTTAAGATAAAGGCTTTTGTTCTCAAGACTATAAAATGCAACAAAGAATGAAAATCTTTTCGTTACATATATCTCAGTTTCAGCACAATAGCTCTAAAGTCTTTGCATCACTACCAGAATGCTTTTAAGAAATGGAAAATAAAATAATTCTATAAGAAAAAATAATAAAATTAGATTGAAAAGAAAGTAAATGTCAAGTTTTTGTCTTCTACCGGTAAACAGTTTAGAGGCCCTGACCCAAACTTTTATGGGACCAAAGGAAAGTGGCACCTTCCTTCTCAAGATTCATTGTCACCCTAAGATTTACTTCTGAAAGTGTTTTACGATCAGTTTAGACAAACCAACTCCCATTCTATTAACAATGAAGAGCATCTTTTCTGATACAAGTTACACTGAAAGTAAAGCTAGATGGAGCTAGAGCATATTCATATATTTTTGCAAATTTACTTCTGATTGAGTACTTGGTCTACATTATCTTGGTCAGGCCAATAAAAAGTGGAAATGCTAAAGTGCATCTTGAGTGATTACTGGCCTTGTAAAAAGAAGTGCTCTTTCAATAAATATCCATGGAACACTTTCCTATTAAGAGGAGGACTATTTTAAAATAAAAAAATCATAGAAATATTTTTGTCATGAAATGACAATTTCATTTTTTTAAGGACTAAAATCTAAATCTATTTAGTTTTGCTGTTGTCATTTTAATGCCATAATTTCAATATCAGAGGAATACTTTATCCACTATCTTCTCTTATAAAATCCTCCCTTATGTACTACTAGTCAGATGTTGCTTGTGGAAAAAGTGTAAGAAACTAGTTATAAATGTCCTTGCTTTTGCTCCTAGGGATCAGCACTAGAAGGACTTCCAAAGGAAAAGGTGATTAATTTGTTCATTATGGTATTTAGTGTTTTGTCTCCAAAACCATGTGTTTTGTACTCTTTTTTGAATCCATATAAGCTTTTGTTTCCTTAAAAATTTTTATCAATGATTTTCATAGCTTAACCTTTTTTATATATGTTTTCTGTTGTAGCCAAAATACTGTTCTGTATTCTTTAAACCTAAAGATATTCTGTTTGTGTCCTGTTTTTTCCTTTACAAGAAACTATGAATATTCATTCTCCTTTTTTTTTTCATGTCATGGCTTTAAAGTAAATCTCTCATCTCTTTTCTGATTGAAAAGTCATCTTAATTATTCCTAGAGTAGACTCTACTTTATCCCTTTCAACAACAACTTTTCATTCATCTCTTTAACTCCTTTAGTTCCATGTTTTTCAAATCAGCACTCCAAAGCTTGTTACACTTTCCTCTATGTGGGTGCATCACACGCTTATATTGATTCACTAGCGTTTTTCCCCTTGTTTCTTTACTGATAAATCACACTGTATAATGAGGTCCTTCTGCAATCCATTGCAGATGCTACTATCTTGACTCTGTGAATAATTTAATCTGTGAAGTTTGTCACCAACTTTTCTAAGTCATTCACGTTCCTTCTCTATCCACCATCAAAAGCTGCCAACAGTTCCAACACTTGAATGGTAATTATTTATTTATTATGTAATTATGACACAACTTAGCTAAATCGGTATGTTATTCTGTAAAGGCAATAGATAATTATGTATGAGATAAAACATCTGAAAAAATCAGTTCACATAAAGATGGCCACGAAAAACTTGTAGCAAGCTGGTACCTCAGCTGTCAGTGTGGGAAGTGTAGAAGTGAATATGCACGCGTACAGCATTTTGACAAAGGCAATTTGCCAAGAATGTAATCAATTTGGCAGCAAATGCAAATAAATGTAAAATATGAAGGAACTCAAGATAGCTCCATCACTGAACCCTGCTTTCGTATTACCAGTGAATTAGGGATAATGAATCCACAAGACATATAAACAACTTCTCATTGATTTGGAAATTATTTCATATTCCTATAATCTGAAGAAAAAATATTTGACGACAGTGACAAAAACATGTATATCCTGTATACTTTTCCTGCCAAAGAATTTTAGAAAATAAAATAATTAAAACCTTCAAATTTTCCAGAATTCAGCTCATGCAAAAATTTTTGTTTAATTACGGTGTCTTCTCTCTGAACCTTGCTATCTCTAGGATGTTTTCACAGGCTGTTAAAAGAGACGAGAGCAAAAGATTATTCAGATATTTGATAAAACAAAGGCTAACTCTTTTTAGTCTGCCCAGAGGCCATTTTTAAGTAGAGCTCCTGAGGGGTCTATCTTGTGTCCTATCATGTTTAATACCTTTTCCAATGACCTGGAGAAACAGGAGAAAATCTATAGGCCAACTAAGTTTGTGGGTAACTCTTAATTTTATGTGTGTGTATGTGTGTAAGCAGTCAGTATACAATGAAGGCACAGCTTCTGCTAGAGGGGCCTAAAGAGGTTGGTGGAATAGGACAATAGGAACTCCATAATGAGGAAATGCAAAGTCCTGCATCTGCATGTGCCAGCCCTGTGCTAGAACAGTTTGCTGATTGCCTCAGACAATAGTAACTCTGCTGGAAAAGTTGGGGTTCATGACGTGGCACCAATGAACCCAAACACCTTAATGCACTGAAAATTCACTGACATGAATTTTATCAGTAGATCAGGATAGTGATCATTCTCCTTTATTCAGCATGACATTAGTCTGAATCATGGAATCATGGAGTGACTTAGGTTGAAAGGGACCTTAAAGATCATGTAGTTTCAACCCCCCCTGACAAATATAGGGATGCCATCCACTAGACCAGGTTGCTCAGCCCTCCATCCAACCTAGCCTTGAACATTGCCAGGGATGGATTATTCACAGGTTTTCTGGACAATGTGTTCTAGTGCCTCGCCACCCTCACAGTAAAGAATTTTTTCCTAACATCTAATCCAAATCAAATCTCTTGTGGTTTAAAACTTTTCCCTCTTGCTCTATCACTGACTGTGTTTGCAAAAATTTGCGTAAAGCTCCCTTTAAGTAGTGGGAGGCCACAATGGGATCTCTCTGAAAGCTTCTCTTTCCCAGGCTGAACAACTCTTTCAGCCTGTCTTCAGTCTTCATAGAAGAGGTGCTCCAGTACTGTACTCTCCAGCACATCTTGGTGGCCCTCCTCTGGAGCTGCTCCAACAGATCCATGGTTTTCATGTGCTGTGGTCTTCAGAGCTGGACACAGAAGCCCAAAGGGTATGTCGTGACGGCAGGGTAGCTGAGGAGAAGTACGTTCTTCATCAAAAGAAGCGATTCTTTTAATACAGTCAAGAATATGTTTGGTTTTCTGATCTGTGAGGGCACACTGCTGGCTCATGTCCAGTTTTTAATCCACCAGATCCCCCTCCCTCCTCAAGTCCTCCTCCTAAGAGCTTGTCCTCAGTGAGAATTTCTCATAGCCTGGGATTGTCCCTACCCAGGTGCATCATCTTGCACTTGGACTTGTTTCCTTTCAGGGTCCTGTGGGAATCGGGAATACTTCATGCCAGTTTAGTCACACAGTACGAAAAGACATAAATAACTTGAGCAAGTCCAGCAGAGAGTTATAAACACCAACATAATTTTTGGTGCTTAGTAGCTCAATGACATCTGGTTATGATATCAAATCCTGCAAACAGAACTAAAATACCAGTTAGAAATTATCAAATCTGACATGATAACAGAAGGTGATCCATGTCTCACAACTGTACAGGAATGCTGTGAGCACAACTGCTCAATAGACCTGAAACTTAGTATTGCCATGCAGCATCATTCCAAATTCACAGCTAGTCTTGGCTACATAGTGTGTTTCAATGTACAACAATCTTGCACCATGGCATGCCTTAATGTGTGACTGTGGTGTAATGCTGGGTGATAATGAAAATACTTGGCCCAAGTCTGATAATCTCTGTTCTAGACATTCATCTGAGTATTAAACACTGCTGTTTACCTTCTCAGTTGGTGACTAAAATGATTCACTTACTAGAGGTGTTTGGAAAATATTAGAGATTTGGAAATTTTTTTTTGCCTATTAGTGAAGGAAAATCAATTCTTGTTACTGTTGGCACACTTAAATAAGGTCATATGTTAAATTTTCAGACCTGTATTAAAGGCAGAAAGCATCTCAATGGAATGCTACATTTAGATTTATAAACCAGGTATTTCACCTTCAAAAGTGCAGTTTCCTTCAGCTTTACAGACACTTCTTTCAGCACTTCTCTCAGAGTTCCAACTGAACATTAAAACAGAATGACAACACTTCTGGTTCTGTTGAAGAAGTTAACTAAATTTAAGGGCTTAAAATTCAAAATGGATGAATCAGGCTCTGCATTTCTATAGTTCTTCTATCACTTCAGAATCTACCTTATTACATTTTTTATCTGTGGCCATTTCATGTCACTCAGAAATCTCTGTCACTTAATCAGATTTTCAGATTTAGCTGCAGAAAATTTTTTACTTTTAAGAGCATTTGTAAACATTCCAGCTATTAAATAAAAACATTATTTAAAAACAAAAAAACCCAAACAAACAGGTTTTTTTCACCATTTATTATATATATGTTTGTGTGAACAGTTATGCCAATTTAAACCCATTGAATAGGCAAGCTACACAAGCATTAGAAATTTCAAAATGAAAGTATTGTGGGCCATTTAAGGAGAAGTATAATCACAGTAAAATCCAGATTGATGCCATTCTCTGAAAAAAAAAAAAAAAAGATAGTGAAATTAAACACTTCCTATTGCTAGACTTCCCTGAGGAAAAAACGATTCTTTCCCCAAGAGAACAATCCAATTCTACAGTGATTAGAAATTCTATTAAAGATATCTACTTTTACAGCATAGCTTTCTGCCCAGTAGTTTAACAGAAAGCTTTTATGGGCAGAAGGAATCACTTATGATTACTTAATCTGGCTCTGTCAGTGCAAAGGTCATGGAATCCTTTACAGCACTTTCATCTTTTACCCTAGCTAAATCTGATTAGATACAAATCTGTCTTTCAGAGGGAAGAATGGTCGATCTTGTAAAAGCATTGGGTGCTGAAGAATTTACTACATTTTTAAGTAATCTCATCCATTGGATGTTTATTTTACTATTATTTGTACTCATTTAGTTTTTAATTTGTTGGCATATTTTATCTCTTTGTTTTAAAGAGCCATGTCATTTTCAGTACAAATTGCTGTTGCAGTTTCTTTCCATTCTAGCCTACTGATGGGGAACATTCCTTAGGAAAACAGTCATCCAGAAGAATCAAATACAGTGATAATTTTGGTGCACAGTGGAAACTAGCAGATTTATTTGGTTGTCTAAATGTGGGTATCTGGTGCCATTTAAGATGCCTTAAAGTATCTAATCTGACTTCCAGCTGTCACTCCAGAAGAACTCAAGTCATATCTTGTGTCATATCTGCCAGTTCCACATGGATATGCTAGGACATCCAAAAATGGCACTAGGCATCTAACTGTGAGCAACTAAATTCAGGCCCAGAGAACTGTTCAGCTTATCTTAAAATAGACATCAACATTTGGTCAACTAAGTAGCTTTGCAGACACCACTGGGAGCTATTCTGTTATATGAACATAGATGTCTAAGCCTATTTAAGATGCTGAAGTGTATGTCAGATGAGTACCAGGACTGACAGATGTTAGACTTACTACAGACCCAGACCTTTCTGGAGTGGCACTGGGAAGCTATGCAGGGCATCTGAAAGAGTAGAAGGAAGGATTTTTAAAAGTTAAGTAGTGAAAAATTAACCACTTAATGATACAAGTCTTATTCCTCAGTGGCTTCAGCGAAAGGCACCAGTGACTCACTTATTATTAGGTACCCAGCTTATAAAGCTTATGAACCTTCTGTGTTTGGCTTTGTTTTTAATTCAGTGGGGAAAGTAGATACACACCTATCTCTTTACCAGTCAACAATACAGTTTTATGGAAGTCACAGAATCACATATGGTTTGGAGATGGAAGGGCTCTGTGGATATCATCCAATTCAGTATGTATGTCACAGGATACAGCTAATATGAAGGAGTAGACATACCAGTAGACCCATAAAGTTCCTTTCATGTCAATGTGGGAACCCTGGTTCCCCATCTGACAGGATAAAATATGAGTCTGAAGATGAGGCTTTCACAGAGAGAATTTTAAAAGAGGTCATTGGAAGAACATTATACCTTGCAGTAGCCTAAGAGCAAAGATTTCATGAGTAAGCTGCCAGCCCTGGCCTCATGGATACCTGGGGGTGTCTGCACAGCTCGTGGCCCCCAGCTCACAGGCTTCTTCTTGCCCTTAGAGCATGCTGACCCTGCCCATGCCCTGTCTGGCAGGCCAGGTGTCAGAGATAGGGGTTTGACGTTTGGCTTGGGCTTCTGTTTGATGTTGGGGACCTATGGGTATGTTCCTCCAAGGGGTGTTTTTTTGCATTGCTGTTTTCTAATTAGAAAGATCAGCATGAACCACAAATGACCTCAATGAGACTGAAATCACTGCGATTTTCCACATGATTTTTCCACATGTGATTTTCCAAAGCCACTACCTTGGTCGTTATCACATTCTGACTTCCTATCCCAAATATCTTAAAAATATCTGACGTTTGTATTTCTTTTGTTTCCTTGTTTCTTTTCCATGCACAACTAAGCCATTAGAGGGGGGCACATGTAGCCCAGGCCACATCAGTAAATCTTCCCTTTATCAGTGTTCCCTATTGTTTTCTCAGTATATACCAGAATCATCACCAATATAGTTAACCATCAGGTTAAGTAATGGGTCACACTTAACTGCATGTTGCTATTTGCCCTGTGTCAGAAGTAACCACGTAGCTTCTGAAAGAAGCAATAGTAGGGGAAATTGTTTTTTCTTTTGTTTTTCCTTGCTACAGTCCTTGCAAGATTTAGCAAACTGGATAAATTTCACTGGCAATTTACAAAACACTTGAAATGAGTATTTCACAGGCATTCCAGATACAACATGTTTTAAATAATAATGTGTGCTGAATAAATACTGTACTCAAATATACAGTCTACACATAACAAATAAATGCATTGTGCTGTGCACAAAAATTACTGGCTAAGCATTTGTCTTTATTCAAAGCATATTTAAAAATATTTTTACTGCAAGGAAACTGCAATGAATAATGAAAAGTACGTAGATGTAGATGTGGTTATATTAGTCTAGAAATACATCTCTGACACTATTTCTATCCTTTACTTCAGCAAGAAATGTAAATTTTCTTTATGAAGTTATGCACAAGTAAGTCTTAGCTTCATTAGCATATATGCATTTTTCAGTCTTGTGTTTCAATTTGTTTACTGATAAATTTGTTTTCAGCCACTTGTTTTATGTACCTTTGTTTAAAATGGTGATAATGAATACCCCAAATCAATTAAATTTTGTCAAATAAATATAATAACAGTAATGAAATGAACAAACACAACCATACCACACTTCCTTTTGTGATTATGCTAGAATTCAAGTTTATCAGATTATCTGTTCCTATAATTTTTCAAATAATGGAAGAGAAAGTGTATAGAATTCAGGTCCAGCGGTCCTCAAATTCTTGTCATTTAATGCTTTCTTCTTTTGTAATTAATAAAAACTTTCTCAACATTATAGTTTCTCCACTGAGCTCAGAAAACATTGTAAAGGACAGAGATATCATGAGTTCTGTTTTAAAAATAAAGAGAAGTAGGCACAGAGCAGCGCAGCCATTTACATCAGATCACTCATCAGACCAATGGCAGAATTACATGTTACCATTTGATACATCCCTGAATGTTTCTAAATTCAGGTGTTAGATATTCACATTATTTGGAATTTGTTCCACAGCTGCTTGCAGCCACAAGGTTAAAGGGAATTTCTGAGGCGCACAAAGAGAGCTGCTGTCAGGGCAGGGCTAAATATTGTCTTCAGCACTTTATGAACAATATACAGGCCTTCCTCCCTTTCGCTCTCTCTTTCTTTTTCTCTCTCTCAGATTTCAGGAGAAAACCTTCTTTCAGTTTTTCTTATTTGATGCATCATGCCATATTTATTATGCAGCCCCTGAGGGCTTTTAAGAATATGATGTGTCTAGGGACTTTCAATTCCATGGGAAAAGTTCCCACCGTTTTAATTGAGGCAGACAGAGCAGGTTGTCAGCCTAAAGAAGCAAAATCAATGGAAAGCTGACAGGTTTGACTCAAAGAAAAGCAGAGAGGGGAGTGGGAGCATGGAAGAAAAGTTAATATGAACCTTCTGAAAACTGGTGATACTGCAATCTGAAGAATTCTAAAGGGAACAGAGCCATGAGCAATACTCGGAAAGTTCTAGACCTCCCCACAGAAAAATATGTGTTCTGTCCTCCAAGAAAAATTATGACAGCACCCCATATAATTCTGAAAGAATCCTTAGTTGGGAAAATAATTAAAATTAATCATGTTAAATATTTTGCATTTTATCAAAGACATTTGATTCTATGAACAACATTGCATCAAGTTCATTAAATGACACATCCCTTCTGTCACAATTGTTTTGATGTTTTATTCAAAACTGCATTTTCATCTCTCTTCAATATTTCTATAACACAGTCTCAGTAGAATCTAAGCATTATAGCATAAGATTTGCTTTATACAAGCATATGATTTATATTGCATTTTTTAAACAGCATATTGCATTTTTTAAACAGCATATTGCACTTTCTGTGACTTTTTTTTCTATTTATGAAATCACAGTTAATACTTTTTATTTTTGTTATTCCTGTTATTTTAATGAATATGATTATTACATACTTAACCTTTGGGTTGCTATACTTGCCTATTGCCCAGAAACTTGGACTAATATATATGATAAACCCAAGGGAAGTTGGGTTTATGATGAAACAAAAATGACTACCAAGGCATGGGCAAAATGTCAGAAAGCAGAAGTTAAAATTGAAAAAGGGACTGGGGTTTCCTTTATTTTCCAGAATAAAGGAAGTGGACGTAACAAAACTGGGCAGAATAAGCAGTAATCTGAGAGAAAAATATGGGACTACAGGTAAACATTGACATGATGAAACTGAAAGATAAAAACACAGGGCTTGCTCACTTTGTGAAGCCAGGGAAATAAATCAGGCATGTAGAACTTACTAAATTTTATTAAATGGAAGCCAGGCCACTTAATCTGGGGAAATAATTTGAATCTGATTTTTAGAATCACAGTGGTCAGAAGTTAAAGGCCTGGATGTTCTTGCCTGGAAAGAGGTAATTATCCTAGAACATCATCAGAATGAGGTTCTGCCCATGTCAAAGCACCAAAGTTAGATAAGTATTTTTATCCTCAGAGGTACTGAATATCCAACTTGAGGTATTGTAAGATATTTTAGGTAAAAGACTAAGGAAGATTAAAAATACTATATTCTTCGTGTCAAAATAAAATATGTATAGGTTTAGCTGTGTCTTAAGAAAGATTTCACAGAGAAAGTTACTAAATAAATATTATCAACTTGCCATTGTATTACCAAGTCATTCTTGATTGCCCAAAACTGCCCCCAGCCCTCGGGGTGAGGCCGCCCCAGCTCAGAGCAGAGCAGGACAATCCCCTCCCTTGCCCCCTGGCCATGCTGTGCCTGATGCCCCCAGGACAGGGTTGGCCCTCCTGGCTGCCAGGGCACTGCTGGCTCGTGCTCAACTTGCCCTTCAATTTGAACTTCAATTCAAATCCTCTTTTCTCTTTCTGTGGATCTTCTCCCCAGCCTCTCATCACTCAATTTGTGTGTATAACCAGTATTACCCTGTCCTGGGTGAGGAATCCTGTACTTGCTCTTGCTAAATTTCATGCAGCTGGCAATCACCCAGCTCTCAAGTCTATCCAGATCTCCCTGTAAGGCCCCTTCTGTCCTCAAGGGAGTCCGCAGCTCCTCCAGGTTTAGTATCAGTGGTAAAATTACTTAATATACATTTTTTTCATGTATCCTGATCATTTATAATAATATTAAAGAACTCTGGCCCTGAGCTCCAACTTCCAACTTCAGATCCTTAGCTTTATTTCCATTCTGAAACATTTTCTCCCTCTCTTTTTCTCATTTTCGTAGAATGTTCTTGGGGTCTGTATAAAACACCTCAAACTTTCCTATTATTTTCATATTATTTCTCAGATAATAGAAATAAAGCATTTTGATATCTTTCTCCACTTTGCTTTTGTATTTTCAGAAAAATGAACTGAAAATCTAGAAGTTAATAATAATATGCAAGTAAGAATTATCCTTTTGATGTTGATGGGATTAAATTGTAAAGACTTAATTTTCAATTAATTTAATGAAAAATAAGTAAGAATTTTCCCTGAAAATACAGAAGTTTGGAAGATGAGAGCCACATGAGAATCTGTTAAGCCTTTTGCACCAACTGATAGGAAGCAGATGGCCAGTGACAGCCATATCAATTGAGCTTGGTACCTAGTACTAGAAATATTGTTGATAATTACCATAAAGCATAAACTGTAATCTCCAAGTATATTAAAATTTTGTACATGCATCAAGTTAAGTTTTAAAATGAGAGGTCCTGTTTCATTGGATATATATCTTCTGCACTGAGAGAAATAATGCAAAATTGTTACATTCACAGAAACCAAATATTCTTTTGAGAGTAATGTGACATGCTGAAAGAATATTTTTTCTAGCTATTTTTACTCGAATGATGTAAAATATTTTAATAATCAGTTTAATTTCTTCGCCACTTATGTTCTTAACTTTTAAAACTTTCACTATTTCCTGTTTTGTTTGTAAAATTATAGCCATAGATCTGCAGACATAAAGAGTAATAAATTATTTGTTAAGAAAGGGTTCCTCTAGGTTTTGAAATACTTTTATTGAATTTAAATTCATAATTATATTTTTAATCTAAATTATTGTTATCATAACAAGACATCTGCTGTCTCCTGTTAACATTTAGCTATTCATAGCCGCTTTTCTGGCTTTTCAGTCATCATTTTTTCCCTTATGACTATTTTGAGAAAGAAAATTACAACATACACTTTTTTCCCTGTAAAATTTTTATCATTAATCATGACAGTTAAGGACAACACTATCACTGATTTCACCTAGAGCATTAAAGCCACAAAAATATCACTTTTATGTTAATTGCTTCACCATTTACTCAAGCAGATTCAGAAATACCCAGTAAGACTGCATGTTAGTTTGCTTACATGTCTTCTGTGAGTTATAAATGCAGCAGAAATTAGTATTCTAATCCTTATAAATTGAAAAAAACACTTCCTTCAGTGTCTGTCAGCTCCGCTGGTCCCTGTAAGTTTGACATGTGAAATGGCAGATGCTCCTTACCTTGGTCCCGCACTACATTCCCACAGGATGGAAATGATCTGACATAACCACATCAAACCTCCTCCTCTTAATGTCTCATAATGCATACAAAAGACTTACCTTCCATTTATTATGAATACACAGATATCGTACTGCTGAGGCAGAAATATTTGTTCTAAATATTTCAGAACAAATGGTTCATGTTCTCAACAGTGTTGGAAAATAAACTTTATAGGATAAAGATCTCAGTCATAAATTTCTATTGGTACTTTCTTACACATTTTTATTGAGCTATAATTTAGATTAAATATTTCATTTGCATACTGGACTATACTAGTGAAACCCTTTTCCCTTTTTTATCATCTCTGTGGTAATCCTCTATTATAAACGTCTTGAAAGATAGAAATTTTGTATAGGATACTTGCTACAGAAAGAAAACAAAAATGGACAAAAGTGATTTCAGCTTCCATTTTCCTTGAAAGGTGAACTCACAAATTCCAGCTCACAAGTTTTTTAAAGGACAATAAATCACTCAGATTTATCACAAAAAAATAAACAAAGGAATTTTTCCCTAAATTGTCTGAAGGAAGGAAAGCCTTTAAATCAAATAAGAAACCTTCTGAAAATTGATGAGTACTGCACCACTTTGGGGGAATCTCTATTCCTTGAGGAGTACAGTCTTGTTGCAAAACACGCTGATAAGACAGTACAATATTATCTGCACTGTAAGGAGAAAGTAGTGACATGATAGATCTAATTGCAATCAACACAGTGCAATGAGGATGTGGTTATTGATATATTATATGGGAGTATCTAATATAAGAAGCCAGTGATGAAAACACATAATCAATAGAAGTAAAGAATGACCAGAGCTTTAAGCCAAATAAGGATGGCATACTGGTTACTGTGATAGTGAATGGAAGACAGGATCATCTGCTTACCAAGAGAATAAGTCAGGAAGGGCAAAATAAACTTGACATATGTACCAAATATTGGCAAGAGGCAGGTCTCTGTCAATGTGAGTTTTGTACTAGGAAATAAAACCAGGTTTGATTCTCAAGTGCATGAAGAACAGAATCTGGCAGTCCCTTTCTGGAACAGGGTTATGAAATATAATCTTGGGACCAAAACTAAACACACAGGTCTGCAATCAAGAAAAAAAAAAAGGATATTACAGTAACAACTGAATAGAAGAACTATCATATTTGAAACACTTCAGGAAAGCTATGCTTGAAAACAGTGAAATAAAAATGTTTCAATATCACAATAAACTGTTCAAAAACCCCAATCAACCAACCAACCAACCAACCAACCACTCAACCAATTCTGAAAGTATCCAGTTGTAATATACATTATGAAATAATTCATGCTTTTAGAGAGAAGGTATTTTATAAGATTGTAAAATCCAAACGAGTCTCTGAACACAAGCAGCCCAGAGGCAGATGTCTATTTCAGAATCTCGATATTCCTGAAGGCAGCAGGAGAACAATATCCTGTTTACTTATAAATAGACATGGCCAGTGCGATCATTGCTGTTCTCCCAGTGATCAGAAGACGCCCAAGAATGACCATGGCCCATCAGACACCATTGATCAAGATAGCAGAAGTCGCCAGAAAGGTACATCTGAATACATGACTTCCCCTGACATGATCAACACTGGCTACTGCTCAGGAAACAGTATTTGTCCAGCTCTGCACCGTGAAAGAAACTTTCATGCATATGCAGAGTTACAATAGAAATCGGGATTCCTCTGCCTCAGGCATAAAAATCTGTATAAAATAGCCTCCCTGGAAGTGGTGCTCATGAACAGAGAGAGGCCTGACACGATAGAGGTCAGATCGATGCTGTCTCTTTGGCTGTGGGTTTTTGAGGACCATATTTTGGTCGCAGGAAAAAAAAAAAATCTTTTTTGGATTTTGATAAATTTGGCTTTTCAATTGGTCATTTATAACCAAATCTCTAACAAAGTTAAGACTATTAACTCTATAGTGAACTTTAACTATGAAAATGTGAATAAAGGATTTGCAGTGTCTCAGCTCTAACTCAAACTGGAAAGGCTTAGTATCAGTATATTGGATGAGCAGTGCTGTATCTAGTTCATAAGCAAGTAAGCGCTGAATATTTTAAGGTTTTCCCTTGTTCTGAATAAATAAGTGATGGAATGTGTTCTCCCTATCTGGAATATAGAAAAAATATTAAAAATTAGGTATGCTGATAGAAAGCTAAAGACCCAAGTGGACCAGTTGTTGTTTCAAGTAGCTAGAAAAGAGAATCCTAGATGTTGGCTTACAAGACCAATTGGAATGGCCTTGAAATAAGGAAACAAGGTAAAAAGTGCCGAAAATGACCAATTAATGTTTACCACACTTTTTTAATGTTTTACATTTTGAAAGACCTAACACAAATACTTCCTATTAAGTCTAATCACTCTATTAGTAGTGCCAAAATGGGGCTGTAGTGATAGTGTATGGCTTGCCTAAATCAGCATAGCAACTTGGGGACAGATCTAGAATTGTATTTTCCAGTTTCAGTGTCTCATTCCTCTCTTCAATCCACTTACTGAATTAGATCTGGAATCTAACTTTCAAGTACAAAGTGTGACAGGACTGGTTATCTCTCCCATATTGCCTACTCTTGCTAGGATCTCACCAGAACTGACATCCTAATCACTGTCAGGTCTTGTCAAGCTACTAAGTGGGAGAAACAAAAACATTATTGGGAGAAACAAAAACATTCTCCTGCATGCTTATTTCTCTACCTTTTACATTAAATGTCGATGTGGTGAATCATACCTGCTATTCCTTTTACTGAGTGCTGATTTGTATTTACAGAGTGATGTAGTGATGAGTGAATCCCGGATGCTTATCTGGATGACTCAACTTCAGTTCTATGCACTGAGAGAAAATAGCTTTTAATTGAGATAGAGGAGAATTATAACTGTAAAAAACACAGACAACTAACTTGACCCTCACCCTTTTCACCATTTTTAGTGCAAAACAAGAGTTGTCTTTAGAAATTCAGTTATGGGGAAGAGAAGGTCACTGCCAAAAGTCATTCAGTACGCTACCATCTAGATCTCTGAACACACAGAGATTCTAGATTGATCATCTTCTAAACTAAAGAAAATTAGCTTCTTAGGGAAAAGCTTTTGCATCTCCTGGTAGAGATGTAGAAGAACAAACTTCATAGCTGGTAAGACAGGAAACAAGCAAATTGAAGGAAAATGCATTAAACATGTTTATTCTATTTATAATGTAATTATGTTATTGGGTCATAACACTTGAAAAGAAGGGATAGTTGTTCCCTGTGAAACAGAAGAGAAGAGCCATTAACATTTGGGACACATGAAAAATTATAGCAATCCATAAAAAGTCTGCATCTGTCAAGTGTGTGATTTTTAATATGAAGCAGAATTATTAATTTCTAGGCTCAGCTGTTGAAGTGTTTTATATATCTCACTTGGAGTTCAAGATTGTTATGTCAGAATTAAAATTACAATTTCCTGAAAAAAAATATTCTATGTTTTAATGAGATATTTTCATGATATATTTCTATGAAGTAATTGAAACCACAAATAAATGGGATAAAAATTCAACAGGATCTGCCATTATGAATGGTTCTCCACAGACAACCATTTGCCATCTGGCTTTGGGACTGTAAAATAGAATACAACTTTTAACAGGAAAAAGGATGAAGTTTTTTTATATGTTTTTTCTATTATACTATTGATGGAAAATGAGCAGTTGTCAAAGAGCTGATTAGCTGTTTCATGGTTTTTCTCACAAATTTTTAACAATAATCCAAGCAATTTTCTTTTCAAAGGGATTTTTAAGAGCCTTGCAATCAACTTTTTTTTCTATTCCTTTTTCTTTTTTTTGCTTTTCTATGTTATTTTTTTCTTGTAGGAAGGATTTTACATATTGAATAAGAAGGTTTTATTATTTTAATGTTTTATTTGGTTCTAATATTATTACAATTACACTGTTAGTACTAATACACTATTTTTAAATGAAATGTAAGCTTTTGGCTTTTCACTCACTACAGTTTTTTTTTTTCTAAATATAAAAGAGGGAGAAGATATGTAAGTTTTATCTATCACACTCTTCAAAGCTGTTTCCTGGAATTATTTTTTTTTTTAAATTTCAGTTAGTTTACTTTAGTTGATTTTACATCCAAGATTGGTGTTTTTGCAGAATGTGGACTTTAGTCTTTGATAATGAAACAAGGTCACTTTCAAACTCTTTTCTTTAGAGACACGTCTTGACAGTGTTTACATCTCTAATCTTTTATATTTCCTTTGATCTACTTGCTCTACTTTCGCTGTGATTCTGAGCAGCTATACTACTGGAAGGAAGTAACATTATTTCTTCTATTGCAGAGCTCGGTGTTCTGGTCATTGTAAAGTTCATCTCATGATTTTCAATAGAAGGAGCAACATGAAATTTTAAGGTCAACTGATTCATAATGTCAGCAACAGTATTTCTAAAACTTAAGCTACTGCAGGCATCAGCATGGAATAAAGATATCAGAAGTAGCTTTAAGAGGTACAGGTTAGCTAACAGATACAGTCTAACCACAGAAACATGAAGTATAATTAATCAGGTAATAACTTGTTTAAACTATTTCTAGAATTTCCTTATTATTTTCCTCTGCATACTTTGCCAATTAGATCGACTGTCCCTTTCATGTTTAATTTCGGTGCAACAGGAAATAAAACTTTCAGTTGAAAAGTACCATCACCTTTTGAAACAAATGATGCAAATATCTGAAACAGCTTAGCAGTTTATCCTTTGCTGTCCCACTGGTCTGCATGGAAAAAGTCACATGGGAAGATGTCAAGGAACTTTATTCGGTTCAGATTGGAGAATTCTGTTGAGAAAGGATCTGAGTCATCTTCAGTGACCTAGAAGATGATTACAGAGAAGATGTACTCTTCTTTTGAAGTGTAAAGCAAAAGGAGAAGAATTAGTGTACAGAAACAGTGCAGAAACAAGAATTCTTACTGCAAATAGGGAAAACTGTCATAGGAATAGTAACGAAATAAAGAAGCGGGTTGACCAGAAAGACTGTGTAATCTCCATTCATAGGGATTGTCAATGTCCACATGGACATGACTTCTTACAAACTAATCTTTCAGCAGTGGGTTGGACCTGATGACTTCTTGACATCCTGACCAAAACAAGCTATTCCATTTTACTAGTTTTCTTTTATTTAAATCTTGCAGTTCCCCTGCACCAAAATGCTGAGTTAATGAATCCTTAAATGAGAAGAAGAATGCAAAAGTGAACGGTCATTTAACCCTAAATGGGAAGAAGAGATATTAAAATCCTAACGGTAGTGAGTTTCCCAGTAAATATTATTTCCTTATTTACTAATGAAAAACAAATGATTTCTATTACCTCAACAGTGCAAGGTCCTGTGAATTGACTGGATTTGTATTGAATTGAGATTTTGTTTGTTTGTTTGTTTGTTTAACTGGCATAACAATGAACTAGTAACAGGAAACTATTATTTAAATTAGTTTGAGTTTAAACTTTAATTAAACCTGTAGGGAGCAGCTATGTTCAGTTAATTGAATTGCTTGTGACTTTAGAATAAATTTTGTGGAGTGGAATAATGCAAATGCGAAGTGATACCACAGATTGAAGATTACGAATAGAAATTGTGGTGGTGAGTTATGAATGTGACCTTTTACTGTTCAGTATAAACAGTCAGGAAGACAACAAAGAGAACAGTAGCTCTGAGTAAAGGGGAACCAAGGAACATGTAAGCAGACTTCACTGAGAAAAATACATAAAAATAAACCTAAGCAGATTCTATATGGATAAGGATGAAGAGGAAGATATTACACCAAAATCTTAGGCTTCTCAGAAAATAATGAGAATAAAAAAATTGATTAGGACTATTTTTTAAGAATGATTTTTTTTTCCAAAAAAAAAACCAAAACCAAAACAAACAAACAAACAACAACAACAAAAAAGAACCCAACCAAAAAAACACACACACAAAAAAAATCTCCAAAAAACCCAGGAACAAATTTTTATGAAATAACTTGCACAATGTCAAAGTTATATCTGTTCTTTCAGTTAGTGATTAAATTATGTGCTAAAATAATTTTTTCCTGTTTTTCTTCTCTAATGTGGCAGTGAGTGTTTTCATCACCTACATAACTATCTAATCCTTTTATCAATCCAGCTCTTATTTCAAGGATATATTGTGGCAATGAAAACTACAGGTTAATTTTGGATCATGTAAAGATGTATTCTCTTTAATCAACTTCAAATTTGTTGCTTTTCAATTTCATTCAGTGTCTCTTTGCTCCTGTATTACAAACTTCTGTACATTTCCTTTCACTAATAATTGTTATTAAGATATTTCATTATTGCATTTTCAAAATGTATTATCTCCATAACGCAATCTTTTTCAGAACATTTGAATAAATGTTATTCTTACTTCACCCTCAATAATCCAAATGTCTTTTATGATATGAATGCATGAGGAAGTTTCTCTTATAATCTGCTTGCTCAGTTCCTTCCAGTGTAAAATGTTATTTCTGCTGTTTAGAAATCATACTTTGTTTATTACTATTTCCTTAGAAATAGATTAAATCATTTATTTTGCAATAGTAAAATGTTTAGTTATCTAATTATAAACTGATTCTAGTTGTTATAATGCTCACAAAAATATATATGCTTGATGACATGAAGTAATCCTATATTTTTACACTGCTAATATGTCATTGAATATCTACAATGATAATTTTTATAAGATCGGTCATGTATCTCAATGCACAGTTCACCTCTAAACTAAATGTTTTTTAATGCAATTAAAAAGATCCAAAATATTGTCATTAAAATACAGATTTACAATAGAACTAATGATTTAAAAAACATTTTTCCTTGTTATGTTGTGCCTGCTTCAGTTATGAGATTCAGTCTCCTAAGCAAAATAAAGGGCAAATCCAATTTGGCATGCATATAATTTCTTCTCAAGCCAACAGATGTGTCATTCAACTCAACATCTGCTTGGCTTTTACTTGTAGGGAGAGCTCATGTGTGAATTTATAATTTATTTTAAGTTATCAAAGAACAGGTGGAAAAATCTCTCAAAATCTAAACTAAACTAAAGTTTTCCTGTAAGAAATAATGTGAAATCTACTTGGCTTTTAAATAAAAGATGTTATTGGAGATAAACAAAACAAAGAAACAACAACAAAAAGAGTGTATTTTTACATTGGGTAAAAAGAAGCAAAATATTTGAGGCAGTTCTATAAATAAGATGCACTAACCAGGGAGCTGGGAGTTTGCTTTAAATGTCAACTGTAATATCTAGGTCTACCGTGGTGGAGACAGAATCTTAAACATATAAAATACACATAATTAATGCAGGAAGCTGTAAGTGCATGTCAGCTGTAGCTAAAATTATGTGTGACCATGCTTGCATAAATTCAAGTATATGTATCTGAGATGTTTCTAATATTTAAATTGCTATTTTCAGGTCAGATTGTGTCTATCAGACAATTCACCAGGATCAATTTATGCTACAAAAGACATAGAGAGTATGAACCAAATAGAAACCCGATATATGAAATTCATAGGTTATTCCATAAACATCTTCCTGAAATTTAGGGAGTAAGGAAAATTCCTAATTTACTGACATTTTTCCCCACCAACCAATTAAAATAATGGCCTAGCTCCAAATATGTGAATTTCTTTAACATCTGTCTGTAAAGGAGTAAGATCTCAAGTTGAGGTTCACATTCTTTTTCTGACTATCCGTGTCATAGGTGTCCATGACGGAATGTTGCCTGATTTGCTAATCCCTGGATACCAGAGGCCTCCAGCGAACAATTCTTTTCATAATGTAGTTTTAGATGTTTTACATAGGTCAGTTGAAGCATGTTCTAGAGACAGCTCATCTTCTTTACTTTGAAAAGTAGCCCAGAATGAACAGTTTATATGATTATTTCATTTTCTAACTTCTAGAGCAATATTCAATGAATTCCAGCTTACATATTTTCTTGTATATGTCTGAAGAAGTACCTGAAACTTGACAGCAGCTACCTCCTCAGCATTCACAGCTAAGCTACTATAGAGTTTAAAAACTTCAGTTCCTTTAGTGCAGCTAAAATTATAGGTATTGAAATAATTGGTGTAGGTGATACTAATAATTTTTAAATAAATTAAAAAAATGTGTATTTTTTTATGTCATTGTAGATTTCAAGACAATTTCAAGGCAAAATTATTTGACAATAATCATCAGATTTATTTTGAAAAGAAAGACATTTGACTAAAATGGAAGGAATCTAGACCACATTAAACTGCCAATTGAATATTTTCTACCATTCTGGTGTTCACTAGAGAAAAATGCTGGAAGGTTGGGGTTTTTTCACTTTTTTTGTAAGATGGTTGGTTTTCGATTATTTTATTTGATCGGTTGGATTTTTTTGCAACTTTTCCTTTTTTTCATTTAGCATCAAAATTTGTCAGGCTTGTGGAATGGCTAGGAATTAAAATCTCAATGAATGTTCCTCCTGAGATTCATAATTTTTTTCCTCCATTTGCACAGCTCAATTTAATGTAGATCAATGAAATTATCACTCAGATGATTGGACAGGCAGTGAAAGGAGGCTAAACAATGTCTGGCTTTGCACTGCAAAAATAACAATGACATTGTCCACATGGGCCATTTCTTGATTATCAATTTTCTAAACGTTTGAGGAGCACAAATGCTTAACTAAAAGCCATTAAAAACCAAAACAGATTAAATCACTGCCAAATCAGCAGTAGATGCATGAAACCATAGCTCCTCTCTTGAGGACGCAAACTGTTGAGGTACGGTGTAATCCAAACAGCAGAGAACTACCCCTGAGCTAAAGAGAGATCCACTAGCACAGGATACGTACAGTTTCTGAATCATATTCAGCTTGCCAGTTATCATGCTATATCTCCCTGCAGGTACCCCACAAGGCTTTATTATAAACGATGGGTAGAAAGTCCCTGTACCCACTCAAAAAGCCAAAACAGAACATCAGAATAGGGAGCATTTAAGCATACATGTTGAAACGCACACACACCTCCCAAACCCAAACCAAGAATCCCACAACCCCACAAGAAATCAAAGCAAAGGGACAGGCAAAGCCCCTGAAAGCCTCACTTTTCTACATTATACTTACAGTAATTCTTACAATAGCTCACATTTGAATTTCACCACTGAAATGTAAGATTCTGTCTGCATTAAAAAATTTAGAAAACAAAATGAAGAACAAAAAAGAGATGGATGCTTTTTTAGATCTTATACTTAGCATACAGGTAAATACCATAATATTTTAAATACTGAAACAGACAAAAGCATGCTCACTGAGGTAGCTTCCAGGATGCTGATAGCCTAACTCATTGAAGCAAAAAATGTTACTTCAGCTGTCATTAGTATTCCATAAGTCGGCATGCACCACTGAAGCAATACTTATTCCATCACAGCTATCTATCCCATTTCAATTTTATTATGCTATTATACAATGTATATTGTATACAATATTCACATAAACAGTGTGATAGTTTAATAAGAAAACAATAAAATATGTACTTTAAACCATTTATTTTATGAATAATCATAATGTACCACCCAGAATGCTTAGCATTTCTCTTCTTTCTTTTCTTTTAATATCTCTGTTATTTTTTTACCCTTAGGACCCAGTCATGTGAACTGATTCTGAAAAGTGAACAGCTCTTGTAGAGTAGTGATGCATTGGTTTGGACTTGGCAATGACATTCATTTGCAAGTGCAAGTTACATTTGCTTTTAAATGCATGTAAATCTGTCTGAAATAAATAGAATATAAAAAGCAAAATGAAATTTAAAGTTGAGCAACAAGAACTTTTATCTGGCTGTGGTTGTGTTAGAGTGGTAAAAGTTGCATCTTTTTCTTATGGAATATATATTAAAAAATTATTTATTTGTAATAATTTTTCATGGAGATCTGTGAGAATATAAAAAAGGCAAGAAAAAAACCTAAATTATAATTCATATGATGACAGAAATTTTAGGGCTGGAAGGAGCCTCTGGAGATTTTCCAATCCAACACCCTACCAAGACAGGGTCACCTAGAGCAGGTGACACAGAAGCATGTCCAGGTGGGTTTTGTATATCTCCAGGATGCAGACTTCACAACCTCGTTGGGCAGACTGTTCTAGTGCTATGTCACCCTCAATGTAGAGAAGTTCTTTCTCATGTGGAGATGGAACTTCCAGTGTTCTTACTTTTGATCCTGTGGCTGCCGTTACAGAAATGGGTCTGGCACTATTCTTTTGGTACCCATCTTTGTGATATTTATATTTATTAATGAGATCTCCCCTCAGTCTTCTCCAGACTAAACAGGCCCAGCTCTCGCAGTCTCTCCTCATAAGAGACGCTCCCATCGTCTTTGTGGCCTCTGCTGGGCCCTCTCCTGTGGCTCCTTGTCTTCTTTGAACTGAGCAGCCCAGAACTGGACACAGCCCTCCAGATGTGACCTCATGAGGGCCAAGCAGAGGGGTGCTATCACCTCCCTTGACCTGCTGGCCACACTTTTCCTGATGCACTCCAGGATCCCACAGGCCCTCCTGGCCACAGCAGCACTGCCAGCTCATGGTCAGCTTTTCATCCCCCACAACTCCCAGGTCCTTCCCAGCAGAGCTGCTCCCCAGTGGGTCAGCCCCAGCCTGTGCTGGTTATTCCTCCCCAGGGGCAGGACCCGACACTTGCCCCAGCTGAACCTCATTGGATTTCTCTCTGCCCAGCTCTCCAGCCTATCATGGTCCCCCTGAATGGCAGCACAGCCTTCAGGTGTGTCAGCCACAACCCCCAGTTTCACATCATCTACATTTATAATCATTTTAGCATATTTTGTAATCTGAAATTGAAAGTGCCATGCTTTCTTGGTATGTTTTGTTTCCTTTTTGTCCCTTAAAAATGTAAAAAATATAAAAAAAGAGAGCCTTTTCTCATTGCTGCTTTGAACAATCAATTTGTGTTTTATCCAAGCAGAAATTACCCTTGTTTCAAAAGGCAATTTATGCATTTTCTTTTTTCTATTGTATTTTTTCAAAAACTTATTTCTTCCTTTATTCTAAGTAAGTATACAGGTTCATGTGCATAAATATCTATTGAATAGTCAGACAGTCATTAAAGTAATATAATTACTAATTTATCTACTGTGATGAATAAAATATTAAAAGAATATATAGGCCATATATACTGAAGTCTACATAACCTGTATCCTGTACACAAAGAGGTGAATATTTTTAGAGGTTAAGCATTCTGCTTTGGACCTGCTTGTTTTTCTTCTTAGAATTAGATTCAGATAGAGAATCACATGTATGTCTTTATTAGCTTTTATGCTCTGCCTCATGGATGCTTTTCTTTAATATTTACTGCTTTGCATTGTGGTATACCTAACATTCAGCAGAGTACACCACCTGTCTTACAGTTCTCCTTTTTAATTCAGCCAAAATATTGCTTTACACCAGAAGTTAAATTAAAACATGAAGGGTAGAGAGAAACAAGGAAGGAAAGTTATTGAAGTTCCACACCAGACAAGGAACCCAGAAAAATTCAACATCTACATGCATAACAGGATGAATCAATCATGTTGAAACTATCTTTATGCCTCTTCATGAGGATATGTGAAATGATTGTAAAGGAAGAGAAACAAGAAGTGATTATTAATTTTTTGGTCAGAATGCAAAACTACAGAACAAGCATGAAGACAAATTAACTTCAGTAGCCTGAATGTGGTATATTCAAGAACTAAAAGTGAGAAGGCAATTTTGAAGTTTCATCACCTAGCATTGATGAAAGCATGTTAGACAAGCTTTAATTTCAGAGTTAGGAATTTGTTGGTGTGGAACTCTGATTTTAACCTAAAAGAAACAAATATAATTTTTCATGTTATAAAAAACAAAGCAAGCAGATGGACAGCTATAACTACCAAAGATCAGTCAGCTAAATACTGCTTTTTTATGAAACCTGTCTACCTAAGCAGAGGAGTTTATTATTTACTATATTCTTGCACACAAGAACAAACAAGATGCACATTTAGCATTTTTTTAATAATAACCACAAAATCATTTTCAGAAAGAAAAGTCTGTATTTATTTGCTCTCCTGTTCATAAGTTTCTTGGCTTGGCAGGAAGCCAGATTGCAGATGTTAAAGGCTTCATCGTGTGAAAACCAATTCTGAACAGAAACGACAAGTGTACCTTTTCACCTCCCATGTTCTACATTCAGCATTTGCCATTTATTCTGTAACATAACTGAAATCTATTATTTTGATTGTTCAATATTGTCTTTATTTTTCCTCAACAGCACTGAACTTACAAATAGAACATTACCATAATTTTATCTTGCAAACATCTTACAGTCTCTGGAGTCAATACAGTCTCTAGGACAAATAAAAGCCAATTAAATAAAACTGGGTGCTGACATACAGGTCAGAGTGACATCTGAACTTGATGGTATGAAGGAAATGCAGACGTGTAACACATTGACATATAATGCTTAGAAAAGCTTAGAAAGCTTAGATTTCATATTTAGTGATAAAATTGTTACCATGGTGAGTACATATGAGCAGTAAAAATGATTCTTGAACAGGTAAGATTTATAGAAGAATGAGGATAAAAGGAATTAAAATCAAACTTATATGTAGAAATTAGAAACAAATAAAATTTTAAATAAATAAGACAAATATCAGAAGGAGGATTTTTTTGAAGAATTTGATAAAATTATTGAGAATTCTATTATTTCAAACTCAAAACCCAGGTTTCAAATAAGGTTTAGGTGAAAGAAAGCTTAGAAAAAATGGAAAATCAAATTCAGATTTCTGTCACTGAGTGTAGAAAAAAATCCCTTTAAACTGGGTTCATCATATGCTGAAATATTTGACAAAATATTATGACCCAGATTACCCAAATACACAACAAATACTGTTAAAAGAATAGGTAAAATAGAACATTTATATGATAAGAAAATTTAAATGCTGCATAAAATTCAATTAGGAATATGAAGATAGAAGGTGATGTGAAAAAAGACTGCTGCAACAAGAGAGATTATTCTTGAGTAAATAATGTCTTGGGACATTTTTCCCTATTTCCATGATTCTTAAACAAAACCTGACTTATGGGAAAGGAAAGGTAACACCTCCAGCTCAAGGCATCTCAGAGGTGCCGTGGACCTCGTTGTCATACTTTGCATCTGTTGTGTCTGCACCAAGTATTCGACATCACAGAATTATTCTGTACGTCAACAGCAAGTCTGTCACTTTGAATTTATTGTATGTGAACAGCTTGTCTAATCTGTCTGGCTCCAAATGGCTACAAACTGGCTGTGAGACCTGGGCCCTAAGCCTTCATGTTTTCAGATGCTTCCGCATTTTTTAGGAAAGGATTAAAAAAGGTGTATTCTCTGTGTCAAATTGCAAAGCAGTTCTTATTACACAGTAGCCAATAGGCCACATAGAATAATAAAATCTAGGCTGACCAGAGAAGAAAATGACTGAATGAGAAGTGCAGAATAAAACCTATGAGATTATCCTGAGAGCCCAGAAAAAAGAACAACAATTCCACATCCAGCTTAGAACTAGGGATGTATATGTTGCATTAATGATACAACCAGGTTATTCACCATTTAGAGAAAAAAAAGTAACTGATCACTTGTTGCAGAAATATAATAAATATTTACAAAATACATTTTTTTCTTCTTGTTCAAATTTCTTATTCAGTCCCACATCTGCTGTGCTACCAACACCAAATTGCACCAAATGTTCCAAAAACTGAATGTGTTTATATATATATACATATTTTTTTTTATTTACACCTGCACAGATGCTCTTTGTGTTTATAAGGGACAATCTTTGCAGATGATCTTCCTTTCTCCTGTGCTCTCACTGTTCTTGGCAGAAGAAACAATCACATATTTTCCCTGAAAGAAAGAAAGTAAGGCTATTGAAAACCCTGCAACATTTTTCAGAAAAAAAATTCATTGCAGAAATTAATAAGAAATGAACTGTCTCTCAAAAGTTGCATGACTAACTTAAAACCAAATCTTTTCACCTGAGGAAAATTTCCCTTTAATTTAATTACATTATATAAAATTTCATTTATTAAATACATTCATCCATATTTTGATAGGGATTTTCTCTTTTGCCAAGAAATTTTATATGTATTAACATGATGTAAAAATTAACTTTTGGTGTCCTCGTAGAAACACCACTTAAAAAATAAAAAACAACAACTTTTTCACTATTAAGCTGCAGAAGCTTACTAAGTCACAAAACATTACAAAGAATAATAGAAATTGTTTGGAAACATTGTTACAGAACAACAGTAAGCTGGTTCCAGTCGTTCATTAGAGGCTGAAGTCAGATTACTTCTCCTTCTCGTGAGCTAAGAACATGTGCTTGTAGAAATAACATGACAGAGGTAGCACAGTAAATTGTTAAGATCTGTTAACTGGATGGAGAGGCTATTCCAGTAGTTACAATGATTGTACAAGAGGAATAGTGTTTTTTTTTGTCCAGTACTTAGGGCCTTTTAGAGTACAATTGTGTCATACAATGAAGAGCCCAAAGACCTTTCAAGATTTCCCTATTGTAGAAAAATTTGTTGCTTGAAAGTATGTGTATCTTCCCAACAGATGTTCAAATATGCCACTTTTCTAAAGTTTCTAATTGTACAGTGAGGAACCCAAAATAATGTATCATAGTTTTTCAGAAGTACAAATTGTGTCCTCTTGTACTAGCACAGTCTGAGAGATTTTGTTTTTTGTAGTTATGTTCAACAAGTAAAATAAGCATTACTGTGAAATGTAAAACATGCAAATGCCTCAGAGATTCATATATACCTGTCTTGGCAAAGCAATGTTTTTCACACAATGCTTTTCTAAGTCAATTGATTTTTATTTTCTTTTTAAGAAAATTTAAAGTCTTACAAAGAGGCTAAAAATTATTATCTGAACAAATCCCTTTATTTCTTCTACCTTCATTTAAAACAGTGAAATAAAGGGTAACACAAACACCTCCTTGGAAGAATTATAGAAGTTAGTTTAGTTACACAATTTACATAATTTCCCATGTATTAATGGGAAATTAACAAGTAATTGTCCCCTTAATTGGTCAGAAAATTATCCTGGAAACTATTATTCAAATTTTACTGCTTTCTTTCTCACTCAGCAGAGAAACAAATTTTTAATTACACACAAAATTTGATCCACTGTTGAGTTTACTACATAATCAATCTGCAACATTTGTGACAAGGAGACATAGGTCATATTTACAGTGTAAGTTCATCCTTGGTCCTAATGCTACCAATAACAAAATAGCTTTTATTTTTCTGTTATTCAATATATTGTTGTTTCCATTCCTTGGAAACATAGGAAATTTTACTTCTGAAATGTTTTGGCTTGATCATGTCAGGTTCAAAGTATTGTCAAGCTTTTCTGCATTCACCTGAATTTCAGATTTTGCAGAACTATCCCTAACAGAACTATTCAAATAATTTCTTTTCTATTACTGTTTTTTTAAAAACAGACTGTAGTTTTATCTTTTTGATAGCCAGAGCTTCATTTGCAGCTATTTTCTGCAAAATCATGTGCATCCTTATTTAAAAAAAACCAAAACATTAAGAAATGCATGTAAACACTTGCAAATACACCTTTAAAAGTGCTAATAAACAAGTACAACAAATCTGGTTTTTAATATAAATTTGCCATTTTTTTCCAAGTCAAAATGGGGTGGATACATAAGTACGGATGCATTTTTGCCATTGAAAATGTAGATATTTAGTAGAAATGTGCAACTTTAATTTCACTAAATACAGCTGAAGCAGCCTAAAAACTTGAATTCTGTGGACTACTAGCTCAACTTTCAGTGAGAAATAGTGGCAAAAAGCGATCTTTTGTTTGTCAGTAAAAACATCTTCACAGTTAGAGAAATATCTGTGTGCATCACAGGAGAGGAGAATTGAAGGTCAAGAGGCTAATTCTGTTTACCACAACATATGTTCTGTAACTGACTTGTAGCTCTGTGATCTGCAGAACTCTCACTTAATAAGGAAGGCTTAAAGTAGAAAAAAAAGCAAGTTCCTTTTAATGGTAGTTCAAACCACTAGGGTTTACCAAAGGAAAGGAAAGCTAATATTGGGGGAAGGGAGTTGCTGTATTTTCATTTTGTTCTTTGTTGTCGTTATGTTTAGAGGGAGAGGGGAATGTTTGAAAGCATTTTTTTTTTTCAGAGAACTCAAAGGAGAAATAATGATGGGGAGGATGAGCTTTTATCCTTTACAGAGAAGACCTACAAAAAGCTGCTACTCAAAACCATGAACATACAACAAGGTGAGAAGCAACACAATCCACTTATATATAAAGAAAACTCTGGAAATGACAACTCTCCAACTGTAAGTGTCACTGAAAAAATAAAAAGGATGGGCATGGGCCATTAAATGTACTATAATCTATTCAGTGAGTTTAATGTAAGAGTCATCATGAATTTAGTGCTTTTTCAATGATTTATAATGCAATGGCATCTAGAAGTCACTCCTGGGGTAGACATACTAATATGCTATGTTGCTTCTGCATACTGATTAAGTAAAAAAGACTCAAACCAGAGAAAAAATTGCTAACTAACCTAAAGAATCTAGAACCCTCTTATGATAATATTGCAAAAGATATCTGTCACACTGCACTTTTCCATTTCCAAATTAAGAACATGTACAAAACCCCTGCAGATCCCTTTTATTCTTCATCATCTTTCCTATGACTTTGAAAATACCCAAGATAATAGTTAAATATTTCATAGAATGGGTTGAATGCAAGATTCACATAATATGTCTATTACTGCAGTATATGGAACATTACTTTTCTTATACTTTACACAGATTTAGATTAACAGAGCATAGCAGCATTTGCACATCATGCTGAGAAGACATTCAGAAGCTCCAGCAGGTTAATATATTTGTGCATATATGTGTTTCATACTATGCTTGACAGACACTTAAACAGAGAAGGCTTGGGTAGACCTCCCACCACCAGAACTGATAGCCTAATTTCAATATAACTGGGGAAACAAAATCCCTTTTTTCTTCTTCCTTGTCATTGACATGTGAAGAGATTGGATTTTCTATTTTTTTTTTTTTTTCAAATTGCCTGCTGCCTGTGATCCTTTGCCAGAAGCGGGTCTTTCAGGTCACTCAAAAGATCACCAGCAAAAGTTTAATACAAAAGCGAAAATAAAAAATTGTTGGCAAGTCTACTACTATTGTTCACTCTACTACTTATTAAATTGTTATAGCACACTGAGAAAACTCAGATTAAAATCAGCCCAAAATTATCTACATGGAGGCTAGGGTTGGAAAAGGGTAACGATGTGAAAGGGCAAGGATAAAAAGGAGTAATGCAGACTCTTCTGTTGATTCACAAGGTTCAGAGTGGACTCCTTTCCAAATTTAGCCCTGGACTAGACCAGTGGTTTAGGTCAAAGGTTTTTAAAAGAATTTAAAGGTTCAAACAATTTAAAAAAAGATTTTAAAATAATTTAAATTGTTTAGTCCAAGTTTAATAAACTAATAGTTTATTTGGGCAATCTCCAAACACATTCCACATAAGGAAAACGCAGGAGAAGCAAATCAGATAAGATTTGTTTTCTTTTTCTCTGGGCCTTCTCCGCTTCCCAGGAGAAAAATCCTGGGCAAAGGAATTTTTTCAGAGAATGTGGATACCACGTAGCAGGGGAGCAGATAGCCCCATAATTCCTGGAGGAATTATGGAGGCTGTATGCCATGGTCATAAACAGGAAAAAGTAAAACTGAGGCAAAAATCTATGTTCTACTGGGCATTGCCTTCTACTGCATAGTGTGGTAGACTCACACTTGTGCAGAAGCATCATGAAGAAAGGAGAACATACTAAGGAAGAAAATATTTATATGGGGCACAAGTGAATGACTGACTAGAAGGTGATGCTTCCCTGAGCCATGATGTTTGCTGTCTCACAACATAATACGGAAAGTCAGTACCTTATACACTGACGTTTGGAAAATTTCTCTGTTTTCTCTTAATATTTAAAAATTCTTTGATTTCCTTACTTTTCTCAATACACTTCATTATCTTCTGTGTGAAGGTATGCCACTCATTAGTGTCTGCTGTCTGGCTCTCATCCTGTTGAACTTGGCAGACATGAGGACAGGAGATAGCTTACAGCACTTGCCTTCAATGAAACAGACATGTTCTGCCTAGATTTATAATCTGGATTTGGGGCTCTTGTTTTTCCCTTTTCAGTTGTGACTTTGACAAGACAATGTGGGGCAAGGTGATCTGAAAATACTAACTGAAGAACAGAAAGGTCATCCATAGCTGTGAAAATGTCAATTGGATAAAGAGGACCTTTATTCCGGCTGTAGCATATGTCTCTATATGCTGGGAATAGAAATAGAAAACCTACAAAAACTTAGGTTTGTCGAATCAACTTTTTACTATGTAGTTGTGGAAGGAAGTGGTTTCTTTGCACATTTCCATTCCAGTATACATGCTGATATGAAACCTGCAAGATGGAGAACAGCCATCTCCAGAGCTATCAGGATGCTATACCTGGCCTTGTGAAGAAAAGTGGCTGAAACTTTTGTATGGGTTAACTCAGAATGGTGCCAGATGATGCCTGTAAGTTCACTTCCATGGCTGTAAAACTATGCAGGCCCGTAACTTCATGACTCTCAACATCACTGTTGTGAGGTTATCTGGAGTGCAGGCTGGCTGCAAATCCGATCTGTCTCCTTAATAACTGACACTGAACCTTTCAAAGGCTTTGTCTGCACAGCATGTGGTGTTGCTGAGGATAGTGGTCAAAATAAGTCATCCTACGCCTAGTCTGTTTACGCTACAGAAAGATTTACACATAAACTCACAAGGAGATAGAGTACACCTCAGCTTTTCTTCCTGAAAGCCTCAGAGATTGTTTAATAGAGACAGGTAAACATCTCTCCCTCAGTTTTTTCAATGTTTTAGTGAATTTTAGAAATTATATAGAATTTCTTTCTTGCTTTGTACACATGCCACAAGAAAAAAAAAAGAAAAAAAAATAATTCTCTGACTGCCAAATGAAGATAATTGTCTTTAAAACATTCAGGAGAGGTAAAAGTACAACACTATACTGTAATGTATTTAGTTTTCTAAATCTTTACCAGTATAGAATGCAATATTTTGTCTCTTTCTAACTCTTCTGACACATTTAGTGCCATACTTGCCCACATATCACTGACTTCTCTAATATAAAGGTCATCTGGAAGCTAAATTACAAAATGCATTCCACTCAGTGTTTTGCTAATTAAGTGTCATGTGGCCATCATCATGATCTGTAATTTAAGACAATGGAGAACACTTTTTCTCTTTGCTCCTGAGAATATTCACTCAACCAAGTGATCATCAGATTTACTTGTAAGGATGGATATGTCAGAAAATGTTGTCTAGAAAGAGTTAAAGAATTCTAGCAGGTCAGTGGAAATGTGACTGTGACAGATTAAAGGCCTTTGGGCGTGTGCTCATGTAAGATCAAACACCTTTTTTGTCTGCCTGGTACTACATCAACAAAATATCTGCTGACTGTGGGATCACAGAGGGGAATAATTTCTTTTTCTTTTCACTGTGTATTATTCAGTGCAATACAGCCTGAGCAATGGCAGTGACACTCCTTGTAATCATTTTTTAGTGCATTTTCCAGATCTCTGCTGAGAGGTGTATGGCAGCACCTATTGCTTATTGTTTAACTTTTATTTCATTGTGCTGTGGAGAGATAACTGCATCCCCAGTTACAGCTCCAGATATTTTAATTGGTATAGACCTGGAAATACCTCTATTTATAAAAGAGAATGTTCAGAAAAAAATACTATTTAATGAGTGTAGTGACTTTTTCTCATTATTCACTACTCTAAAACAAGTGTTCCAGAAACAAAGACACAACAGGCTTTTGTTAATTAATTCCCTGGCACTTGAAGTGGCTGTATTATGAGCTCATCAGCAAGGTATCTTATCATTTCTCAGGTGTCTCTCTGACCAGTTGTTGAAAATACAGCTATTTGTAACTTTACACGAGACAAGCAACATAGTGCAGAGATCATTTGTCTAACAAAAAAAAACCCCAAAAAACAAACAAAACCCACAAAAAATATCCCAAAATAAAACAAAACCCCACCCCCCCAAAAAAAACCCAAAAAAACAAAACAAAAAAAAAAAAAACAAAACCAAAAAACCCTAGACAAGCTGATCTGACCATGTAGCTTTAAACACTATCATATCAATTTACCAATGACATGTCTTCCATTTTCTTATGTTGTCACAACATCAGGTAATGAGCTCTGACTTACAGGAATCTGTTTGATGAACATCATCTTGTAACAATGCTGGTTTTTTACTGATTCCTGAAGCTTCCGTGGTTCTAGATTCTTTTAGAGTCTTAATATTTCCTAATTATTCTGCTTTAAAAGCTTACAGTGGTTTACCTTGAAATGGACAATGTGAAGCCTTTTCTGCATCCTTTTGAAAACCTCCCAGTTCATTTTAACCTCTGATATTTAGATCTCACTCTGCTTTCCCACATCTTGTCAGTCTACAGATTGACCCCAGACCCCACTGCTTTACACAGCATAACCCACCACAGGTATGTACTGCTCCAAGGAGTAACCAATCAATACAAATGGTTTAGGCATCAATCCCCTGGGGAAAAACCTTGCACATTATTTTATTCATTGCAGTGACAAGCGACATCACAATGAAAGAAGCTTGCAGAGCAAAGTAGTAGAATACAAGACTCACTGGTGGAATGTGTCCAATGGGTAGAGAACTGTACTTACTGTGATATATGTTTGCAAACAGGAAAATAGGAGGGAATGCAGAACTCTGTTCTCCTAAGTAGGTAGACTGACCATCGTGTTAGTATTTCTTTGCTCCATATTTATTTCTGAGGAAAAAGGAAGGCAATTTATGGGGCTAGGGGTAAACAAATATTGAATAAAGTAAAATAATCAAAGTTCACAAAGAGTATACATCCCCAGAATCACAGAATGATCTAGATTGGAAGGGATCTATAATGGCCATCTAATTCAAAGCCTCTGCAATAAGCAGGGACATCTTCAAATAAATCAGATTGCTTAGAGTCCTGTCCATGTCTTTGAAATATTTTCAGGGATGGGACATCTACCATCTCTCTGGAACAGAGACCTGTTCCAGTATTTCACTACCTTCATACCCAAAAATTTTGCCTTATATCTAGTTTGAGACAACTTTGAGACCAGATCTGCAGCTGCAGTTATATGGTCTGTTTGGAAGGCTTTTGACTCTTCAGTACTGTCAGGGTTTAAGCCCAACTGGTAGTAAACACCATACAGACACTCAGTCAACACCCCCTATCCAACCTCTTCCCACAGTGGAATGGGGGGGAAAATAAAAAATAAAACTTGTAGGTAGAGATAAAAGCAGTTTAATAATAGATAACAAACTAATATATAATAATAGTAAATAATAACAAGAACAACAACAATATTAATAATCAAAATGGGAAAAGGAAAAACAAAAAACATACAAACAAACAAACAAAAACACCAACAAGAGATGCACTGACTAATGCTATAGCACATTCCTAAACCTAGACTGGCCAGCCTTCTGGGAAACTCTCCCAGTTCATATACTTGGCATAGCATACTATGGTGTAGAATATCCTTTTTGCCAATTCAGGTTGCCCATCCCAGCGATGCTCTCTCCTGTTTTTCTTAGGTGTACCTGATCACTGGCAGAGCATGTGCACAGACAAAAAAAAAGCCTTATACTTAGGATAAATACAATTTAACAAAAAGCAAATTGACATGAATATTATTAACATTCTGAATCCAAAACACTGTACCAGCTCCTGAGAAGAAGTTAGCTCTATCCCAGATGAAACCAGGATGAGTAACAAAGCTTGAAGCCCTATTTCTGAAATAGCAATATGTGGAGGGATAGCATGTAAGAAAATAAAGATAGTGCAGAAGGTAATCTCACCTCTGACGAGTTGCAGCTGTACTAATCACCAAAGATTAGGAACAGGCCTGCCCTTAACAGGCCACAGCTGTGTCCAATGAGGATGAGTGCTATAAAAGAGTGAGTTAGCTGGAATTTGTTGGCTGTGCTGGGAAGGAGTTAGTACTGTGAGGAGCTGCCTGTGTGATATCACCAAGAAGGCATGAAAGCTTTGTAATAAAATGCAAAAAGCAGTAAGTTATGGTACATTTCATGCATTTGTGTTCAACCATTTGCTGGTTTAAACCTTGTGAGAAACAATCTCCTCTTGGGTAACATAAATCCACCAATTTACATCATAGCATTTGACCCAAATTCACCCATTTATCCAAGTTATAATTGATGGTTTTTCATTCAATGATTCTTGATATAGTTAAAATTAGAAAACTGAGGTGCATCCATTCTAATGACTACAGAAGTTTGGTAATTTTTTAAGATCTTCTTCTTTATTCATTTAAGTAAATTGTTTCCTTAATGCAAATGAATATGAAGTATTAAACTAGTAGCAGAAAGCATCCTTTCTCATGAACATAAGAATATTTTTCTGTGTACAATATTATGCATAGTCTCTTACTCCTTTTTAGAATTTCCTTTTGGGTTTTTGGAAAGTCTGGATATGGGTACCTAGGTGTACCATCTGCACAAGCTCAGAGTTTCAAAAATTTCCTTCCTTTCCTTCTATGATTTTCACAAAAAATAACTGAGTACATCCTGCACATATTCTGATAAATGCTTGATTTCAGTGCTGGAACTCAGAATGCAACTAAGTAGGAAGGAAAAGATAATATATTTCCTGAAGCTATTATTTATTAGTCCATTAACTGAAGTCAAGCTACAGGAAAAGTGTATGCTCATGCTATTTAATATCCCTTTGCATTCCGCTGCCTTCTACTTGTTTCTAGGGAAGCATGAAAATAGGGTATTCTGAAGGTGAATGAATAATTGGAAGTACGAGGAAAGTGACTCATGAGTAGTATGGCATCACAGCATGAAACCTATCCAAACAGACTGCTCATGTAAGTGAGACCTTCACCACATCTTCCTGGATGGAAACCAGAGCTGCAAATGAACTTTGTTGTATAATTGTTTCCAAACTCACACTAATATCACTTATTTGGGGCAGAAAATCAGAACAGGTTAGAAAATCCTTTAGTAATTGGTGAATGACCAAAGAGATAGATCTACTGCTGCATGCTAAGTAAGGTCTTAAAGGTTTAAGCTCTCTAATTCAGAAAACAATAATAATTAAACAATACCTACGTTCTCAGCTGAACACGCTTGTTAGATAGTATAAAAATCTGAGATGAGGAGAAACTGCTAAATGCAGAAACTGTAATGCCAGTGAGGACGAGGACTTATTCACCAGACAGAGCGAGTGTCCTACTAGGCTGACTCAATAGTGCTGATTGGAACTGGACTACAGGAATTGGGGTGGTTTTGTAAGGGAAAATAATTTATTTTCAATATTTTATGGGAATGGACTAAATATTCTTACTCTAGATTCTACTTTTAGTTAATATGTGCTTTTTTTCAGATATATTTTCATGAAGATCTACCTGATTTTTTTCATTCTAGATTTTAATAGGCTAAACAATTTTAATTGATGCAATTATAAGTGCATTAGTATGTCTATTCTTGTTTCCTTACAATCTCACAAGGTCTGGACCATTTTAAGAGAAGAAACTTCACCTTTTCATTCCTATTCACGTAGAGCTAATTAACTTTCTATTTTCTCTACTTTTATTTACTGCTTTCCTTCTGAAATTTAGTGACCAGATTGTGAATGAGAAAAGTAATGTAAACATTGAACCCAAGATATTGGAACTATTAAGTCATGAGAAGACTGTAATGGAATGAATGTGGAAGTGGTCAGCAAGATGAAGAATTCATATAGACCAAAATAAAATAACAAAAAAGAAAGGAGGAACAGATTAATAGAATTCAAGACCAGTTGGAAGAGTAAGCATTGTAAAAGTGGACTCTGTTTCCAATATTTATCTTCCTCTTGGAAGACTGATTAGAAACTCATAGATAAGATAAAACTCATCAGAACATGGTGGGTAGTGAATGGGGAGGGTTGTGTCTTCATATATGTGTGAATATTTAAATGTAAAAAATTACTTTCTTTAAAGTAACAAGACAAAACTTCTATTTTCCTATAAATATATAGAAATTTATCCCTTTAGCTATTTATAATCAAGAATTAGACCTTTCCTTTACACTTTAATACAAGCCTCACAAGTGAGGCTTGTCTTCATGTGAAGACTAAATGTTGTCCTTAAGTATGCAAGCCCTGGAAATTGGCTTCTATTGCCTTGGGAAATTTCCTTTTCACTAATACAATCTGTATCCTTTTCATTAAAAAGAGAAGACATAAAAGTAAGTAACAATAATGTATCACTCCATAGCTTTTAAGTTTTGACAGCTAGCAATTATTAAATCTTTCTATCAGTGCAAGCATCTATCATCTTTAAATCTCCGAACAGTACAACAATATTTGTAGCTGATATTAGGTGATTTGTATGTAAAGCAGTGGAATTCCAGAAATTGTTTACATTAATATGCAGTGTTATATCTTCTGCGTGATAAATACTAAATTTCAGCTAGAATGTGCAGATTGAGAAAAGACATAGGAATATATTTCGCAAGCTTTCCCTTTACCGGATAATGTTTTACACTGAGCCACTCTCTAGTAACGTAAGAAATTACAGGATTTCACTTAGCTGTGAATGCACTTAGGAACACTTTTGAACAGGAAACAAAGATTTGAAGGTTTTAACGTTTAATAGTTAACCTAAAAATTTACCAAGAAAATATCTTCAGTTTTGTGAATTACAAAAAATTTTCATGGTAAAGAAAACTATTTTTCTACAGCATTACTATTTTTTCCTAGGGATATAATAGTTACAGTCATCATTTTCTGAGCTGTAGCATAGAGTGTTCCCATGTAAACTTTAGTGTAGTTATTTTCTCTTAATGTGATATACAGATATTCCAACTTTAAGAATATAGGTAGAGCGGTACCCTTTCCCTTTTTCAAGGAAACTATTGTGGCATCTCATTCTTTCTTCAGTCAAGAATTGATTATTACCGTAAAGACAATAACTGAGACTTCTTTGTGATGCTTTTTACACAATCGTATCACCTGTTCTTTCACAGGCTTGTCCAAATAGGATTATGAATGAAAATTATTAGAGATGGTAGGGTCCTTACATAAAAGAATTACATTGTGTAAAGCTGCTGTATGTGTCCAGAAGCCAACCAGTTATTAAGTATCTGGAATTTTCTATTGTTAATATAGACTTCAACTCAACAGTATCTTAGTACCAAAGCATTTAGACATCTGCCTAAATAATTTGACTGGAATTTAATAAGATTCAAGCAGAGATTTGAATACTTTTTAAAATTAAAGCTTCAGAATTACATGTTTAGAGACAGGGGCAACCAAATTGAATGCTTTCTTTTCTATTTGTATGCCTGATGCAATGAATCTTGCAGCAATCAATTAGGCAAGCTGCACTCTACAATGATCTTAATCTTACATGTTGTCTTTTTGATCTATACTCAGGAGCATAATAAGAAAGATATGTAGTACTGTGCATATACCAGCATCATTTGAAAAATTAATTTAATTTTTAAAATATATCTAAGTGAGATAACAGAAAATAATTTTGTTGCTTCTTAAAATCGCATATTAAATTCTACTACATGATGTTTAATTAATAAAATATAAGAAAATAATGAAATTACATTAAGCAACTTGCCACAAATTTTAATAAAGCACATTTGTTGAGCTCATATAGCAGTAGTGTTCATAGGCTGAACACCACACAATCTACTGGGTTGCAATTTTTCTCATTTAAAGGAAATGGCAAAACTGATTGATTTTATCACAACGGAGAAAGCCTTTTCATCTTATTTGTTTTTTAACCTTCACTTCATGGTTTAAAGAAAAAAATACCTGTTCTTATGGTCATTCATTGACCCTTAGATTAGCTCACTTTGTTAGAGCATGGTGTTAATAATATCAAGGTTGTGGCCTTGATCCTTCTATGGGCCATTCACTTAAGAGTTGGTCTCATTGGTTCTTGTGGATCTCTTCCAACTCATAATATTCTGCGATCTGCTGTGATTTATTTGCAGAGCACAGAAACAACAAAAGATTGTCTAAATTTCACATTTATTGACATTGTCTAGTAATTCCATTTCTATTTTGTTGTTTTATTTTTGTTTTCTCTTTAGCGAGCTTGCACTCTCCTTCTTCTGCCATGCTAAAGCCTGGCTGCAAATATTGGTTTGTTATTTAATATCATACTTGCCTGAGGCTTCTTAAAATTTCTACTTGGCTTAGCCCTCTGCTGTCAATCAGTGAGCTGTTGCCTATCTTGTGTTAGTAAGGAGTGTAGCATTCAGGAATTGTGAGCATAAGGAGGAGCAGAATATCGTGACAGACAAAAACAGCCCAATCCCCGTCACCCTTCTGTCTGTGGCATAGCATTGAACAATCACCTAATAACAAAAGAGTATGCATTGCCTAATAATGAAAACAGAGGTTTGTATCACAGGAACAGATCAAAAAACATGAGACCACTAGGCCAGATTTGCTGGTGGATATAAGAATTTTCTTTTTTTCTTTAATATTGTACAGCAATCAACTCAGCAAACATCATTTTCATAATCAAGGTGTTGTTCACATTTTATGCTTACCAAAGTTGTGGCTGCAGGATGACAGGAAGGATTTGTGAAAGGCCACAAATAGATTTGCTACTTTGGAGGCACTGCAGGGAAGTGTTTTGAATCCTGATAAGAACAAATTATTTTAGTACTTTTTTTAACCCATCCTCATCTTTCTACTAGTGTTCATGATGCAAGAGACTTCTAGTAGAAATTCAACACTGTTCTTGGTTCAGTAGTCTTTAAAGTTACTAAGTTGCAGTATTATTAATAGGTATGTATGCATATCTTTGAATATTTTGGGGGGATTGTGGAGGCTGGAGGAATGGTGGAAGACAATATACATGAGAAAAAAATAGTCTTTTTTGTCATTTAACAGCTAGAGATGAAAATTAATTTTTCAAGTGATAATTGAGGTCTGGCAAAACTCACATCATTTGCCATGGTGCATAGGTATGACATGTAATAAATAAGGTTTGTTAGTTAATTATGCGGCCATTTTCTTTCCAGAAAGTTACAGACGAGAGAGAAAAATCATCATATTCTTGTGTGGATCACAAGGATTAAGTCGTTATTGCTTCCATTATATTGATTTGACCTACCATACCTCAGTAACACTTTACCTACTAGCTGTATTCGTGCTTTATTTTCCATAAATGGATTGTCATTGTCAAAGACAAGTTGAGTATCTCCACAGGTATGGTCTATAAGAATCAGACATCCATCTAAAAAATAGTTGTAATGAAAAATAAAACATCTCCCTTCTAACTTTCTCTTTCCATTTCTGTGGCGAAGCTATCATGCAGTATTCAAATTTTAGCTGAGACCTGACCAAAATGAAGCAGACTCATAGGGAAATGCTAAAAATAGATTCACACAGAACCCAGAACTGGGGAAGAGTAAAATATTACTTGGAGTACTAGGTTTGTTGTCAGTGCTAGTAACTAGCATGCTAACAGGTTACCATTGGAAGAAACAATAAAAAAACTTTCCCTATTCATTTATTGCATGTTATTTATGATTTTATAAATTCTTTCTTATCAATTTCCAGCTGTTTGCTTTTCAGACTGAATGGTACTAAATTTCTTTTGGTTGTGTATTTGAGTACTTTCTCTTTTCCTACTGCTTGGAGAGAATGTTGTTCGGGAGATCAGGAGAACAGAAGGTATTCAAGATGCTGACATCTCATAGGTTTCTAATAGGGAAAATTTTATAAGGGTGTTATATTCTCCTGTACGGCATTCTTAAGAGTAAATTTGTGTTCTTTACCTCTACAGAGCATATAAATGAAATTTTACTGAAATATTTAATAAGGGCACAGCTAAAGCCTAACCTGAACTGAATAATTGCACCACTTCTATTTGAGTTTTCTTTGTTTTCAGGAGAGAGAACATGTACATGTACTAGAATGGAAGAGAAAAAAATTGCGCAAATACTGAAGCTAACTTTTGTAAGTTACACCACTGATATATGGATATAAATATACTCCTGAATTCTTAAATTTCTATGTGAAAACAAAGCATTTTTTAACATATTAGTCAATATATAGGGCTTAGGAAAAAAAAGTATTATCTGAATCCTTATTATCTGAAAATCCATCCAGGACTCAACATATTTTGAAATAATTATGGCAAACAGAACTACAGGAGAAAGCTTATATGGGTGTTGAACTGCTGCTGAAAATTTCTGTAGATATTTATACATATGAACTCAGTATCATTCTGCAGAATGATTATAAGATGGTAAACAAATTTAAGTCTTTGTGAACAGAATAACCAATATGTTTTGGTTGCTTCATGTTAAGTAAACATAAATTTATTAAGGGAATGTTAAACGCTCATTCAGCCTAAGTCTATGGATAATTTGTGTCTTCAGAATGGCAAAAAGACCCTAGAATTTATGGCTAAATTATAGACTGTTATTCAGCAGAGAATCGTTTCCTCCTTTACAAACCTAAGCCATCCTAGTGATCTCCAAAGATGCAATTTTACTCATTAATATTTTACATAGTGTGTCCAGAAATCCTAGTGACAATATTAGTTTTCTAGCTCTATCCCCGAGTCGAGGCTACAGCAATATTATAAATTCCATAGGAGCAGCTGACAAGGAGAGCAGCTTGGCATTTAAATATAATATTAGTTCATTAATATATGGATATTATAAGGCAAATAGAAACCATTCAAATCCAACTAGAAAGAGTTTCTTCTGCATAAGTAATACTTCTGTAAATAATTGCTTAGACATAAGAGATAGCATAGAAAATTTTGAGTTTGTGACATGAAAGCGCGTGATAAAAATAGCCTGCAATCCATTACCCAGAGAGCCCTACTTTTAGGTTTTCTTGGATTCCAAGTATACATTAATAACAAAAATACTTATATTTTTAAATGGGTTTGGGGGTGGTTTTTTGGTAGTGCACTTTTAAATTCATTTATTCAGAACAAACAAAGAAATATGCATTTAAATTTAGTGTTGTAGTGTGAAATTCCCGGTAAAAGACAAGACACTTTGAATCCAAAGCACAAAAACTTAGTAGGTATATTCCCTCCCCAAATAATGTTCCAAAGACTGACAAAGAAACTTTTTTTTTCTAATTTAAAACAGATTTCTTCATATGAAAAAACCTTAGCATCTTATAAAAATATTACTGCACTTATGCCCTTTTATATTTTATGTTCTGCTTTTATTATCTTTTGATTACTATATTTTGATATCAGAGAGGAATGAATTTTGCTTTGAGTGGATTGTCCCTACAAGTGTTTTAAAAGCTAAATATGCTTTCAACTTGCATTTCTGAACAAAGTAGTTTGGATTGTACTCTTTTGTTTTCACAGGTATTTTTTGTTCTATTTAATGTTTTCTAAAGAAATTTTTTCCAATATCTTTCTTTGCATGTTTAATTTATTCAGACTCTGTCCTTTAAAAGCTGTTGTTTTCCTCTCAAATATTTTTGCAAAAGTCAGCATGTCCATAACTAAGTTGCTAAATTTAATAATTCAGTAAACATTTAAACATTCAATGGCATTCAATATACACTGTAAAAAAGTATTGTTTTAAATTATTTGTAATCACATTGGTGTATTATCAAGTTTTTCTGTTATAAATGTATAATCATGATTCTCTAATTTGCTGCAAAGACCTTGTTACTATCAAAAATAAAAATAATTTGAAATTACAGAGGTAAGCAAACAGAAGTTCTTAAAGGAATAACGTGTAAAGTATAGAACTCAGTTACAGTACAAGGCTACAAAGTAGACAGTAATTATTCCTTTAAGTAATATTTGAAAAGATATAATTTGGCAGTAATAAACTATCAATATGAAGAACATATGAAGACAATGCTAGTAAGAAAAAGTTGTGAGTTTTTCTTGAGTGTTTTGACAAGAAAAGAAATGCTAACATAGAGATAACTTTCCCAAAGGTGACCTCACTTATTTCACATACTTTTAGACATATTCAAAATATATTCTTTGCTTCCTCAGTGGTTCTTTCAAACTGTGAAGGCAAAGGGTGTGAAGTCAGAGTTCTTTTCTGCACCCCAGATTTGAAGCTATATAATGGATCATGTTCTTTCCAGATAGGGCCATCTCAGAAGGTATTTTGCTGAGTAGGTTTTCTGGTTATGCCTGAGTGGTTGTATTTTTAAAATTTTTCAGCTATCTTTGACAAAGAGGACAAACAATGGATTTATAGTAACCTTACGTCCTCACGTAGAGCGAAGAATTTATGGTTTTGCCTAAAATTGATAAAAGTCTACATAAATATGTCAAATTTATTCACCTTCACTTTAGATTTTATCTTTTTTTATGGTAACAACTTCAGAGAAAGGTATTGTTGTGTGTAGAAAGAGCAATATTTATTGTAGCTACCTAGCTGCACAAGAGAAAAGATAGTCTTGTTGCACACTAGGTGATCAAAACACACAAACCTGCTTTGGAAAACTTAAAAATGTAATCTTTATTCACATGGTCCTTTTTGCACTGATAGGTGTTGCACTGCTTATCAGTACTTGTTCCCTGTTGGATATACGTGCAAGTGTGAAGTACACATTCATTAGCATTCTGCCATATGTCCCATGGACAACTATCCAGGCATGAATTCTGCATATAGACTCCTTCAGTTTTCCCTAATTAGGAAGAATCATTCATGACCATCTGTCAGCCTCTATACCCAAGTCCTAGGTACATCCAAGGACTTGGATGCCTAGAAAGTCAAATTCAGTCAGCAATTACTCATCCTGCCATGCCAATAAAGCTAATAGTGCTCAAGGTAAATTAACATGGTGTGTTCCCTCTATTTCTGACTCATGGCTAAGAAGATGTTTTAGACTAAGGGGATCTAACTCTTCCTGAGTGGCCTGTGAGGAGCACTGAATTAGAAGTTTACCGTAGCCTCTTTTTTTGTTTAAAAAGCTTTGTTCTGGGACAATAGATACAATAAAACACTTCTGTGTGTTTCCCCTCCAGAGAGGGAAAACATCATGCAGTTTAATATACAAAAGTAAGTTTTCAGCTCTTATTTAGAGTTTTTGATGCTGTTTTATCAGTTAGTTGAAATTATTCTAGTTTTTTGGTCTGAATTAGAGTGCCTCTATTTATATCTCTGTTCTCATATTTAAATGAAGTATTTTTATCTGAGTTTTGTCACTTGAATCATTTTGAGAGGCAAATTCTCTGCTGATACTGATAAATAATTTAATTTAATTGATGTGCTTATTTACCTTCATATCAGGGTATTTTCTGATGCCCTGACTGAAAACTTCTCCATTCCAAACTGGGTGGTTTTCTATATATGTGTAAAAAGGAATTGCAAGTTTTTGTTTTATCCTAAAATAAAATTCACATCAGATTCCATATAGAATGGCAGCAGAAGTGTAGCTCTTAGGAACGAATACAAAAATAATTAGATGAGCAATGGATGTATCTTTGAACTCTTGTCACCCATTATTTGAGTTGCATGTTATAGGATGTACTCTAACAGGAAACATACAGTCTAGTGGAGGATGAGCCTCACAAGAAATGAGCAAGTGCAGCACTGAAACATCATGAGCTGGCTTTGGTGCACAGTAACTCTGTGCAACACCCTGTGTTTCCCATCATGAGTGACTGCCAGAATGAATAGAACTAAAATCATGGACTAAAGGATCTAAATGAGTATTTTATGGACACTTTACAGGAATGGATCATAGACTAAGCAAATTATGTCAGTATATGTATCAAAGGGTGGGGAGTAAAGAAATATCTAATGAGAATGTATTGGACATTGCATATATTGCGGACTGAGGAGTGTCTGGCTTTGGCTGCATTGTTTTTTTTTTTTTTTGCATAGTAGCTCATAGGGTGTTAGGGTTTTGATCTAAAACCAAACCAGTGTTAACACACCGCTGTTTTAGCTGAACAATTGCTGCTGAACAGTGCTTACACTGTATGAAGGAAGTTTTTTGTTTTTGTCACTCCATCCCATAAGCAAGGAGTCTGGGTGTGCAGAAGAACAATAGGGACAGCTGCCCCATCTGACCAAAAGGTCAGTCCGTACAACACAGCATCATGAGCAATGAAAGCTCAGGGAAAGAATGAGAAGGAGGTGACATGCAGGCTTAAGATATTTGTCTTCACAAGTAACCAGCACACATGACAGAGCCCTGTTTTCCTGGAAATTGTTAAGTATCTGCCTGTGGGTGGGAAGGAGTGAATTAATTCATTTTTTCATCTTTTTTCTTTTAAATTTACTTGCATGCACAATTTTTTATTTGGCTATTAAATTGTTTTTTTTATCTCAACCAACGAGTTTTTTCACTTTTACCCTCCCCATTCTCTTCCCCATCCCACCTGTGGGGGAATAAGTGTGAAGCTGTGTGGGGCTGAGCTACCTACAAGTGTTAAACCAGAAAAAAATTTATCAGCTGTATATGTGAAAATAAATTTTGAAACACTTACTAAATAGAAAGAACTGGAAAGGAAATATTAGTCCAAGATGGGACAGGACCAAGTCCTGTTACATGTAGTTGACTTCACTAGTCAGTTTCTCAGGTTTTAAAGAATATTCACACATTTAACAAAAGTTTCTAGCTTTCTGTGGTTTGGGGTTGTTGGTTGTATGTCCTTTTAAACTAATCATTATATTTAAAGTACACCAATAGTCAAAATAGTAATAGGAAATGTAGCAACCACTGAAACCCAGAACTATTTCAAATTATGCATCACACAAGGAAAGCCACCTCCTTTTATACCCGTGAAACTGGTACTTGATTAGATATGTTCTGCTTTGCTAAGCTCAATACCTTTTTTTTTCTCCAAAAAATAGTCTACATATTATATGAGAGAATCAACAGCAGAGTTTGAATTCAGAGCCTGAAGAGAACAATTTATAGTGAATTGAGGCAAATGGCACAGATGCTTACAGACAGTGCATATTGTTGACAGTGCTCATCTCAAACCAACATCCCATAATAACCAGAGGTTATCTTACAGTCAAAGCAGGAAATATGAGAGCTGGTAAGAATTATGACACAGAAGATTTCACTGCTCGGAGGCTGCAAGCTGAGAACTTCTTATGGTTAGAGACATTATAGACAATTTGACCTTGCCTCTAGGTCCCAAAATTCTCCTGTGTCACATATGCCATTCTTTGCTCTTATCGTGGAGCCTCAGTAGTTCTCACTGTACAGCTGCTGTGCCCATCAATTTGTATTATATTTTTCTTAAAATATGTGATTATACAGCACTTGCTGATTAACAAGCTGAGCTTTCTATTCACAGATTACTCTTTCCTACTGCTACATTTTATCATTAGCCTAAAAATGTCGCAGTTTTTAGTTTAGCTGCAAAAATACTAAAGCAAAAAAAAAAAAAGAAAGAAAATGTTTTAATTATTAGCTCTTTAATACCAGGACAGGTACTAATTAATACAATTTTTCACTGAAAAAAATTTACTTTTTTAGTAGAGGGAACGGATTTCTCAGTGATCCTGTGGACACTAGACATCTATGGGGAAAAAAAATAGCAGAATTTGGAGGTGGTCCAATCTGGGCACTAGAGTAAAGCTTGGTCTGTTAAAACACTTTCTTCCTATTCATTGCTGATTTTATGTAAATCTAAAAATCTGAGTCCAGTTGTGGAGTTTTGCTACTTCTGACTATGTGTTCAGTACTGTGCAGATAAATTAATAACCCTTCTGAAGTGAAGCATCATTTCTTCTATTTTTATAAACCTTGAAGGTAGTGTAATTACTTGCTGAAATTCAGGTTAAATCTGTGTACATCTAGTCCACTGAATGAGGCTAAATTTCTGGGGGCATTTAGGCACCTAGATTCTGTGCTAACTGTGGGCATTAGATGCCTAAGTATTTTTATAAGTCTTCTACAAAATTAAACTGAAGAATTAAGAACAAAGCTTAAAAGATATGAAAGAGAGTTGCTGGAACATCTGTTGGACCTCAAAGGTATAATTGTGATACATGCCACATGTCACCTTCAGTGACTATGTCCCACCAGCATTGAAAATTAAGAGAACTGGAAGGTATCCATATGTCAGCCAAAAGACAACACAGTCTTGGGCAATAATAAACACATACTCTTATTTTATCCACTTAGAAGAACAGTGTTTACATTTTTTATATGAGATGATAAATTAGGTTTCATATTTTGTAATTTATTTTGTGCTGTTAATGAGAGATTACATTACCAAGTCCTCCAAGAACGTGTATTTGTAAAGACACAAAATAATAGTGCCTGAATTAGGATAATCTTAAAAAAACCTTCAAGGAGGAAAAAAAAATAGGTTTGTCAATATTTCAACAACTTCTAGACTATTTTCAAATGTAAGAGTTTCTTAGTAAGTTGAAATTACTAAAGTACTGAGAGAGCTGTGTTTTATAGGCAAAATGACTCTGGGAGTATAATATGAGCAATTATGACAGACACATGTAGAAAGAAGGTCAACAGAAGGACTAAATTCCACTAATTCCAAAGACAGGCAGGATGTTGTGAAAACTTCTCTTCAGACACACAACCTAGATATTTTATCATTAAATTTAGAATATATGGAGAAATATAAATAAATATATGGAGAAAAACAAATTTGATTTACTTTAAGAAAGTTACAAAACCAACTTTTCTCCAACTTGCTTTGAATGAATGCATTCCAGCATTGTGCAAACATACCTCAAAGGTATTTAGAGATATTTCAGCCTCTCAACACTGAATTTTGCACTGTTGTCAGGGGTCAGACCCTTTGTTACCAAATATTTTCTTTTTGAAAGCATATATGCTACAGTCTTTTCTGAGATGGCCTTTAGGCAGACGTAGCTGATTCAATCGTTCATTTTGTTTCCCAGCTCAGAACTATAGTGTTTCTGATACTCCAAGGACAACATTATTGTTTTGTTTTCAAGCTATTTGGTATTTAATTTATTTACATAGTGGAATGGGTATTTCCACAATAAATTTTTCTATTCTACGTAAAGAATTTAAAGTCTATTTATTCGTAATCTGAAAATAATACTATAATGTGGGCATTTTTCAGGGCTATTGTTTAAATATAATCACCTAAAATCTACTCTAGATCCCTAGTGTGAAAAACTGATCAAAACTTCATTTTTGTCAGTTCAAAAAATAAAATCATCTTCACTGGGGTTTAGTTTGCTCCTTTTATATGCTTCAGATCAATAAACTAGGAGAATTTAGTGTTTTTTAAATGCATACAGTTCTGGATCTGCCATGATTCAGCAGCAGTATATGTAAATACACGCATATGTAAGTATTTCAGAGATATTAAAGGTAAGAATGACCATCAATTGCACAAGATTATTGTAATTATCATTGCCATTCATAATCAACTTAAAGAAAGGTTCTGTAGGAAAGGGAAAACATAATCATGTAGCAAGTGATTTACCATTTTAATAGCCTCATGGCATCCTCATATATTATTTTAAAGAATCTGTATAATTTGTCTATTATATATATGCGATTAAAAAGAAAACCAAAACAAAAGATATATAAATGACAAATTTTTCCTTAAAGAGCAGCAGATATTTGACATTTTCTTCTATCAATAAGCATTCCTTTAAGAAACGTCTATTATTAATTACTTTTTCTTAATATTCCCATTAACTACACTATGGGGTGATGTCTTTTTTTATTCATTTTTTGTTACAGTTCAATTTTGAAGTGCAGGACCCTTTTGCTTCATTCAATCTGTGCAGTGATACTATTTTCAGGAACTTAAGGTATTCATTTATTCATGTTCCCCCTGGACATGGTCGTTAACAAGTCCTGCTTATTTTGATGCAGCTAATAAGAACTGATTTGATGATAGCGTACTTTATTGTGTTCTAAGTGAAACTAAGTCATTCGTTGGACAGTTTGTGATGGGTAAAAACAACACCTCAACAATACCATCTGGATTCTCATAATTAAGTATAACCTTCAAACAATTTAATTTTTTTCAATATAAAATTGTACCACAATTCTTAAGTAGGTATCTTAACAATACTGAATTCCATGTTCTATATGTCTGTACCTACTTCTTAATATTAAAATTTCTGCATCTCAGTGTTCCCTGATTTTAACATTCTCATTGCAACTGTTTTTTGAGATTTCAGCCCAAACTTATCCACTTTGTTTTAAAAATCAAGTAAACCAAAAGCTTTTCAGGAGAGACTGTAGGGTAGAGGAAAAGAAAAACAAAAAAAAGGTTGGAAATATGACACCAAAAATAATAATAGCATTGATAAAATTCTGCCATATATTTTTTATAATCATTTGAGAGCAGACAAATGGAGGAGGCTGAAGATCCATGTTATTCATATCTGTCTCCAAAGATAGCTCACAAATTCCAGTTAAAAATGTGAAGGACAGCTCTTCCTCAGACTAAAGCAATTTGCGGATCAGCAACCTCATGAGCCAGATAAATTGTTTTTGGATTTTTCTTTTGCCAATCTGTCTGGTTCCTTTCTTAAGTCACCGTACAGTTTCACTGCACTCAATATTCCTGCAGAATATCCATGCAGAACTACATGGTTCTGCCACAAAGAACCATGCAGTTTAAATATATCTTATTTTAAGAAATACCCTTTTTTTGGTTTATTTTAAGTTTGTTTACTTAGTCATTTCCAGTATAGAAGAGGTTCAAGAACAGTGGTCATCTTTGGTGTCTTTTATAAATATTTTTTCCTGTTCTACTTCAGCCTTTTAAAGACATTGACAAGGCCTGCACACAATATTCAACATGAAAGCCAAAGAGGGACATGTGGAGGGACATGGCTTAGTGGTTTCTGATTGTCTTCTTGGGCTTTGAAGGACAGGAATTGGGGCTGTCCTTTTTCTTTTTTTTTTTTTGGTTGGGTTTTTTATTGTTTTTCGGGTTTTTTACCCAGATTTCTACACACTTCAGATAAACTGTTTTCATGGATTATTTAAAATAGTGCCAGTACATCATATTTATAGTCATTCACAACCCAAGACTATTAAATCTGAAAGATTTTTCCTATATTCATGATTTTGCATTTGACTACAGGAATTCCATGGCTTTGTCACTCACCCTTGGTGAGTTTTTCACACCATCTACTCTCCTCTTTATTGCACTGATACAGGAGCATCTGTGCATCTAGCACAGATCCTTGAAGCACTCTAACAGTGTCAGATTCTGAGATAAAAATAAATAATTATTACTTGTTATATCTTTTCCTTTTTTTCTCTCCCTTTTCTTTCGTTTTCATCCCTGTCACTTCCTTTTCTCTTTCCATCCTCCTTCTCTTTTCCTTTTTCCATTCAAGAACCCATCTGTCCTTAAGATCTAAGATGTTGCTTAGCCTCTTCAAGGATTTTTGGAAAGGAATTTTGTTTAATCTCTGACTGGTATCAACACAGATCATCTTACCTCCATGATTGTCTCAAAGAATTCCAAAACCGTTGTAAAGCATGGTTTACAATGTAGAAAAATTGTGGATATTTTCCCCAATATATTGTTTTTATCCAGACATCAATTGATTTTTATCCTTTATTATGTTTACTACTAATTCATTGCACAGCTCTACACTGTCCAGGTTTGTATTTTTCCAGATCTCTCTAGTAACAAATTTATTTACAGTCCTTCCATTATCTACCTTTCTGGTGTAGGAAAAAGTTGCCTTTAATCAAGAGCTTATAAACTGCATGTAGTTGTTGGACTGTTTCATTCCTGAGCTCCTTTTCTTCCTCTTCTTGCAGAACATATCTGGAGGGCTAAAAGAGGATCTTCAATCTCAGGGAAGTTCTGATTAATTCACTGCATCTGTTCCTTCAATTTATAGTCTCCAAAGATGACTATCCCATTGCCGAGGTGATGAACACTTAGTAAGATACAATGCAGAGTATGAATTTTGAATTGTTGGTGATTATGGACCATTTAAAACATTAGACCATGAAAATGAAGTAGTTGAAGTATTCAGTTATCTGTATTCTGGATAATAACAGGGAAACAAAAGCAAGTTAAAAAAAAAAAAAAAGAAATTGACAGCCACAACATCTTTATTCTTTCTTATAATCCACTATCATCTTAAATCTGAAAAAAACCCAGAAACTAAGGAAAATTGATATCTGAATGACAACTTCTCTTCCTGACATAGAGCTGTAAATGTCTATGTCAGAAAAGTGAGCTAAATAGGTGGATTAGATTGTATTTTTCCAAATTCGCCCATTTTGATTATGAAAATGGGAACTATCTTTGCATTTGCAATATCAGTGGCTTCCTTCCCTCATTCTGAAACCTGCCATGTATAATATGTGCATGATGAAACAGTTTGGTATTTTTTAAAAAATAGGTTGTTAAGATTTACGTCAATATTTCATGTTGTTAATGTGCCTTGCAGCAGTAAAATTTTTACACCTAGAAGAGTTATAAAGAAAAAAATATATTTTCAAATAACAAAGAGTAGTTTGTACTGGATATAAATGCACCAAGAATCAAAATGTTTCCAAGTTGAAATTGCTGTTTCAAGGTGACTGCCCTGTGGGACATATTTATTCCTTTTTGAACTTCAGTAAAGCTTATGATACTATCTCTCACAGTATCCTTCTAGACAAAATGTCCAGCACACAGCTAATAACTATATCATGCGATGGGTGAGCAACTGGCTCACAGGTTGGGCACAGACTTATAGTGGATAGGGTGTCACTGTCACTGAAATTGCAGGAAAAGAAAAACCACTCCAACATTTTTTAGTGTTAGAGAATTAAGACATTACAGGATGTTGTTCTAGCCAGGATGTGCAGCAGAAATCATTTCACATTGCCCAGATTATCCAGAGAAAATCCCTCCATCACACATGGCTATTGCTAGGTTTTTCACATATTTATACTGTCAAGACCCAGAGAAATTAATTGATTCAATGTTCATTGGTTCCAAGTCACAGAGTTCTTAGTATTTGGTATTCTATTTGTTATCAATCCTTTCACCTTCAACATTATTAAGTTCTCATTCTTCTATTCTCTTAACTATCTCCTTCCAGACCAGGAGTGACCCTGACCATGCCAGGGCTGATGTTTGGAGTTGATCCTGATTAATGGTCATTATCTTTTTTCTATCTTCTGTCCTAGTCCTACCTGAGATGTTAAGCTCATCAGGTCTAGGGATGTGAAAAGAAGTTTCTTTGAAAAGAAACTTCAATTTCTTCCCCTTTGGGCATAGGCAAACTAAACTCCTGACTAAAGTTATATAAAAGATTTTAAATGTAGTATGATTTCCAGCAACATCAGACTGCTGACCTTGTCAGTAGTGGGATTCCTCAGGGCTCCACCTCTAGGCCTGATTCTCTTCTGTTTGAGACTGAAATGGTTAATGGTTTAAACATTGCTAAAATAATTTGATTTTGCCCACTGTAGCAAACTGCAAAGAAATAACTGTCCTTGTCAAGCACCAAAGACCTCTCCTCCCCAGTAGGGCCACTAACTGGATTTTGGACTGTGAGATAAAGGGGATACTACTGTCCAACCATCCCAGGTCTGGGGCATCCACAAGTGATACTGGAAGAGTAACCAGAATGTTAATGATTCAAACAATCAGAGGCTACAGATGGGTGTTGAACAAGATAGAGGCAAATCCTTCAAGGCAGGTACTGTCTCTTTGTCCTTACTCAAGTGAATTCAGCTGTGATAACTCCCATTGCAGGGGAGTGGAGGGCTGGGGGGAAATACCAGGACATTCACACAAAGCCTGAAGCCATCTCAGCTGCTGGGCCATCATGGGCCATAGCTGACTCAACTGTGTTTGTATAATAGGCAGCTGTATCATCTTAGAAAGTGTCAAAGACTCACTCAGTATGCCACCATCACTTCTACAAGAGTGGACCAATAGACATCAGACATCCAAATTGCAACAACCAAGTCTTGTTGCCTTCTTATCATTTCCTTCTTCCTTTCCCTTATACATTTTCTTAAGTTATATTTTATGTTTTCATATTTTCATATTACTAGACATAATAATAACTGTCTGCACGCCTTTGTATATCTATATTACTGTAGATAATAACAATGAAAATGGCTATACACTTGTTCTCCTTTGCAGCCAAATTGTTCTAAAATAAATCCTACATATATATCTATAAATGTACAAACACAGATCATTCACTGCTGTTTCCCTATAATCGACTCCAAGGGATCTACTAACGAGAATTTGGGTTACCATCACCCCATAATGTTGGGTCGTAATATCTTCAGAATCTTTATTAAACCCTTGGATGCTGAATTTGAAGTAAGAGGAAGGTAAGTAAGTTTGCTGATGACACTAAATTGGGATGAGCTGTTGACTCCCTCAATGTCAGGCATTCTAACCAAATTACAGTCACCTGTTCTATTTTGAAATCCTGTTTGACTAGAACAGTGAAATGTATGTTGACAAACTATCCAGTCTACATAGAGTATATTGAATTAAATATGATCTCCAGAAGAGAGATCACCTGCGCAATCTGCAGGTGAAGAGTATGATTTGGAAAGCCACAGATGTGGCATAGGTTTAGTTATTTACTTTCAGTAATTTCTAGCTAGATTAATGCAGTGAAGCCTTACAAATTCTTCCAGTTCCCCTACTGTGCATATTTTTAGAACTTCCCATATGAACACTGTTTTGAAGTGTCAAGGACCTTAATGAAAATAAGTGAAACCTTCAAAAATACAAATTAGAAGCTTTCCCAATCTTGCTTTGCCATCCATTAAGTGGAGGTAGGGAGCGGAAAAATAGAAGAGCTTCTAGATGAACTTCACTGCTACTCCCCTTGAATAAAAGCCTTTACCATTTTTGTAGGCACCACTTTGGGCTGATGAGAAATTGTCGTGTGCTGCTGTTCCATGGTGTGGTTCCTGCATCTCCTCTGCTACACTGATCACAGCAGGCAATATTGGGATCTGCTCTTTCAAATAAGGGAACAAGGTAAAGAAATTTTGGAAAGAGAAGACATCCATGTGGGGGGTCGTAATGTGTAAAAATAGAACAAGATTGGGGTTCTAGTTCAAGAAAGTGATATTATGCAAAAATGCCAAAGAAGACAGCAAGTATCCTTGCAGAAGAGACTGGATCATGTAGCATCATAATGAAGATAAAATTACATAATTTAAATTGGGGGTTGAAAGGATGTACTTGTTTAGGGGGAGAACATAATACAAATTTATGTTACATTATCCTATTTTGCCATCTTTAACCTATTGCCTGTGCTTGTGTTGCCTCGAAACAGCAAGGTTTCATATTTATGGTCTCAGAAGTATTCCATATACATGCTGAGAAACTTGTTTTGAAGCTCTTGTATCTATACACCTCTTTCCTACCTGTTGGAAATAGGCATGTAGGATCCAAATTCAGTCAATGCAGTGGTTCATGGGGCTCAAAGTCCATAATTTTCCAAACTCACAAGCCCAGCAACAATAAATGAAACAGAAGAAAAGAATGTCTTCAGTGTTAAGTAGCTCAACCCTGACTCACCAAGAAAGATTACATACATTTCATAATTTTGCCACATTAAAAAGTAATATTACTCTCACCTGAAACTGGAAGTCTGCCATTTTCTTGTCACTGCAAGAGATCTAGCAGAGAGCTTGCTGAGGTGGGAGCCGTAAGGAAAAGATACAGAAGAGCAGCAATTCCCCTCTTCAATTCCTACACAGCCATTGGACCATCATTCCTCCACCCCTAACTTGACAATAGTCCTGCCCTCTCACAGTCAAGCCCATGAAGACTATGAGATGTATTTAGCTAAGAAGAGAGAAAAGGAGGAGAGTAGGGCAGTTTGAACAGTGCCTCATACTAACAACTGATTGTTTTCTTAGACCCAGCTGATGTTTTCTTGTTGCTCAGGATCATGTCGAAGTGTCACAGTCTGCTGAGTCTGAGGAGAAAAAAGCTCTACAACATTGTCAGTAAATACACAAGACCTGAGATATGGGGGCATTTTTGTTTAGCTTTTTGTTTTGTTTGTTTGTTTGTTTTTTTGTTTGTTTGTTGGGGGGGTGGAGTACTTTTTTTTGTTTGGTTTATTTTTATCTTTTTAATTTACCTTCAGGGCCACAGGACAAAAATTATTCAGAGGCAAACAAAAGGTCCATCCCAGAAAGCTTGACACTGCATATGGGCTCCTGCTATACTGACATACTCAGTTTCTGATTTCCAGATGAAAAAAAGGCCCCCAGTTATTATGCACAACATAACCCACATCTTTGTAATACAACAGGAATCTGCAGTGGCACTCTGTATTGCCAGGGGTTATTTGTGGTTTTATCCTAATTCAGCATTCAGCTAAAAGTATGATAAGAGACAAATTCTATCTGTTTTTATCAAACTATAGTCTCTAATATATTATCTGAAAGTTTTTACCAGTCTTAGGATTATACATAATAGTAGAATTTATAGAAAGTCATTTTCGACAAAGCTTTAAGTTTTTTAGAAGGGACAGGTAATTTGCGCTTTAAATATTTATGTATGTCATGCACTACAAGGAGCTAAAAATCATTCTGCAATATTTTTCTGTCATCCTGTGAAATACTTGGGTTAAATATGAAAGCAAGCTTCCTGAGTTAAAGGAAATTATTCTTAACCAGGATAAAAAAAAGTTTTGCCACCTTTTGTAGAAGGAAATATTGGGGAAAATATGTAGAAAAAATATAATATGATCATATTTTCAAAATTCAGGTGATCTTCCACTGAATTTAGTTTTTCACAGAAATAAATAATCTTCAGTCAATATATAAAGTTTATATGATCTATTTTTAAGATCAGAGCCTGACTCTAAAGACATCTTCCATTTATACACTCTAACCCTTCTTTTTGTCAGTGAATTTTGATAAATAGTCTAGAAAATATCTTATTCTGTCATATTTTAGGTCTAAGCAGAGATCTTTCCTAAAGAAAATACTCCACAGCATTCCTTTTGTTTTATTTATTTTCTCATAAAGACAAAACACTTTGAAAGAAGTAAAGGGAATATCAGTTGGCAATTTCTGTTTTGCATTGAAATTACTGTAGCGGTGTTCAGAATTTGTTTGGCAACTGTGGAGTGCCATGGAAAACTATTCCATGTGCATAGTGAGAAAATGGAATGAGAATGAACAGAACCTATAGGTGAAGAGTTTGATCTTGTAAGAGTCCTTACTGTGTATGATTTAATTACCCTTGTCTTCTAACAAGGGCATAGCCAAAAGATGGCTAATATTTGTTTATCTGGCTAGCTAATAATAAAAAAAATATCTAAAATCACCTTTTAATAGTTATATATAATTATATCAATGCTTGTATTCCTGCCCATAAATTTGAGATATATGTGAAAGAATCCTGATCATCGTCCAACACAGAATAACTTACCTTGACCTAAACTCCTTCTTTTTTTTTTTAATTGTTTTTCATTTTAAAGACTTTTTCAGAATTCATCTTCAGTTTAAGTCAATGAGATTTGCATAGAGATTTGTCTGCAAATTACTTTTCTGTAGATAACACCAAGAGTAGGAGGGAAAGTGGAACAAAAATACCCAGCACTTCATAAATTAAAGTTGACAATTTTTTTCATCTTACTTATCCTTCTGGTTCCCCAATGATGCTTCAGTTAATCCTCTTGAGATTTGTAAAGGGCTGTGTGCTGCCCACAACTATTCTGAGTAGCAGTGTCTGCAACCTCATTGCCTTTCTGCATAATAGCCTAGAACAGTGAGTTTGCCATGCCCACATGGCACTAAGCTCTGCCCCCTCTCTGCAACCTGGACACAGTCATTCGCATATCTGTGTGCAACATGAGTAAATCATTTGTGTTAACAGGAATGGAAGGCATCTGCCCATGGTCACTAGCCATAACTTCCTACTGGGAAAATCAGTTTAGCCTCGATATGTTTCTATGAAAGTGGTCACATTCTTAATGTCTTTCAAGATCAGCTGTTACAAAAATATATGTATATGATTATTAATATTTGAAAATTTTGAATTTTTATTTCAGGCTTCAAAGACTAAATGATCCAACTTTTACATCCCTAAGATGGACGCAAACTAGGAATTGCAATGATAAAATGACATCCTCACAAATGACCTGTTTCAGGAATTACCATCTGCAATCCAAAAGTCATCCTGCCTTGCAGTTATGCCTGTCAGCTATTTGTACACAATATGCATCTGCCTGTCATCTGACAATTATGCCAGCTCAGACAACACTTCAGAGCAGAGGTTTCATGTGTCATTCCTTGCAACATAAACTGAGCTTTGTAGGAATCAGCAGCCTTCCACAAGATCTCCTGCTCTTTCCTCAGGCTCTGCTGTGCCAGTAACATTCTTTATAATATCCAATGGAAATAAACTGCCTGATGTTTTCTGCAGTATATGAGAAATGTGATACCTGAATCACTGAAAAAGCAAATTTAGCACAGACAATTCCATATGTAACACCAAATGGAATGAGCTCCAAAGTCGCAATAAAATCTTAAAATCATAAGAACAGCAGCAACGGAGCCTTCCTGAGACTAAAAAGTTATAATACTTTCTATACGTATTCTGCAGCAATGTCCCTTACTCAGAAAAATTAGTTCATCTACTTTTTTTTCTGTTTTGTTCTCTGCTCCATAAAAATACCACCTGCCAAGTTGCTGAGTATTTACAGATCTACAATAAATTCAGTATCTTCTTTAAATTTGCTAACAGATGTTGAATTATTCTGAAATTAACTGATTCTTTGTGGTTTCTTGTAGCAATTAAATGTGTAGCAGTTCTCTGAAGTGGTGAAGGATCTAATTTTTCATTTGCATAATTGTTTGTTCTAGTTAGACAGTAGTTTAAAATCAAGTCTTACAAAAGCAGCAGAACAGAAAAACAGAAATGAAAGAGTAATAAATAAGTAAGTAGCTATACAGCTGAAGAGATACTGGTTAAGCTGTTTATATACTACCTAAGGAATGAAGATCACAGAGATTTCAGAAGATGTAGTTTGTGAGAGTTTCAATTAGACTTATCTCCAAGTTACACATGAAGTCTCTAATTGGAGAAGCAGGGGCAAGGAAATAGAGTGATCTGCATGTCTGAATAAGAAAAATAGAAAACCAAGAGATTCTTCAGAAGATCTAAATATATCTCCTTATGCTTCTTTTTCAGTTTTCAGCATCTACTTTATCCATTGGCTCCACTGGTCCATGAATTCCTACAGTATTCCCATTACCTAGAGACATGATGGTTACTGCTTTTTCATAATGATACCTATTTCCTCTAAAAATGAAAAATTTTACTTTGAATGTTATAAAATTCCTTTTACTTCCTTCCAGACTTTAAGCTTTATGGGAAAAGAAGACTTCCTGAAAATTCAATAATTGAATTAATAAAAAATCAAAATGGGATTATAAAATCAAGTACTTTCTATTTAGTTTTACCAGACACACTCTTACTTTTGATAAACTAAGTAAATGGGGCTAGTCCTGGGTTAGCAGAATATTCTACTGCTTTCTCCTCTTCAAAAATAGCCTTGAAACAAAGTTCAACTGGACATTTGCAATTTGGCATCAGGAACGAGGTAACGTTCCATAGCAAAGAGTCGTCACAACAGATGTAATAGGCAGAGAATTGAACTGCAGGAAAAAGCACACTGGCATTTATCCTCATGCTGTACTGATCCTCAGTTCTTTCACATGTTCAGAGTTTGTTGGCAAATGAACTGAATAGACTTCTAATGGATGCAAAAGTTGACATAGGAGTCAGGATTAATGTATCATGTGGATCACAGATACATTAACATCTCATTGCAAAGTTTGGAATGTGCTAGAGAGCAGTTTTTTTATGGAGCACAAAAATAAAAAGTCCAACTGACCCCAGATTTAATTGCATCTCCTTTATTGCAGGGAACTATATTTCCTAAATTAGCTATGATCCTAATGCTGTGCAGCTATGACAGTTAAAGCTATACCACATCCTCTGCAGTAATTAGAATAATTTAATAGTTCTGAAAAATTGTACATCTCAGTGGTGTCTTGTTCTAGCATCCTCTTGTGCTCTTTATTTTGCATTTGCAATCTCTATTTTAGGCAAATTATCTTAGCAGTTGGAAACCCTTTGACTAGCTAATACGATACCTACAACTACAATTGGTCTGGAAACTGAAAATTTATGTAAACTTACTGAAATACCTTATATTTTTCTTTTTTTTCTTTTTCTTTTTTTTTTTTTTTTTAAAGCCCACCAGTTTTTATACCACAGAAAACCACAAAAATCATTACTTGTTAGTCACTGTAGCATATCTAATTTTAGATTGCAAACTGCTTGGGGCAGGTGTCACGTCTCTTACGTGTTGCGAAAACTGGATAGTGAACATCGTATAAGCTAAACAACACAACAACATGGGGCTGGATCATACCCTAAAGTCATATGCAGAGACAGCCTTCTCTACAGAGACTGTCTTGTAGCCCAGTCTGGGAAAAAGGGATATGTCAGCTGGTTCCTTAGTGCTGCCCTATAACAATGAAACCCTGCTTGAGCTGACAAAAGAATTAGCTCTAGGGTTGAATGAAAAGTGGCCAGATGACAGAAGGAAGTTTAAAAGTGAAGATAATCTATTATAATAGCTAAATTCACATTATCAATAAATTCTACTCTAAAGGGAAGCCCTGGGCAAATTCATTAGGTCACAAAATTATAATTACAGCAGTCATTATTACTTATTTTCTAATTTAACTAATAAAAGGAAGAAATTATATTTGATTATGTTGGTATTAGCTATCTATTTCAGTGGAGTCACTCCAGATTTATGTTGGTATGAAGGAGAGTAAAAATTGCCCTAATTCATTCTCCTGAGTTTCTATCAACGTGACTTAGAATAGTTTCTGTCTTGCCCTCAAGTTATTTTAAAGACACCACAGTATAAAGTTTTTTCTTTCCTGCCAGCCTGCCAAAACCTGGACATTTTAAACTAGCTGCTCCTATTTACTAACAAGAGCATACATTTTAAACTTATGTGGAGGCAACTAAAAACATTCCCACTGACAACAAATCCTCCAATTAAATTACCAGAACATATCCAGTCCCTCTAGAAACAAGAGTCATCAGAGGCTTTTGGCTTTATGCACATAGGTTATTCAATTTGCCCAAGCCTCCTTTAACACTCTTCCTTGCATAATTCAAGGGAAACATATACTTGAGCATCTCATCTAAACCAGAGGTAACAAAAAAACAGCTCTAGTCACTGCACAAAGCAGTGACAACTTTCCTGCAGATCTCTGTTAATAAAAATCATCCAAGAAACAAAAAGAATTTTTTTAAGGGGACAGCTTCGCTTCATTTTCTTTCTCTATCTGTTAGTTTTTACAAATATCCATAAGTATAAAAATAGAAAGACATAAATAAATTTTTTAATAATAGAATATTTTTATATTACTTCTTGAGATCTTGAGTAAGAAACAAAAGATTTAAAATGCATTTCTTCAAAACTTCAAAAAGCAGGACTTAGGCCTGCCACTTTTATTAATCTTCATTACAATACTTCTGGACAGAATTGTGTCTCACAATCACAGTAATCAAGCTTTTCAGCATCATAAATGTAATTTATATTCATTTAAATCTATTTTATCTTTAAACCAGTGACTCTTGCATCCAGCATTTACCACAATTTAAAGTACAGCATTTTCAGTATTTTGATACTTCATCAATTATCTGGAGGTTCTGCTTTAGTTTTGGGTACTCAAAGGCTCTCAAAGCACTTGTAATATTAGTCAAAATGACATAATCAAGAAATATTTATTTCATGTATCTTGCAAGAATTAACCTGCAAGGAAATAAATTGCAAAGCTCAAGTAATGCTCAAAAGCATGCATTTTTTATATATACAGCTTTTTTAACTTTTCTGAGATTATGCTCCAGTGCAGTGTTGAATTGTAGTATCCACAGTTTCCAAATGATACCTTCCAAATTCTCAGATATTCTCAGAAAAATAGAGAAAAACAGAAAGGTAGAGAAGAATAGAACAACATTTGAAAATATTGAATTACCAACAATATTCATTAATGTATTTTCTCTTTCAAAATACAGAGATATAGTTTAAACAAATTGTGCAATAAAAGAAAGATTTTGACTGATTTTAAAATTAATTTTCAAAGTACTGTAGGGAAAAAAATAAGTTTTACTGGTGAATTTCACTTTTATGCATCAGAATTCTTCTTTTTTTTTAATCTAATCCTTGATGAGTTTAGATGAAAGAATAATAGATCTTCTATATTATGAATTAACTTTTAATCACAGTGATCCTATTAATCATTATATGACAGCATTAATTACATTATTTTGATGCATGTCACAATAGAAAAGAGTCAGACAGAAAAGAGCTATTTACATTTTTATGGATATTTTGCAATGTTACAGTAGATATCCTGAATATCAATCTGCATTTATGTAATATTTTTTAAATTCAGAATCTGTAAAAAATGTGATGAGTTAAGCAATTTATAAATAATGCAAAACAGAAGAAGCTTAAAAACAGTTGCTCTTCTTTAAAAATCAGTTATTGTGACTCCAGATTATGTTTCAATTGAGTCAAAATTTCCCGTTTCGGTAGGATTTCTTGGATAAGGAGCAGACAAATTCAATCTGCTCTCTTATGTCTCTTTATGTTTCTCCTTCTGGGAAAAAAAAACCCAAAACATAATTACTTCCCTATGTATCCATTTTTATGGACACAGTAGATTACATGGATCTTCACAATAACAGGAGTGAGACTATGATTCATTCTTCGAAGATGAAATAGGGTAATACAACACTGAAGTAATTATGGCAACTAAAGCAAATTAGGGATCAATAAATATCATCCTGCACTGCATTTTACAGGAGGATACCTTCCAGATATGCCATTTGCTTTTGTTTTATGAGTTGCACTAAATTGTTCTGAAGATCTTGTCTCTAGGACATTACATATACTTACAGCCATAATGTTCATTCTTGAATATCCAGCAGAAGCTTAAATTAGCTGAATTTACTTTTTGTGCCAATGCCTGGTAGTGATAAAATAATGTTTGTGTCTTTTAACTGACTCTGTTAGAAGCCATAGGGCTCACTGTTAAGCCACCACAGATTTCCTCTCTGTCTTTGAAACTGCTCATATAGCTTGGCATTCCCATTTTGTATCTCAGAGAGAACTATTTTTTCTTACTTGTAGAAAGCATTCATTCTGCTCATTTGTGAACAGTTGCTGTCTTTACCCATATGGTTTTTTAATATTTTTCTGAGTTTCTTAATGTGTTTTATTAAAAATACATTACTGAGAAACTTTTAACAGGTATGCAAAATTATGTTGTACAAAAATTAGGCACTTTATTGAGTCCCTTGAAGTAGTAAAATTTGGATGCAGACTGTAGCTGTCAATTCAGCTAGATGCTTCTGCTTTTCCTGTGTAGTGAAAGAACTCTTCCTTTACTTCAGTTACCATATTATCAGCTAGTTTCTTATTCACAGATGTTGCACTACATGACTTTCAGCAAAGATAACTGTCAGCATCGTAATAGGAGCAGGGAACACATGTCACAAATTTGTAGTGAGAATGGCCAAATGGCATAGACTCATGAGCAACAAAACTTAAAGGTAATGGAAAGAAGGGATTTATGCCATTTGCTCTGACTAAGCTTGTCATTTGAAGTTTACTGTACCATCAAATTGCAATCCCTCCAACTCTCAAAGTTTTCCTGTTATGAGGGTGATTTGGAAGATTTTTCATTGCATTCATTGACCAGTGCCCTCCACATGGAAAAAAAAATAAAAATCATAGGACTCTAGGTTAGATCCTCTTCAGTAACAATAGCCACCAAAAAGCAGATGACCCACATGTCAGAAGAGACTTCCTTTGAAGAAATATATTTATTCATTTGATAGTAGATAGGAGTGGGGACCTGTGTCCTATAAGTTAAAAATTTGCAGCTTAAAAATTTATTCAATCAATTTATTCAAACATTAACAATGCAAGTATTAAACTCACGTCTTTATGGTTTTGGATTACACTATTATTATATTTGCTGCTATTGCTGTTGTTTCATGTTGGGTTCTCTTAGCCTCATTTATTTTTTATGTATGCCAATAAAGGTGTTTGGAATTAAAATTTGACCCTCAGAATAAAGAAGAGTTTTTCATGTATGTACTCCATCTAACTCCTTTCTCCATTAGGAAACCGTTATTTTGGTTTTTGTGTTCTTTCTTATATTAGTATGATAAGAAATATTGCAATCTGTTCAATTTGACCTTAGGAAATCAGCCATGATGTATGATTTTCCTACCCCTAGGTGATTTATACACTTCTGAAAAGAAAAACTTATTCTTTCTTAAGCAAAATATTATATTCAATATTTCTTTGAGTTCTGTGATAGAGATTAGATTATAATTGGTTCAGGTATGATACAAAAAAGAATCAAAGCAGAAACACTGCTCTGAAATATTTTAGAACCAGAGCTTATTCCCATAAAGATAACTTCCAAAGATCATATCTTGTTTCATCTATTAAAGGATTCAGGGAGACAAGAAGTGATGGACAAAACCAGTGGCCTTTAACGAATGATGTAATGATAAAATAGATATCAGTAGGGATATACTAACGGAAGACTAAGAAACAGTCTGTCTGTTTTAAAAACAAGAAGTATTATTCTCAACCTCAGCAACCTAATGAATCTGAAGAGTGCTGTACCTGGATGTCACCCAAACAGTTTAGCTCTTCTATGCTTGGAGATGTGCTTAAAGCACATTGTTCCTAATGTAGTATTTATATTTAGTGATATTTAGTGAAATATTGTTAGGGAGAAACATGAATTAGAATCTTTAAACTGTATTAAAATGCACTGGAAGAGGAATTTATAATTTTTAAAGCATTACTGCCAAAGCAGCAACCAAATTGCAGCAGCTCAAATGAGAATACAAATATTTTTAAGTCTTCCTCAGTCACAGAACTCCAATACACATTTTTCTGAGAGAATACAATCAAATGTATTTGAGGCGACATTTCACATGTAAATAATCTATATGCAGAATATGTACATAGTCAGCAAGAAAAGCTTTCAGCCTTTTAAGACTCCCATAAATGACTTCTACAAACAAATAACTTTTATGAAAGTTCTGTTCAATTTTCTGAGGGTTGGACTACTGTGTTCAATAATTTTCCATTTCTTGTGAGTAGGTACATTATAAGTGCAGAGATAAAGTAAAATTTGAGTTATGCAACATCATTTGCTACCAAGAAAATGTTAGATGACTTCAATCTTTTAATGTTCAAATGAAAACAAGACTAGAATGTGTTATATCTGTATTCCATATAGCTTCTAGAAAATAACATTCACTGATATTTTCTCTGTTTGTCAAAGTTCCAGTCCATTTAATTGAGCTTTAAGAATATAGGCAATCTGCTTCCAAAAGCTGGACAAATACCATATTTGCTGCAGAAGTGACTACAGAGATCTTCTTGAGGTTAGAGGTAATTTGACCTTTATGTATAACCACTAAATACCCCTCTAAAGACTGAGAAAAAATGTCTATTTTTTCTTCACAATATCTAAATTAGTTGCTTATTTTTTTCAAATAATCTGTGCTTTCCCCCTCCTCTCCCTTCCCTCCCGCACCAATTGTTCCCCCACCAATTTTTGCTGCGCAAAAATTTATCCTTTTCCCTCATCATCTGAATGTTTGGGTTTTTTTTTCTGACAAGGCTTAACAGTTTTCTTCTGGACTATTTGTAACTGAGTCCTACCAGTTAATTTGAATGAAGAAATAACTGAATCTGATCTAGGCATATCCTGCTTAAGGAAAGAGAATTTAGGCCCTTAAAAACTTCCTGCTGAACAGGAAGCTCAGGAACAGGAACAGGAACAATCACATCCATGTATACCTGTGAATGTCTGCTCTCTATATGTTCTATTCCTTAGGTGAATCCATGATTAGTTATAATGTTTCTTGGGTAGCTAATTTTGTGAAGGCACTGTTTAATTATTCATTCTGGTACCCTGGACTTAGTGCTCTGTTGCTGTTCAATTTATGATGATAGTTGACTCAAATCCATGTCAGATCCTGCCAGAAACACAGAGCTTCTGTGATATCAGTGCTGCTTTTCTTGGAGTGACCAAGGTCATGACTGCTGTCTTCTCACCAGTGTGAAGCCTTAAGCTCAAGGCAGCCTTAGAACAAATAGTTCTGAATCCCAGTCCCTCCTCCCCGATATTCCCTTTGCTCTTATTCCCCCACAAAGTATTTGTTAGGGTCATAAGGGCAAATTTAGCAGCAACAAGTCAAGCCTGGGAACAATGTACATGGTGTTGTCATCTCTGGGAGCCAGGCATAGATTAGAAAATGCTCTGCAGGTAAAGTGGCCTAAGACGCTTTATTCAATAGAATGCATTAAACTTTTGTCATCAGGGTAACTCTTCCATTTCACACAGATAAAAACATCACAAATTCTTCTATATGCTCCAAAGACTAAACAGAAAAACTGGAATCCTAGTAAAACCTAACATGATAGTGTATCTATGGCCTTATCACTTCTGCTTGATTGACAGAATAACTTCCTTACTCAGTGGACCATGAACTAAAACACCAATGAGGTGATATCTCAGCTTTTAATTGTTTTGGTGTTTTAATCCCAAAACTTTTACTTATGAGAAGCACTTCTATTTGCAAATATAGACAGCAGTCAGATCAGCAAAATGAAAACATTCTTTCATACCTTTTTTCATTCAGTTGCTTAATGGAATATTCCTTTCTTTCTATTAAGTTATACAAATAGTAGTATTCAGGAACATGTTTTACAAATTTTTAGTTTTGCTGTGTCTCTTCCAAGCAGATGATAATCCAAAACAAAACAGAGAGGGTTTTTTGGTCTTCTATTCTGAATGAGGCAATTTCTTAAGATGTTCTGTAATCTATATTGTCCTCTCAGAAGTACACATTAATCCTGCCTTGGATATATGAACAAATATAAAAATTACTTTACTGGTGTTTGATTCTTCTAACAGTAGCATCTGTATGTGCATCTGTGGTATGTAGAAGCAGAGGCACTGTATGCATATGAAGAAATTGTTCTTAGATATTTTCTGCTTCGCTGCTGCATTAAAGCAGTTATTCTGTCATGATTAAGAATGAATATATCATCTTCTGTCTTACCGTGTGAATCTGCAGTTACAGTTAGTTTACAACTCTGAGCTTTCTTCCACACTTATAGGAGTAGTTGTGATTTTCTTTCCTAAATAAAAATGCTATTAATTTTCACCTATTTGATTACTTGTTTGATTCTAGCTTTTGTTGATTGAAATAAATTCCTTTATTCTTTTTAATGTCATTTTATTCTGAAATCTGAGTTTTCACCCTGTAGAAATTTTAAAGTTTTATACTTTTGGGTAAATTTTTGGGTTTTTTGGATCAGAATGAAGAACCAAAAAGTTGAATTTTTTAACAAAAATAATATTTTGAGAAAAACTTGCTTCAGTGAAGTCAGAATCCATGTCTTCTGTCATTTGTAGGCCAGCAATCTAGGTCTGTCCAACTAGCTTGGGGAACTGGGACCATGCCTGTTTTCTGGGCAGAGATCCTGAAAAATACAGTCAGACAAGAAACGATCTGCCCAGGAAACCATGCAGCCTAGGTTTTCCATGGAGCTGTGGCATTCCTATATAATAACAGTTTGTACTATAAGTTAGCCAGACCTCCCAGGCACTTGGGCAGCCCACACCCAGACAGGTGGGATTTCAGGGAGCCAGGGAAACCACGTCTCAGTCATTGGACCAGTGTGAGAACAGGCAGAAAAACAAACACTCATGAAAGCCTTCCAACCTACCCATCTGCTTTGCTTTTGTGAAGTTTCTACTAAGTCAACAAAGTTGCAAGGAAATCTTTAATTGCATTAGGTGAATTATTTTCAGAAAGAATGGCTAGTTGCAAAGTTTAGTTCAGTTCTGAGTGAGGATAATTCAGTAATGTAAAGGAAGAAATTTTATATAATTTCACTTACACTCCATCTAAGTCCTACAGGACATATGATAAATTGAAGGATGCTGGAGTACAGCCACAATACACTGTACTCCAGAAATTTCCACTCATAATAATGACTCTTAGGGATGTTTCCATATTGGCATAAAATATAGTAGTCCTAAGATTATAAATTTCTTATAAATCTTTGATAGACTCACAAATAGAAGTATATAGGTAGTTTAAAAACAGACTTAAGGTTTCAGTGACTGGGCCCGTGTCTCAAAAAAGTACTTTGACTTATCCTTACAAGCAATGCAAGTCAATCATTAAAATATTTTAAAGCAAAATATAAAGTACAAATAAAACTTCTTGAATAGATCTTAAATTACTTTTCAATTATAAAATGGCAAAAACTAGTTTCTGGTTATTTTTTACTCTTCATGCCAGTTTATAAGATAATCAGTGGACAAATACTTTCTAAGGTATTTCCACTTTGGATTGCTGCATCCTCCTCACTTTGACACATCTAGGGCATGCAATTATTCACAAAGGTCATTTTCCAAACAAGAAAAGGACAGTGACCAGAAGGCAGCATTTAGGCTGTGAATACACCATGACAATTTAATCAATGAGAAAACCCCCATGTCAAGAACCATCTTATTTCTCAGTTGACAGACATCTCATCAGTTGCTTGTAAAACTGACAAAAGACAGGTCAAAAAACAGCACAAAAGGACTAAAAATGCTCTCTTATTTTAGTCATAAAGGTGGAAATAATCTCACTTTAAAATGTTCATTTATTAATTAGCTAGAAGATCAAGGTTTGTTCAGAGTAAGAGCTGAAGTGTTTATGGTTTATGCTCACTAAAACTAGTCTCTGTCCTTCTTCACTTGCAGCCTCTAAAAATAACAATCTTTTTATCTTTTTCAGAAAATTGCAACAACAAGAATTTAGCTGAGGTTTAGTTGTCTAAATGACACACTACAAATACAAAAATCAGAAGCTGAAATCCTAAAAAAATCTACAATGTTGACACCTAGATATGGAACTATTTGTGATGAATGTCATGTGAGCATGCCTGAAATGTTTGAAAGAATATGAAGTAGCTTAACTTTCAAATTTTATCATAATTTACTATTTAAATGCTTGTGCATCTCCCTTGTTATGCCAACTAATAAAGATATGTTGGGCTAGAGGTAATATATAAAGTAGTATGAGCTCAATATTTACTGGATGGTATAAACATACTATTCCATTATTATCTTGAGCTAAACATTATTATCTTGAGCATGCTTAGTGATATGTATGCCCACGAGACTTCTCAAGTGTAAGGACATGGAGGAAGACAGCCCCAGCAGCTTCACTGCAAACAGTCTAGTTTTACTTTTGTTGGTGTCACATGTAAAACTCAGGCTGATTCTCTGAAGAGAACTGTGCCTTTATCTCCAGTGTGTGACCTAATCATCAGTCCGTCTAGCACATTGTGCACCTATATTTATGCTAAAATGCAAAGCCTAACTAGACATCAATAGATGGAGACATTTAGAAGAGCAAGAATTTCAAATAATTTTTCTACTGACTGTTAATTGATTTCTATTTAATAGATCTTTCAAAACTAACTGAATTATCTCAAATGTTTTTCAGATGGCATGAACTAGATAGATTTGTTGACACAAAGGGACTGTACTGATATGCTCAGATTTCTGAACACTTTTGATGTGCCATGAGATTTTAGTTAATGAAAAGACAGACCGGATCCTCTTCTTTATTTTTATTGATTTTTTTTAAATTTATCTCCTAATTTATATTTTTTCCGTGAAAACTGGTCATATTTTGTCTCCATCCTGGATTTACTTCACTTTTAACATTTAATGTTGAATATGGTAGTAGTGCTAGATTGGCTTTTGGACTTGATGGTCTTAAAGTTCATTTACAACCTCAATGATTCTGTGATTCCTTAATTTGAACACCAATGCTCAAGTAGGGTTTTAGTTTTTTATGACTCATAGAAGATTCACCTCTTCCATGAGGACTGCAGGGTGTGGCAGATCTTAATTCAGGAAGTGCTCAGACTTCTCTTGCCATCATCACATGGATCACAGATACAAGAAAGAAATACTTAGAGCTTTGTGGTTTTTTCTCTCTACAAGGACCCCATCACAGATGTATCTTTTTGTATTCTCTGTGGATTTCTGCTAAATGAATTTAACCTGCAGGAAATGGTGGTTCAGGAAGGCAAAAACTGTAGTGCACAAACTCAGTCAAGTTAATTAGAAATACAAAGAATATGGAAAAAAAAAACCCAAAAAACAAACAAATAAAAAAAATTAAAAAAACAAAAACAAAAACAAACCCAAAACAAACCCTATTCTGTATGTATTTATTTATTTACTAACAGCATCTACCAGTGTGTAGAAAGTCACTGGCTTCTTAAGCCTTACCATTGCCAATGCTGAAAGAAACATGAATAGTCTGAGAAATTGGGGCAGCTCTTTGATCTGCAATATCTAAAACTGGTATTCCAAAAATATTCCTCAAAATAAAAATCTCCCCATCTTCTACTACAAAAAGTATATGAATTTTAATCTGGTCCATCCTCATTTTGAAAAGACTTGATGATAAAAGTGGTGGCTGCAAGGATCCTGATGCTACTTTTGTAGTAATAGTAAATGCTTTAAATATTTAGTAATGTATAGCTGCATTACAAAATTAATCCACAATCCAACATGTTTTTGTGGCATAATGACAATTTATGTTAATGAACTTGTTAGATTTCAGATGAACTAATAATTTCTATTTATTTTAACAAAGGTAGAATATGTCATCTTATGTATAGGTATCTGTGTACATTGGCATGACTGAGTGGAAAAGCATTGTAAAGAGTAAGTATGAGTAAAGGAATTGTAGTTGTTTTACATAGGAATTTAAATAGTTAAGAATTACTTTTGGTTACACTATCATTGATCTCTTCTGAGTTTTTATTGGTTTATAAAAGTTTATGGGCAAATGAATTAGGACCTGAGCACAATATCCTTACTCCCATTACACACACAAATAGAATTGGAATAAGTTTAGCACTTTGCTATGAGACTTTGAACATGATCCTCTTGAAAACCTTTAACATACTATGCTAATTAGTTTACACTGATGAAATATCACATTCACTTTCTATTTACACTGTTGGGGTGGATTTTTTTTTCCAAAACTAAAATTTACAAGAGCATAAAATTATGATTAAAATGTATTAAAGAATTAACAAACAAATCAATCAGGATAAATACTTAAGACATGCTTTGGGTGCCAGTTTCAGTACAGCTACCTGTGTGAAGCCTGGGCTTCAGGCTGGGGAATAAGCTCAAAGGCTGATTTTATGCTACATCTTGTATGAAGTTACTAATAGGGTGACTGATGCTTGACTGGATTTACAATAACTGTGAAGAAAGAGATTGCTAAGAATCTGACCTACAAGAGCCTGTATGACCACATAGTGTGGTCATTGCTAATATTAGTAAGGCATTCATATATTACTTCATCACAGTTTAAAAACCATTCTTTCAGGATTCCTAGCATGGAGTTTATCATCTAGGTTAGACTCAAAAAAGCCCCAAAATAGACTTAGTTGAATGAGATGTAAGGTGAGAAATAGCAGTCTTGATAGTCCCTAAATAACATCAAAAAACCTCTGTCAACCATCAGGTACATTGCCGAAATTCCATAGGTACTTCATTGCTTGACATCAAAAGCGGTCAGGGCACACAGCTGCATGTCTGTACCCTAAAGTGTCACATCTTAGCTTGGAGCAGCTGAATGCCTCAGCACTGTCTTACTTAACTTGAATCTAGACATGAGGCCACAAGAGTACTGTGGAAGTCTCGTTGTCAGTACAAAGAAATAGGCACACATTCAGAGTGCATGTGCTGCACAGGTGAAGAAACCATCTGCTTTTCCTGAATTAGGTTAAATGAGTTTGGGTAAGGGAGCCTCATACATATTCACAAATATCCCATTTTCCAGTTAGAGCCCTTCCAACGTGATATAAAAGGGGCTTAAATACTTGCATATGTAAAGAAAATGCAAGATGAAGTCTTCATCATATTATGTGTGTTATAGTTAGTCATCTGTGAAATAACAGCAGGTAGAACCAGCAGAACGAAAAGGTCCTTGTCCAACTAGTTTTGCCTTACAAAGGGGAAGAGAGAAGGGAAAACATTTCAAACAAGCTTCAAGCATGCCTACTGGCTAGAAGAAAATGGGAAGATGGCCCTAATGAACGGGTGGTAAGCTGCTCTAAGCATGCTGAGCAGCATATGAGAAAACATCTATGAAGGTTCACAGATGTATAATTTTAGCTGGGAAGAACTCAGAATCAGAGGAAAAATGTTGTAAATTTAAATGACAACTGAGTTTTAAAGCTCAGTGCCTAAAATGATGTCTAATGACCTTTTCTTCTACATTTAAACTTGCCTTTTCAATGCTCCACTTAAGCAAAAAAAAACCCCCAAAACCCAAAACCACCAAAAACCAAAACCAAAGCAACTAAAACAAAACCAACCACAACAAGACAAAAAAAAAAAACAAATTTAAAAGCCCAAACCAAGCCAAACCAAAAAATGAACAAACAAGCAAACCAAAACCAAAACCAAAACAAAAACAAAAAACCCCAAGAAAAAATAGATTAAGCTATGAGACGATATGGAAAATAAAATATGAGCAAGAACATTAAATTCACTACTGAAGGAAGTAAAAAAGTCTTCAGGTTTCCTTTTCCTTTCTGTAAGGAAACAAAACCTCAGTGTTTTGTCAGTATATTTTCAGGTTCAAATAATCATCTGATCTTCATTTGGAATGATCACTTCTGCTTTCTCAGCCTACACACATACACAAGGTGACAAAAAACTTGAAGAAACTTGAGAGAGGAGTCTTACCCTAATTCCACCAAAACAAGATCACTCACAATTTTAATAAGGATTGTTCTCTCAGCATCCAGAACACTTCTTCATCTCATTGGTAACCCTTTGGACTTCAATAAGAGTATTGAATATACTTTACCATTGTAAACTTTAATTTTTAAAGCTGAAACAGTATAAAATTAGTTTAATTATTTCCAGCTGCTGTTGGTTTTCTACACAGGGCTAAGCTGTACACATGCCATCCAGGGCAGTGGGCTCTAGGTGATTCTCCCTGAACATAGTGACATCCAGATGTCTCTTCCAACCTCAATCGCTAGGACATTTTTTCTGGAGACCAGGGGTATATCCTTCTCCCTTGACAGCTCTCTGTGGAGAAAAGGGATGGCATTCTGCTGGCACTGAGGACACCATCAGGGCTCCTCCACCTGCATTGCTGGGCTGCCTCTTGCCAGGTTCTTGTGCACAGGGAACATTTCTCATCACAGGATCTGATATACCTGAGTTTAAAACCTATCTGCGAGGTCAGAAGAAGATACCAAATGTCTTGCGAGACAGGCTTTCTCCCTTTGAGACACCTGTCTTCCTGGCGTGACAGACAGTGATGGGAGGCTCCTGGGAACTCTTTTATGTCAGAGAGTGACTGAGACACTCCCTTGTCTTGCTGCTTTTCAGCAGCTGCTGGCTCTGTCCCTTTACATTTTTTCCAGGATTTGTGTGAGCACACATGCAAGGCGTGAAGGCTCCAGCAGGATAGTGGTCCTGATCCTCGATTTTTGGCTTGGTAGAGAAAAGCAGGTCCAGGTTCTGAGTGAAGGCAACCTCTTCCAATACTTCTCTCCTGTCTGCCCGGCTGTGAGTGGCTTTGGGTCCCACACAGGGGCTGTCCCAGGGGCTGTGGGTACAAGGAGGGTGTGGCACATGATAAACTAAACAACAAGGAGAGACAAGGCTCAGCTCTCTTTGGTTTGTTCCTACAAGTCTTCCCAAGATAAGGACAGTTGCTCAGCATCCCGTGACTGAGTCTGGAAGGAGCCGTCCCTGCTGTTTGGTCTGACCCAGAAACAGGCCAGCTCCTTCACTGTCAGAGTCAGAGGTACTAAAGGAGATGTGAGGAGGGGGGCCTGGGGCAAGGCAAGCAGCAAAGGACCATGTCCCGCATATGGCGCAGGCATACAATGAATGTGAATGGAATGGAGGTGGCTTTTCAGGGGAAAAGTGCCCAGGTGAAGGCCCAGAGCAGATCTTTGCAGTAGGCCTACAACTTGCATGTTGAGAAGATGGAGTCAGGTTCTCCACAGCAATGCAAGATGGTAGGATGAGAAGCAGTGGGCCTCACCTGAAACAAGACAAGTTTACACTGGAGAGAAAGGGAAACACTTTTCCCTATGGGGACAGTCCAGAGTGTAGCAAAGTGCTCAGAGGGACTATATTGTCTGCATCCATGGGGCTTCTCCAGAGAAGAGACCTGAACCATTTCTGATGTGGCTTTGAGCAGGAGGTTTCACTAGGGACCTGGCATGCTTTCAAAATTGAATTTTCCTACAACCCCATGATTTTCTTTTTCTCTTTCCAGGCTGCTTCCCCATCCAGATAGACCCACCCATTCTCCCATCTTTGGGTCCTCCCTCAGGCATTTTCAGATGAGTCAGTCTCACATATTTCCAGAAAGCTCTGAGCAATATCCTTCGGAAATGTCTGAGTACCCTTAAATGCTCTTGCCCTTCATCCTGCAATGACTTCTTCAGTGACAGAGGCACTGACCCCCTTCAGCCTGCAAGGCCTTTACACAGAATTTCTGTGGGTGACACAGCTCAGTTCAAAAATAATTTAATGGCAGACAGTTCAGCAAATAAAAGTGCAAATTCCTGCACCCAGGAAGTAATAATGCAATGCATCAGCACATGCTGGGAGCAGATTTGCAAACTGGACTTGGAGGGAGCCAACAACAGACAGCAGGTTGGCCATGTGCCAGATCTGTGCCCTTATGGCAAAGAAGGCCACCAATATTCTGGGCTGCATAAGGAGGAGTCTTGAAAGCAGATGAGAGGAGCTGATCCTTCCCTTCTCAGCAATGCTAAGGCCACCACTAGAGTGCTGTTTCAGTTCTGGGCTGCAAAACTGCTGGGCTTTCATTTCTACTTCTACTTGTAAAGAACAAGAATAGGTGATGAGGGACCTGGAGCTTCTCCTAAAGGAAGAAAGGCTGAGAGAGCTGGGACAGTTTAGACTGGAGAAGAACAAGGCAGATCTCATCCATGTATATGAATATCTGAAGCAAATCTGTAAAGAAGGCAGAGACAGACTCTTGAAAGAAGTATCTCTTGAAATTAAAGGACCTGAGGCCTTGATCACAAACCAAAATACAGGAGAATGGAAGGAAACTTTTTTTCATTAAGAAAAGTGACCAAACACCGGCACAAGTTACGTGGAGAGGCTGTGAGTCACTGTCCCCAGAGATTTGAAGATGTTGCCTGAGTATGATCCTAGGCGACTATCTCTATGAGGCCCTGTTTAAGCAAAGGGCCACCTCCAGATAATTCTTCAAACCTCAGCCACTCTGTGATTTAGTGAACTGTTTTATTTTAGAGATTGGGATTAATTCATTTGTGGAAGTGTCTAGCTTCTTATTTTTCCTTTTTTTTTCTACTTTACTTGACAATTATTAATGAACCATAACCTGTTTACCTGATTATTTTTGCTTCACTTCCTTTAAGATGACTACACACATCCATGAACATATACACTTCCCTGCAGATATGCTGCTAACAGTCTACTGTAATATTGTCCTTTAGCAGTACAATTTATAAAATTTTAGAAACTTCATAAGAGCACAAATATTAATACAAATGTTTTATGTTTTATTACAGATACGTTTGTATTTTTTCAGCAGATTTTTTTCTCAATGGCAAACCATTAAAATTAATACCAAAACATTACCCAGCAGCCTACTTAAATTATAGAAATTAATGTATCAGCTGGTAACTAAATATGCAGAGCATATATCCAGACTTCACACCTTCAGTCTTCCCCAGACATATCATCAGACCGATGTGTTTTACAGAATGCACAGATGATCAACATATCACAAGTGTTTTCCTTTCTCCCTCTGATGATTTATGAATCCACCTTTAACACTAAGTTCAGCATGTAAATAAGACACTGAGTAGAGAGTGTATTTTAACATGCATTTGTAGCCCATGTTTAAATGCAGAAATTGTTCTTTTGCTGACTGTTACAAACACTCATTTACAAGATTGTTCTTTATATTTATTCTGGGGAAAAAGGCAAATTGGTCAATTTCCATTTTCTTAGGAAAAAACCCTAATACCCAGAAAAAACAATAAAGAGAACCGGAGTTTAAAAATTAATTTACAAATCTTTTTTTAACACAGCTGATGACCATTTGCATGTTCTTTTGTATACCTGTTTTATATTTTTTTGTCAGTTCTACACAATTCCAGCAAACATAAATTTGCTCCAGCACTTCATGAATTCACAGTAAAATTTAATTGTATATGTCAGTTCATACAAATCTCAGTATATACGGTGGTTAAAACAGAAGGGGTTCATATAAAAGGTAGTGATAGAAAGGTAAGAGAATATATGAAGAATGTGAATATATAATTAATTATAGATTATCCGTGATAAGTTTTGAGCTACATGATAGACAGCATTTCTCTTTTCTGAGCCCTACAGAGAAACACAGAGAAGGACAAAAATAGCAGGATGCTGAGGTGAGAAGTAAAAAATGTTCATAGAGATTTAGTATTGAACAACTTCAGAATTAGCACTGGCATGACAGTGGTTATAAATACACAATATGATTTCACGTATGTAGGAAACCTGACAGTGTGCTGGAAAAAAGATAAAAAACCACAACAAAATAAGAGAAATAAAAATATAACATACAACATGGGGAGAACAAGAATATAAGCAGGGCTATGTGCTTTCAGTATTTTCCTTAATTGTTTCCAGATCTTCATAAAAACTAATAAGAAGCATCTCAGAAATACCAAAGACTGGAAAGAGGAAAACATGTAGAGAAAAGAATGAAGAATAAAGTGGTTTTTCTTTAAAGTCAATTCAGAGCCTTCATACTATGTTAGGTAAGAAAAAGAGTTTGGAAAACTAATCCTTTCTTGACAGACATTTATTTAATCTGCTTAAAAGTACCTTCAGTGACAGAAGGTTGACAGGTTTCTTTGGCAAACTTTTGAGTTCTTCTCTACCTTTTCCTTTCAAAAGTGTTTTCTAATATGTTTTATATAAGACAATGAGTCTTTTTTTTCTTGCAATTTAAGCCCATTACTTCTTTTCTCCTACAGAGAGTATATAAACCCCTACTTTGAATAGCATTTTATTTTCTTGAAATCTATTAAAGCATTCGTTTTAAATCTCCTCTTTATTCTATCTTTCCTTGATGGTTATAAAATCAAGACCTTCAATCAGTATTTTTGTTCATTTCGCTCTCTCACCTATTGGTATGTGCTCAATGTAAAGCCCAGTGAAAAAATATTTCACAGAGTATGCAAGTGTATTCATGGATGCTAAATTGACTAAAAGGATATCTGTATGCATCTTGTATACCACAATAACTGCTTTGTCACAATGTCCACTTTTTCATGTTGCTGACTCGTGATCCTTGGGATTCTTTTTGTTGGTTCATGATGACCTTGATATCCTCTTACTTGGAGATCTGCAGAACTTTCACCTTAACAGTTGTTCCTTAATTTGTACATGTGCAATTTATTATTTCTGCCTGAGCATCTTGTACTTGTCTCTATTGAATTGCATTCTATTATTTCAAACATGCTTCTTATTTGTCAAGATAATTTTGAATTCTGTTGCTGTCCTCCAAGAAATTTGCATGCGTTCCTGAGCCTTGTATCATATGTATATATTCTCTGTTCCAATATCCATGCTGTTCATACTGAAGGCTCAGCATTGCATCTTCAGATTACTGAAGCAGACCTCACAAGAGAAGTAAACAGAGCAACAAAAGAAAGAAAAAATGAACATGGTAAATAAAGCAAGCATATCAATAGGCAAAAAATACAAGCAGAAAAAATAATCAAAGCAAGCCTATATATGGATTGTGCTGCATGAATATATGTGTCTGGATTGTTCTGTCATTAAACAAGATGATCCTTAGTAAGAGTGATCCTTTTTTTGCTTCTTTGTTTTCATAACTAGTACATCTGTAAAATCATCTACAGATTTCTTCAAGCAAAAAGCTCTCCTTGTCCTGAGGATTTTAGAATATTTGAGTATTTATAGCCTCTTGCAAGAGAAAATCGTGTTCCAAAATTATGTATAAATAAAAAGGACAGTTCAGTGGCTGACACAGAAATCTGTGCTCCTCTTTAATTATTGTGACAAGTCATCTGATTCTACTTGTCTTTTGGTAGTTTTAACTTCCACAGAGAAGTAACATAATTTTGTTAGTCCCTCTAGCTAAAACAGTAACAAGAAGAAATATGGCAGTGTTTCTTCTCTGTTTTAATTTTCATTCTAATCTTCTTCCTTTCCAAATTTCAGGATGTTAATATAATTGTAGTATGGAATGGCTGTGCTATCACTGTATTGAACACAGAATAAACACTAATTTGCTATGGTACAGATCAGTATCTAACTCTTCTCTTCCACATCCACAGCACTGGATGTAGATCCATGAACTCTCCCCAGATGGAGAGTAAGTAATCAGTCTTTAGGTATACTTACTTTTCCTCTCCAATTATCCCAAATTACTTACTTAATATTGTCATTATATTGTGATTGTATCAGTAAGAGGTATAGCCATCAGGTGTGTATAGAGGTGTGTCCCAATGCTTTTAACTATGTGTCACCTGCTTAGTGCAGCCACTTGACTCTGGCTACTCTTTCTTTTATACAGTCAATTTTTCATGCGAAAGTTTGACTTAAAAATCATCAGACAGATTCAGGAATCATTAATCACTGTATCTTCTTTATATATTTAACTGCCATGCAACAGATCTGTTCTAAATCCTGTATCTATCACTACTTTTGAGCTAATTTAATCTCTTGCCTTAGCATGAAATTTAAGGTAACCCTAATTTATTTGTATTTTTCTGAATTAAAAACATACATAAAAATCCAACCCCCCTAAACAAAACCAAAAACTCACAACAAAAACAAATAATGAAAACAGGACAGCAGCTGTTAGGGCAATATTGGGTGCAATGCACTCTTTTTTATGTGCTAAAATATCCATGACATTGTAGTAGTGGAAACTAAGAAAGTGTACTCTTTGTGGCAGACTAAAAAGATTGTGTCCTCAAACTCATACCATTAGATTACCGTAGTAGATACTGCACTTATATACATTATGAAATCAGATTTAAAAAGGTAAGTGTCTTGTTTATTGCAATTTAAGTCAGATACATTGAATAATCAGGAGAAAATTCGGTTGTAAAATGCTGTTGGGCAACTTTTTGAAGTGAACTTTTCTTAATGAGCATCTCTCACTTTGTCTGCTATGTATTCTAAAAATTATGCGTTTTTACTCTATACATTCTAGCTACTCCACAGTGTATTTAATATATAAAATCCAATTAATAGAATTTTAATTCTGGTAGAACAAATCTTACACATCGGTAATTATGCTTAATGCACATGGGATACAAATTCTAGTCATACTGATTGTAGTAAAGACTATTGAATATACACCAGATTTAAGCACTTTGTTAAGTTTACTTGAAAAAATGTCAGCATTTTGACTTGAAAGGACAAAGCATTAACATCTGTTATTTTTGTTCAGTACTTCCTTCTATCCATGTCTGTATGTGCAGTTGTGTTTGTGCCAACAAAATTGCCTTTGTGCAATGGTGTGTGCATATGCACCCACATCAGCATGGCTGAAGCAAAATAGTACCCATTCCTCTTTAAAGAATCAACATATAAAATAATCAAATCATAATATTGCTGCTTTTCAATGAGGTATAGATTTTCTATTTCTGCATGTACTCTTGTTTAATCTTTGTGTTGAAGCATAACAGTTCACTCTGTAAAATCAAATAAAAAAAATACAGTAAACTCCAAAATTTTGCAAAAGATTAATTATTTATGATTATAGCCTATCTCCTTGTGTATCTTAACCACTAACCCCAGAAAAAATGTTCAACTTTCAGGAAAGATTTTTTTAAACATGGTGGCTATGAAATCTATATTTTCATCTGTAAAAATTGTGATGTTCACAAAGATCGAGATCCTTATAATATTGGTAAAATAGCTTCCTATTAAAATGAATAAATGTAATTTTAGGTGTATTTGATTCATAACTTAGAAGAACATTATCTAATTTTGCTAAGTCATTCTGGACTGCTCAAAAATGGACTTAGTTGAATGAGATGTAAGGTGAGAAATATCATGATAGTCCCTAAATGACATTGAAAAGCCTCTGTCAACCATCAGGTACATTGCCGAAATTCCATAGGTACTTCATTGCTTGACTTCAAAAGCGGTCAGGGCACACAGCTGCATGTCTGTACCCTAAAGTGTCACATCTTAGCTTGGAGCAGCTGAATGCCTCAGCACTGTCTTGCTTGACTTGGATCTAGACATGAGGCCACAAGAGTACTGTGGAGGTCTCGTTGTCAGTACAAAGAAATAGGCACACAGTCAGACTGCGTGTGCTGCACAGGTGAAGAAACCATCTGCTTTTCCTGAATTAGGTTAAATGAGTTTGGTTAAGGGAGCCTCATACATATTCACAAATATCCCATTTTCCAGTTAGAGCATTTCCAAAATGACAAAACAAACAAAAAATGGGCTTAAATACTTGAATATGTAAAGAAAATGTGAGATGAAGTCTTCATCATCTTATATGTGGATCCAAGGCCTTTGATTTGCCACAGTTCCATAGAAAATAATTGAACTTTTGAAACTTCAAATAAGGTGGAAGACAAAATCAAAAAAATAGGAGGTAACATTTCTACTATGGTTTTATTCCTGATTAACTATTTTTCTTATTAGTAATTTTTCTTGTTTTAGTCTGATTTTTTTCCTATAATTTAACACAGTAAAAACATCAGTCATCTTAAAATTTTCCTCTGTCATTAAATTAATTTTGGTTTACAGCATCGTTTTTCTAAACCAAAGTAAGTTTTAGTATGTGTGGTTGTAATTCTGATCTTCATTTTGTTAATATAAACAAAGGTTTCCTCTGTTTTTCTCCACCGTTAGTCTTTCTTTGCTATGAAGACTATTGTATGGAAAATATATGAGTAATTTTTGATTTGAGTCTGTAGTTTCAGAAGTTAATTTAGATATCTTAAGAGCATACAATTCTTCCCATTTTTCTTCTGAAATATTTTACTGTCCTCTATTTGTTTCTAATTTCAGATTTTACTGGTGTTTGGATTATTCTGATTGCCTTCCTTTTCTCATAATACTTCATCCCTTCTGTTTTGATGCCCTCTGTATATTCCTTCATATGTCCATTTAATCTTGAATAATTAATGAAAATAATCATGGCTCTCTAGACACTGATTTTGGCATGTAGTCTTATTGTTAGCTGTCAGCTTACAAAATGTAATGCTCCTATGAGGGCATTTTCAAAAAGTCACAGAATTAAATTATTCACTTCCACAGAGCAAGAATCACAACATGTTAATACTTTCCTACAGTGGATTTTATATTTTGGCATTGGATCACAGTAAGGCTGCAGCTTTTCAAAATCTGGCAAAGTAAAGAAGAGTCACCAGATGGAGTCCTCAGGTAACATACTGAAATCAATGTAGTTTGTTCATACAGAAGTGTTTGGGTAGTGCTGTGTATTAATCTCAACCTTCAAAAGCAAACCGACAATGACTTGCCAGATTTTGGAGTTCACAGAAAAAGAGACTCGGTTAAATGATGAAGTTATTTCACATATTTGCCTAGATTTATTTTAAAGGATCTTGGGAAGGTTTATCTGCCATTTGCTACTCTATTCCCCTGTCTTCCCAGCCAAATAGATAGAGTTCAGCCTTCCCATTTAAAAGGAGTCCAGGCCGAATAATTATATACTCCAATTGTTCTCCATCTGCTGCTTGCCTGATCTACAAATGCCTTTTCTTGTACCAGGAAGCAAACAGCAGAAACTCAGCTGTCCTGAATTTCCATCTGGGAAACTGCAAGTTGCTATGATCCAGTCCTTAGAAGAACAAACTATTTTTGCATATAGCTAAGTATAGATTAAAACCTATAGGAAGGGTAAAAGATTTTAAAAATTAAAATTATATCATTTACACTGGACTGGCACTAAAGAGTAGGCAGAAGAAAATCAAGTCAGAAATAAAATGCCTATACCACTTTTTACTAAGCTAGAGCTCTGCAAGTCAGCACACGTGCTGCACCATTGGAGTTGTAGATGGTAAATGTGTCTAAATGGTATCTGTGAATTCCAGAAAACATTTATTAGGATCAGGTTCATATTTCTTCTAGATTTGCGTGCCTCCAAGCTTTGTATATGGGGCACATTTATTATCACAATTCCTTAACTTCAGAGCTAGTCTTAGAAAAATAGAAAAGATTTCTCTGTCTAAGCTTGTTATAAAGTGATACAAATCTGATTTCTTTTAAAAGCACAAAAAAAACCAAACAACCCTACCAACATAAATATAACTTACTTTTTGTTTATTTTGCAAAAATACGATAAAACTATCAAAATGAACATTTAAAAATTTATTTTTATATTTTTTCTTTTTTTAAAATTTATTACAGAAACTGAATTCTCCTGTTTTTCCTTAATTTAAATGAATTAAAAGGAAATGTTTTTAGTCATAACATTGATTTCCTTTTTTGCTCTATAGCCAACAACTTCTCAAAATAAATTATTTGCACAATTAGAATTTAATCTTGCTCAAAAGAGACAGAGTGTTTTAAATCCAAACCCTATTATTTTAACATGTTATAATTTGAAAGATATCTATGACTACAAAACATACTGGAGCAAACTCTTCTAGCAGCAACTTTTCCTGGAAGACAGCAAAACCATGGATGTATGCATGGAAGGAAGGAAAAAAAGCCTCACACCTTCTCCTCCTGACATAAAAAAAAAAAAAGAAAAAAAAAAAAAAAGAGAACGTAAGGCAGGAAAATCAGAGAAATTATATATGTGATTGATTTTAACATCTCCAGTACAATTTATGTTTAAAGTTTAATTAATGTTTCTAGCCTGCTCCAACTGTCCCATTGCAGGACATGGCTGAGCCCAACAGCTAATGTGGCTGAGATACTGGGAAAAGGTGGAATGCACCACACAAAATAATCATGAGAAAGTAAAAAAAAAAAGTGAGAAGCAGTCAGGTGAACATGAAGAAGGAACAGATTATCTGCTGGAAGGCATGTCAAGTAATATGGATGCCAGAGAGCTGACAAGAAACAGCCAATTTGGCTTCACAAAGAGCAAATTGTGCATGACTAATCTTACAGTGGCGTGACTCTATTGGTGGACAAGGGGTGATCAGTTTTTATCATCTACCTGGACTTCTGTAAAGCATTTGCTAAGTCCCCGTTCTGCATCGTTGTGGCTATATTGGAGAAATGTGTGTTTGAAAGACAAGCCAATTGATGGATAAGATGGCATAGGCAGTTTATTTCTGACTTGATTTTCTTCTACCTACTCTTTAGTACCAGTCCAGCGTGAATGCATAAGGAACTGGTTAAATGGCCACATCCAAAGAGTTGCAGTCAATGGCTCTATGTCAAAATCAAAATCAGAAAGAACTGGGTACAAACCCTCAGGGGTCTGTACTGGGACTGTTACTGCTGAATATTTGTAATAATTACACAGAGGGTGGGATTAAATGGACCTGCAGCATGCTTGGGGATGACACGGTGTGGGTTGTTTGGCTCACGTTTAAAAGAAGGGATGTGAACCAGTGGGATCTTGAGCAGTTTGAGAAGAGGGTCAATGAGGATGTCAGGAAGGGAGGGAGGCACTGGAACAGGCTGCCCAGAGAAGCTGGGGAAGCCCCATCCCTGGAAGTCTTCAAAAAAAGGTTGGAGGGGCTTTCAGCAACCTGAACTCTAGTGAAAGGTGTCCACAGAAGGGGTATTGGGATTTGATGATCTTTAAGGTCCCTTCCAACTCCAACCATTCCCCTGAAGCCTGCTAAGACTGTGGTGAAGCAGATATCCACACTGAAGGCTTGGGAAAGACCCCTGAGGAAAAACGGTGAGGAGAAGAGTGCATGAGACAGAAATTGTTATGAGTTACTACAATCTGCCCTGCACAGCTTTAGAGGGAGAGGTAGAGAATTTGGGAATAAATTAATGAAGTTGAGGATGGAAAAAACAGTGGGCGGTGGGAGAAAATGTTTTGAAGTCTGGGGGTTGATTGTTTTTTTTTTTACTATTTGTCATAATCGTACACTTTTTTAACTGGTAATTTTTTTTCTCAAGTCTTTTTTGCCTATGATGATAACTGCTAAGCAATCTTCTATCTCAAGAGTAAAAATTATTTTTAAAAAGAGTTTTAAGCTTTTTAAAAGGTATTTAAAATTTAAAACTCCTTTTTTTTTTTTTTTCAATTAAGCAGGGATTTGATCTACATGGATTTTTTGCTAGCAGACAGTCTCAGATGGAATATCCTGGTAAAGCAATTTTAGTGTGTAAAAACTTGAATTTAAAAAGTTTTTGTAGAAGTTTTTATGTCCTTAAATGTTTTTAATTCAAGTACGTGACATGAAGTGTTCATAAGAGCTTTTCCTACAGGTGTTTTGTCTGTGGTTTTCTCAAAGACATTCGTGCCTTATCCTCGAAGTTGTGTGTAGAGTTCTCAAAAAGATTTAAATTTGCTTCAAGTGAAAACAAGAAAAAGCAAGTGATTAAGATGTTCATAAGAGGTATTGATACTAGGTGAAGTTATACTAAAGATTGTAATTAAAGAATTTTATTAAACTTGTTTTCTGTTCAGTTCCTTTCAGCTTGTCAGGAGAAATCATTACTACAGGTGTTTTCATTTTAAGAAGCAAACAAAATGATGAGGGATTAGAGAACAAAATCCTTCTGGAAATGTATCTTTTAGTTACCATACTGATGTCTGCAGATGTGTGATGCTGCAGATATAAATTTGCTGGCTGTAATTTTTTTAGCAAGTTATGGAAGCAATCACTACAAAAGACAGCCTTAAATATATTATTGCCTTAATTTTTGTCTTCTTAAAGTACAGATAGTAAAATCCCTGCTGAGTATTCCTCAGCAGAAATAGGCACTTCAATGACAGCAGAATCTGAAAGAGTCCTTCACATATGATGTGTAAGGGAAAAAAAGTATAGTATAAATAAGTTTAATACTATTTATGTATTATATACTAACCACTGAATGTAATGTAACTCATTCTCAACTATTCACACATTCTTAAGTTCAGTGAGGTTGTAATGTCACAGTGGGTCATGATTGAATCTCACTGCATCTAGGAGCTCTGCATGGGTAGTCATGATCACTGATTTTACTGCAATTCTCAAAGAGACATTAAGTCCCCTTTATATTCAGAACCATATTGGCAATTAACAAGAAGTCCAGCTCCTTCTGTGAAAGAAATAGGTTGGCACAATCAAATTTTGTTTCTCAGTTTGTGGTCAAGGAAGTACCGTACAATTATTTGGATCCTGTGTTGTTTATTGAAACTGTCACTTTCTTTTAAAGTTCATCACCTTTAGTTGCGTGAAGACTTGGTTACAGCCTTTGCAAATGTGTTACTAAGCAAAATTTGGCTTTTGGCATGTTTTGTACTCTGAATGTTGGTCAAGCTGTGGATTTCAAAAAAGGTAGCTCTGAAATTAATTAATGTGGACTTAATAATTAAAACAGCAGTATCAGCATCCAGTAATTTCTGCTACATTAGTCAGTTCACAGAGTTTATTTACTTTATCTGAATTAATTAATTCTCCTTTCAGCACAGTCATTTATTTTCAAGGTAACTGCTATTCTGAGCTATTCAGCCACCCAAGTGAAAATAATTCAGTATGGTATTAGGAAATTATTGTGCCTCCTTTTTAATCTTAAGAGCCTCTAAGTGCATTTGGGGTTTTAAAGGGAAAAGTATGGCTGTTTTCTTAATAGAACAAAATTTCCTGTTGGTATGAACAGTACATTTCATCTTGTATGACAGAAGATGTTAAAACTGGTACACTAAAAAGTTTGTCTGTTTTATTTAGAAAAAATTAAAGTGCTAATCTCTGTATAACTCCAGATTTATAAATCCAGATCCTAAATTCCGGCAGATCTTCACTTTTTTGTGACTGAATAGAATGTAAGCAGAATGAGTTCTTGGCCAGCCTTCAGGTCCCAGTTCTGTAGGACGTCCAGGGCTGTGGCACTGAGCATGAACTATGACAAGATTTGAATTATTTCCGCAGGAAATTCACTCCTGTGAGTTTCCTCCTCACTCCTACAAACCTCCCACCATTACAAATGTTACAAATATAACCAATAAGGTCACAAAATAGAAAATATAAATCTACTGTTGTTATGCTGAGCATTAAATGGATATATCAGGGTTGTTATTATGATAAGACATGGAATCTTTAAAAGGCCTTAATGGACTAAAGACAGAAAATATGTTAAAGTCTCTGTGCAGATAGAGATATTTCACTGAAATCTCCATGAACAGTTTTTGAAAGGTTCAATTACAGAAAAGTCTGGAAAAAAAAGACTTGTCATTCTAACTCACCAAAACCCATTCTCTTATCCAACAAGTTCTGGCTGATCGCAGGAAAGAATAGAAAATTGAAATGAAGCTGTTATTGTCTTTAAATTTTGTTTAAACTGGTCACCAAAAATAAATTTTAAAATGGGTTCTCAAATAGAAACTTTCTGAAAAAAATAAAAGAGGCAAAGAATAGAAAGGAAAATGACATAGAAAAAAAAACTAGCATGAACAGTCACAATGTTCATTGAAAGCATGAAAATAAAATGTTGGTCTTCTAAATTCTTATTTGACATCTATTTATAAGTTCAAATTACTTTCAAAATTACTTACATAATGATGCATCTTTCAAAACAACTTTGAAAAATCAATTAATATTTTGGAAGCTAACACTATACTATTTTTATATATTTATTATACTAATGTACCCAGAAAGCAAACAAGATATTTTTCTTACTGTACTGATAAAAAAATAACCAAAACAAACTCTTGTATAATGCCTCGAATACACTCTAGATTAGAGAAAAATTGTTATCTATTCTTTCTATTCTGTCAACACAGCATGTGAAAAAAGATTTCCTTACAAAAAATAAAGCTTAAAAACAAACTTAGATAAGTACTTTATTATGATAAACTCTAATTGTGTTTTTTAAGTGTTTTTACTTTTTTAATTTTAGGGGCTTTTTCATAAAACATTGAAATAACAGGTAAAATGGTTTTGTGAGTTTGTCCTTGATTAAGCTAAAAAGTCTTTCCAGCTGGAATGATTATGTTTAATCTTTTGTGTTGTGAGGAAAAGTAATCCAAAAGACAACAGCAAATAATTGTGTTTCCACCTTGGTTTAAGTCTGTATAATCAGTGTTATTGAATAGTGTAAATAAATAGCAGAAGATAGCTCACATTGTCCAAATAAGTATTACTAGATAAGAATAATACCTTGCTCTGTGAGCCAGGATCTTTTTTGGTAGATGGAAGGTTAACAATCTAAAAATACTCTTATACTTTTTGTCTCTTACAAAATGTTTTCCTTAAGTGGTATTTCAAAAAAATTGTGTAGTTTAACCTTAAAGACTTCTCCTGTTATTGCTGGAGAATGTGTGTTTTCTTGTTCTTTCTAGTTTCTAGTTTTGTTTTAAGAATCTGTATCAATAACAGGTTCACATACTTGACCTTGTACTGTAGTGAGGAAAAATATTCTAATATCAGACCATTGATAGAAAAGACCAATTAGGTCACCCAAGGTCACAGGTATTTGAACCATCCTTACTTTGCGTGGGCTTTTTTAATTCTCCTGACAAGCGTATCCACCAAGCTCCGCTTATCAAGAAACATCCTATGAGTTGGAGGTCTGAATGTAATTTCCAGGACAACCAAAAGGAGTTGACAATGTGGCAACTAAGAACCGTGCAGCTACTCACTCAACACCAACCCTCTCAAAGCCACCATCAACGTCTTGCCCCCAGTGATGAGGAGAATTGGAAATAAAAAAATAAACCTCATGTGTTGAGATAAGAAAAGTTTAATAACTGAAACAAAATAAATAATGGCAATAATAATACTAATAATATTAATAGTTGTATTGAAAAGAAGAAAGAAAGAGGAATAAAGCCCAAAAGAAAGAAGTGATGCACAGTAAAATTCCTCACCAGCTACTACCCAGTTTTCAGCCTGTCCCCAAGCAGCTATCAACCCTTCCCAGCCAAGTGTCCCCAATTTATATTCTGAACGTGGTGTTCTATGATATGGAATAAAGGGTGGATAATGTCTTGGTTTCAGCTGGGATAGAGTTCATTTTTTCTCATTAGCTAGTAGGAGACAAACATTGATAACACACTGATCCTTTGGTTGCTGCTTAGTAGTGCTTACCCTAAGTCATGGACTTTTCAGTTCCCCTTGCTCTGCCAGTGAGCAGGGGCACAAGAAGCTGTGAGGGGGCACAGCCCGGACAGCTGACCTGAACTGGCCCAAGGGAAAGGAGGACATTATTTTCACAAAAGCAGCACAAGGTTATTTTATAGAACAACCATCTTTGCTCCACTTTACCCTTCAGCAACTGCTAGGATCTATTCAAAGCATTTCATGCTGCCAAAATCATCGTTTGCTTGTTTTTTTTTTTTTTGTTTTTAGCTTACCTATACAGTCCTGAAAAGAGAAGACAAATTTGTCATGGAAATGCTTTCAGAGCTCCAACTACTAGAACTCTGTGAGTTTGTTATGTAAGAATGAAATGTGCCATCTCTCTGCACTCTGAAAGGCAGAATTCCCAGAAGGGAGTTTCAAGTAGATCACTACCATGTGTTGGAGAATGTTCATTGATGATGTGAGAATAGTTATTCACAAGCTCTTTTAGCAGATCTCATCACTCCAGAATTTTGAAATCCTCATTTATATCAGCAGGTCATTGAGGTGAAACCACATTTCTTTGGAAAAAATATACACTAAAGTGAATGAATACATTTTCTGAGCATAATGTAACTTTTAGTATCATCTTGTTCACATTACAGAATTTCTGTATACTGTGAGGGTTGAAGTATTTTGTGTTAAATCACAATAAATTGATGGAGTTTGCAGTATCAGCACCAAGATCTCTTACTAATTTTTTCCTGCAAAAAACAGTAAAAGCAATTTTTACAGTTTCACTTCTAAATCTTATAATTGCTTGTGTACTACATTAAAACTCAGAATTCCTATTTGAGTCCCAGAATTTCTTATGCTAGGCAATATATAAATAATGTAAGAGACGACAATGCAAAAACTAGGAGACTTTCCCCATTATCACTTGCCCAAGCAGAGAAAAAGATCAGAAAGTTAGTTTCTACCATCTGAGAGAAATTATTCTTTTCATGTCAACACTATATTGAAATCAGTTCTGAAAAAAACTTGGAAACAATTCTAATTAATCTGTGTAATTTTATTAAAACAGAACAGTCCTTCATTTTAATTTAAACAGAATTTAAAATTTTAAAATTCAGTTTAAACAGAACTATTTGTATGGTCACTCAAAGTGTTCAGCCAAGACTAGCTAACAAAATTCCCAAGGCGCACCTGGTCATGCCTAAAATAACCCCCATGGGGAAAAAAATCAAAAGAAAAGGGAAAGGGAAAGGGAAAGGGAAAGGGAAAGGGAAAGGGAAAGGGAAAGGGAAAGGGAAAGGGAAAGGGAAAGGGAAAGGGAAAGGGAAAGGGAAAGGGAAAGGGAAAGGGAAAGGGAAAGGGAAAGGGAAAGGGAAAGGGAAAGGGAAAGGGAAGGGAAGGGAAGGGAAGGGAAGGGAAGGAAAGGAAAGGAAAGGAAAGGAAAGGAAAGGAAAGGAAAGGAAAGGAAAGGAAAGGAAAGGAAAGGAAAGGAAAGGAAAGGAAAGGAAAGGAAAGGAAAGGAAAGGAAAGGAAAGGAAAGGAAAGGAAAGGAAAGGAAAGGAAAGGAAAGGAAAGGGATAAAAGAAAAAAGAAAAGAAATAGGCGCGGATAGGGAAGTGTCTTCTCCCTCCTTCAGCATTTTGAAAGCAAAATTGAATTGTCCTACCTTATGGACAGATTTGCTTAATCTTCATCCTAGCGGTGAAAAATTCAATAGTGTGTTATTGACAAGGGTTGATTACAGAGAGAAGAGTTTGTAAACACAAGTGGAGAGTTTTGAAACTGTCAATAAGGAATGGAAGGGGTCTGTGAGGTTTGTTGGAGGAACAAGCGACCTGCTTGCCAGCAACTGCTTTCTCCACAGGTGCTCCCCTTGGTCTGCCCTCTCCCACCGCTTTGTCTCTATGTCCTAAACACTGCTGCAGCTCTTTCTCAGGCCGCTACCATGTCAACAAGGAGGAGCTTATCTAGTGTCTGCTGCTGCTGCAATGATGGGATGAACTGGGAAGGAAACAAGCCCTGGTGGCAGGACAATAGTCCAGGAGGGGTTGGTCTATTTGTCAATACTAAGTGTGAAGGTAGACATCAGTTTTGGAACACCAGTGCCATAGTGAGGGACAAGATGTGAATAGGCATTTAGAAAAATAAAATTATAGCTGGAAAGTTTGGTTTTTTTTTAATAAAAGGTAATATAAGCCTAATTATATCAGCCCACCATGTAAATTCATGATGTACACTAGACAGATATTTAAAACAGCAGACCAAGAAAATAATATTTTGTCTGTACAATTTACTATCTTTTACTTTAGTTTTAAGGTCTAGATCACATTCAAACATCATCTTTAGTTGCCTTTTCAATGACTATATAGATTTTTTTCTGAAGGCATTTTTTGTTTTGCTTATGACAACATGTTGTAGCAATGTGTTTTCTACTTTAATATGCTTTGTGTGACAGTTGTTTCTATAATTTAATTAAAATTACTTGCTCCTTGTTCTGATTCAATGTCATCCAAATCTTATGCTGTAAATTTCCATTCCTTCTCTATTTTCTCATGGTAAGGCACTATACCATACTATATTTTCCCTTTTTTCTTTCACCTTTATCCCAGCAGAATCTTTTACAATCTTAGAAGTCCATAGGATCCCACGTTTCTTTGTACAGAAACTGCTTCAGTCCTTTCCTCAGCTCTCTCTTGTGCAGGTCTACTACATATATTGCATATATTCTGTTATGTAATATTCTAGGTACATTTTAGGTCTATATCTACTTATAGGCATATAGTTAGAGAGAGGAATAGAAATACATGGGGTCACTAGATATGCACACCATATTAAAAATTCAAGCACATGATGCTTTATACAATGGCATATTGCACTTTTGGTTAATTCCTTCTTTAATTTTTTTTTTCAGTATCTGTTTAACAAGACTAAAAGGAAAAGGCCATTGTGCCACAATTGCTAGGCTAACTGTACTAATTCCATGTAAATGCCAGAATTCTGTAAAACTTCCATCAAAATTTATCTTTAAATGGGCATCCAGAATCTTCTTCTGGAGTGGAAATTAATACTCAAGCCTCAAAAAAAAAAGATTATTTTATTTATGCTGCACTTATACTCTTAGCTTTTTTCAGGTGCTGAGATTATTTAGTGAAATAGCTATCTCTCATAAAACCAATGTAATTTTTGGACAAAAATAAACCTATGAAGTCTACCGGAAAATAAGAGATAAAACTTAATTTCCTTAAACAGACAATTCTACAAAAATTTAATCAGTCTTGAAAAAAATCTGTATAAATAGGAAAAAACACTCAGGGTTTTTGTCTTGGTCAGAGTCCTATGTCATTTTTTGAATAGAACATGATCTGTCCTGCCTGTAAATCATCATTGATTCTTAAAGGAGTTTCGGGCTCTTACCATTTCTTGTCTTCCAGATCATTATAAAGGATAAAATGTTATTCCCCTTATATGTAAAACTTAGAAGAAACTGACTTCATTAATTATATTAATTACCTACCCTTTCAGTGAGTCTCCTCTTGATATTATCCTTTGTCTAAATCATTCAGCAGGAATAAAATTGGAAGAAAATAAACAACAAAATTATCTTCATATAAATGTATATCTATATATAAAGAATAATTATTCAGTAGTGTCTAAATATTCTATGCTTCCAAAGTACTTGAAAGTAAAATTTTTAAAGCATAAACTTGAATTTAAGTTTTGTTTTGCACATTTGAGGCTCCTGGGCATCAAATGTGGCGCTCAGAAGTGATTTAATTACCAAAATTCAAGTCCATAATCCTCAAAACACCCTGAAAAGAGACTGCTGACATGTAAGATTGCCCCAGGAGATTTCTCAAGATGTATGGCATGCTGCTGCCATGAAGAGCCAGGACTGTTGCCATTTTGGCATGGCTGAGTACTATGTACTTGTTTGATACTTAGCGCCCTTGGTAATCTGCATAGTCTTGCTTTCCTCAAGGACTCAGATGAAATTGGAGATACTCTTTAGTGCAGGTCAAACACAGAAAAAAAATCAGGTCAACACAACATTTAGCAAACATTGCTACTTTCATTGAAAAATGTAGAAGTGACAATTGAGAAAAAAAAGGATACAATTATCCTTGTTAAATACAATATTTGTACTGCTTCAGAAATTGGGAGATACAGTCTCAAAATCCTTCCTGATATCAAAAAAATTCAAACTCAGGTATCCCATTCCAAGCTTGAAAGTGAGTTCATTACATGCTTCTGGGGAACCTGTGTTGATGAAAACTAATAAAAATTTTATGCTGTTCATTTAATTAATAAAGATTTTAAATTAATAGTAACGATCAGTTTTCTTTACCTGTCAGATAGACTAGAAGACCAAAGGAACATATGGTCAGTTCCCACAGAAATAAAAACTTAATTGTCAGTATCTATAATAATTTTGTCTTATCAGCATTTCCCCTTTTTCTCCTTAAACATTTATAGTTTTATAGTCTTTCTCATTATGTCAACTAGTAGGGAAGTATATACATTTTAATTCTGAACAGGAACCTTGCAACCTATATCTAGACCTTTTTTGTGGCCATACCAATATCATGTGGAAAAATAAACCATTCCAAGAACTTATACAGTTGGGTATAAGTGGGTACCTACTTCCTAGGTACCCACTGTTAAATACATTTAGTGCAATGATACTGGTCTGGAGACCTGGTGTGACTGTTCTTACTGTTTCACAAGAAAGTGAAACTCTCTAAAAGTATATATATTCATGCACTACAGCTACAACTCATATGACAGCATTCATAGGAGCAGAAATGTGATTTACTTTTTTTCTTCTCCACATATCTAACTTGACCATTTTGTTGTTTACAATTAACTTATGTGAAAATTAAAGTTAAATTCCATTCAGAGGGCATTAATTTATTTATAATTCTACATCTATTGTAACTGTGTTATTTAATGTACTTTCTTCTATCAAAAAGAACTGGAACTGAAATTCTATTTGAATGGATTCTGTCAGGGTTTTCTCCACCTTTTAGTTTAATCTTTACCCATCCCTGTCACTGCAATCCCATTTCCCCAGAAACATCAATAAAGATTTAGGCTTTGATGAGGACACATCATAGTATAACAATATTTTTCTCTTTTCTCATCTTAACATTGATATAATGCACTTTGAATTGGCAATCAACATCTTATATTTATAAATTTGCAGTTGGAAATTAGTCGTAGCTTGTAAGAAGCATCTGTTTTGCCTATATTTGGCATAACTGTAATTGGTATAATGTTTGCTAACTGAGAAAGACAGGGTGGATTACAGCAAAGCAATTCTGAGACTATACTAGCTGTCATACTGAGTTATAAACCAGTTTTCAGTGTCATTGATCTTTACATGAAACCTCCATCACTCAGTAGAATAACTGGGGAATGCAACTAACACATGAAAAATGATAGCTTTGTGCCTCTAACTTTTTTGATTTCTCCCCTTCATCTGGCACGGTAGAAAAGTCACCTCTCTCTGTATTTGCATGCACAAAGAAGGGAAGTTCATTGAGTATTAAGGTTTAGCCTATTGGTAGGTGATAAGTTTGTGTTAGCTACAAAGATCTAGTTTACAAATACCTTGATATTCCTTCACTTGATGATCCTTTTTATGAGAAAACTTTGAAGTCAGCGTAGGTTCCTTTAAAGTTTATTTAGAAGTTAAAGCAATTTGTTGGAAATATATTTAATATATTTATCTAGTTATCCATTAATTAAGACATTGGTGCATTTCCATATTTTCACAAGTGTCAGCTTATTTACACATTTTTAAAAAAATATTCCTGCCGTTTATTTAACTTAAAAAAATGTGCACTCATCAATGACAGTATCCACAAACAAGCAATAATAATGATGAAAACAAGTCTTGGGGCAATCATTCATTCAAAACCAAAACAAAATAAGCTAAACTAAATTATGGTTGGAAATTATACTGAGTAACATTAACTTTATCTAAATTAAGGAATTCTATTTGTTTCTCTATACATTGACAGTACCCAAAGATGTCTGAGACATCTTCATAGGGCTGATAGACACTAAATATCACCATCTGAAGTCTGTTTTCTCTGTCTAAGGAAAAGAAGAACGACACTAATAACATCCTGAATGGCAATAGATGCCTGTTTTGATCAGCTGAACTCAGCACTAGCTGTCTGAAATGTCTAAATATGAGCAAGGTGTTCTAATTTCTCATTACAGAAGTTCTCTTACCTATTATAAACTTCCACCAACTCCTTCACAAGATATGCCACAATGACTTTTCAATTAAATATAAGGTGATTGATGCCACCAGGCACAAAGAAAAGGGTGGGAAGTAAGTAATGGAACCATATGTCGTGCAGGTAGACTAGGGAGAAGTGAATTACTAGTTACATCAGCACTGCCAAAAGAAATTATGAACTTAAGAAAAGGTCTAAACCAGAAATTGATATCCCCATTACCTTTAAAGAAAGTGTATTTGTAGCTGAGCAGAAAGTATTTACAATTTTACATTGATATCCCAGTCTGAGCCTAACTAAAATGCTGTCTCATGTGCAGAGACATGATAATTAAATCTTACACAGATGATCTCACAGACAGCTAGCTAGTCAATTTGAGATTGGTCACTCCAGACCCATCAAAATATGTGGTCGCTGATTAGCTAATTTCAGTGTTCACAGTGTTCACAGCAGACTGGACTGTAACATGGACTATAATAAAGAGAATAATGCATGTAAAATACTGGATTGGCCCACAGTCCTACAAAGGCTAAATTTGAGTATAGATTCAGTTCAGAAGTAATTTCAGAAATATCCACTGGACTGTCTCATTTTAGTCAGCTATCTACATCTTAGCACAAGTCTAAATACAGATCCTGTCAGGTCTTTTTATCACATTCATCTGCCTGTGGGTTGGAAGAGGCCAAAGGTGAATAAGAAGAGGGGAGGCATCACAATTCTATGGTTACACCAATGAAGAAAAAGATAGGGATAGCACTGTGTCTTACAGATGCTGGCTGCCCTGGCTGCCACTTCTAGTCCTAAAAAAGCTATGTATAATAATTATAGATTCACAACTTTGAGTTCCAATAAAACAAAACCAGACAATTTTTCAGCACATGACTCCAGACCACATAATGCAATTTGGGCCTTCTTTTTAAACCTTATAGTGAGCAGCCACATCTTCACTTTTGTACCACTAACAGTACCTGAAAGGCACTCTACTAGGAACTGTGCCAAGCTATTTTATGGAAAACTGCTAAGTGAAATAGGCCATTTCTTCACAGAAGTTTGATAATGATTGAGCTAATGATTTGAGCCTGCCTAATGCAGCCTCCTTGATTACTTGTCCCAGTTACATGCTAGTAAGCCCAGCTGTAGCTGGTAAGTCAGCCATGGAAATGCAAAAAAAAGCTTTCTTTGTGATAAAGAAAAAAACATTGAAACTAGTGGTCATAATCAATGTTCTTCATTAAATACTCCAGATAAAATAATGTTTTCTGAAACTCAAATATCCTTACTAGGTAAAAATCCATTCTCAAGAAAGATACATGAAATCTGCTCAAGAATGTGATCTAAATGGAATGAGAAGAGCAGTGAGAATTTCCAAGTTTACCTGTAGGTTCATAGTTGAGGTTTCAGCAGAGAAATAATAATGGATTAGTGAAGAAGCCAGGTATTAGCTGTAGAATTCAGGGCAGGGGGAAGGCTTTTGCAGAATGATATGCTTATTAGTAGAAAAGGAAATAGCAGTGATATGCCTTGTTTTTTTAACCATTCTGGAATGATGAATAAAAAGGAAAACCCTTTGTATCCCTTTTAAAAACAGCAATAATTGCATCAGAAACTCGTGATTCAAATTAATCAATTTCTTCTCCTACTGCAAACAAAGAACTGAAACTTGAACTTTTGACTAGATTCTCAGGCCAAAATAATGAGATTATAATAGACTATAATAGTCTATAATAGATTACTATTATAGACTACTTCCAAATCATAGTTTTAAAAGTCTAGGTAGCTGAAAAGAAGACAAAAGATGAATAGCAAAAGTTTAAAGAGTTCTGCTGTGAAATCATGCAGCTTATTAATTTTAACTTTGTTTAAAATATAATTATTACTGTAGTGTATTACTGATATGCAGTAATTTCAATAGAGAAAAAGTTTCAAGCAAGTGGGTAAATCTTACAGTACAAGTGAAAGGACTTGAGAGAATCATATTGTCTCTCTCACTGAACAGATCAGCAGCAAAATTATTCAGGCCAAGTCAGAGGAAAGAAATAATGTTAAGTACAATACTATTCCTGCTCTGGTCTCTCCACAGTCCTCAAGGACTCTCATGTCTCTGACTCCGATTTCTTTACGCATCGCTCTTTGTAGCCAGTCTTTGTGCCCTCGTACACACGCAGCCTGTTCATCCGCATTCACAGCTATGCACGCTCAAGACTGGAGGGACACCCAAGGACAATAGCTCTTCCTGAAGGTCTAGTGCTGTACTAAAGATAAATATAAACTACCTTATTTCCTAAGATTGCTGAGCCTACTTGAACACTAGGACTAGACAATGAAAATGAATGTATTAATGTCTTTGACTTATTCTCAGTAACATTGAAAATATCTGAATTATTCTTTTGTGAACCCTTATATTTACCTATACTCTCATCTTGTTGTGTTTTATACAAAAACCTATCATTTGGACAGTCTAAGGAAAGGGGAATTATTTCCCTGCTTGGTAAATAGTAGCAGTAGATTTAGTTTTATCATTGTTGTAACAATGTTTTATTGAAAACTGTAGTATGTATTAAGCTTTACAAAGACAGAAATATTTTGTCAAACTTACTTAATTTAAGCAAAAGCAAAAAGGAAATTACTGCAAACCAAGGCAAAGGACAGTTCTCATAACCCATGCAGAGAGATACTTGTTCATTCTTGCTGAACAGAAGCAGTGTCTACAGTTGATTATTCATAGCTCCAGTTTTACTTTTTGTTTTCAATTGATCTCACCTAATTTAAGGCAACAAACATGTATGTATGAAATCATCTTATTTAGTCTATTAAAACATATTTGTAGATATCTCCAAATGTGAATCAGATCTCAAAAAGTCCAGAAAAAATATGCTTTTATTTAGAAGGAAAGACCTGGATAATCAGAATAGTATTTTTTATTATGTTTTCTGGGGTTTTTTATGTCTAAATCCTTAGACATATATATTAGTAAGCACATCATATGCTTTGGTCTGTATGGCAAAAGATGTTCTTAAAATACGGTTTAACAGGTGCTTGATGTGTTTTTGTATAAAAGAGGGCTATGGGGCACTCTAGACTGCAACTTCCTATGGAAAATTGTCTGTCTGTTTCTACTTTGTCCAGAGCACTAAATTTTGGGCATTGCACTTGCACTGCAGTACAACTTCTGTAAAACCAGAGATAATTCCTGGTTTCCTCCTCTGACAATATTGTTACTGCTTATACATTCATTGCTGGAAAAAAAATATTGGTGAAAGATTCAGTCTCTTCTTGGTAGTGGAATAGAATATTTTTTTCTCACCCTGAAACAAACTTATTTGTGACCTGTTTCCTCACAAAGCTATGTGATGAATATTCTATAACAGTGTGGATATATCAAGACAACATTTTGGCAACTACAATAAAAGTGAGTTCACTGAATTTCTGGATATATTTCCCATTCACTGTAAAGACCATGATGCTAATTTAGTAACCAATAAAGAAATTAAAAAAAAAATTAAAGGTTGGAAACTCCAGCCCATAATTGTGTACATATAAATAATACTTAAAATCAACTTTATATTAGATGTATTACAGCTAAGAGTGCAGAAAGTATTTAATCAGGGTTGACTCTCCCATTAAAAATTTTATGGGCATAATTAATATCATGTAAGACAACTAGTTCTGGACTTCCCTAAATATGATTTTAATATACTGAAAAGCCAGAACACAATAAATCATATGTGAGAGCATTTAAAAAGATTTATGCAAGTCTGGTGAGTAGAAAGATGTTAGCGAGCAGCCAGTTTGGTCATCAGAAAATGTGGTATTATGCTACTTCTTGCAATAGTAAAGTGTTTCAAGAGTTTTTGCATTTCTTTGCTCTACATCCTCCCTCACACATCAACAGACATTGCGCATAGTCCCACACAGATGGCATTGCAAATATAGTAAAAAATGGGCACAATGAAACTAATGAGTGAACATTTATTTTTAAAAAATTGAAAAAAATTCCTATATTTTGTCTCAGGTAAGTTTTTGAACAATAAGCATTACATTTAAATACTTTTATAGTATTTTGAGATTTTCTTGAAAATAAATTTTTACTTTATGGTACAATGCACACATCCTGAAACAGGTGAGAGAAACCATTTTATGTGATGGAGAAATTAAAAATATTAACTAAAACTAAAAACTTTTCATGTAGGAATTATATATGTCATCCCAAATGTTTCAAGGGTGTCAACAGAATTACAAAAACACTTGCTCAAAGGTCTTTTATGCATTTATTCTCTACAACTAATGAAGTCCTCCCATTATTTCACACTTTATTTTGATTTTTTTTTTTTCATAAATTCCACCATAATCACAACTCTTCTCTTTATAAAAATAAAGAGGGTATAGGTACATACATGTATATGTAAAAAGTTTCAGATTCCTTCAACACATGCTCCAAGCATGATGGTTATGAACCAGATTCACTTTAGAAAAACTTCAGCCCCATTGGCCCATCATGGAGACGAATCAGAGTCCAGACAGCCTTTTCTTTATCCATAAAATTCCATTCAAAAGTGTCTTCAGACATTCTTACATCATAATGCACCCAACAGGGAGGAGTGAGGACTGTGATGTGTCTGAAATGATACCCATGCACATGTTGCCATGAGTGGAATTTGCCAAATTACACCAGCCATAGTCCCCTACCGAAATCAGACACGAAAATACTTTCTTTGAAAGACTAAAGGCTCAAGGCCATTGTGATATCCAAGAAATCCATAGAAGCTATTGAAAAGAAGGGAGACATTGGAACAGGTTGCCTGGAGAAGTTGTGGATGTGCCATCGCTGGAATTACGGGAGGTCAGATTGGAGCGTCTCTGAGCAACCTGGTCAGGTTAGTGGAAGGTATCTTTGCCCACCATAGGGGACTTGGAACTAGAGGATCTTTGGTATGAATTCCAACCCAAGCCTTACTGTGACTCTATGATGCAGCTATAGGTGAAGTGAAGTTCATGGGTGACCTAAAGTGACTCCTGCCTGCAAATGAAATTTGCATGTCTCTGAGATGAAAACAAATGGTTCCTTTTGTCCTTTTAATATTTTAATAACTTTTAATAAAAAGTCCTTTTAATATTTTGACTTTGAGATCTATTCAGTTAGCAAAATCTCCTTCTCTGATGCTATTTAAAATGGCCAAGGGTACTAAGGAAGGCTAAACAGGAGGGAAGATGTTCAGGGGGCTTAGAGAAGGCACATTTTAAAGCATTTTAGAAGACACGAGATGCTAACAATCAGGCAAGTAAAGTGTGTCCTAAGAGGAGCAGCTGAGATGGGTTCCAAAGAAATTCTTATGGCACCTGTGAGTTTCATAGTGCTCTGTCTGGAGCTGGGTTAACTGATAAGTCCGTGAATCATTTGAACTTGATGCTTTTTTTAAAAGCCGATACTTGCAATTTTCATCCTGATTTTACTGTAATTAATGATCCCTTTGAACTTATCTGTAGCTTATGAAGGATCCATAATCAGTTCACAAACTGCCTGGTGGAAAATTCCATGGCAACTGTCCAGTGAGTCCATAATGCTATTTAATGCTATTCTGGCAAAGGGCCACCAGAAAGCTTCCTCAGATAAAGATGACCATGTTTGTTGGAATCTTATCAGTCGCATAATCATAATAGGTGCCAACATGCTTTAAACTTATAAAAGTATAGTTCTCTAAGACAACATTTTTATACCAAACTAAATGTAGTTTTTTTGCTTTACCTAAAGCTGTTTCCCGGGCAACACGGGAAACTCATATTCTGCAACTTATTAGACAGTTCCAAAAGAAATCCTGTGCAACCCTCTTTGTAAAGCAAGAGGAAGACAAAGCAAAAAAAAAACCCAAAACCATTAGTATAGTTTTCTAAATTGAGATATTTCAATTTAAAGCTTAGTAATAACAATGTTTGAAAACCCCTACTTTTGCATCTGATGTAAAGAGAGAATTAATAGAAAAAAATAATATAGAAAAAGAATATAGAACACAGCAGATGCTTTACTTTCCAGCAACTATAAATTGCACTTTCTTTTTGGCATTGGGAAGTCATTTGTAGATTGGCAGACTTCCTGGTGCTCAGATGCCATGAAAATTGCTACTGTTACTTAAATATGATATCATGGCAGTTTACATAACTTTCAAATACTAACTAATGATTTTGATTTAAATTGCCAACTTTCTATGCTTACATGTAGATATCAAAGGTAGTTTTGAAGCAAATGTCATTATGCTTAGAATGCATAATTATCAGTAGTATTATTGATGTTCATTTAAAAAAGTTAAATATTCAAAATATGTAATGAACATAATCCACTTATAATAAATCCACATCATAGTAACATTTACAGAATGAAATTGCACTGATTAAGGACACCTGAAAAATTCATATGATCTAACTGCCTCTGGTGCAAAAGAATTCTGTTTCAGGCTTATATTTGTAGGGTAAGCTTGGTCAAAAAAAAGATGTATAGAGAACCTGAGCCAGTTCCCTAACCAGAAGCTTCAAGCTGATTTCCTCTGAGATATGCATGGTATAGAGAGGTGGCAGATACAACACAGAAACCATGGGAGTCCTATGAAGTAGCAGCTAGTGACTGTTGGGGATACTTTTGGTCATTCAAGATCTTAATTTGTTTTTTTAAAGAAAATAAAACCTCTTTGCCTGCTGCTTATCCCATGTGTACAATTTGCCTTTATTTGGGGAACTGGAAGATGAAACACAGCTCTCGGCTGAATGGCAAGAGTTGTGCCTTAGATACGTTTCAACAGAATCTGATTTTTCATCTGCTTATGTCAGATATTCTTGTATTTCTCTATTTCAATTGTACAAGGGTAATGTGAATATCACTTTTTATCTGGATTCTTAGAAAAGGAGTATTTGTGAAAATTTACATCAGAAAAAACTGTGATCTACACTAGATTTCAAACACAAAACAACACTATTTGATTTATTTTAAGGTAAAAATAAACAATTAAGTATTTGAGCCATCAGAATGCAGGAGGTCTCTGTAAGCTGGGGTTGTGGGAAGCAAATAAGCAAATTTCATCAGAAATATAAACACCATCAGGTAAACAAGAATTTAATTTCATATATAAAATGTCAAAATGTTGAAATTTATTTTTATTTTACATCAGGAAAAAACAGAAATTTATCACTAAGCAAATAATTGCTGCAAAGACACTGAGTACTTGCTTGACTTTAGGAGGAGCCAAACTTCATTTTTGCTTAAAATAACTTAGTGTAGACATTAAAATTTTGCTCACTCCTGAGATGATTAACTGAATCACTAAGCCCGTGGTCTATACTTTGTAGTGGCCTTTTATAATTAATAATTTCACCCTAAACCTTAGAAAATTTTATCATAACTCACATTTTCTATGAAAACTTTTTACTTCAGAAAACAGATCTTGGTAAAAAAAAATAATACATCTTAACAAGCAAAAGCAGAGAAAGGTTAGACAAAAGGTGAAAAAAATCTCTGACAACAGTTATTAGCAAGCAAGTAGAAATGTCTAGATGAGCAAAGCATCAAAACCTTTTCCTGAGTGATACTTCTGTGTATTCTGGTACAATTTGACTTTTACTGCAATAGAGCTGTATTAGTCCCACTGGCTAACAAACTCCATAAGAATGACACCAACTGTGACCAAGCTGAGACACCCCAATTATCGCAGTTCTACATGACTAGGCTAAAGATACTAACTGCCCCGCCAGAGGAACAGATGATGCTTCTGTGATGATCTTATCAGATGGTGCCTGATCAAAGTGCCTCCTCTGTGTGCTTCTTCAGTGTAAGGACTGTCTTTAGGATTATACAGATAATAGATCCTTTATGAAGCTTAGATGTTGTTTTATGGAAGTGAAGAGCTGGCTGTTGCTGAGCGTGCAGAACTTGCTGAGAAAATTTAATAAATATCGCAAGACTAAATCTCATAACTGATTTGGATGGTACTGTTTCTTCTGGACTTCAAAAAACTTATTTTCTAAGCTCAAAGCTTTCCTGTGCTTGTATACACAATGAACAAACAGCAGCAGGAAGAGGAAGGCAAAACTGACAATGAAAATAAACTTGCATTGCTGCATTCTCACACATTTGGAACCTAAATACGCTATGATAGTGCTAAAGATGAGTCTCGTTTGAAAACATAATTAACATGCACAAACATAATGGCTTGGTTTATAAATTTTGGATTTTCAAATTTCTGTGCATTATTTCTAGCTCCTTTTCCTGTTCTATAGTTTTTTTGGGCCTTTTTCCTTATTTTACAGGGGCACTGTGCTAGAAATGAAAAAATATTCATGAATATGTTACATGGGCATGTGCTGTGCATATTTGTAATTAAGAGAGACCATGATTTTCCCCAGTTCATTGATGAAGACTACACTTGATAGTGTCTATTAAGTGTCACTCAGATTTTATTTTAACCAGCTTTTTCATTGCTGAAGCAGATTCCTTTGTCTTTAATTCAACCAGCCCTTTTACCCAGGAAAACTCCTTACTCAATATAGCTATCAATATTATCTAGATCGCCTGAAATAGAGATAATGTACATGATTTTCAGCCTAATGCAAAGTAACTCTAAACCAGATAGATGTAGAAAACTTAGCCAAAGCAATGATAAAAAAACATGTAAAATCATCAATTAATTATACTTTCAATTTTGTCAAATTACAAAAAGAAATGCCAAACTCATAATTTTTTAACTTACTTGAATGTTTCATCAAAATCTTTTTAGGAATAAATGTACTAATTCAAGTTGCAAGATTAATTTGTAGATAAACAGTAAGAAAAGAAATTAATTAATCTGAGGCTGTTTGGGACATAATTAAGAGATTATTAATGAAATTACATGTTATGATACTAAGCCTTTTCACTGAGTGTAATGTAACTTTAATTAATACTTTTGACTTGAAAATGAGTAGCATCATCAACGTCATGGATGATAACAGTGTTGAAAAGACATGTTAAAAATTAATGTCAAATGAAAATTTCCTCCTACAAGACTTCCAAATAGTTTTTATTCAAATTTACTAAATTCTCAGTATGTCAAAATCTTAAAGAGTATACACATGGTGAAAAATGGGAATGACATCAGGTATCCTTATTGATTCTGGCAAGTTACTCAACTTTAGCTCCAAACACAGAGCTAAAAGGGGGAAACCTAATCAGAATTACTGTTAAATTGAAGAAATGTATGATTTTTAGCAAGGGAATATGGCTACTGATTTCTCCAGATAACAGACCTAGTTTTGTGTATTCTGAAAACTCATAACACTTGTGTCTTTCATCAAAATACATAGAAAAACCTGAATTAAGAAACCAATTAGTCTGGTGAACTTTTCTACCATAATATTAAAGGGCTTTACTTTTACTATGCCTTTACTCTTTTTTTTGGCATTCCCGCTACTAGCAATCTGTGGCAGATAACAGGTAAGAATAACAATTGGATAATAGGAATTATAACTATAATCTTATCACTTCTATTCTACTCAGCTGGCCTTGATGCTTTTTGTCAAAGGAAACTTGAATTGAGCTCACAGACTGGCACTGCTAATTCTGTTGCTCTGTAAAACCTCATCAGCTATCTTTCAGCTACTGACTGGAGTAGAGTTTTCTCTTTTTCACCAGTTTGTGCAAGAACAGAAGAACTTGAAACTCTGTAACCTTTGAAATCTACTGGATAAATGTTCTAGCCTTCCAGGTCTGGGCTAATAAGCATCAGTGGGAATTAAATTAAAATTGTGCGGTATACAACACTTGCTTTTCTTCTTTAAGTACAGATAAAACCAGGACAATGCACTAACTAGACTTCTCTTTCCTTTCATAATAAAAGTAGATTTGGGGAATGTATCTGATAGAAGGAAAGAGCAGGAACAGAAAGAATTTCAAAGTAAATAAAATGTGGCCTACATATCTCCTCAAAAGTAGTACTAATATTGTTTTTGAAGAAAAAACAATTTGAGGAAAAAAGTAGTCAGACTTTCGAGTCACTGAAATGAAATTTTCATTTATATATAATACTAGAAAAGGAAAAAAAAAATCCTAAAATGAGCATTCAGATTATAGGTAATGACTGTGTAACAACATTTAATGAGATTTTGCTAAGTAGCAGGTCTGAAGAAGTATTTTATTATTTAAAAGATTTGTGACAAATTCTAATAAGAAAGTGCTAAAATTTGAAATTAGGACTTTAACCCGTATACTAAGAAACAAACTTACTTATAAATTCTCAGAAAATTCTTTCTGTACTTAAAATCTCATAACAGCAAATCCTGGTTTTAAGCAGTATGATTCTAGGGAGTATATGATGTACTACAAATGTAACAAGTGCATTTGTTCTTTATGTGTAAAACTCTCCTTCATGGTGAAGCAGCTGTCAATGTCTTCCTTCTCTCTTTCCTTCCTTTGTTTCATTGATCAGGAATGGGCTCAGGGGAGGGGTAGAAGAAAACAAAATATAGTACATTGATTTACATGTACAAAACCTTATATTATTCTATAAGGTCTATAATATATATTATTCTATTCTGACATAAGATCTTTCATGGAACTCACTATTCTCATTTCTGAACAAACCACATAACAAAATAAAGAACACACTTACAATGTCTGTAAACTGCAGTGCCACCCACATTTCACTGAGAGTATCCAGCAAAGGATGCTTAGAGATAAAGAAATAGACAACATTTAGAATTTTGATTCCCCGGAACATTCACCTCCTCTTTAGCTTAAAAAGAAAATAAAATAAAAAAAAAAAACACCAAAAAACAAAAAAAACCACCCCTTTTATTTTAAATTCTTTCTTAATTGATATCTTTACAATACTAAATTTTATAGTCTTTCTCACACCCTCTAGTCTCTCTTTTTCAGTTACATGTAAAAAGTACATGGGTGGTAAATTGACTGAACATAGACACAAAATTTTATGCAGAGCTGAGTTCCTTCCAATCATATTTAAACAGCCCACTCCTACTCCCACAAGCCTTCACCCTTTATTTTCACCAGTCAGCTGTCATCTAACGAAAATATAATGAACAGAAAAATATGAAAACAGTGCACACTAGAGAGTAAAAGACTCAAGCATAACCTGGAATTGTGCCACATCTGGTGTTTAGCTCACACATACAGAGATTGTGTTACTGGGGTACTTATACAGTAGAGTGATGAAATTATAATATTTCACAATCTGGGGAGGAACAAGATGGGGGGTGCAGGGGAGGGAAGAAAAAGAAAAAAATCCTTGTGTTCCTCTAGGGGTGCTCCTGGTTTGATACATTTTTTTAAGACTGACATAGACATTTTCAACTACAATGAAAAAAATGGATAATGCTGCCATTAATGCCCTCTTCCTTGCTTGAAATAATGAAAGGAATTAAATAATAGTGTATATTGTGACTCTGAATATATATCATGCACAAATAATGAGTTATTACCTTACCTCAGTTGTTACTTGTGATGAGAAATACTCACCACAGAGATACATAATCTTTTGTCTTAAATAGTGCATCTTAAAATGAGAAAGGAAAGCAAATACTTGATATTATTTGCAGAACTACTTGGGAAAAAAAAGGAACTTTCAAAGTTTTCCACGAGGCGTCACCAAAGTCTTTACACAAGTTTTCATAACAGGCAGAAGACGTAAAATCTAAGTTATGTACTTTGTTTATTATGAAAACACTTTGTGTCAAAGTGGGGATGTTTGATGTTTAACTGATGTAGAAAGCCAGACTTCTTAAAGGAACCACTACTATCGTGCTTGTACTCTGAATAACATGGATTAATTTAGTCACTGGAAAGGTGTTTTGGATGTGCATAATCTGCACGTTACATTTCAATTAGCAAAACTCTATGACAAATACATGCTGTAAATAGCTCCAATACAGCTGTATCTGAAATATGAAATATGTCACCCACCATTTTTTTCATTGGTTGAAGAAAAAAGGATGAAAGGCCTTTGAAGACTGAGAAGTTCACAGTTTTAAAAGCCAGACAAGGGTGTGATTTGGGCCAAATAACAGGGGAAGAGTAGCCTGTTAAAGAATGACAACTTGTTATTCTGTGCTATGAACATATTACAATATGTAGTGCATCTCTTATCTGACTGAAGGAGTTTAATGGCATCTTAGGTGTTCTTATCTTAAAATTATGTTCTAATATAAAAATTTTGTTTTCCCACCTCCATTAGATCAGAAGCAAAAGATAAAAGCTATTCCCATTTCTCTACTCTTTTTCAGAAATTTTCCGTAAGCTTCAGCATAGTCTTCAATGATATTTATTGCTATTACATCAAGAGATAAACAAATGGTTCCTATAAAAGCAGGATATTAAAGGGAAGCTTTTACCTCAGCATGCAGAAACATCACAACAAATAAAACATACTGGATTGAATGAAAAAGGTATTTAGGCATCCATTTAATGTGTGTAATTGAATTCATTCAAGTTCAGATGCTAAGCCTTCACACTTTTGATTAGTTGTTGCAGTGATTGTTTGTAAATGTAAGTGTACTTAAATACCCTAAAAAATCCAGTAAATCCTCATGTCCTTTAGATATTAAAAAAAATAAAATTCAGCTCTTAAATATAAATGTTACTCCACAATCCTGAAAAGTCATCAACCTCTTTACTCCTTCAGAAAAGCAAGCTCTTGTTTTAACTGTGAACATTGAAATTTGCAAGTATCTGTCAGTATATCCATGTCTTTAAAAACAAAACAAAACAAAACAAACCCTGATCTATCTTATGCACAACATCATCATCTTTCATATACCATTTTAGTGGATTTTCTTGGGGAGTTTTGGGGTTCTTTGCTTTTTTTTTTTTTAATTATTATTACTGTTTCTTGTGTGTTTTCTTTACAGTTTGCTTGATTTACTTTGGTCTGGTTTTAAACTTAGTTTAAAACTAGATAGTTTAAAATGATCTAATTTTAAACTTTTTGAACCTTTGGGTAAGAAGGTAATTTTGTTTCTTTCTTATTTTTCCTTTCTTCTGGATCAATAATCCTTCATCCAGGACTTCAAGTGAAATCCTCCTTTTAACTACTAAAGTTACAGTGGAAATATCATATCTGAACACAAAGAGCCCCTTGGGAATGCAAACAGATTCTTAGTTTCTCATTATCTCTTTATTTTCTTGCTTGACTGATTTTGTCCATGCATGCATGGTAGTAAGAAATGAGAAAGATCTTTCAGAGTTTGTTCAATGCTTTATTCAATATACAGAAAACTTACACACAAAACCACTTAGACAGAGCTAAGAATTACTAAACCTACAGATTATAAGATTCTTTTAAACATTTTTTTAAAGAGTCTACACGATATGTTCATCTATCCAATACTGGATTTATCATGGCTAAAAATTTCTACCCTGCAGATAGGTTTTCACACCATTTAGTACATAAATAAAAATGAAAGGTTTACAAGAGCTTAAGAATGTAGTTATTTTTAAAAAATAATTTTTCCATCTCTACTAACTAGTACATAATTCTTTCAGTGGATGTTGGGTTATCTTTCACAATAAAGTTCAGGACAAGACCATTAAAATAATCTAAATCTCATCTTCTACACCAAAGGCATGGGAAACCAGGAAAAGGGACATAGCAGGTAGGTCAGGAGGGTGTAGTATGAACCTACAGTTCAATAGTATCAAAGGCAGAAATGGTTCTGAGGGAATCTCTATGTCTGTATTTACTATTAATTTTTATTTTGTAGAGTATCCTGAGTAGGAAGGCACCCATTAGGATCATGGAGCCAAACTCCTGGCCTGCACAGGACATCCCAGAAATCACACCACGTGTCCAAGAACATTGTCCCAACACTTCCTGAGCTCTGCCAGGCTGGTGCTGCGACCACTTCCGCGAGGAGTCTGTTCCAGCACCCAACCACCCTCTGGGTGAAGAACCTTTTCCTGATCTCCAGGCTAAACCTCCCCTGGCACAGCTCCAGGCCATTCCCTCGGGTCCTGTCGCTGGTCACCAGAGAGATCGGTGCCTGCCCTTTCACTTCCCCTCATGAGGAAGCTGTGGACAACCATCAGGCCTCCCCTCAGGCTCCTCTTCTCCAGGCTAAGGAAATCAAGTGACCTCAGCCCCTTCTTGTACAGCTTGCCCTTCAGGCCATTTACCATTTCATGGCTCTTCTTTAGACACTTTCTAAATAGCTTTACATCTTTCTTGTGTTGTGGTGCCCAGAACTGCACAGGGCTGTTGAGGTGAGGCTGCACCAGAATTGTTTAATTTGTTTCAACGTTTCCACTGGTTTCACACTACTTTCCCCTTTTTTGCACATCATAATCTGAAAAAAATAAAATTTCAATACAGGAAAAGCAACAGAATAAAGACTTTAAAGTCAACATATGATGATGTTGCTTAAGTAGCTCTTTTCCATCTGTCTCTCAGGGCTCAGCGCAGCTCCTCCTCATACACAGAGATTATTTCATATTCTCTTACAGATGCTCAGGTTTTTCAACTCTTGTTGCCTCTTGAAAATAATAATATTATCCTCCATATGTGCGTGTTTCAGGACCTATTTCTCCCATGTGCTGATGAAGATTCCTCACAGAGACCTCAACTTCACCCTATTTTATTTCATTCAATTGTTACATTTTCACTCTTGCAGAGGTTTTAAGGTGCATTCATAAAGTGCAACAACTCTTAATTTTCAGACCTTTGTGCAATTCTCCTCCCCTTTTGCCATAGCATTCTCAAACTCTGAATTTCCCTGAAGCAACTATTGTACCAGGGTTCATAAGGACGTGGAAAATTAAATGCAAGAATAGAATACAGGATGGTTTCCTGAGAAGAAAAATTCTTGACTGTTTGCCATGTAGAAAATATAGCAATGTGTAGATCTGTTGATTTATAGATTTCAGCGGCTATTCTGTCTATAATATTGTCTGGAACAGTTTACACTGTAGAGGAAGAACAGAGAATATGGATCTCATGGCACAGTGCTCAGATAAGCAGAAATGTATTTTTGAACTATAGGAATTTCAGGCAATTCTTGGAATGGGGAGGATTAAGAAAGTATTGTTGTGATGAGAATTGAATAGCATTCTTTGATAGTTCAGGCAGAAAGGACTTCAGGGAGTCCCTGGCTGAAAACAGTCAGCCATGATACCAGATTACTTAGAGTTTTATCCAGTCTGAATACTTGGTTGCAGTTGTGTGATGTTTAACAACCCCTGTGATCAAATAGAGTCATTCCCAACTGAATCTATTTAAATGATGTTTTTTACCAAATTAAGTTTAAAAAAATATAATTTATAAAGTTTAATACTTAATTACAAAATAGCTATAAACTAGACTTGGGCATAAGCTGGGATACTGGTACTGTGTATCTGAGCTATACAAATATCAGAAACATGCCCTGAACTGTATTTATTTAATTTAGTTCTGTAGTACATCTTGCACTGCAAGGAAAAGTGGTTTGTAATAAGTGGCTAAGCTGTCCCAGTCCCTTTGTGTTTTAAAGATTGATGCTTTATTACTTGTGTTTTGCATGTTATTCTCTTTTTCTCTAAGGTGTCAGTGAAGCTGAGAAATAAATCCATTCAAACTGAAAACCATTTGCTATATCAATAATAGGCAGCTTTTCATCTGTAAACAGGAAAATATGTAATTTATTGTGTCACTACTTTTGAAATATCTTTGGTTTTTCTGATGTCTTAATACACTTCCCTGGTCAAAAATCCAAGTGTCCACAAAAATGCAATGAAATTTTGGATCAGAAACAAAATCAGACTGCTTTCTCTCTAGATGTTTAATGTCCAAAATATATTAATTAAGGTACTTAGTGTTCTACTCTCAAAATACAACAAATCAAATTCATCTTTTGCATTTCAACATATGTAAATAAAATATTAATATGGTATAAGGAAGTCTAGACAAAAATCACTGTATTCTTTTGACTGTCTATTGGAGCTCCTATGCAAGATTTTGCTGCCACTTGTATCAAAACCAAGTGTAACATCTCTCCTCCAACATATTCATATAGGGTGGGATTAATCATAATACCTTTGGACTTCTACTGTGTAGATACCCTTATAAACTAATCATCTAGACTCCCTTAGGAATTAAATAGGAATTTTCAGGAGGTATTTGACTTGACCTATCTTAAACTTCTACCTCAAGAGTGAAAAAGATGCTGACTATCTGGAAAAAGTCTTGAATCCAGGCTCATGACAAAACAAGAATGTTGCACATGTACACACGCACATGCAGAACCATGCACATGAGCACACACAGTTCCAACAAAAACCCAACAAAAACTAGGACTAAAAATTAAGACCTTTAGTGGTTTCTTTTGTTTGGTTGGTTTGGTTGTTTATCCATTTGTGTTTTTTTGGGGAAGCTGATGCCTTCTACCACGTTTGTAACTATAATTTAAATGAACTTTTTAAAAATACATTGGCTTTTAAAAATTTTATTCTCAATAATGTTAAAGAAATCTGCTGACAGAGTTATAAATAGAAAGGTCCATAAATTTACAAATTTCTCATGATTGCTGCTAGTAGTACAAAACCAGTCCAGATCCACCAAAAGTATTAATTCAATTTACACTCCATAGAAAAGATATTGCTTCAAATAGATAAAATCTAAATACAAAATTTCTGTCATATATGAGATCCAGTGATTATACACTGGAAAATAGAAAAGCTTTCTTAAATTTTTCTTTTTTTTTTACTTTTAATAGTTTTTTCATCACAATGACTTGATAATTTCCAAAGATATTATCTGGCATACTACACTGCTAACAGTCATTAAAATAGCTTTTTAAAGCTCTACATTTGTATAGAACATGTTGTTGCTCAGAAATGAACATCATTAAATTAGGTGCTCATTTTATGTTGTCTAACATTGAAGCTCATTAAAATAAGCACCTCAGACTGCAAAACAAAGTGGTTGTCAATAGAGAAAAAGATGCACTTCCAAGGCAGAAGTGATCCCATCCAACGTTCTATGGAATGTGTATGCTTCTTTCCCTCTGTTTTATTGGAGACATAGTTTATGTTAAGAACTTCTCTTTCAAGTATCTAATGTTAGGATAGATAAAGCCAAGCGTGAGTGATTTGCCCTAAACAAATCAGGTTTAGGCAGCTGCATCTTCAACTCATTTCTCTGTCTACTTGCTTGCAACTGTTTATAACACAAGTTGCTCCCTCGTCAAGGAAGCTGACCACACTATTTCAGAGGGCCAGCAGTCTGCCTTACATTGGATTTGAGTTTAGGTGGCTTCCCACCAGAGTAATTGTCCATGCAGGATAATACTGATGTTTTTTTAACGAATCCTCATTCATTAATCACAGTCCAGCTGTTTCCCACAGGAAAATGCCATACGACTGAAGAGCTGTTACCAGGCTGGCACCTGCCCCCGTCACTTTACATCCTACAAAGTCATTCTGATTGCAGTTACTTTCATTTACTTTGGAGTAGTTTGCAGGCAGAAATGGCAGGCAGATAACCATAAAGGTCTTCAGAATAAACAAATAAGTTCTAGACTTATTATGTAGGTCAAGAAATTATATTTATCTATGTAAAGGTCTTTGCAAACAGTCTGGTCTTTTTTTTTACTACAGAAAATAGCCAGCAAAACAGAACAAGAAAGTTAAATGGATTAATCAGTCAAAAAGCTCATTAATGTAAGCATTCATGTATTACCAATAATTGATAAACCAATAATTGATAAACAGCTGGTTCACCTGACCATAGCAGTTATATCATCTTGAGCATCTTGCATTCTTAATTTAAGTGCATTTAATATTTTCAAAAACATAAAGATTTTTTTTTTTTCCGATATCTTCCTATCTTAGTTGTTTACATAGAAGAAAAAAGAATCTTGGGATATTTCTGAGCAGTAACAATTATCCTCATCATTCATCACATTATTTTCTTCATGTACATGCACAAAGGATCAAATAATATTAGAAAATCAACCTTTACATTTCTTGTGTGTGTGCAGAGGAGAGAGACATAAGGTATCTCTAGTTGATTCAGAAATTCAGAACACTGGAAAACTCCCTGGATGTACATCAGATAGAAAAGAACACTTGGTGCTCAATATTAGACAAAGATAACCTGAGTGTAAATGGCAAACCTGCATCTAGGCTACAGGACACGAGCAATTAATTCTCCTGATGTGAGATTTGTTCTCCTAATCAAGGCAGATCAGATCAAACACCATTTGGATCCCTCCCTGGCTGAGCACCAAGCTTTCCTTACAAGACTCACCTCAGAGACGAAGGAGGAAGCCGCAAACTTTGAGTTGACATACAGTCCCCTCAGTATCCTGTCAATATAGGACACACACATTAAAGAAATGAATAACTGGACTGTTTTTAAAGCCAAATTTTTCACAAATAGGAAGGACGATCATGTTATTTTTCTATAAATCCTTGAAAATAAGCAGGTTTTTGAAAAGTTACGTGCAAAACACAGTGTGAATTCCAAAAAGAAAAATCTTAAGATTCTTGCAGCCTGCTTTCATAAATATGTAAACAATTTAAATTGCTTACCTTTATAATGGAATCTGTTCAATCAGTAAAGTTTTTTTTTTAACTTCACAGTGAACAGGAAATTGCAGGATGACTTTTTTATTATTATTTTGTGTAATTTAGACAACAATTGTACTAACTCATTTCCCACTTATTATTTTCTTTCAGTTCAGAAGGAAAATAGTTTGACCTACAATACAGATTCTCTTGGTATTTTGTCAAATTTATTTTACGCCAGCAGCAGTCACTGATTTTAATTGAATAGAAACAACAGCTCTCATCCTGTGTGTCACATTGCTGGATTTTGTATCATTGAATTTCAATCTGGTTTCACTGGGACCTGCCAAGTGTGGCTTACGCCAACCTCTGAGTCTCCTTGCTATACCCCTTTCCAGGACAGCACTGTTTGCCTTTTGTCTATTCTCTGATTAAATTGACACCATTTTACCTTTTGTGACTCCTGTGTCGTTTTCTGTTGACAGCATCTAGCAACGGTAACAAACCAATGTCCTTGTGGAAGGGGCAGAAACCATTGATTGTCTGGGTGTATTAATGCAGACCCTTTAAAAGTTGTGCAGACAGGGCTTTGTGCTTACTGACAGCTGAATGGGGGCTGGCAAAAGATGCTGTAGATGCTATTAACCACAGATAAGAGTCAGCACCTTCTATTCAACAGCAATGTCACTTTGTACATTTGAGGGACAGTTGGTAGTGAAATTTTTTAAAGCCTCCCTGTACACATCCTAAACTGATACTATTTAAGGGAGAAGAGTGGAAATAGTTTTCTGATTAGAGTGATGTTGGTAGGATGCTCATATAATTTCCAGGGAGCTGAAACACTTAATTCAATCCATCTTCACTTCACAGCTAAGATCTCTTTAGAACAACAAGATAGGCCCTGCTGACATGAGAGGTTAAATGTTTACCATGGATAGGGAATTTATAATTGCCTTTTTAGAAATGAATGATTAAAAGTGGTTACAAGAAGCACCTGGCTATATAAGTCTTATCCATAAAACACAAGGGAGATGTAATAATTATGTCAAGTCCTTCCACAATGATCTTTTAAAATGGGATAGGAAAATGAAAATACCAAAGTCTTAAAACTGTGAACTTTAAAAAACATCTGCATTTAGAAATAAAATTTCTGAGAAGTGTAGAATGGTACTTTTTCAAGCTTACATGCCTGAATATGAAACACTTAATCAGCCCCCCTTCTGTTCAGCAACAATATCAGACACACTTCTGTCATAGTTGCAAACAATTTCAGTGTGTTTTCTAGATTAGAGAATTTTCCAAGTGTTAGAGTAGAAACAAGGATGGAATCTTTGTCTTCCTTCTGCTCAGTTTATATTATCACAAACAGCATAAATCATCTAAAGTATTTTGAACTTTTACCAACATGATGAAAGCATAACTGTCCTCACGTTTCACTCAGAAACCAAACATTTCATCCTGATCCTAAATGACTCTGTGAACAAATTAAAGTATTGATGGCACATAAACATTTCTGATCCAAAGTTATACTGTATAGTAGGATACACTAGCTCATGCACAGTGCAACATCAAAGTAACTGGCTTTCCCACCACAGCCGGCTCACTTCTAAGTCACTAGTGGAATAAATAGCCACTTATAAGCACTAGTGGAATAAATTCAGCCTGTCTGCATTCACTCATTTAAACATTTCCTAACTACTGAAAGGTATTGTAGAAGCAGAAGGGAAGTGCAAGTCCCCACTGACTCTTGGAATAAAGTAGAAACCAAGTAAAAATAAGCAGAAGCTACAAATATGTACTGTTATGCACAAGATGGTATGCGTTGTATATTATTTTGAGGATAATTAAAATAACACGTGCTGTGACATTATACATTCCTATCCCATAAGCTCAGTAGAATGATATTTACTTTATTGAGTGCTTTTCTTCACAATGGTTATTGTTTTGTTCCACTGTGGCACTGGGATGCTGACATAGGTAATTATTCACTACCTATGGTTTTGAAAATATATTTCTCATTATAAAATATGTAATGAGCTCATTTCTCTTTTGGTTTTGCTTTTAAATTTCACATTTTAGCATAAAATAGAGAGAATTTTTTTTTATTTGGTAAAGAAAAGACCAAAAAAAGTGAGTATTATTTCATTTGTATTCATAATTGCCATAGTAAGATTCATTACAAAGTCTTTACAAAACATTTAGATCTATATTAGAAAAATACATGGCAATTTACTGCAGTTCTGTATACATGACCATATATATTACTGGAGTGCTATTGCAGAAAAGCTCTCCAGTTGAGATGAAACATCTCTAAAGAGATGCTCTAAGGGGAATTTGGTGGTGTGTGTGTTTCCACATATACACAAAAAGCAAGTACTCAGAACATAATTTTAAGTAACCTCAAATATTAATTAGACATTTCCAAACTGATAATTATTGTTGCTATACTTGAAATACACCACTGGATATCTAAAAATAGACATTCTTCCAATAGAAAGGATATTGAAATATTTTTTGTATGTTTGGGTGGCATAAATGAAATAACATCTTGTTGCAATCATAACTGATATATATCTGTCAAACTAGATACTGATGGATAGTTTTGGTGCTGTTTATCCAGCTCTGAGAGAACAGTGATGTCTGTGACACTCAAAGGTTGCTGTAATTAAACTCTCAATCCATCTGTGCATAGGATTTGAAAATATTTTCAAGAATAGAGTGTTTTCAGTCATTGTACATGTTTATTTTGGCTTGTTCAGGGACACATTATCCTGTGCAACTTTCCAGAACAGTTTGTAAGGAAGTTGCCTTCAGTATGTTTCACTGAAACAGAAGGCAGCAACTATTTAAAGTATTTAAAGGTTAACTTAGATGTTTTTCCTCTACAGATTGTAAGATGCTTCTTTTGTAAGATTTACTGACAGTACCAGAACATAAATTAGGACAGAAAATGCTTTTGTTTTTTTTTTCCCTTTTCTTCTCTGGCATTAAATATTTTATAGCTATCAAATGTGTAGGCGGTGAAACTACACTAGGACCAGAGGCCAAACAACTGTAAAGGCAGAGAAGAAATACAAGGGAAAAAGAAATCTACTGACTCTGCGGATAGTTGCATTTCAGGCTTGTTTTTTTTCTTTTTCTATGAGTAATCATTTCAAGAAAGTTCTATTACTGATTTCAACACCTGTAGCAAAAGATACTTTGCAATCATGAGCTTATGAATTGACAGACATATATGAAGTACTCAGAATGATTGAAAACACTTCTGGAACTCAAATAGGAGTGTATGTATTCAATAAAAGTTTCAAAGGCCCCCTAAAGGAAAAGCAAAAATCAAGGCTTGGAAATTAATATCAAAATGGTAGCAGAAAGTAGTGCTGATTAGAAAACTACATTTTCATCTTCCTAGAAACTTCAAAAACAACAAAAACCAAACCAAACAAACAAAAACTCTCACAAAAACAGAAATTTATCAACCCAATATTTCTGTCAGAAAATGAAATGCACAGAATTCTAGCATCAGCATTCAACACTATCAGTAAAAGTTACTGTGTTGAAACATCCACCTGAACTTCCCATCCACATAATTGAGTTCAATCCCTTGTACTGTCTCAGCTGTGCTTTCACCATTCCAGATCCACTTGAGTCAAGCAGAGTACAGATGTAATGCTAGTTATTGTCATTATAGAAAGGAGGGATATCCTTGGTTTTGAAACCATCAGATTTGTGACAAGTATTCCTGGTCTGGAATTATATTTCATCAAATATATTCTATATTCTTCCATTAATGAAGAAATAACTAATGTGTTACTGTTACACACTACATAATAATGTAGTTTGTTTCAAGAAAGTTCTACTACATAATAATGTAGTGTGTTACTTTCCTTGTAAAATAATAGCTTCAGGGAAAACAGACAAAAATATTTTTCTTTTCCTTCTACAAGAAACTGTTGAAAAATGTGAGAACATGACAAAGATCTTTTTTTAAAAATAGGATCATCGGAATCTTTTAAACAAGGGTCTTTAAAAAAAAAAAAAAACAAACCCCAAACAAATCTTTTTTATCAATTCTAAACATTTTGCAAGTAAGTAATATATGCCTGAAAATAAACGTTTACAATTAATTATTATATAGTCCTCACAGTTCTGAATTGTTTGGAGGCTTATGAACGTGTTTGTTTGCCTCACTAACCCTACTGTCCTCACTTCTGTGTGCTCAGCCACATGCCAGATACACTTTGGCTGCTGCTTCTTGTTGCAGCTGTTTTTGTGTTTCCTATAAGCTGCAGTTCTGAACAGGTGCTGGTGTCATTATTTGTCTGCCACCAGGTCTTGCACGTTTATGTAGCTGGACACTTCTATCATAAGAATCAATAAAAAGGAGGAAGTAAATGAAAAGAAAATTATTGTCTGAAGAGTGGGAGCTAGAGCCACTGCTGATTTTTCATTCTGTATTTTATCTACATAGCAAAAAAAGCTATACAGCTAATTAGAAACCAGAAATTATGGTGCAATATGCTGAATAAACTACCAGGTGGAAAATATGTCGTTAATATTTAAATATATAATTAAAAATAAGTAGTTTGGGGGGGGTGGGGGGGAGGGAATGTTCATAAGCAAATGTTCGCCGTAAGAATTTTCAACATCTGTTTCTACTAACTAATTTTAGCTTCTGTTTTTTTCAAGTTTATTGTATTGCAGTAAATCAGTAAAAAATGAAAGGAAGATGAAACAAAAAGAGCTCAACTAATGGAAAGCAGTTTCAGTTTGGTCCTCAGGATATTTTTGATTTATTAAACTGTATGTCAACATGCCTAGAGGTGAGAGTGTAAGTTAAAAGAACAGCCTAGATGACAAAGGGAATTGGGGAACAATAAAATCATTTAGGCTACCTATAGTATTCATATAAATATAAGCTGACACTTTGCAAAAGGTCACTGTACTTCATAAATCATAAGTTTAGAAGGGACCCTGAAAGATAAGGTATTCCATCAAGTAGATGTAGTCACCACTAACACATTTTTGTCTGCTCTTCTGAAAACAGTTTCCATTTTCTGAATGCTTTCCTGTTTTGCTCAAGATCATGCAGTTTAGCCAGGTTTATCACTCATAACACTTCATATTTTCCTTCACAAGGCTCACAGTTTGTGGCAAATCTTTTCATACAAATTCCTATTTCTCTTGAAGTTTTCACTCCTGTTTTGGTTCAACTGCATTTCTGCTATCCGATTTTGAAGAATATAAATGTAGCCATTTCATACTTAGTCTTTCTAGGTAGGCTCCACATACATATTCCCAATCAGTTCTCAATTAGGTAGAATAAAATAAGTTAATTAGAATCACATCCTCAAGATGTTTTCTACATCTTCTGTACAGCTAGATTGTTATTAATGCCTTCCAAGAATTTGTGGATCAGTATAGCAGGGGATTCATCTTATCCAGCTGTTGAAATCAACAATGCAGACGAAGAAACCTGACTGTGTCATTCAAAGATTCAATGATAGTCAGCAGAGAAATGAAGTGCTTGGCGTATATCATTCACCAACTGCATACCAAGAGAGGGCTGCTCTTACTCACCAATCATATCAATCAGTTGAGAAAACACTGTTGATTGAGGGAATAGTTTTGATTCACTGACCAGTTGGGCCTTATAAAAACTACAGCTGCTCTCATCATAGAATCTGTTAAATTCCTCTTGGCTAAACAAGGAATCGCAGAATATTCTGAGTTGGAAGGGACCCACAGGGGTCACCACATCCAGCTCTTAAATGAATGGCTCTTGCAGGGATCAAACCCATAACCCTGAGACACACATTAGAGCACAATGCTCTAATCAGCTGAGTTAAATATCTGTATAATGCTCACTGGAAAACAGTGAAAAAATTTAAGTTTTTCTTCCTACTGTATCACATAACAACTTCAATTTACTTGATTTCCATGTAGGTGTCATTGTACTGAGACACTGATAACAAGCAGTTTATATTTATACATCCACCCAAAAGTTTAAAACTGATGGTTCTTGTTATTTTTTTTCCTGGTTCTTTCACACTTTGCATGTGAAAAGTTAGATATGCTAGTTGTAAAATTTCGGGAAATGGTTTACTTGGTTTGTAAACAGCTCAATATTTCTTTTGTCTTAAAAGTCTATGTTAGAAAAGAGTACTTCATTTTGATTTGAGAAAATGCCAACTGTGAAAGCAAGCAACATGAGCAATTAACCAAGTGGGCTTTGCCTTTTATTTTTAACTGCTTGTCAATGAATTTACCACCCACAGCCTTCTCTGTGGGTGTATGCACGTGCAGAGGATATTTTTCAGGGCTGCTTAAATTCTACTACAAAGATAGCATGGGAATTGTGTTTTTAATTTGCTTATTCTTTTATTTCTCTGATCTATGCACTAGAAGTTCTTAACACAAACAAGAAATACACTCTATGCTGCGATTAGAAATTCTAAAATAGTGTGCTAACTGAGGTATTGGTTTTGTTAAATGAAGACTTATGCAGCCTGCGGTTGAGGACAGCTTATTTTAATAGTATCAGAAATTATGTGTATTTAGCAACTTTGGCAGATCTTCTGTCAAAAGCAGTGGATCTGAACCCCTTAGCCTTTACAGATTTATGGTATGTGTTTGATCTATTAGAAAATGTTACCATCTCTTACCTCACATTACTGCACAATATACTCTTTTAAAATAATGAGTTAGAGCAGCTAAATGTAACTCTGGTATTTCAAGTTCCACAGTAATGTACAAAGTGCTTGTACTTTTACAGGCTGACATTTTTAATGGTAGGTTAAATCAGGCACCGATATCTGGATTGGTGGGAATGAGGTAACAAAATTGCTACTCTTTTGCTTGCCACATTAACAAGAGACTACAAGAAAGAGCAGGGTTGCAAGCAACATATAGCTCCATGACACCAAGGAACTAAACAGCAAAGGATAATAAAACACACAGTGACACAAGAGGTTTAAAGAAGAAATTTCAAAAATTTTCACCAGATAATATTTATTTTTAATTAAAATAAAAGCTAGCCTGTAAACACAACAGTCAGTAGTAGATCTAAATCAGAAAAAGACAGAATTTCTAGGCTAATGATTAATTGGAGAAGTCGCTGAATAAGATACTATTGCCCATGTTACACAAGAGGTTAGGCTAAATGACCATAACATTTTCTGAATATATAAAAGTAGATGTTCGTGCCTTAACAGAATACAACTGGAGCTTCCTAAAAATACCTTTTTTTTATTCCACAGTTTGTGTCTGAGGTTGCACTGAAAGCATTTTCTCTTCAGACCTTGAGAAAGTGATGGGCACCTTTTTTCTTATAGCTTCTATCTTTTTGTATACCATTTCTTTTAAACAAGAGAAGGGCAGTGTGCAAATTCTCACACTACTGATTAGAGACTGATTTCAACATCATGGTGGAGTGATCTTGGCCACCTGCCTGACCCTTACTCAGCTGCTCTCTTCTTCTCTGCTCCACAACATCACAAGGGGAGAAAATAAGCTGAAAAAGCTGATGGGTTGAGATAAAGAAAGGGACATGACTTGCCAGTTGCTCCAACAGAGCTCAACTCAAGGAATATTAATTTAATTTATTATTAATTTGAAAAAGAGTAGAATGGTGAACCAAAACAAAAAGAAATATAAATCACCTTCTCACACATTCTTCCCCAGGTTCAGATTCACTCCTTCATTACTGAATCCTCTACTACCCCCTTCTGAGTGGCACAGGAAAGACAGGGCGTAGAGGGTTGTGGGTTCTCTCTGCTTTTCTTGCCCTTAACACTTTTGCTCTGCTCCTGTAGCATAGGTCTATCCTACAGGCTACAGGTGTTTTTGGGTCCTGTTCTTCTGTTGCAGTGTGGGGTCATCCATGGGCTACAGTGTGATCTGCTTCCAGTGGTTCTTCATGGGCTGCAAGGGAATCACTGCTTTGCTGTCTGGAGCATTTGTTCCCTCCCTCTCTCCCCACCACCTTCTTGTGTCACCTTGCTGCCTGCAGGACTGTCATTCACTTTTCACTCCTGACTTTCTTGTATATGTTAGCACTGAGAAGCCACCACCTGGGCTTATGGGCTTAGCCATGCTCTACAGCATGCAAGGCAGTCCCAGCCTCTCTTCCCAGAACCCATACCTGAAGTTCTCTGCTGACAAAACATTGCCAACTACACTCAGTGAAGTCGTTGATGTCTTCCCTATATGTTTTTGATTGTCTGGGTTCTTTTTTCTTGGTTTCATTTGGTCTTATTTTTTTCTAGAATGACACAGCTGTAAACAGAGATGACACTGGGGATGCTACTTTTACTCAGAGGCACCATTCTTTGTTCCTCTTTTATTTAGCAGTTTTGCCAAATATCATTCTTCCAGTGTCACAGCGTTTTCCACTTTGTTCTTATGGCCAATGGCAGGAGGTCTTCTGTAGTCCTTGTATACCATCCTTGTTTTTACATAATTTAATTAAATGGAAATAACTGTGGTGGACTGCCTAATACAGGATTATAGTGCCTTTATTTATCCCGAAACATATTCATAATTTGAAACACACATCACTATGAACAGAAAATAATGCTGGCATCTCAGAAATGTGTTGTAGGTAGAGAAGTGTCAATAAAGAAGCTTCATGAATTTTAGTTTTTACACAACTTCATGTTTTTCCATTTTGCAGTTTGAAGATGTTTGGACTTGTAGCAAAATTAACTGCAATCTGTGTCTCTGTTTAGGAAAAAAGCTAAACTCAAAACCTAAAGAAATCTATCTAAATTAATCTAGAGACTGAATCTTCTCAGCAAAGTAACTGGTTTACTTTTTCTTCTCAAATGAGTCTAAAAGTCTACACAGAAATTCAGCTTTCCTCGCTTCCCCTCCCCCTCCCTCCCCCTCCCCCTCCCCTTCCCTTCCCTTCCCTTCCCTTCCCTTCCCTTCCCTTCCCTTCCCTTCCCTTCCCTTCCCTTCCCTTCCCTTCCCTTCCCTTCCCTTCCCTTCCCTTCCCTTTCTCCTTTCTTTTTCATCTTTTTCTTTCTCAAATTTAGTGGCGTTATAAATTACCAAATCGATGACCAATTTATAAAAAATTTAAGAACTATTTATTGGGTTAATTACAAAAAAAATTGAATTTTGAGCAACCACCACAATCAAGACAGCGTCAGTCCCGAGAACCAGCGCTGGGTGAAACCAGAGGTTCGACCAACGGAGTGACGGCGTCCCCTCAAAGGTTCACACCACGTGTTTCCAGTGTCCAGTTTTATACAGTTCATTCTGCCTGAGGCAAAGATGACCACATCTTTCTATTCACTTCTTCGAATGCAAATCTATTTCTATACATATGTTGAAATAGACAAAGACGAGTCCCAGTTTGCTGACAGAAGTCTGGGCGCACAGGAGAAGTTTGCTTTCACATGTAATGAGTTGGTATGGGTTCCTGAGTGCCCACACGAAATCAGGGCGAGTCTGAATCTCGTGAAATTCTTGGGACTCTGCAATCAATCATGAGCCAGGAAGGCCCCGATGTTATCTCCCAGGTGCAGGAGAAAAAGAAATCATTGTTGATGGTTCAGGAAGGTCCCATTCAGATGTTAAACAGGCCTGATGCTATCTCAATGCTGCCAGGAATTAGTTACAATTTTGAATAGAACGCTATTCCTGGCTGGGGAGGTTAAAACATAATTTCTACAATATTTTATACCCACACACATCTATTTATACAGTGTGAATTGCGCGAGGGCGTACTTGGCCCTAATGTCCGGCTAGCAATGCGGAAGGGAGGTGGCCGACATCCCTGGCGCATGTACTGCCAGCCCCCCTCGGCGTCTTGGCCTTGGGCTGGGCTGGATGCACGGTGCGGATGGAAAGCGCGGAAGGATGAAGAAAAGAGGCGTCCACCAGCTGGGGGCTAACTGATTTATTAAAGGCTCGGATGACACTGACCAACAGGGTGACTGCCAACCAGCAAATGGCATCGAACAAGGGGGAAAGCAAGTTTTTAAAGGAAGGGGTGGAGAGAGGAGGGAAGCCCAACTAGCCAACCAGGGAGAGGTACAAACATAACTGGCATAAGGAACTATCCAATGAATACAACATAAAGGAGGGGCCCCGGGACCACAGCCAACCACAACCCCCAGAGAGGCGAAGCTTCCAGAAAACTGGGAGGAGTGGGGGGGTGATTGACTGGGCCCTGGGAAGAGGAGAAACTTACATATAAGGTGTGCAGGGGAGGGGAAATTATCTAACAAAGGGAGATTGGCAGTTGAGGGGGAAGGGGGTAACCAGGGAAACCAACTGTCAGGAGAGGCAGTGGCGGGAAAATCGGGGAAGGGAGGAACCATTTGTACATAAGCAGGGGGGAAATACATAAAATGGGGGAATAACTGGGGAAATTAAATAACACAACACAGCAGTGAATTAACTCCATTACATATCACAGTGGTATACATGACAGTGGTATACAGCACTGACATGATTTTGAAGCAAGAATTAAATCTGTTCAAGTTCGGATTCTGAGGTGAATGTCTCCCAATGGGACACATCTCAATTATGCATCAGTTTTACTTGTAGCTCCTACATTACTTGTAGTTACTAATTTTCTATTTTGCTTGTAATTATTAAGTTTCAATACACCTGAAAGCTAGAAAATACTTTTCCTCTTTTGTGCGAGTACATAGTTTATTCCCATGTGCTTTATTTCTTTTAAGCTGCACATTTTTTTATTTTATGACAGGATTTGGAGAATGTTACACCCCCAAAACCCCAGCAAGTGATAGTGGATGTAACAGTTTCCCTAGGAGATTCCACACTAGCATCCAGAGTAAATATGGTTGGACTCCAAGTTGCTGTTACGGCTAAAGCAGGAGGGTAATACTATGGAGGAAGAAAAGTTTTTATTGGACTAGGAAAAGCCACAAGATGTCAGTTGGCTCACTGTTCTAGAGCCCAGAGTTTCTCAATACATTCTTCTAGATGAAAGAATGTGAAATATTTAGGGCAAGAAAGGCTGTCATTTGTACAGCCATCATCATCATCATGCAGCCACCCATCTCAGACAGGAGCACCTTTCTGCCAGCCTTCTAACACATGGATATTGCCTTGTATTCCACAAGATTTTGCATTTCAAGTATTAAAACCAATAAATAAAACTTGTTTGTACTGAATCATGTAACCGTACCTTTAGACCTTTTATTTTCCTTTTCACAATTAAGAAGGAAAAACAGTCCTGCAGGCTGAAATTCTCATCTGACTCCAGCCATGTAGCACTGAAGAGCCTAGAATAAAATAATCACCTTTAAAATAGATGCTGAGTATTAGAGGACAGTTCTACCCATAATACCTGCAAATAACTGCATTTTTTCCTCTGGAAATGTACCAAAAGAAATAGTGTAACTAAATATTTTAACTTTAGACTGGAACTCGATGTGAAAATATAATTTGCTGTCTTAAAACATCCACAGTAGCAAGACAAGCTTCTTTATTACTGACTCAAAAACATTCTGCAACTGGGTTGTTACAGCCATCACTTGCTGGGACTTTTTCCTGAGTTCTCTGAAATTCATAGCCATGGGTTTTCAGATTTAGAGAATATATTTTTACCAAGTAGTCCAATATTTTAGATACTTCCTGATCTTGTCTGTCCACAACCGACATTTTGCTTTTATCATATACTTAGATAATTTTTATTTTTTACAATATTTTCCCCTACTGGAATGAAAATAGAAATACTACCAGAGAGTTATAGTGTGGCTTTGTTGTTTTGCTTTTTTTCTGTATATCAGTGGGCTTTGCCACTATACTAGAACCGTAAACAATCCGTCCATCTTTTACTTCTTTGCTTTTCTCTTCCATTTTCTTTCATGCCTCTGGAAATCAAATTGTAGCTCATAGCGCTTTGAACAGTACTGTAGTTCTTTGATCTGGCGCTTAGCCAGTGAATTTGCACTGGATGTTGAACTGAAGGAAGCTTCAACAATCTCCTCAGGTAAAACCCCAGGAGTAAAAATGAGCTCTATTCTCCCATTAGGTTGATCTTGTTGTTTAATGGGAAAGGAACATCTATTTTATAACTATTTTAGGAAGTTTAATAAGACACTCACTATAAAAGAAGTGGTTCTGAAGGCATGAACATATCTGAACTGAAAGTAGTTATCAGAAACTGATTCTTACTTTCTGTGTGGAACTGGTATTTCTTTCAGTGTTTCTCTCCATTATGATCCCCTCATGGAATTTCTACTTTTCTTGGATCATAAATCCAGATGATTGCACAGATCATCTGGGTCGCTTGACAAGTGTGATACAGCAAAAATTGGGTTAGCCTGCATTACTTAGGCTGTTATGAAATATATGTGAAATCTACAGACATCTTTTAGGAGCTAGGTGTGAGCAGTTCCAATATCATAAGCTTGCAATCAGTTACTCAGTTTAGGGTTACTTTTAAAGGTCCTTTGGATACACATTTTGTTGATAGACTTTTTCATATATCAGCTTGTCAGTAGTCCACACTAAAATATGATGTTTTGAAAATGCAGTCCCTGAACTCAGATATAAGATTGTTACTCTGAGATTGAAAGCAAAACATGACATTTTCTTTGATAACAAAAGAAAAGTTATACACTATTGGAAAAATCTTGTCACAATGTCCTGTGTTAAACAGTTCAAAAATAACTTATTTTTGTAGGTCATCATTGATGTGTTGAAATTGTAGATATTGAAGCACTTATTTTTCAATTACAATCACAGTCAGTTTTGTTTACTATTTATAAATGGGAATAGAATTATCCACTGAAATTAAAATAAAGCATCACTCTTATGAAGCTCTGTATATGCTTCTCTAGAAAGTTTAGAGGATCTAATTACTTAAAAGAGAGGACTGTGAAACCATCTCACTAATTTTCCAGTATCCTAAAGGACATCCTAATAATTCTAGTCATTATATGCTTCCATGGATACTCAATACTCCTAAGCATATATTAATTTCACTTTTTGACAGGTAGTCCCACAGATGGATAATATAAAAAATGACAGTTTTAAAATTTCTGTATTATAGTGAACTATTTAGGAGATACAGAAGAAACTTACAAAGGTTCAAAACTAAAGAATTTGTGAAAAATCTCTGAAGAGCAGAAGAACTATGAAAGTTACAGTATCATCTTCTGGACTGGTTGTCATTTTACTGTCTGTTTACTGTTATTTGTTCCAATATTCTAGGGAGACATGCTGAATTGTTTTTCCATCTGAATTTCTGCTCAAGGATTTCAGATTAGTTTATATAAGCAACTCTGACGACAAAAATGAATCTATTTTTCTGTCTTTAAATTATAGCTTTGTTTCTCATGGGTATCTGTATTTCAATTTATGCTAAAATTACTTGTGATGTTTACACATGCATGTTTGTTTATATGCAAACTGGATCTTGTGTGAGTGTCTTGTAGTAGCTGGTCTTCAACTGATGAGATTCCTCAGATTTTAAGCTATCAAAAACCAATTAAATTCTCATGTTTGATTGCTGTGGAGAAGTCGCCTTTAATGCTTACTGAGACTTTGTACACCAAGTTATGGCATAATGTTCTACAGGCAAAATGACAGGATTAACATAGGAGAAAGCAACAGCTTGTGGGCAGAAGTGCAAATTCCCTTTAGCTGAACAGGCATCGAGCAGAACAAGCCAAAGCAAACTAAATCAGAATGTCTTTGGACCCTGCACAAATTTTGAACAAAGTTGGTTGTTCTGCTTGAGGAAAAGAAAAAAAAATGTGGAGGTGAGGGGGAATGCTACAAGAACTATCTTTCAAACTAAGATATCTAACTTAAATACTGGGCTGGGATGGGTAGGTAAATGTTAGAGAGAATGTGCCAGCTCTCTGAACTACATACCAGTGTCAGAAATTTGGGACACAGAATAAATCCCGTTTCCTCAATAATTATTTAGTGCAAGCTTAAACAGTGAAAATATTCAGTACAAACTATGTTTTGCAAACCGCAATATTTTCTAGAAAATATAGGAATAAGGTGCTGAAAAGTTCTCCTCTGCAGCAGTTTTCTCTGACTTGCATTTGCTCTTAACTTTGAGCTTCACTCAATTCTCTGAAAAGTCAACTAAATTAAAACCTATCTCTGCATACTTCTTTAGTGTACCGCTTTCAAACAGCCTCAAAAATGTTAATTTAGAAATGTCAGATACACACAAACGTGTATATATATATATATATATATATGTATAAAGCAACAAGCTATGCTATGCTTTCCTTCTGTCTAAACACACTTGCTTCAAAACATAGATCTTATGTTTAAAATTATATTTTCTTTCAGAATTATTGAATATCTTGTCATTCTTTCATTGTGTGATATTCCATCAAAACTAATGAACCATCATGGTTCTTTTTTATGTCACCCATCACCTCCATTTTATTTTTGATGAATTATTTAAGTACAATTCCTTAAAAATGTGATACTATTTTTTTTCCAAGTTAAAATTCCTACAGTGTTTTTTTTTTTTTTTAATTAAAAATACATTTGCATTTCAAACCTATTTGGTTCTAATTTCTAACCAAGAGATTAGGATCCTATTCTATTGCCACTAAACTTGAAGGACATAGCTATAAAAAACAATGAGCTTGATAAACATGGACTATGAACATTTACAAATAAGAATATATGATTTGGTAGGGAGAAATGATAGTAAGAATTCCAACCAAATAGCCAGAATATAAATGAAAGTTCTTATATAAAAATTTCTTTTTTCATTATCATATTATTATATTATAACTTCCAGTTGCAATCTAGATTATTTCCAAATTTGATGAGATGACAATAAATCTCAAGATACACTTTCAAGAAGAACATAGATAAAACCAGAAAATGGTGGGGGTATTTAAGTTACAGATACAAAATCATTCTTCCACATGCATAAGTAAATTGAAGTGTGTAAAAGTGCTAATCAACTAAATCACAACTAAATCAACTAAAAGCACAACTGAAGTCAATAAGCATTACACAGGTAAAAAGGGAGACGTGGCATGTGGCAACAAACATTGAATTAAGTGATAGGACTGGGACAAGTTCTTCAGAATGTTGCTTTTTGGTGACTAAATTTAATTTCAGCTTAGTTAACTACTTGAATTATTCTGTGGTCATGGGTGTATATAAAAATTATTTAAAACAAAAATTTATTATTTAATTTTATTGCAAAATTATTCCGGAGTTAATCACTTGTGAGTTGTAAGTGGCAGCATTACAATACTGGTAAATATAAATATAGAACCAGTATTTTATGCCTTTCTTTTATGTGTTCCCTGATTTCCAGCAGGGAAAATCACAAAAGACACAAAAATTCGGTTTATAAGATTTCAGTAACATTTCTCTGTATTGAGCAATTTTTTTCTTCTTCCACTGTATCCAAGCCATCATTTTAGTGTTCCAAGAAGTGAGTTTGGGATCATCTTTAGCAGAAATTAGAAGGCAGAGACACTCGTATATGTAGCAGATGGAAGATTTATGGTCTTGTAAACCACACCTGGTATCCTTGTTAGTGGTATCATTTCAGAAAAGTCTTGGAGGCTTTACCATTTTATTGCATAGCAAACCATGTGAAAAAATTATTTGCTATTGTTGTGAAGTATTATGAGAAAAAAAAGGGATTGCTTAAATAGGGCTATTTTGTAGACTTTCAAATAGGTGTGTCGATAAGAATATTTTACCTTTCTATGCTTCTTGTCTTCTATTGCTAAACATGAAGCACAGTTTATTCTTGTTGCATAAGGCTCACAGTACATAATTACATATATATATTAACAAAAAAACCTCATCAATGCAGTATTCACTTGTGTCATTCTCCTTCTTGCCTTCCCTGTATACCTCATCATTGTACATGGAGGTAGAATTCAGATGCACCCACATTATGCAGGATTTAGTTCAGCTGCTTACACAAAGAATATTAGCACCATTTTTGGTATTGGATGTTTTTTTGCCTGTCCTACAGTTTGTTTCAGAGCTATAAAGACCTTCTGAAAGCATTGTGGTTTAAGTACCATACCAGCAAGACCTCTTGCACATTCTAGGGCAAGCAAAATTGCAGTAGGTACCTGCAATTTTTTAAGTAAACTGGTAAAATTTATGGTCAATACACTGACTGAGACTCAAACAATTTGCTTAAATTTGTTCGTCTCATGCCATTTTCTAAATACTCTAGCTGCCACTCAGGGTGACAAAGGTCTGCTTTATATCCAATCTGTCAATTTTGTGTGTGTATATCTTGGATATCCCAGCACATCATAATTGGCTCCAGAAGCCTAAATTTGGGGCTAATGAACTAAGCCTATGCAGGCTAAAAAGCTGTTCAGCTGATTACATTTGCAAGTCTCTTAAAGGCTGAACTAATTCCTTAGACATCCTCAATTCCACTTTGATACAGATTTGGTTCATTTTTTCAAAATAGGTGCATAACCCCTTTGAAATGCTTTTTCATGTCACGTTAGTCCTCAAGTGCCAGTACAGGACAGCAGAGGTCTCCCATGCAGGTCTTTTGTTGTTTCTGCTAGCTCCACATAGATACTTAGTTAAAGAGATCTCATCTATTAAAGTCTGCTAAAGATCTCATCGCATACTAAATATACATAAGTGGCAAATAAACAAATTTCCAGATCCTCACAGACTATAATGGCAGCATAGACAGCTCACAGGTCAATGCGTGCATGTAGATTATTTAAATATTATAGTAAACTACCTAAGAGGAGGAACAATGCGTTTTGGGCTGGTCTGAGGGAGACAGATATTGGAGGCCATCTAAGATAACTAAGATTTTCCTCTGTAAAATGTTGTGGGAGCAAAAGAATGTTTAAAAACATGATTATGGAAATCGTTGATACTGTGGAGGAGCAGCCTAGTAGTCTCCAGACACACAGCATAGTGCAACAACATCAGAAAGGGTGCATGCAGCAATACTTCATGATCTCTGCCTCAGAATTTTCAGCAGGATTAAAGCTGGTACTTGACCATGCAGTTAAAACTAATATTGTGTAGGACTTTGAATCTGTTCCATTTTGAGCTATGGTATACTTTGGAGTTCTTAACCTGAAAGTCTCATAGTTCCAATTAAAAGAAAACAATGGTCAGATATTGCTCCTGCTGACTCTGAAATTTACTTTCCTATAGGATATACTGCTTGAGCCTGAATACCTTAACATCCAGGTTTGCTGTTAACTATGTCATTAGAATTTGCTGTTTGATCTTTGGAACAAGTAATTCTTAGGGTAGGAATTACTCAATGTCACTCATTAAGTAAGTGATATTGAGTATTTTATTATGAATAGTAACATTATCTAACAGCGCTCAAAGGATGAACATAGCTTAGGAGGATAAGAGATTATTTTAAGTACAATTGCTCACATTTATGAATTCACACTTCATTGTCTAGGCATATTCACTAATACTTGCTCAGATTAGGATATTTAAACACAAATTCCAGAGGGTAGATTAATCAATGGACTGTTTATGTACAAAAAATTAAGAACCATACATTTTTGCATATTTCACACCAGTTATTTATTCAGGATTATCCGAAGTATTTGTTTAGGTTTAGTGTTCTGGTTTTGGAGGTTTTTCCTATCAGCAAAAATATCATGCATAGTCAACTAGTCTTCACACTCAGTGCATTATTTCTGTAAACTTTAGGGTCAGTTCTAATCCATTTTCTGTTATTAAAAAAGCCTTTTGAGATGTGACAGTTTTTAAAAGTCATGAAACAAGAATTGGAGCAATTCTTCAATTAACTATCTCTTGTTCACAAACACCTGAGAAAGAGCTTTTTTTTTCTGAATGGATTTGAAGCTTAACTGGAGCATCAATACTGCACACTGCATCTGTCATAACTGAAATCATACTGTTTCATGTAGATTTAGAAAATTTTCCATGATTTTAAGTATATAGGATCTGATTAGGTATCAATAATTTAGTTTCCCAAAACTTTTGGTGATGCACAGAAGATATACAAAGGAAATGCTATGGGCAGCTGGCACAAGGACATGAGGCAAGTGACAGACATTCACTTCTGAATTTCAGATATCTGAACATAGGAATTTATAGCTATCTGATATATCTTATCTTGTGCTATTACAACGACCTGATGAAGGTCTTCAGGGTGAGAGAGAGACGGAATCTTGTTTCATGATCAGAAGGCTGGATTTATTGATATATGATATATAATACATTATAACTATACTGAAAGGAATAAGGAGAGAAGTTGCAGAGGCTGCTCAGCTAAGAATAGCATAGAAAAGAATGAATAACAAAGTTCTGTGTCCAGGGAATCTGTCCCCGAGCTTGCTCCTGTGATTGGCCCTTAATTGTAAACACGGAACATGAGCCAATCACAGGGGCACCTGTTACATTCCACAGCAGCTGATAATCATTGTTTACATTCTTCTTCTGGGGCCTCAGCTTCCCAGAAGATGAACAAATCCCAAAGAAAGGATTTCTATGAAAAAATGTCTGCGACATTGTGCCAACTTAACTTTTTCTCCTACACTGTTATCCCACACTATTCAGTGTCTGCATCTTTTTATTATTAAACTGTTTTGCAGCTTTACCATGGATCCAATCTATCTAAACTTTAGGTTCCCAGTCACTCTAAAAAAGTGTGAAGGCTTTTAGAAATTGGTGGGGAAGGCAATATGCCTCTGATGGATCCCAGAAACAAGGGTTGTCCTCCTAAGTTTAGTTTAAGTGAATGGGATTTTCTTTCTCTGAATCTGTAAACAAACTGTGTTTTTCTTATTGGATGCACGTCCATTGCATGACACATTCATGGCATGACACATCCACACAAAAAGCTACAAAAATTCTATAAAATTGTCCCAAGGCAGTTCTCATGAGAATACTATATGTGCCCTTGAATATTACACCAGGGTGGGAAGAGCTGCAGAAGGGCTGGGCAGAGGCAGTAAAACTTGTGACTGCCCTTAGGCCCTGTCATGTGCAGCCCAATCTATGCTAATCTTCAACAACACATACAGAAAATACACCAATATGGTATTCATTCCAAATTTATCTCATCAGTTTAAAATTAAGTCTCAAAAAAAGATATCTTCTTAGAAAAAAAGAAAAAGTTTAAAAATATGTAAACTAAGGTTTGGCATATGAGGAAGTTATTCCTAATAGAAGGTAAATAAGAAAAGAAAAATTTTCAAATAGCTTCCTTCTATGAGATTGCTTTCCCACATCTTAACTTTCATGCAAATGAAAGATTCCCTAAATCCACATACCAGTTAATCAGACTTGTGGCACAGCACAATTTTACTTCTGTTCTTTGGAGTACTTCCTTTACCAGGCCATTTCTCAAGAAATGCTCCTAATGGCACAATGAATATCAATGGCACAGTGAATATCAGTGGCACAACGAAGCCAATATATCTGTCTGTATCCTGAAGAGAAAGCCTCTATTTTTCTTTTCCTAAAATCAATATTTATGTGGTCTATCTCCAACACAGGATTTTAATAACTTTTTAGTACACAGGGTACATGCAAAGTTCTCTAGCACAGTATGGAGCTTAGTCCCAATGTATTTTAAAAAAATACAGTTTCTTCTGACAAACAAAAAGGAACATTAAAAATGTGATGGTCAGTACCATTATATAATTGCACTTCTCAAGATTCTTAAACTTATGAAAGAATGATCTTAGAGGCATATGACAAATTTGGAATGTGCAATCACATTACAAAGAAATGTTTCATCAATTCTTTTTTACTGCTTTAAAATAGAAATTTCTTTCTTTATTATTAAAATATTTCAGAAATATTCCAGAAATATTGAAATATTGAAACAGATGCAGATTTCAGAAGACTTTGGGGGCAACTCTTTCCAAATTTTTTGTGTTCCCATTATAGTGGTTTAATCAGGCATATGAAGCTGAACAACTAAAACTAAATGAGACATGCATTTGACACTAAGCTGTAAAGCTGCCAGGAATAAAGGAGTGCCTATGTTTATTAATCAGACTTCTGACAATTGAAGAGTGAAATGGGTCTTAAAAATATGAGAGCTATTTTAGGTAGCAGTAATTATCTATGATCTGATAAAGTACATATTCACTGACAGCAAATGATCCTGCTTCACATCTGCCCAACACTGCTGTCCTGGAAAAAGTAAGAGAGCCAATGTGGACTTCATCCAGTGTTCAATCTACCAGCAGATCAATATAACCTTTGCTTAATATTAGAATTTTCATAGAACTTCAGCAAAAAAACCCATAAAAGCAGAACATACCTTGAAACAGTTACCATTGGTATTTTTCTAATGTCACAAAAGATCAGTTAAGCCTTTTATTAGAGAGAAAACAACAACTTAACTGTTAACATTATGGTATACATATTTTAGGAGCAAAATATTTTATTGGATAAATATATAAACTGAAAATAACCCATACTGATCCTCTGATCATGACAGAGACGTGTCTACTTAGGACATCAATCATTGGCCAAGTAGTGGGGTTTTTTGGGGTTGAGGGTTTGTTTTATATTGGTTTTTGTTTTTGTTTTTTGTTTTCTGTACTTTTTTTGACTGGGGGGAATGTTTGATTGGTAGAATTTCTTTTTAATAGCAAAGGAATAATGGATGTTGGGATGAGAGATTTCAAGGTGGTGGCTTCATAGAAGTTCTTCCTGTTTCCTTCACTGGGCAGTGTCAGTGTGTAAGGATTAGAAATTAGTCAGCTCTGTGCTTAAAACGCTGAGCTGGCCAGGGTACATGACCAAACTATTCAGCAGTTAGCATAGATTTGGTCCAAGTCAAGCAGTACCTTCCTGTTAAAAAATCAGGTATTCCTAAAACTCAGCACAAGAATACACTGTGGTTAAAATGATTGCTCCTATCTCTTTCAACAGAACAAATCTATTTATCAGAGGCAGGGATTATAGCTGTATGGATTAAATAATTTCCATGTTCGTTGTCCTCAGGATCAACAAACTATGTTCTTAATTTTCTAGGATAGACACAGACCTCATCCCTCCAAAGCCATAAACCACCAATTTTGCCTCTGGCCTTTTTTAAACCTAGTGCCCAATATTTTGCAGAAAGATATATGTCAGCACATGAGTAGGATGTGTTTTGCTTTCACTAGTCAGTTAGCAGAGAGCTGATTCTGCTGAGTAACTGATTCTAGTAAAAAAGAAACATAAGAACTGTAACTTTGCCTTGTTTTCTATATTGTATTGTTGCATACACTATTCCTATATACTATGTGACTTGCAATTATCAATGCAGCATTGCAGCTGCTTTCACAAATAAAAGTCTGTCTCAGAAAAGCAATAAAGAAATTGGCATCTGAATAATTTAAAAAGTAATAATATATGGATATTTTAGCAAAGCATTGACATTTTAGATAAGTGTTCAAAAGTGCAGATGTGTAACAAAAGTCTTATCCAAAATATCTGCCTGCTAGGCCAAATTTTCCAGCTCTGTATAATGTAGCTCTGCAGTCAATTGAAGACAAAATGTATACTCAATAAGAATTGAAAGTATATTCAATATGGTACCAAACTGCTCAATTTGGAGTTGGGTACTGTTATCAACTGTGCCTTAAACTACATTGTAGGTCTTAAAGTAAATGGCCACTTGTTCCCTCATTGCATGTTAGGGGGGTCAAAAACTTCTTTCTCTTTTTCTTCTTCCCCTCTTCAGTGGAAGGAGTTTTCCAAGGCACTGGACACCTCTGCACCACATATGTGTACAGTTTTCTCAAAGTTGCTCAATAAAATGATGCTAATAGAATTGATGGCACCCAAAGATTGCCAGAATGGGCAGAATCCTAAGCAATGCTGTGCCACAGCTCAGAAACCATAGACATGACTGTAAATTCCTATGATTGGACAGAACATCAAATGTCTGTGATTAGCAAGAACACCAACTCTCTTGTGAGCTTTGTAGTTCTCTCTTTTTGCTGTCAGTACCACAGAATATTTCCTTAAGGACCACCTGTAAAGTCATGATTCCTGCCAAATATAGAGCTTGTGGTATTTTACTAAAGTAAAATAGTTTCAAATACATCAATATGTATTTGATCTTTCAAAAAAGAGCTTGCAAGAAGCTTGATTGCAAACTATGCTTATTTGACAAATTTAGGCATACACCAGTCTATTATACTTACACCTCTTTCTACACAATATATGACTTAAAATTAATAACAGGAAGAATAATATAATCATTCTGTGATTTAATTTGAATTTATGTAACTACAGTAGAAGTAATTCTCCTTTTATTTGAAGCACCTAAAGTTTGCAAAAAAATTAGATCTCTGAAGTTTTTGGTGAACATGTATCTGCTGCTATGCTCAGATGGCATTTTCTATCTAGAACACAGTACTTTAAAAAATAGTAGTTTTTTCTGAGCTTTTTGTTTTTCTTTCTATTTTTTTTTTTTTAATCTGTTGGCATAAAGTTCATGCCACGTGAACTTTACAGACTAAAATTTAAAATTTGATAGATATGGTAGCTATTTGATAGATAGATATGATATCTCAGAGCCTACAGAGTACTGGCAAGTTAGTAAAATGTAAAACCCAAAATATTAAATTAAGAATTGGGTCTATATTTTCAGAAAGAAAATGTTTGATGGCTGGATAACAAAAGTAATTTCATAATGCAATCCAAATGTATCTATGCATCTTTAAATATTCATACAAAGCTAACCATAGCTGAAACACACACCATCTTACCAAGCCCTTAAACATTCTCACTGTCATAGTATTATTATTAAAGTTATTTCAGAATGATTTCATAATGATGTATTCCTTTTAACCTTAATTTCTTATTAATATCCTTTACCAATATCAGTACCTTCAAAAACAAGTAGAAGGATTAACCTTTTGTGATAAACTGCTCTAAACAACTTCTGTTTTGAGAGCCTCTTCTATTCTGTCTAACTTCAAAGTTTCCTTTTTATTCTGCAAACCTTTTATAACATTCCCAGGAAAGCAATTTTAGTTTCTCCCTCCCCTAATAATTTGATCAAGCATAAGTAAATTAGCATTATTTATTATACATGCAGTGTATAATAAATTAGTACATCAATACATAAACACATCAAATCTGTAATCATAAATTATGAATTGAAATAACAAATATTTGTGTTTCTCATTTGATCTTAAGTAGAGATATGTTGTTTAATCTTCAACTGGCTTCTATAATTTCTCTTTTATTTAGGAGTCATTAGACATTACTTTATAGACATTAGAAATATACAGATTCACATCTAAAAAACCCACCAGACTTTGAATTTTAAAATATATTCTAGAAAAAAAAGAATTATTTTCTTTAAAGTTTCCGCTTCAAAAAGCACCTGGAAGACTGAATGACACAGTTTAAAAATGGATATTTTATCTTATCTTGTTTTTGAAGTTCAGTTATGAATTGTTAATATAACTTGTATTAGTTTATGATGGAATTTCATTGTTTGCATCTATGAGGCAAATGAACAATCAGTTGGGAACAGCTGAGCACAACTAAAATACCTGGTAAAATACACAAATATTTCCACCTTTAGTGGAGTGCCTCCTTATATGTTTCACTCTAGTATGTTTATGTATGTGGTTCATTGTAAACACACAAAAATGTGAGTGTGCATACACACTGTCTTTGTATTTATATGTATATTGAGGCGTGTGGGGCGCAAACTATCCTAGCAATTGAATTGCTCTCATCTAACTTGTTGGCTAGATGTTACTTCACCTTTTTTTTTGCAATCTGATGTGTGTATATTTTCAGGTGAAATCAAAGTGGTTTTTTAGTCATATTAGCAAATGACAAGTGTACCCTTCCTTGTTTTTGTGTAATTAATTCTTTAGTAAGTGTTTATGACACACATAAAAGAGAATTGAAACAGTGTTTTTTTCACAGTATTTCTCTGTGTTCTTGACACATGAAAGAACTTATCTAAAGAAATATATAAGAATTTGTCGCATTCTGGATAAATTCTTGAATACTTTTGTTTGGCTCTTTTCCACTTTCCCTATGATGTAATCTATATTATTTTTATATTTCATCCTGCAACTTACCCAAGTTGTTTCTATACTAATATTCTTGAATCTAAATGACTACCTTACAGCTTCTGTTCAATTACTTTAATTCTATGTTATTCATCTATTAGAGAAACGCAATCTAAAAAGTATTATTTCATAGAACATTAAATGTCTCAAAAGCCTCTATAAAAAGAAGAGGAAAAAGAAATTATTTCACTTAATTTCATTATGTTTTGTCCTTCAAGTAAATTTCTTTTTGAAAATGTCTACCTGAAGCTAGGTGGTTTGTCATTTTCAAATGATTTTTACATACCAAGATACATTAAAAAAAAAAAAAAAAACGAAAATCAACGTAACACTGGAAAACAAGAAACAAGTTAAAAGGAACTACAGTGATGTGCATGACTTGAATTCTTATGCCCAAACCAAAACATGCCCATCATCTTTTAAAAATACACATCAAGGAGAAAAATCATTGTGGTGACATTTCATGCATCATTATAAAGGATCTTACTTTTGACAGGCAATCTGAAATAACTTTTTTTCTTTCATTAAAACAGAAATTCTTGTTAAATTACAAAAAAAACCCCACCAACCCTACACTGATCTGTTCTCTATACTTTATTCATTCTCAAGGGCAAATAATTTTACTCTTTTTTTTAATCTTCAGAAAGAGTTTTAATATTGAATTTTGCTGCTCAGTTTTTTTAATACTATCCTTGAAAATGGACTAGAATTGTCTCTTTGAATGTAGACTTTTTAAGTGTCCACAATTTGCCTTCTAAAAGGATTTAGAATATTGTTGAGGTCTGAAAAGTGAACTTGAAGAATATCCTTTGAATGTTTCTGTCAGAGGTCACACAAAAATACAGACTGTAGAAAGGGGTAAGAGCTGAGATAAGAGTGAAGTTTCAGCTACTATGGATTTTTACAGTAATTTATACTGCTTCCTGCCTGTAGGCAGGCAAATAACCCAATAAGAGGTGAAGCACTTGAAGAAAAAGACCAATGAACAAAACCCAGGCTTCTCTGTGTAATTCCCAGCAGACTTTCCTAAATCTAATACTGCAGACACCAAATATCCTGCTCTTCTGCCCTAAGACAATAGTGTCCCCTTACAGAATTTGGGAGGAGTGATAACTAAGTTCTCCCAAATATTTCTAGTGAGTCCAAAGTCTTGGTGTGAACTGAAAATGAAAGTCTAAATATCTACAAAAATGTGGGTTATATTGTCTGCTTCAATGTTCTACTGCAGGACAATAAAGGTGTGGTGGGAGACATAATGATAGCTTTGGGAGACAATACATGAAATCTAATTCCAGTTGATCATAGAATCACAGAATGGCTTGAGTTGGAAGGGACCATAAAAAGAAAACAATTATATTTTTAAATTAGTTGGTTTTTAGTCCAGCAGAAGACATATAAATCAAATGCTATGATCCTTTTGTACTTTTAGCAATGAGAAATGCAAGATAAAAGTCAAATTTGAATATTAATGGAACAAGATTATACCTACTTCCCAAATAAGCCATTTAGTCAATATCATTTTGGTTAACTCAAACCCTTTAAAAGTTAGAACTTTTCTAACACTGCTACTTCTGATTGAACTGTGTTAGGGAATGATTACACAAGCAGATCACAGGGCAGATCTGAGGAAGGGGTGATGTCTGGTGGGTGGAGAGTGGGAGATGAGCAGCTGCTCTTGAAACATGAGCTGACTGTCACCGCTGTTTGTGCTAAACAAACCTGGATATTTTGCACTTAGGATCATAAAAAAGGAAGGATAGAAGAAAGGAGGGAATGACAGGATATAAGTGAGCAGGAGGACATTCTCAAGTACACACTCAAGCAGTTGATTTGAGACAAAGAAGGACAACATACAGGGGGGTTTATTTCAAATGCATGTCAATGAAAGGTATCAGAGAAAGTAGGCAGCTTGAAAAACATTGATGATCATTTCATCCAGCGATTGTTCAGTGTATCATTGGAGTTTGGCACAACTGAAGTCTGGAGAGCAGGTTTCTCACCTGTAACTTCTTCAATCTTTATCAAATACCAATCCACACTGAGATACCAAGTAAGGGAAAAGGTGAGGAAAGGTAGTACAAATTCAAGGTGCCAGTATTTGTGTTCCAATTAAACTACTGTTTTCTTTCTTTTCAACATGGCAAGGGTGAATGTTTCCACACCAAGCTGTCTTCATTTGAACACTTCTTTATTTTCAACATATTTTTCACTCATTCACCACTGCAAACACACATTGCTGTGACTGACTTAAGTGAGAAATAAAAATATAAACCTCTAAAATATCAATAAAGCTGACATAAAGTCTTTTTGATTGCCTAGAATAGAAGGTAGAAAGACTGTGGCCTCAGGGCAATATATTGTGCCTAAAGGCTCATGGACTCTGCTGTCACACATTGCATTAAATATTATTCCACTCTGTCTGTTGACATTATGCCTTTGGGATTTTCATAGAAGGTTGAGCATGATCTTCAAGATTGCTCACAATTTAGCTAGTGCACACTAATATACTGCTGCTATAATACTCATGGGTAGGCCCAACTCAGTCTTTTCTTGCATTGGCTAGTAAGAGTGTCAAATTACCAGACTAAACCAAGTGAAAGGGAATGCTAATTAAAAGGGCAGGATGTGTTCCATTTGTTCTAATCAAAGAGTGCTTAATCCCTTCATAAGCTGGCTGGCTTTGTTGGATGAAATTCTGAACAACCTTGTTACTTTTGATAACTGTAAGCCACTGACTCATGGCCCCTTGACAGCTAGCTGAGCATGTAATAACATTTCTCTGTATTTGGGGGCTGGCTTAGCTGGCTCTATAATAGATTATCGTGGATGTTAAAGTGAAATGTTAGTCTTTCTTTAAAGCGCTGTATTCCCTGGTAATTAAGGTTATAAAAAGGGCACTGAACACAATGCAGCTTCAAGGTCGCCCAATGTCTTCAGTTTGCGTAAATAAGGTATTAACCATAGGTTTATTGTGCAGTGCTAATAACAGAAAGACAGCTCTTCTATTACTGGTACATGACAAATTCACTGAAAGCTATTTTTAAGTGCAAACAAGCACCTTTCGCTTCAATTAGAGGACTCATTAAATTGTAAGTACTTTTATAAGAAGACAGAAAAGGTGGAAACACAATGTGGAAAAAAGACAAAAGAGGAAAAAAAACCCCAAAACTCTCAAGTAAGCAGAACACTACTGGAAAAAATACAATCAAATGACATTGCACAACTACTTCTGCAGAGGAACAGATTGCTTGGTATAACAAGAACCTTAGTAAAATCCCAGCTCTTGGCATAGTAAGTCTAGAAGGACTGAAAACTAAGATTTTATTTTAACATTCAGGGCACTGATTTTTTTTGTAGTGTCTGCTTTGTCATCTGTCTATTCCACTGTAAATGTAATAATTTGAAGAAAGTAGTTTCCTGTACATAATGCATTAACTTCCTAACAGACGGGGGAGTAGGACAACAAGAACTACATAAGCTAAGAATGTAAAAACCTTTACAATTAGGTTAAAAAAATGAAAAGTTCCAAGAAAAAGGTGTCTGGCATTTGCATGAAAAATGATGGAGGGCATGAGAAAGGACATATAATATCTAAATGCAGCTATTAAGAACAACCAGTATAAAGGCAGACTGAGAGCTCTCTGTACATTTGCATTTATTGGCAGACTCCAGCTTTGTTTGTGACAAAGCCAGCATAAGTAGGTCCTTTATTGCATTGTGCCTTGATCAAGAAATGGGTGTTATCTTTCAGGACTGCTAATTCAATAGTTCGCTTGGCAGTACTAAAAGACAAATGTGTGAAGTTACTTAAATACCTACCTAGTTCCAAGAATACCTACACCATTATATGATACAAGCACAATGTGAAGTACAATGGGCAGAACCTAAACCATGTAAGGATCAGATTCGCTGGAAGGAAAGTTTTTCATAATGAAAACAATGAAACAATGGAGTAGTTAGTTTGTCCAGAGAGACTGGAAGGGAGTTACAAGACCTGACTGCCTGAAATCTTGAGGAGCTTAATCTGCCCAGTATCTGAACCTGATAGGCTGGCCCTTCACACCAAGAATTCTACTGAGGTTCCACCCAACTTATATATTTACTCATAAAAGAGATGCTTTTGTGAAAATGTAAGGAATTTCTAAATCTTTGATCATTGATACAAACATTACCTAAGTATGAGGTTTTAAGCCAAGCAGGTCAACTCAAGCCACATTCAGACAAAGCACTTGATTCCTGTTTCTTTCCAATGAGTTTAGAGACAGAAGGAATGGAAAATTAACTATAAAAAAGGAAACCTAGAGAAAAATTAGTGCTGTGATAGAAAATTATTTAAATCTTAACTGTTTTGCCAGTTAAGAAAAGAATTGCATGTATAGCAGATATGTATCAGTAGATACAAAATTTTCATAATGAAGGGAAATAATCACGACTGTAACTTAAAAAACACAATGTCCCAACGTTGTGTAATCACCCAAATTATTCTCATAATGAAAGCACATTTAGACATTATACTAACAATGCACGGTGTATTTATATTTAGTTACTAAGAGTATCCACTTTCTCCAAACAGAAGAAAATGCTCTGCAAATGTCTCATTCCTGAAGCGTGTGTACAAGACCTGATTCTGCTCTTAATGACTTCAAAGTCAAAAATTAAGCTGTAGAAAGATAAATTATTTTTATGTGGAATAGAACAAATGTAGTTGCTCAGGGAATTGCTGTGAGGGCTCAAATCAGTAAGAACATAAAAAGCAAGCAACTCTCTTTGGAACACAATGAAAGAGAAGGTACTGCTGCATGTTGTGAAGCATTCAGTCTTCCTGGTAGGCAGACTGAGTCCTCCTGAGTGCCTGGAGCACACCGAATTTCAAAATTCCGTCTGAGTCAAGAAGACAGGCAAGCAAGCTGCTCTGTTGGGTACAAATGTTTTGCCAAATTATAGAAGTAGGATACGGTAGAAGATTAAGCCACCTGAATTCTGGTGTCTCCATATGTGCTAACAAGTGCATATATGCATATTCTGTACTTCCCTCACTGCTCTGTCCCAAGCATCAGAGTACTCTTCTGTTTCCTGTGAAGCAGTTCAATGTGTTCAAATCCTGTGACCAGGTAAAGACAGTTTGTTGCTTTCTCCACTTCTCATTATCATAAATATTCTAATAAAATATTCAGCACATAGATACATACATGGCAACCTATGAAAATTTATTGTATATATATATAAAGTACATTAAAAAGTGAGAGACCTATCTTCATCAATCAGTTTTCATGGATTTTCCATTGAATAGAATAAGGCAATGCTTTTTGAAGGGACCGCAAATCAGCACAATGTGTTTTTCTACATCAGCTGAAGATACTATACATTCCCAATTTTTCATCCATTGTATGGTTCTAATTATAGTTGTGCTTTTCTAAGCTCTCTCATTGTAAACTATATTTCCCATTTTGCCCTGAGAAAAAAAATATTGGTCTGAATTGCTCACACCAGGCTATTGATGCACCAGGCTTGTAGCAATTTACAAATGCAGTGCAGTATCAGATAGGGTCCCAAAGGAAATACATTTTCTGTGTTATAAGGAGACAAGCCCTCAACTGCTATAAAAAGATATTTCTCCACTGACTTTGTCAGACAAAGATCAGTCTATGCAAACTATGAATTTGGCTGGAGCTCTGCAAAAACTATCAATACGTGTTTTGATTTATGTAACTGTTTCTGTTTGTTTTGATATTGTTTTGATGTTAGAAGTATAAGGATTAAATTAAATTTACTAATAAAATCAAAACTTGGCAGGAAAATAGAATATTCACTCTAAGGAGTTAATGAAGAATTAAATTACTCACACTGCACCCAAAAGTTGTCTACAGAATCTTCATAATTTATATTTATGACCCAGGTATTCATTAGTCAGTTAATAAGAATCTTTTCCCTTGTGGGAAATTCATCAAGAAATAAAGAGACAAGCAGGGAAATACTAATGAAAAGTTTCAACAGATTTAAGTTTTCCTAAAGGCTAGAGCAGGATAATTATTATTTTACTTACTCATCCTTTTTACTTTACTTACTTTGGCTTCTGTTGGTTTGAACTTAGAAGATCAGAAAAAAAACCCCAAAAAAAAACCAGAAAAAGAGGTCAGGAATTAAAAAAAAAAAAAAATTGAAAATTCTGCTTAGCCATGCTCTTTAAGTCATATGAAAACTTTTAGACATATACCTGCATATGTACATATAAAACTTTTAAGTCTATATCCTTTCCTGTCTCTACTAGACTAAGGCCAAATGCCTGCATCCTGGGTGAATTACAGTTACAAAAATTTGTGATTTTATTCTTTCTTCTTATTGCTGCATGTATTCTTCGTTAGATTCTTTGTTGCAATTTCTTGGGCATATGTCAAAAAGAATAAAAATACTAAACATTTAGATTTTATTTGTGGTGGAATTTTACAGATTGTTCCAACACTTTTCCATTTAACTACATAATTGTAAAATGTCTGGCAACATTTTTGTTCTGTATCAAGATGTGACACAGATGGAAAGGCAAGGACTATATAAACTTAATATGTAAGGTAATATTAATAGAATCACATTTTACATCTTCTTGAACCAGCTATACTCATATTATCAGTTCCAGAAAGCAAACTACAAGCATGAAGAATTCTGCGTTTCCTGTGCATATTAAACTTGTGCTCTGAGCTTTAACACAGAAACTTGCTGATTACACACTGTTATGCCAGTCAAGACAATCTGTTAATTCAGCTGAACTAATTAAACAAATCTGATATCACTGTATAAGAATATGTGTTTAAACATATAGGTAAATATTTATATGAAGCTCACATTTAACTAACTATTCTTTTTTAAAACAGTCACCAAATGATGTCTGACAAAACAATTCACCTAAAGAGTCTGAGTTTTGAGTCCTGAGAAATTAGTAAGCAAAGGATAAATCCCAGGAGCATGTTATTGTAAAGTAAAAGAGCACAGAGCTTCTGGCTCAACACCCAAAGAACTTGTTTTTCCTCTCTGAGGGGCACAGCCTTGGTCTCTCTCAAGTAGTGCCAGTTAATACCACGTCTCAGCTGACTCTTTTCAGGTAAGCACAGAGTCTGGCTATGGGACTGTAGGAGCAAACCTCCTTCCCACCAGTCCTGCAGGGTAGCAGAAAGCAACTCGCCCTCATAACCAAGCCAAATGCTTGCTGCTTTCTAGGGAAGGAGGAAAGATGTGCACTTTGTCAGGACAGTTCCATTTTCATCTAGAACTAGATGATAGAACTAGAAATTGATAGCAATCAGTATCCCAATTATTTTCTCAGATATGCTTGTTTTGTCTAAATACAGTTCTCGTAGTCTAGGAAGTTCTCCCATTTGACCACCCAGGAGCCATGCTGGAGCCACAGCCACACAGCTTGAGTGGAACTGCAGCCCTTCACAGGGCATCTCTCCGGGGAAACAAGGGGTGCTCCTTTTAGCTCCCCACACACCCCATTCCCACAGTCCATGCCATCTCCACCCTAGGTTTCCCAAACTAAGTCTCAGGCATCTCAATACTTAAAATATTTTAGTTCTGGTGCAACAGCTACATAAGAAGTAACAGCCAGAGCCAGGTGCCTCTGGGAAGGTATCCTAAATGAAGGAAATCCAGGGATTTTATATTCTCCCTTTCAAAGTGTGCAAAAGTCTAGGAACCTCAGCTCCACCTGTGCTTCTGATTATCCAGTCACCTGGCTTCTGCCACAGGTCCCTGGGTCTTCCTGTAACGCAGAGCAAAATCTTTTATTTTCTGAAAAACATCTGGCCTTGAGTTTATACTTAGTATACATATAGACTTTGTGTTGGTCCAGAAGCCAGCAAGGTTGGTGATCTGTAGCATTAGAAATATTAGAAACTGCATTCATTTTCTGAAAGGATGACATTTATCTGTTATCCTGCCAGCCAACACCCTAAACCCTACTTTTTGCATCTCACATTTTCTACTCCTTTCTTCCCCTTACATTCTTAATGTAGCATTCTTTACCCCCTACATTCTCATTCCCCAATGACCTGTCTTTCATATTCTTCTACTTGATTTTTCCTTAAATGCTAACCAATTCCTAGGAACATTTCTGGAATTTCCTTCTGTCTTTTTACTGTATGGGGTACCCACTGTTGCAACTTAAAACAGACCTGATTCCCTTCCATTCTTAGAATGCTCTTTGATTTCTCAGATATTTTGGGAAATTATTGCCAATTGCACTGTTGTGCAGTAACAAAGCCTAGAGTAACTCCATTTTGTATGACAACCTAATCCAATAGGTTCATGCTAAATATGCCATTGTCAGAATGGTTCACAGACTGAACACTTCAGGGACCACAGACATTTCTCCAGATATTTTCTGGAAATGAACAGGGTTTAGGCATATGGCCGCTCAGAATGGGGCAAATTTGGGTATGTGAAGAGGTACAATTCCAAGAAATTGTATTTTTGGTGTTTATCTATGCAGTTGTCTTGCAGATATATTTTGAGGAAGAAACAATATTGGACAATATCTTTAAATGTAAAGCTCAACTATTACATCCCTTATTAAAAACTAATATAGCAGTTGAATATTTGCTATAACCACTCCCAAACTCTGTCTCAAATTCTCTGTCAACATTTATTTAAAGTAACGCCACTCCTGCTGGAATCAAAATACCTTTAGAAGTAGCATGCTATTAAAATGAGAACTTCCTTTCATATGATTTACAAATAGATTTCTCAAGTAAAATGTCTGTGTAAACACAGCATAATAATAAAGAATCTGTGGGTGTTTCTGGCATAACCTACAGCTAAAACACCTTCTTCAATCTTATGATATCATTATAGTAAAGAAAGTGGAAAGTCTTACTTCCTTACAGAGTAGCATAAATGAATGTAGTTATTACCATAAAAAAAGGAATGATACCCTTGAGTGAAGAAGGGGCAATCAAGTAACAAAGGATAGTTATTATATAACAATCATGTTATCACTAAATGATGACTGCTTGATCATGATGGATTAAACAATTGCAACATTTCATTACTTCATATCCCTCCTGCAGTAACATTAGAGCAGAAATCATGTCACTTTTCCCCTGTAAATTTGGCACCTGCTGACTTAAAGTCATTTGTAGGATGCTGTTAAGTTGGTTTCTTAATGCAGGTGCTAAGTTACCATTAACACACTTAATGACCATGAGGAATATGAAATTGGATCAATTAAAAGAGGGGGTTAGACCTCCCACAGTTTCCAATCACATGTGGACAACCACTAATGAATTGGAGCTCTCTTGGGCATCTATTCTGAAAATCAAATCTTTTAGACAGTTAATCAATTGAGATAGATATCAGTTGAGCTTATGCTTCACTGAATTCACTGTTACCTAGAGAAAATAAAAAGCAAAAGGAAGGAGGAATAGTGGAGGAAAGCAGGTTCACAGGGGTTTATCTGCAGTTATACAGAGTAAACAATTATGCTTCTTGCTATTCCAGAAATGCAATGACTGTTTGAATAGAGGGACTTTTCAGACTTTCTGTCTGCTGATATTTTCCATGCAAAATAACAACAAAAGTCTACAAGCAAGCTAAATCTATTCCATTGCTTTCAGAACTTGGACACTAATACTGCCATGAAATAGCTGTAGGCTAAACATCTTTTTCTGGCACAGACACAGTAAACATTCCTTTTTGCTTCCAAAATATCTACTACTCCATATTGTCACATGTATAGGATTTTATTAATGCCAGAACTACAGCAGTGATTTGTTTATTTCCACACTTAATGACACATCACAAAAAGGAGTATGTCGTGATTCAAGGAAAATAAGAGGAAAAACACAAACCTCTATAAACTCCCAAAGCTAACTGACATTAAAAATATTTTAGTGCATTATCTTAGAATGCTAATTAGAGCTGCCAAGCTGAAGAGTTGTTATTTGTATACTACTTTATCCACTGGCCTGAAAGTAAGTGTTTTACTTGAATCAAAATATTTTCCAAAAGTGGATATTTCAGCCATGTCACATGCATAGACAACTAGAAAGCAGTGACTGCTGGCACTACATGTCCAGCCTATCTCAAATCTCAACTCTATTTCACCGGTTTCCACAAAAGACGATGGCTCCAGTTTCATCTAGCTTATTTTTCTTATCAGTTTATATGAAATACCAACCAAAAACTCTGAAAAAGAAAAGACGGTGGATTAACTGGCTAGGCAGAGGTGATATACCCAGACCATTTGATATGAAAAGCCATCCAATCTCTGTGCAGATTTGCCTCTGCAAATCCCCATTTTTGGAAGATTGACTCGCACTGAAAATTACTTGGTGACGGGGAGCTCAAGAGTACATTATTAAGCTATCCGAAAAAGAACATATGACTTTTCTTCTTAGCCAAGAGAGTGCTGCACAGCAAAACGTGGGAATATAGCTCCAGATGGCAGCTTTTCAAATTTGAAAGATAAAGATATTTCTCAAACATCTTGCAGGAGCTGCCTACTATCTAACAGAATAGATCTTCAGGCTTTCAGCACAACTGTCTCTGGCTGATCAATGATACAATGAATCTTTAATCATTTAAGTTATTAAATAACAAAATGGATACCTTTCTGACTCATCCCAAATGCCATAAATAATTAAAGATGTTAATAAGTTCAATGGATTCTTCCTTCATTACTGAAGATAATAAAGAGGAGGCCTTTGTTTTTCTGAGTTGTGTGCCTCGGAACAAAACACTTTGACCCAAAAGTGTTGGTGCCACCAGTCCTTGCATCTTTTACCTTTCAAAAATCTGGAATTGAATTACTCTTACTTCCTCTATATCTGAGGTAGAATTACATACAAGAATTGTACGAAACAGCAACTCTACAATTGTAGAGTTGTGGACAGCAACAGCAATGTCTACATTTTTGCTTAATGATATTTGTGATATTGGAGGCAATACATGCATACCTATTTTCAAAAGGATATTTTTAAGGCATAAATTTTACCTTTTGACTAGTCCAGGTAAATTATCTGTTATCAAAATGTTTGTATTTCTCCCCTAGAAATGTTTTCATTTCTCCCTTTGAATATATGTAACAACTGTAATATTTGTTTAATTACAAATACAAGAACAGCTAGGTTTCTGCTGATCTTTGTTGCCTGCATAGGTATCTGTCTGAAGAAGGGGTTTTATATTCCCATTGGTAAGACAGTTGATACTCATACTCTGGGCTAATGTGGACATAAAGGAACATAGATCTTGCTGTCTAAATGTTGTAATGTCTTCAATGGTTTTTTTCAACATCGACAAAATACCTTATGACTTTGATGGAAATTAATTTACCAAATGTGTCCTAAATAGGCATCTTATTTCTCCAAGATGAGAGATAAAGAGTATATGCTATATTGACATGGTACAAATGCTTGTGCCTTTACTAGATAAAAAGAAAGAAGGGAGTATCATTATATTTCTAGAATATTTTTCTTCTTTTTTCCAGTTTCCTCATTAAAGATTAACATTTGTTTGCTTTATAAGTTTTTCATCTGGTTCGTTTTTATGGCAAGTTATCCACAATCATTCTAGTCATGCATTTTCTTGCTCTCTTTCTACTATTTGTTTAAGCTAGTTAGGGTTCACAGCTAATTCACTAGCCACTGGTGATCATGCACTCAAATAACCTGGAGAACGTTCTGCTGCTCAGCCTTATCAATGTCTAGTAAAATCCAGCTCTGTGAGGCAATCACTACTGAAAGGCCATTTTTGATCATCATTTTATGTTGTCCATCCTTTCTAATCCCTTTCTCTGGCAAAATCCTCATATCATATCCAATTGCAAGGTACAAGACACAGAGAAATTGGAGATCTGTTCCTTTAGAAACAGCTATTGCAGAGAGCAGCACACAGGAAGGCAGCAGAGGAGGGGGGCAGTGGGATGACACAGAAGGAAAAATACTCTACCCATGGCATTTCTTTCCTACCCTCCTTATCGCCATTTAGAGATCTCAATGTAAGTAAAACAAACATGCTAAAAGTAGAAATCATATTTATTATCTCAATATCTCCTTCCAGAATGTTTGAAGGTCACAGATGAGATAATGAGCAAAGAATGCCTAAAGAGTCAAACTGAAAAACTCTCATTAAAAAGTACAGTCTCCAAATTACAATATTGAGGTCTAAAGGGTTTTCTCCTTAGGTATTTAAACACCATGAAAAAAAGCCTAACTTAAAATATTATAAATACCAAATCATGGTTACAAAGAACAAAGAGAATTCAAGGGGTTTAAACTTTCATTAATCAAACAGCAAAATTGCAATCTACATTCTTCAATGGCAATTAACTGTGGTTAGTGATATCCTGCATGCAATTAGTTTCTAATATATGCAGTACTTTAAAAATATACAGTTACTGTCTTTATTATTTATATTGTAGAGCAATAGTTTGTGTTCTTCAAAATTAATTTCTAATTCACAGAAACAAAGTGAGTGATACCCATAAAAGGTGAAAACATAATTTTTTATTAGAGGCAGCAAGCAACCACAGTTCTTGGAGCTGGAATTCAGCAGACATCACGGGCTAAATGCGTTGGATCCTGAACATCTGTCCTTTCAACTCAGTGTCACTTAACCTATATTAGTACTTTCCTTTTATTACTGATGCTTACCTCTCTATTTAAGCTGCACCTCTGTATACATCTCAGATTTATGAGCCTGGACAGATCAAAGCCTGGTATCATTCAGAACCTACAAATTACACATCAAACTGGACAAAATGAAGATGATATCAGTGTTTGTTATCATCAAAACTTAGGACATGTTCCCAGTGAGCAGAATTTAATACAGATTATATTTCCTTTTGGAGAAGAATTGTCTTTTGGCCTCCTTTCACCAGAACAGAACAGTTCCAGACTGTCAGTTCCAAGTGGCAGTCCTGTTGGCAACAGCTTCAGAAGAGGCACACTTCTGCCTCTATATTTGCTCTCCTGAATGTTGGTTTCTACATTCCGTTTTGAGTTACCTGTCTGTCCTGATATTTTGCCTAAGTATTTAGGGACCTAAACCAGAGATTTTGTTTTCTGCTTCAGAATAAAGTTAGATACTTCAAAACAGAATTTTCAGGATCCTCATACCCTTTATTAAAAAAAAGTCTTTATTAAAAAAAGTCATCAATATTTATGAGATGATACACTCATTAGACCTATTTATTAGTAGTATAAATAATAGATTGTAATTTTAATGAAAAATATCTATCTAACTACTAAGACAATTTCCATGATATAAATGCTGCAATTTGCAATATCAGCCATGCTGAATTTCTTTCAAATGTCTTTAAATAACAGCAATTAATATTGTATGACAGGGGAAAATGTATGGGCTTTTTTGAAATTACAAGTTTTATCCTTCAGCTGAGTAGAAGGTTAATAGCATGTAAAATATGATAACATATAGTGGGCTAAAAAATTAAAATATCAGGACAAATTGGGTGACATTAGAGAAAATATTTAAAATATTTTAGATGCATGTGTCATTATCTGTTCTAACATTTGGATATTCACCAGCAGAAATGCAATTGCAAAATAACTATTAGATTTAGGCTTGGATTTTACCAGCAACATTTCTAAAGCAGTTCTTAATTGCAAGAAATTAACTTTTCTTTGAGACATACATGCCTCTTAGAATTTCATTCTCATTCAGTGTGAGAAATGCTGTCCTGTATTCTTAGACAGGGCACCTATATCTATATATATAATCATGTTAATTGAACCATTTGTCTGACAGAGGAGCTGATTAAGGTTACAAATCAGAGACCTAAAGAATTCTCCATTGCATACAATGGAGAATGTCTCTGTCCATCAACGAATTTGTAATTTATAAAGGCTGAGGCATGAACAATAGATGGTTGGGTATGAAAGATGGAAGGGAGGGTTAATTTTTAAATTGTACAAGACTAAAAGAATTACAATAGCAGAGGTAACACTGCAAAAAATTATTCCTGCAAGGTTATTGTGTACATTCATCTTTGCACCAAGCAACAGAAACCATCCTAATATATTTGGTGGCAAGATAGATAGGTGAAATCAATTTTTTTTTTTTCCAAATGCATTTTGGTTCATTGTCTTGTTTCATGGAAATCTACCATCAAGCTCAAAACAAAGACAATTTCCTGTTCCTTTTTTATCTTCATTTTCTTTTCTCCTAAGTTTTCACCTAATTCACACTTCTGGCATTGACATGCCAAAGATTTCATGCTGAGGCATCAACAAAGCAGAATACTAATGCCATGTTCCTTTCCTAAGGAAAGATTGAAAAAATAAAAACAAAACAAAACAAAGTAAACAACCCAAGCATCAGAAGGAACGATTGCCTTAATCTATTCTAATTTCTTCTACAACCAAGCCCATTGCAATTTCACCTGAAAGTTCTTCTGTCAAGTTCACTGTTTTGCAATGAAACACAGAATTTTCAGTGAAAAACTGTCTTTTTGGGATAAAGACTTCAAGTGAGAGAGAATCCTGCACATCTGATGATGACTAAAACCCATCATTATTAAGCAGCAGTGTTTCAGTTCTATTCTAAATTTATCTAGATTTATTTCTTGCTACTGAATCTTAGAAATACTTTCCTCATGCTTTCTCATGTTATTATGTAAGATTATTCCTATGACATTTAATTGAATATAATATGCCAGTCTTTTAAGGCTTAAAAACTTGGTCATGTTGATTCATTTGCTTTAAATCAGTTCTGAAATTCTCAGTAATTTTTCTCTCATTGGTTCAAATCTTTCACTTTTTTTCTTGAGAAATCATTTATTAATTAGGTTGTATAACGGTGCAAAGTATTATAAAAAGTATTGTGACACAGTCACCTCTTTTCAGTTGTTCATAACTGTGGAGTTAATTAAATTGCTACTTTTGCCAAGAATTTCCATAAGTTGTGGTCAAATTTTCTTTCTATTTACAGGGACATGCCATATGTATTTCCATATCTATACTTCAATATTACTGGCCTTCAACAGCTGACAAACATACTAAAAAACAGTAAACATATATATGTAATAAAACTCCAGTATCAACCGAAACAGAAAGCCACTAAGGAAATTTTAATAATAATAGAAAAAAATTTAACAGATAAACCTTAATGAGAATGTCTTTTTTTGAACATATTTAAAAAAATAATTTTAATATAAGTATATGAATCTTTTTAATACTTACCTCTTGCTATGCCTCTGCTTACACACATAAATATATATATTTATATGGATGCAGGCACATACATGCAGACATATGTGTGTATTTATATATATCTATATATGATGTACCTGAAAAATTCTTCATGCTGTGAAACCTTACATTATTTAACATGAATTATGCTGATAAATTTTGAAACTTATAGAGAAAGACATGTCCCAAAAGTTCAATGAATCATTCAATTTCCAGATGTAGTTCCTCCATGTATCAGTAGATTCCTAATGTCATGCTGTCAGACTGTGGAAGGTTGTGTTAGAATTAAGCACTCCAACACAGGATTTAACACAAGATGGAAAGCTTATCTAACCTGACAGTACTCTAGAAATAATCGCTCTGACTTGTCAAAGATGGTACATGCCAGGATACTTACATTATTTAGAAATGTAGGATGTTTAAGAAAAAGAAAAAAAAAAGGAAGGGGAAAAGGGAAAAAAAGAGAAATCTTATAAAGTCCAATGGTCAGATTTGGGCCAAAAGAGAGAGACATAAAACCAAGAAAGAAAAGAATGCACAGGATCTCATCATATGCATAATTTATCACTCATTATCTAGCTTTAACCCTTAGCTACCTCTAGAATACTATTCAAATTGAAGGATTAAATTAGAAGGAAAGTGATGCATGTCAACAATATTTTCCAGGGAGATGCACTTTATGATCTATTAATTGGTTGTACCTGCCTTTGCAGAAACAGCCTACAGTTGACTATGAATATCTAAAATGCTTTTTGAAGTAAAAAATTTTGGTTTATTTTATCATTCATAATGCATTTAGTGAAAAATGTTGTATGACTACATTTTTGTAAAAGTGTAGTGTCCTCTTTTCATGACAGCAGCAACCCCTGGTCTAACTTTCTCATAAAAGTTTAAAAAAAATAAATCAAATCTAAACCAGCACAAAACAAACATCAATTTTTTTTTCTTCCAAAGATCTCTTATTCTGAGCAGTCTTTTTCATTTTTTAAATATATGGTTGTTTTGGTACAAACAGGGCCACACCTGTCCCAGAGACAGACAAATTCTCGCTTTTAGTGGGAGGCCACTTACTTGAAAGCATTTAGTTCTTTTGCAAGGTTTGTTCTTCAAACAGCAAAATTCTTAAGTGTGTGCTAGGTGTGTATGCAATCATGCCCATTGTGCTTTATCAAGCACTTCAGTTTGTTGGATAATTTTTTTTTAATTCTATGCACTCAACTAAGCAATTTAGACAACAAACACATTCTGAATTTAGCTGATCTTAGTTAACAATAACCTGGGTCAGAGCAGTGAATCTTTGAACCAATTTTTCTTGAGCACAGACAGTTGCACCATATCCTGTCTTGTGCTTTTTAAAATTAAAATTACAAAATGTAAATTTAATTATATTTAAACTATGGGAAATATATATACATATAGGTTGATTCAGATGCCTGAAAATGGTCACTGACTGGCTTTTGAGACGTGCTAGGGTATGCAAACAGCCATGTAGGGCTATGATATTTGACATAGGGCATGCAAGAGAGCTCTGCCCTTCTGAAACAGCAACTAAAGACACACAAAAATAACCTGGGACTTCTGCAATAATGGTAAACAAATTAAAGCAACTAAATGGCACCTCTGGTGTCTGCATTCAGATGATACTGTTTTTTGAGCTTTATTAACTGTATTGGCTGACTATAATAGAAACTTAGATATATATCTAAGTTTGTAAGGGCCCCTCTACTGTAGATTCCTGCATTTGTGAATCTGAAGCAGTCTCCCTGTCTGTTCGGGAATTGTTGAATTTTATATACATGTATACATACATTTATTTCAGTATTTTACCTTATTTCAGTCTTACTGGCTGCTTCATAACAGAAAGCTCTTTCATGAGCCACACTCCTGCCCAGAAATCCAACTACTTTCTTCTTAGAAAGAAAACCTAAATGTCACATAGACTCTCTCTTACAACCCCTACAATTGCATTCTCCCTGTTTTTCATTATAGGAGATAGACTGGTATCCACTGTGGCTTCTGGTTTGCCTTTGTGCAGTTTCAATTTTTGAAAAAAGGTCAAAGAAAGGTTTAGAAAGAATAGATGTCCCCGGAAAAAATTTGGTGTGATTTGTATTCCCTCTAACAGTGTTGACATAGACCTAAGCAAGTGTGCATTCAAATATCACAAAAAAAAATAGGGAGAAAGAGCAGGTAGAGTGACAAATGCCAAAACCATGACAGGAAAAATAAGGATCAATACTGAGGCAGGCATGACAAGACCCCTGACTGGACAAATGAAATTGGTCTTGCCTGATAAGTAGTGGATTGAAGACAGGAAAATCAAGAAGAAAAAAGGCCTTGACCTAAAAGTAGGTAGAAAAAGTCAATCAAAAATTAGCTTTGCCTATTTGTAATATGTGATAAGTGCAGCTAGTGTGGACCCATATTAGTTCACTTGGTGCTATGGTGTGTTCTGCATCTGGTTGAGAGTGTCACGATAAAATATTGTGGTTTTTCATCCTCTGTGTGAGGGTGGCCTTTCACAGCTCCTTATAAACGCTGACTGGGGAGCTCACTGGGTGTTTCTTGGTCAGTTGATCCCTTTAAGACATGTTGAGTGTCCCTTCAACCCACAGGTGTTGAGCTGGGGGAGCCTGAAACTAGAGTGTAACTTGCCTGTTTAACATCAAAACCATGATTGCTTTTGGTGGAAGTACAGGCAAAGTGAACAGTGGTTCACTCCAGTGTTTTATCTGGATATTCACAGGAAATAGTAAGTGTGCTGGACGTCTGGTTTTGATTTTTAAAATATTCTTCTTATAAACAACTTTAAATGTAGTTTGTAAAAATAATGAAAAAATATGTTGCAATCTGAAAATTGGTGTCAAATGGAGATATGCCGTTTATGGTGCCAAGGATATGGCAGTCAGACCTGAAGGTTAGGATTGTCTCTGAAAATCTTGAATTCCATTTATTTTAAAGAACATTATCGTTGCTCAGAGATGTTATCTTGAGCATTTTAAAGATCTGGAATGAGTGACACAGACTTATCAGTGATTTTTAACTCTACTAAATTGCATAAAAATTGTCCAGATGAGTACAATTGAGCCAATACTTACAAATTTGACTCATATCTCTGTTTACAGCTTGTTCATCAAGGGCTCATAATTTTACTAGTGTATTTGTCTAAATTTTTTTGCAAATACAATATGCCTAATTTCTGTGAATGTCTCCATGTGAGAGAAATTTTGGTGTTAAATTCACAGCAAATATAAAAAGAAATTCTGCATAGTTTTTTAAGAACTAATTCAATAATTATTTGTTCTGTATGATGGCTCCCAGCAAACTCTGGTAATTCTGCAAGGTCTGAGAAAGTCTGTTTCTAGACTTCAGACAAACCTTATGTCCTTTGGGATTTCCTTTTGAAATTTCTTGCAATAACAGTAAAAAAAGGCCCATTAATTATTTAGCTAGACCAGTATGGGTACAATACCACATATTTGACAAAAATAAAAGGACACATAGATCAAAACCAGCATTAAAATTTAGGCAAGGCTGAAAAATATCTGTAATTTAAATACGTAGAGAATTGACATAAATACACTTTCCATCTTCTCTCAGATAAAATATATTTTTCAGCTCACAACTATTAGAAATAAAATCTTTTTGCTATTCTATCACTATAGTGTCTGGGCAGGGGTGTTCTTTATCAAGCCACTCTATTCTAAAGGAACCTTGTTTTGGGAGTCCTACATTTTCTACACTTACTGAAGGTTCATCCTTAAAATGGAACTAGATTAGTCAAATCATTCCTCACTGACTCTTAACACAGTCTGAGTAATATAATTTTTAATTAGGGGGAATTGTCATAGATCCTCTTCATATTTTAGTACCTCAATAGAGAGATACTGCATAGGATACACAAAGCTGTTTCTTTAACACTGGTAGTGATCCAGTAATATGTGTCTAAAGCCATTTCCAACGTCATAGGTCTGGTCCTCAGATGCTGATACAGAATGATTTAGGTTTTCATGGGCTCATGCCTAATTTCTGGTTTGGTGTTGAGGTTTTGGATAATTTAAAGCATTTAAACTGGCACCTGAATAGCTGCTTTTGCACCAACTTGCAATTCCTTTGGGCTATGAAGCTACATTTTTCTTTTATTTTTTTTCTGTGCTATTCAGCACTGATAAAAATACCAAACATTAGAAAGAGATTAGGAAGAAAAGAGAATATATATAATATATATATATTTTGGTATATGATTTGTCTGCATATATATGAGAAAAAAGATAACAGTATAGTCAAAGTAAAATACATATGGCAGCAATAGCTCATATATGATAAAAAGAAATTATGCTAAAGTTTTGTTGGATCTGAATCAAAGAAGTTTCTATTCATGTATTATCTAAATCAAAGCCACTACATTAAACATTAAAATTTCCTATCATTTCAGGCCATTCTGAATGAAGTCAGCACTGCAGGATAGAATCTAATATTGCAGTTAGGTTAGCCTTCATCATCACCTGCTGTCTTTTTTACACACTGGAAGAGAACTGGATAAAATAGGCAAAAATTATGACAAATGTAGGTATAGAATAATCTTCTTTTAAGTCAATAATCTTTAAGTGAAGAGATCAACACAGTAACGTTGAAGTCTGAGATTGCATGGTAGCTCCAACTTCAGCCCTCAGGAAAGGTTTTGACAGAAATCTTACTCATCTAGGGCACACCAGGTGCTGTGAAGTCTGGGTGGGTAGCATTTATAAATTGCAGTCCTGAATTTAGACTGAGAAATAACATTTCAGGTTGTGTCAATCATCTATTATTAGAATTAAAATGCTCTTCTAGTGTTACAGATTCATCTAAGTCCTAGCAAACACAAACTTAAGCACATTAAAACTACTGCTTCAGAAACTTTATTTCTGGAGCACAACGTTTGTAATGATTATACAGAGGCATGTGCTCCAAAATGTAGTTAACCTGGAATTCAAAAATCTCATCCTGAAATTCTGTTATCATGCGTCCAGAATAGGGAGCCAGCAGTACAGAACTCAGAGTCTGTTCTTTCAAAAATTCTGCCAGGATAAGAAGTGATAGTGCCCAGATTTTCCAAAAAGACCTTCCAACTAGTTATGTTTAACTGGTGCAATACTTGTGTCAAGTCTTTGCTCCAAAAGTGTTTCCGAATTTTTCAAGAGCCCGAGGCATTTTGTTTAGCTGTAGTGTGTTTGGACAAAAAACCAAACTGAAATGAACACAAAAATATATAATGCTAAGAGGGAAAAAAATCTTTGAAGGGAATTTCAAGAAAATTTGAGTGGCAATTTGTTATTCAGTATATCACATGGAAAAGCCAGTTTGGAAGGATCAAAAAAAAAAAAAATGAAACAAGACCATCCCATAAATGTTCACAGAAACAAAGAGCTTTCTAGAATCAAATTAAGGAGAAAAAAAATTTAAAAATTAAAGTGTGGTGTACACTGTTGGACTGCTAAATCAATCTCTGTCTAACAAAAAAGGCAGCATTTGATCACGAGACTTGGAGTACAGACCAGAATCGTTTTGACAATGGTTGTGTCTATGGCTGTCAATCTCTTACCTGTGTAGCATTGTTATCACGGTTGCTGTCTTTGACAGAATGTTACTTAACTCAAGGTCATTAGAACATAGATCAAGTTTCTACTAGATTAATAAAATAAAAATATAATAAAATAAAATATATACCCTTGTAGAAAATTATCTAGCAAATGAGTTCCTTCAAACTCTAGTCTCAGGAGAAATATTTCACTCCAAGGCATAACTAAATAAACACCTGTTAACAGACTGCAGCTAATGCTAATACTTTAAAATTCACTGATAGCAGCCTTAAACAGTGCTCAGAGAATTGAGATGAAACAGGTTTAAAAAAAAAAAGGAATGGAATGGCACTCTCACAGCACAACTGAACTGATTAATTGCAGCTTTAGAGTTCTATAATATGTATATCTGAAAGCTGATGTGACCAAATATGCCATCATTACTAAATCTGCATAAGCTTCTCATCATATCAGACCTTGGTACAGAACTTGGAATAAAATAAAGTTCACTGCATTAGCAGCTCTTACACCCTTACCATCTGCCCACACAATACAAGAGTATCTAACACTGCTTTTCCTGTTTTAAACAGGAATTTGTGCTTTGCACCTTGATTAGGCTGCATAATTTTTTATTCATTGTAAAACATTTTTTACTATTTTCATTATTTTTCTTCATCTCCCCCCAGGAAATTTTTTATTGTTAATTACTCAGGGGTATATATTTTTTTTTTCCCAGAGGATTCATTACTCTTTGTAATTCTTATTGTGATGCTCTTTTAATAAATGCTCTATTTTTCTACAGCGACCCAGGGAACCTAATTATTCAAGTAATTGAAGCCTCTGTTCACTCTTTTTATTTTATGATGATAAGTACACTATGGACTGGAAAAGTGAGAGTTTCCATTTCTGGTCATTTTTCTTATTTTTTTCCTGTATGTTAGCCTTTTTGTTTTTTTAGCTGGTTTATGAAATTTATTATGTATCATTTCCATATTTCATCAATAACTGTAAGTACCCTCTATAATATTGAATATAACTTTTAATATTACATAATTTTATCCCTATAAGTAGGTTTAAAATGTAATGCAAGTTGATTTTAAACTAGTTTTCTGAAAGATAAGACAGAGATTATTATTATTTATACAAATGTATGCAACACATTAGGGCAATACAATGGAGGTAAAGATGAAACACATAGAATATTTCTTAAAAGTGAACCTAACTGAATAAAATAATGTCATAGTAATGTGCGGAGATCCTCAGAGGAAATCTAGCTAAGAAGTATAGTTTACATTTGCCCTTAACAAATTAAAAATATTCATATTCGTATTTAAAATAAAAATTAATATGGGAACTTTGTGTATTAATATACTATAAAAATAGTTTAAAAATATATTTCTACATGGTGTGTAAGGTAAAAATTATACAGATGGTAATTTTTTGATAGGAATGTGGATAGGCATTAGTGCTGATAAGAGTATGGATATGTGTTAGTGTGTGGGCAGCAATTTTCAAAAAATCTATTCAGCATTGTCCATCCTACCGTGCTTAATTTTAAAATCTGACATTTTCATAATGTAAATTGTTTTCTCACTTCTTTTTTATATTGTATGAATTCATACCCAACATAAAAGCTAATCCAGATACAGTCATATGCACAGGGTGGTGGTTATTCAGAGCATTGTTCTTAGTTGTAATTTCATCCTTTTATTTACTTTCCCATCATTAAAAGTGACACTCTCAGAGCCTTCCTGAGGTATGAGAAGACAAGACCACACTTAGTGATATCCATTCATCCCAGCATGTGAAGGAAAATGAAAAATCCAATATCCATAACCACAATTAAGAAATTCTGGAAAATTAGCTATAACATAGACTGAGAATCAGATTACTAAAAGTTTACTATATTGCATATATTACATAAAGGAGGCATATATTTTTTAAAGACCTAATAGGAATGACAGATTTAAAGGTTATCTTATACTATGATTCAGTATCTAAAATGTTGTTTAACTGAGACTAGTTCAGGAATGAGGCAAATCTGTGTGAAACCCAGCTCAGACCAAACTTACATGATACTGATGAGCTCACTAAAATATATGGAAATGATTGCAGAAATTACAGTGTCTAAATAAGTTAATATGCCCATTCTCATTACTCGTGCTCTCATTTAAGCCTTACTGCAGATTCCATCTGCTTGTGGATGGCCACATTTTAAAAGTCAGATCTTCTTGGCCTCATGTCTGAGAGGATGTATTTTCTCCAATAAAAGTGTCATTGGGTCTGACAGAAGAGCCATACCTGACTATAATTAGGAAAGGAAAACGAGTAACATACACCAGCTTGCTTTTTTTTTTTTTTTTTTTGTAATCTCTGTTTTAGGGCACATGAAAGCAGTGCTCTGGGAAGCATAGCAGAAGCTAGATTCATTGATCTATGTAAACACTGAACTAGGAATTGTTCTTACTGAAGGATCCTCTTAGTATCAGTGAAGAACAATTTCCTTTCAAGAGACAAGGCAGATGTCAGATAGTCATTTTTACTCTTTGGATATTTTTGCCTGGATATCCTTAAGCTGATCACTACCTTGTGCTGCACTGACTTCTATGTCACATGAGACACTGGAGAGTCCAAAACTAAATTAGAGCTAGACTCAGAACTGTGGAGCAGTTAACCTCTGAAGTTAAGCCAATAAGTGAATGTCGTGAGGTGGGGTGAGCCTGGGACTTGACTAATTTAAGTCTACCTATTCTCTTTAACATCTGTCTTGCCTTTTCTGAGGAGGAGGGTTTTTTTAAATCTAAGTAGTGATTTTTCGATACATAAAAGTACCTGACTAGAAACTTTTCATTAAAAGAAGAAACAGGGAGAACTAAAAAAAACCCAAAAAACTCTCAATGCAATTGTGAAAACTGATGCCATATTTGATCTGAAGCAAAACATTAGGAAATGAATTTTTCCCCCACAAAAAAAAAGGCAAAAACCAAAACAAGCAAAATGAAACAAAAAACTTCCAAGCAAGAAGAAAATTGAGAAGCTTAGACTTGAAGAGTTTAGAGTCATTTGAGATCCTACAGAGTATTCCCTTTGACATCCAGCTGCTGTTCTAGAAGGCTTTGTGCATCTCACAATGACCTGTGCCATGTATTTCAAATCCTATGCAGATGTCTCAGACATTGTCAGTTATATAAAATGATTTTAGATGAGTATGGTTAGGCTATTAAATGTAACCTCTAGTGTTGATTCTAGTATAAACATCCAGACACCCTTTATTGCATTGGATTTTTACTTTTATTAAAATTTCCTAAACCAGCATGGAAAGTTGATGTATTTTGACTGTTTTCTTTAAAACTGAGCTTAAAGATTATGAGCTAGTGGTGCCAAATTCAGCGAACTACATGTTCAGCCAAAAGGACTGGGTCTTTAATGACTGAGGTTTTGCCAAGACCTGATCAATTCTTTCATGTTTCTGCAATGCATAGGAATGCAATGCAAAAAGAAAATCTTGTATCTGCTTATTCAGAAAAAACTCATTAACAAAGGAATAGAAAACTGATACTTTAAAATAAAAATATTTACCACACTCAGGATTTTAACAAAAATCTAATTTCTCATAAAAATGAATGTGATAGTTAAATAAGGAAATGCTGGGGGAAATGGCTCTTTGCTTCTCTGATGCTAGAGAAAAGTCTCTTGTAAGTTCAAAGCAAGCTAGTTCATCTAATTCCATGATTGATGCATGACTGTCCTGTAATGGTTTTGCTGTTTTCAGAACAGCTTATCTTGTGAAAGATGACACACAGCCTCCCTTATTAGGAGTCTTCAGAGTCAGTTTAATGAAGGTGAAATTTTGTGTGTGCTGCAGTTGGGAAAATTTTTTTGCATTGCTGTTAAGAAGACGGAAAAACTGAAAATTCTGTGTCAGTCTTTCAAAACAATAGTCGCAGCGACAAGAAAATCAACATCTGTTGTGTGTTTTCCCTTTGTTTCCTCTAATCGATCCAGCAAATCTTTGCCAAACATTTGCACAGTGTGCCATAGAAATGTCACTTGAGGGTGAAAAAGACTGTCACTTTATAAGTAAATGTCATTTTGCAAGTAAATATCGTTGAGTAGGGAAAGAAAAATGACACTAAGGAAAGAACCTCAATGGCTAAATGGCTGATGATACAAACAAGAAACAGAGCATGTAATGAAGATTCCAGGTAATTTGTACCCCATCTTTCTGATGTCTTCATGGCAGTAGATGGTAAAGGAAGTGTTAGTCCTGGGCTCCCAAATAATCTCAACTCTGGAGCTTTATTTTTCAACAAAAATCTGTAACAGGCAACGTTTCCACCGTAACCAATCACGGCAATTGAAACTATTCTCCTTTTCAATTCCTTCTTTTCCTATCAAGTCTCAGTTTTCAAGTAATCTTTGCCTCTGTTAGAATCATATAATCATAGAATATTTTGGCTTGGAAGGGACCTTCAAGAATATCTAGTTTTAACCCCCCAACCATGGGCAGGGATGCCTTCCACTGGACCAGATCACTCAATATCCCATCCAGCCTGGCCTTGAACACATTCAGGGGTGAGGCATCCACAGCTTCTCTGTTCCAGTGCCTCACCACTCTCAGGGTAACAAATTTCTTCCTAATATCTACCACAGATTTCACAGAATCACAGAATGTGCAGAGTATGCTGAGCTGAAAGGGACCCAAAGGATTATCAGCTCCTGACCCTGCACAGGACCATCCCTGGCAAGCAGCACCTCTGTATTCTTTCCATGTCACATGATCCTTGCTTCCATTGGACATACACTATTCTTCTTTGCCTAATTTTCCAAGAGAAGATCCTTGTTCAGCCAAACTGGCTTTCTGCATACCTACTTGACTTCCAGTATTTGGGAATTGCCTGCTCCTGTGCTCTTAGGAGGTCTGGTAAACAGATATGAAGGAAATCAACTGTATCACTAGAAAAGGAGTGGTTATCACATATACTGCGCATGCACAAGTGAGAAATGGGAGTGTATCAGCAGAGTCTGCAGAGAAAACTTGACCTTAACTCTCTTATGCTATAGTTTAGGTAGCATACACACACACAAAAAAATTTTCCTGCTATACTGTGTGACCTTTGTTAACTGCCAGATCAAGAATACAACCTGAGAACAATTCAAATTGATTCAAATGCAGTGTATTTGCATGAAGCACAAAAAATTATTCTTGTCTACAGTTTCAGCCCTAAGCTCACACAGCACTTGAAGCATGCCACTATGCCAGTTTAAGATTGAGATCTACCCATATGGCTTCATCTATCTGCACAGGATAAAATGTTTATTGAGATATAAAATGAAAGGGAAGAAAAAGCCCATATAATTACCTTCTTTTGATAGCAACATAATGGTAAATAAACACTGTCAGAAAACAAATTTAATATCAATATTTATGATTAAAAATTTCTAAAGACAATCAGAAAAATCAAAATTTAATGAGGCAAACTTTCTTGAACTACTGTTGTAATTTTTAACAGAATTAAAAGCTGGAAACCTAGCTTCAATCTACAAAATTAATATTATTATTATTATCAAAGACTTTTCATAGAGATTTTGAGTTTCTGCTCAGGCCAGAAATAGACTTCTAAAAAAAATAAATATTACTTATTAATTTTCTGTGTTTTTATAGCTTTAAATGGACTGGCAGGTACTTCATTCTATCTGTGGATTACTTTTGATATCATGTATAGGTGGAGAAGTTCTCAATATATGGCATTGGTCATCCAAGTTTTTCGCTGTCTTTTAGTGTAAAATCTGAATTTAGTAAATAGCACTACCATATTGTAGTAAACACTTGAACTCTTGTTCAGACTGTCCTTCTGACCCACAACACAAAGCACACTTAACACACTAGCTTCATAGAGGAAGCTCATGTAATTCATAAAGTTTTCTTATTAGTTAATGTGCTGGATACCTGAGACTCTGTGAAAAAAAAACAAATGAACCAAACCAAATGAAACCAAACCAAACCAACAACAAAAAAAAAGACCCAAAACAAAACAAAAAACACACAAAAAGCTAAAAAAAAAACAAAAAAGAAAACCACAAAAAACACACAAAAACAAAACCACAAAAAACCCAAAACAAAAACAAACAAAACCCAAACATCCCCAATCAAATATTCATGCAGTAGTGAAAAAACACTAAGTAAAGAAATTCAGCCAGCACCTAAAGTGAAGCTAATTGGCCCAGATGGACTGTTTTTCATGAGATTGATCAAGCTTTGTCAAAGTCTTAGAATAATGTTGTAGAACTCAAGTTAACCTTTGGACATATCTGAGCCCAGTGATCATTCATTTTTACAGAATTTCAAGTGACATACCAGCACAGCTTTTTCTTCAGTGACTGCCCTATGTTGTTAATGGAAATAATGCTTTAGCACCCATCTGTAACTCTCTGTGCAAAATTTCTTTGGTAAGCAACTAGTTCAGCTGTTCCAATGTAAGGCTTCCAGCTTGATCGAAAACTATATAAATTTTATAGTGCTGGCATTTGTTTTTGTGTTTGTGTATGTGCATGCACTTCTGTACCTAAAGGAGTGGAATAAATTCCTGTGAGGAATATGTAGTTTTCCAAAGAGGGGTGCAATGTAAAGATGGAGTTGTATCAAATTCAGTTTATTTATTTATTTTGCTTTCAAAGAGAGCTTTTATTAGCATACTTATTCTGTAAAAAGGAAAAAATATTTTAATTAAATGCTTAAGTCAGTTTATCCCTGTGGTGTATGCAATGATAATAAAATAACACTAAATAGTCTTGTAGGTGCAAACAAATTTTCAATATGTAAGCCAGACTTTAAAAATATCTCTGACACAAATCATTGAAAAACAGGTCATGCATAAGAATTTAGGAGGGGTTGTGGCTTAACCCTGGTAGGCAGCCAAGCCCCACACAGCCTCACACTCAGTTCTTTGCATGGGTATGGCAAAAAGAATTAGAAGTGCAAAAGCAAAAAACACTGTTGAGATAAAAATGGTTTAATAAATGAAGCAAAACCATCTGTGCAAGTAAAGGAATATAAGCATTTCAGTCATTACTTCCCATGGGCAGGCAGATGTGCAGCCATCTCTAGGAATGCAGGGCCTCATCACATGCAGTGGTGACTTGGTAAGACAAATGCCATAAATATGAATGTCCTCCCTTCCTATTCCTTTGCCCAGGTTTCATTGCTGGCCACAACCCTGCATGGCATTGAATGTCACATGGGGTGAGCTGCCCCAGTTGTGTCTCCCCACAATCTGTTTTCCATCCTTGCCTACTTACTGGTGAGGAAGCTTTAGACAGAAAAGGCCTTGATGCTGAGCAATTCCTAAAACATAACTGGATTTTTCAATCCTGTTTTAATCTGAGATCCAAAACCTAACCATAATCTAGCCTAAACCATAACCATAAACCCAAACCAAAATCTAGCTCCGTACTATGACAAATATTAACTTCACCACAGACAAAACTGAGACTAAAGTTAATGTTATAGATTTATTTCTGCTTTACCAGTTTCTGACTTAATTTTTAAAGCAGACCATTGGTGTAAATCCCAGCACCCAGCACTAGAAACCAAGTTGAATACTTTGAAGAGAAGGAGTAGTTCTGTAGTTTTTACTCTGTGAACAGAAAGAAAAATAGACAGAAAAGAAAAAGATAATAACTCCATCTAATACAGTTGAAACTCAGTGAAAGTTGAGAGCTTTCTAACTTCCTCGCTGTAGTGGACAGAGGAGAACAAGAACTCATGAGGGTGATTTATGCTGTCATCAGAGAAGTGTCACAGAGGATGAATCATTTGGCCTGAGTTCTCTTCATAATCAGCAGGGGGGATAAAAAGAAGCATCCATAAACAATTTGTCATTGTACCTTAATGTAAGTACCTGAGATAACTATGGTAACTTCTGCTCTGACAGAAATTATATCTCTGCATTGTTTATTAGTGCAGCTAAAACAATTAAGTAAATTTTAGACATCTGAGAGATGCTGAAGCAACAAATACCCCACTAATTGCTTTTATTTCCAAGAGCATCATATTATTTTAACAGTTTCAAAATTATAGAATCACAGAATCACAGAATGAACCAGGTTGGAAAAGACCTTTTAGATCATCAAGTCCACCATATGACCTAACCTAACACCTCCTCATCAAGTAAACCATGGCACTGAGTGCCACTTCCAGTCTTTTTTTAAACAGGTCCAGGGATGATGACTCTATCACCTCCCTAGGCAGATGATTCCAGTGCCCAATCACTCTTTCAGTGAAGAACTTTTTTCTGACGTCTAACCTAGACTTCACCTAGTACAGCTTGAGACTGCATCCTCTTTAGGTTCTGTCAGTTGTTGCTTGGACAAAGAGACCAACCCCCACCTGGCCACCTTTCAGGAAGTTGTAGAGAGTGATAAGGTCACCCCTGAGTCTCCTTTCCTCCAGGCTAAACACCCCCAGCTCCCTCAGTTGTTCCTCACAGGGTTTGTGTTCTCAGCCCCTCTCCAGCCTCGTTGCCTCCTCTGGACACGCTCGAGCGTGTCAACGTCCTTCCAAAACTGAGGGACCAGAGCTGGACACAGCACTCGAGGTGTGCCCTCACCAGTGCCAGTACAGGGGAAGAATGACCTCCCTGCTCCTGCTGGCCACACTGTTCCTGATACTGGCCAGGATGCCACTGGCCTTCTTGGCCACCTGGGCACACTGCTGGCTCCTGTTCAGCCGGCTGCTGACCCCCAGGTCCCTTCCTGCCTGGGCACCATCCGGCCACACTGTCCCCAGCATATAATGCTGCAGGGGGTTATTGTGGCCAAAGTTCAGGACTCGACACTTGGACTTATTAAACTTCATCTTATTGGAATCTGCCCATCTATTCAGGTCCCTTTGCAGAACCCTCCTACCCTCCAGCAGATTGACACGCTCGCAGTTTGGTCTCATCTGCAAATTTACTGATTATGGACTCAATCCCTTTATCCAGATCAGCAATGAATATATTAAACTGGACTGGCCCCAGCACTGATCCCTGGGGGATACCACTGCTGACTGGCTGCCAGCCAGGTGCAGCACCATTCACCATCAAAATATAATCTATTTTAAAATATGTTACAGCCTAATACCTAGTAATGTTTATTCCTTTGTTCTATTTAGTTCATAGCTCATATAAAGTTCAGATAAATATGTGTTCAAAAAGGTATATTTTCTTTGTATACTCACCTGGAGGAGGATCACCTTTATCTCAGTACTGGTACTATCTTGTCCTGGGGAGTATCTTATTCCTGCATGATTATTATGCTACTGCAAATCTTTCAATTCTTACTCCAACCTCTATGAGACTACAGGTCATATCCCACTGTTTTCCGTACAATAACGCTTCATTTCATTCTCCACATTGCATCAAATACAAATCTGTCTTCAGAAGACAGCTGTAAAAGCTATTTCACAAATATCAGTGTTATCTTGAGAATTCACCAGTGGCCAGCTTGCAGTGGTAAATGATTTCTCACAACACCATGGGATCTGCTTTTTGGTAAAGAACAGCCTGACACTGGAATGCTCTCCTCTGCTGGCCAGGCATACCAAAAATCCCCTGAGCTTTGTGGTACCTAGTCAAGTGGAAATGCTCAGTCCATATAAAGGAACATAAAATTATCAAAGAAAAAAGCAACGGCTTGAATGGTGACCTCTTCTATTTTTCTGCTATGAGCCTTTCGATTCTTCTTGTCCCGCATTATTTTATGCACATAGAGTAATTTAAATTCTTCCTTTAAAAGATTTCACTTGTCTTTACTTACAGTACCTATATCCTTTGTAAATGAAGACATTTATATCTTTGCTACTTATTTCACTAATACCAGATAAAAGATTTGCTGTTCATGTATTTGTACAGAGCTTGTCATTTTATATTATGACATAACATGACATTTTGCCTCTGTGGTACTTTTGATAATGTCAAATAAAAGTACAGAAGACTGGAATTTGTAGTTAGACTTTTTTTTCTCTTTCACCCTAAAGGCATGGAACCATTCAACCACACAAATTATTTGTGAGAAAATATATTAAATAGGGTTAATTGACATTGACAAACAATAAGATGAAACTACAAAAGATGCTTTTCTTCAATGTGAAGCAGAGGGTTTACCTTTTTGTTACAGGTTTTGCATGATAATGTTATCTTGTCATCTTGAACATCAGAAACTAGGCTGTGTTTGCAAAAGAAGCCAATCAGTAAAAACCCCAATTTTATCAAATTAATTGCTCACTAAAAGCAGTATGTTGAACAGAGTACCTTTTAATACTAATATACATGTAAAGAGAATGCACTGTTTTTGTACTAAACCAAAACATGAAAAATAGCACAAGGAAGACTCTTTAAAAAAACCTAATTGAGGATAAACCTGTCACTTTAAAGCATGTGCTTGGCAAGAAGGTTATGCACAAAACCTTTCTGTGATTAATCTAAAAGTTTAAGCTGAGGAAGTACCATATAATTGCTTATTATGATGAGCTTCTTACAAAATCTTAAGGGAGAATATAATTTGCACAAACATATGCTAGTTTTTAGATTGCTTAATATTTCTTACAGGAAAATGGTTAGAACATTAAAGAATAATAATAAAAGATAATTTCATTATTGTTAACACAGTCATAAGTGGGTTTTTTGTTGGTATCTGTAATGTTAATTTCCACAATATATGAAAATAAATTATTTAGAACTGCTTTTGTCTCACATTTTATTGATTCTAGAAAAAACATGCATTATGAATCATCAGATTGATTTCTTTCTTTTAAAGATTTTCTAAAATTCACATTTTTCCAGGGAAAATAAATGTCTTTTATAATGATAAAATCATTGATGTAATATATTTTTGATTAACATATGTTAATAAAGTGTATTAAATAAAGCTTAAAGTTTTACATAATTTATTAAAATGCAAATATTTAGCAGAATAAGACAAGAGATAGAAAGTAACATTCCTTGAAGTTACAAGAATAAGAAATGCATGTAGTACTAGTGTTAGTTGGAAAAATGCCTTTTCCTATCTGATTGTATTTCCTACCTTTTTCTGGTTAGTTGAAGTAAGAGAGAAAGCACTTGAAAACAATCTCATGAAACAGATCATTTCAGACTGCATCATCCACATATATTTCTGTATTGTCTTATAGTAAAAGGTAACCTATAAACTATTTAATAACTGGTACATGGGATCAGCTGTCTTTTTCTTTCATATGGCACCAAATTTTTCATCAAGCAAATGTCGGCCTTCAAATGTTTCTCACAGGACAAGACACAAATAGCAAAAATTCTATATGAATGGTCAACCCTTTTTCTAACCTTTACTTAGCAATAGCAGGGACTATGTTATTTTTAAAAATCTTTTATTTTCATAAATTTAAAAGGCATTGTCAGCAGAAACACATTTCCAATCAGTTAGAGACTGGATCGACTCAGTCAAGTTTTGACATTTCTTCTTAGCCTGAATAATTTTCATTCACCAGAGTAAAAAGAAACCAAAACTCCAAAGGTATTAGAAGGATTTGCATGAAAACTAGGTTTTTACTCCCCTGAAGGTCTAGGTTCTTTGGAATGTTGTCTTACATGCCTTTGTTTAGAAATCTCCCTTGGGATGTGAAACAGAGGAAAACCTCACTGTACCTAAATCTAGGTGCTATCCAGTGGTCTGTCTAGAACAACACACAGTGAAAGTGTCTCAGGTGTCTGGTGCTATTGTCACTGTTGCTGTTATTGGTCTTGTTGCTATCAGGGTTGTGGTTGTTGCTGTTATTATTATTACTATTATTATCATTATTGTTATAGGGGACCGTCATGGTTGAACTTTGAGAAGGTATTACATTTTTTATATATTACTGTTCTGAGATTTTTTTTTAATTGAAAAAGACACAAAATTAAATAAAGTGTTAAATCAATTTATTTTCTTGTTGAAATGCATATCAAAATACTCTTGGCAAACTTCAATATTCAGATTCTCTAATACTGATACTGATACACCAGTGAGAGAGAAAAAAAATAGTGGTGTAAATACGCTAAAAATTCCTGTGAAGATCCAGGCAATAAATGTCCCTGTATGAACATGAATAACCAAATGACAACCCTATTTTACTATTTCGTTTGAATCTAGTTGCCAATCATAACTTGCTTGAACTAGTTTCTAAATCATGAAATTCACGACACTTTTCTGTATCATAGCCTTAAGTTTCAGGAAACTTGTGACCAGTTAACCTGACTCAGGAAATATTCCAAAGTTTCTGACTACTTTTAGCTGACTACTTTTCAACAAAAGCATAAAACAATACTAAAGCTTAAGAGCAAGATCTTTATTTTTAATTTTTTTTACAACACTACGTGTCAGCTAACAACATCAGATGAGGTCATGGACCATGATATTTATGTTACATGTGGGGGATGTGTATACCACTATGGACTTGTGTGAGGAGCACAACACGTGAATTTATTTTTGTAGGCAACAGTGGTCTGGCATCATTTCCATTCATATCCATTTATGTCTCCTTGTATTATTGTGCATGGTAGATGGAATACAGTAACTGTGAAAGACATTGTCTTCATGTTTGAAGAAGTCATGTACATCAAATGCATTTTAGAATTGTATATATGTCACAGCCCTTTGAAATTAATGGATTATTGCTAGATTTTAAATATCAAAACTATAGTTTATTTGCTTTAAAATATTAGAAAGTAACTCTTATTTTATTGCAATTTACTCTCTCTTTGTTCATAGAATTTACATCTTCCAAATCTGCTATTTACACTGTTCATTGCTGTTGCCTTCATTTTTACAATTTTTTTTTTTGCATGCATATTGTTTCTGTATGAAATAACACTATTCTAAAAATGTAGCAAAATATGGCTATGGACTATGGACATCTGACTTTATTTCTTCCATTTTTTCAACAATTTATCACTGTTGCTCTATTTATTGCTAAAAATTCAATCTAGATGGGGCAAAAACTATCCCCTGTAGGGCTGTTGATACAAAATTTAGGAATGTAATAATTTACTAAATCCAAATTCTTTCAACTTTGTCTCCATTCTACAAGGCACAGAGAATTCCCAATTAATACCAGGGTTGTTTAAACAAGCTGATATCATATAGTCCAGAAGCATAATCTTATTAACTTGATTTTTCCTCCTTATATCTTCATACAAGTTTTTCTTTATCTTTTTCTTTCATCTCCTTAGAGATTCATTGTACAGTGTACCTGTTATATTATAATTTCAATATTCCTATGCATAAGCTACCTTATTTTCTGAAGATGTGAATTCATTTCTTCATGTGTTTCATTTTTCCTAACTTGTAAGAGCACAATAAAACTCCCAGTATTTCTTGTAAATCTTTCTGCCATAAGAGAACTAGAGTATGAGGTGATGATATAGGATTTAGATGGTTTTTCCCCAAAAAAATACTGCCTTCAGAATGATCTAAGAAATCACATGGTAAAATGCATTGCTTTTAAATTAGATTCAAATACTTATTTTTTATTTTTCTAGACACTGATACTTGGTTTCCATCATGCTGAATCTTCATGCTGCCACTCAGTGCTCAGAATGCATTTCTTAGAGCAGACCAGAGGAGGCAATTTCTCCTAAGGATACTCTCCAATTTATGAACTGAATGCAGTTCTAAACCCACAGAAGATCATAAAAACAACTGCTTTGACCACTCCTAAAACAAAAAAACCCCTGACTTTCAAATGTAATACTTCTATTTCGTAGGTGATTTGAGGGGTCTGGAGGGGTTCTGTTTGCTTTTATTTTATTTTTTCTTTCCCCTGTGTAGATGATGATACAGATAAGCCAGCGTTGCAGAAGTTTTTAAACAGGATTTTGACAAAAATTGGTAGCTATTTTTGACCTCTAATGCAATACATTATGAGACAGGCACACATAATAAAAAAAAAATCACTTCAAATATTCCTTGTCACCATTCCATCAGAAAACTAAGATATTTCTATATCTTTGCTTAGTACCTTAGGACTCATTTTGCTTTACAGCTCCTCTGAGAATGCCAGTTTGTAACCTTTCCAGATACAGCAAATGAAGCATAGCTCAGAATGAATTAGAGTGGGAACAGACTACAGAGAAAAGAGAGTTTGCCTATAATCCTCCAGCTATCTCATCACAGAATCATAGAATACCAGATTGGAAAGGACCTCAATGATCCTCTGGTCCAACTGTCTTTTATTCTGACCTCTCTTTATTTTCAATCACCTTGAAATAGCAAAGAAAAAGGGCCAAATCCTGCCTCTGCATTATATACACTTCTCACTGTAATTTATCTGAAGGCAGAACTAAGGCCCAACTTTCTTACAGTAGAATCTATTAACATTTAATGTAAGACATCTTCCTTTCTCCTCAGGTCTTACTTCTCAAATTTAATCAAAATCAGTTTTTAAAAAGTGTCTAATCTTATCTTCTATCTTTTCACATGAATGCCCTGGCTCTGGTACTTTTTTACATATCTTAAGATGGTATTTTCATTGTCCATTTCTAACTTCGGTGTACAGCATCATCCTTTCCTTCATTTCCTAGACTATTTTGCTAGCCTTTCTTGTTTTCTTTCCAGCTTTCCTAGAAGTCCCAAGTACAAGTGCCAAATCTACTACTTCTGGTATCCAAAGTGTCTAAATTTTCCTACTAGTTACTTTTTAAGTTTAATTGATAAAGTTTTACCTGCCTAGGATGGAAAAACTTACTAAGAAGTCATGCTTAGATGTTAAAGCACTTATATTATGCCTTTTTCTAACTCTAATATATAATGAAATTATTTTGTGTATTTCAAAAAGAGTAATCAAGCAAAATATATTTTTAATAGTTTATGTTTTAAAGAATTTACTAAAATGAAAATTTAAAACATGTATTCATACTCTCACTTCCTTATATTTGTAGCTCCTCAGGTCTTACAGAATCACTAATTGCTCTATAAAACAATAAGAAATGAGCCAATACCTTGTACATTCCACAAAAGTAATTATGGAGTGTTTATATAACACTCCATAATTATTTTTAAGGCATTTAATTTGTCATATATGTATGTATATACATAATTTTCTGCTTTAAACAAGCTTTTCTATTTATCTGGAGAGAACAGGTAAGGAAGTCTCAGATTTCTGAGATTTCTGGTACAGTAATTTCAGAGATGTATTTCTTCTGTCAGTAGACACCAGCAATTGCTGCAACTGATGTTTCATCCATTACACCAGCTCGATTTCTCAGACAATGGATAATTAGCTAGACTTTTCTGCTGGATGATTACTTCTATCTTTTGAGGAATCTCATGCTATAATGGACAAAATGTCATGAATAATGAGGTATTATGTTGGTGAAAGCTACATCACTAAAAAGTATATTGTTCTTTGTCTTTGAAGAAGGAAAGTCTTTTATGCATTAGTGGTTTCAGTTCTGTTTCATCTCTTGCTTTAGAGAGAATGTTAACACTATCTAGAAAATTAAAAAGTGAAGATAAATCTATATAAAGCTCATCTTATATCTGAAGAAGAAGTTGAAATAAAAGGACTGCTGCAATTTTAAAAATCCTCAGTATGCTCAAAGTTTGTAATTTAATCATGCATGAAGATTTTTTGCCTCTGAAATGGCTTGTTATAATATTATAATTGTATTAGGTTACTCGCATTTATGAAATTACTTTAGGATATTGCATTATATATTTCCAAGGATGTATTTTTACTAAGTGCTGCCTATTGAGTTTATTCCCATTATGCCATAGATATGTATGAGGCTCTTTTATTCTCTATGTGGGATGTTTGAAATACAAAAGCAGACTCTTTCAGCATGTGGTCTGCAACAAATACACTGCACAGCATCCCCTGGATCACTGCATATTTTACACAGAGTACAGAAAAGGTGGAGTACTCTCAGTTTCTCAGTACTCTCAGTTTCTTCTAAACTAGCAAAACAACAGCAATATATTTATGTTTATAGAAGTTTGCACAGAGATAGGAAGCATTGAGCAAGCAGCAAATGGCAAGGCAAGGACAATTATTAGGTTTTCACTCTGCTACAAGAGTTCTTGCTGCCATGTGGTACATGCCTTTTACTTGGAGCTGCTCACAAGCCTAAAGAGCCAGGGGAAAGACAGAGAGAAGTTTAGTACTGGAAATATGTGCCATTGAAAACTCCTTTTGACTTTCTGATCATTCCTTGACAATTTTTGTTCATTTTGATGCACTACAGCACCTACAATGACCACAGGTATTCTGTAAGGGAGCTTGTGTGTGATTGTACTGGCTTTGGTTGAGGCAGACCTAATTTTCTTCACAGTGACTGGTATGGGGTTGTTTTTTAGATTTGCGCTGAACACAGTGTTGATAACACATACTTGTTTTTGTTATGGCTGAGCAGTGTGTTTATACAGAAGCAAGATATTTTCTACTAGTTCTGTTAGTACTCCCACACTGGTGAGGAGTCTGGGGCTGCATGGAAAGTTGGGAAGAGACATGGGCAGGACAGATAACTCCAACTGACCAAAGGGATATTCCAGACTATGTGATGTCATGTTCATCTGTAAAGTGTGAGGGGAGAAGAAGCAAGGAAAAGATATTTGGGATTATTTCATTTTTCTTCCCAAGTCATCATTACTGGTGATGGGGCCCTGCTCTGTTGGACATGGTTGAACATCTGCCTGTTCATGGAAAGCATTAAATGAATTCCTTATTTTGATTTGCTTGTGTGTGACTTCTGCTCCACCTATTCAACTGCCTTTAAACACACAAGTTTTCTATCTTTTGCCCTTCAGATTCTCTCCCTGGCCCTCTTGGTGGGGGAGTAAGTGAGCAGCTGTATGGGGCTTGGCTGATGGCTGGGGTTAAACTGTGATGGTGATGTAGAGGTAGTGAGATGCTATCTAATAACACAGGGCCTAGGTATGCTTGGAACAGCTTCTATGTTCAAAAGGTTTCAAAGACGATGAGAAAAAACATCTTGATAACTGACCCCCTTTGGCTGACTATTCTCCTGGAGCATAGGTGCACCCACAGGATTATTTTCTTAGGAGTGATTTTCTAAATAAAATGAAACAGAGTGATAGCTCATTGCTGAATAATATCCCAAGATAACCCACACACAAACTTGGACAATTTCAATTGAATATTGCAGGATGCTCTGATGGCCACCATGGTGAAGAGGAGCAGGTCAGACAGGGAGCAGCCAGGGACAGCCCGACCGTCAGAAATCTCCTGGGACTGGGGACAAACCATGGGCCCACAGGTGGTTCTGGCTTAGTGGGGTCTGTGACCAGGCAGAGCAGCGCTGTGGGGAGCTGGACCAGTCCTGCTGCAGTGTTGCTGGGTAGCTGACAAAGGGTCCTGGGACATAGTCAGGGTGGGGGGACCTCCAAGCAGGGGGAATGTGGGGGGGTGGGGTGGTTGGCAGGGAAAGGAAAACACACGGGACCCTGCCAAAATTGTGGACCCAGAGCTATCTTGCCAAGATGGAAAAGGTTTCAGTGTTCAGCAAATTTTGTTAAGTAAGCCATCACTAATGCATTGACAAAATTATCTAAATAAAAATGCAAACTAGTGGAATAAGTGGGGTGTCAATAAAGCAGCAAGATACTTGGTGCTTAGCCCAGTGATGATGGAGAAAAACTGCACCTCAGCTGGCACGATTCTTCTTTTACACTATGAACAGAAGTGTTATCATTTCTCATGAGTGCCAAAACAGACAGGTGGCCAAAAAGTTATTTACTACAACCCATGACATGAATGTAGATCATGAAGAGAGCTTGTATATAGTAATGTCTCAAATTAAAGAAATGATATTGTCTGAGACTCACTCCAGTATCTTTGTTTCATGCTGAAAATGTTCAGATTACCACATGCCTGACTTCTCTCTTCTGTCTCTTCACAGTTCTTCCTTACATATCCAGCCCCCAAATATCTTTTAATATACTACACCAAAATTAAGAACCTAAGCATGTGCTATACACAGGCAAGACCCTTGAAGTAGTGGCATACCACAGAGATTACTCCAAAAGAGTAAAGTATTTATCTTCTCAAACCTTCCTGTATTCACAAATGTTCGGCTATCATTCTTTTTTTCCCTTAGATTTATTGTCCTATTTAATGATTAATAAATAAATTTTTTATTTCAGTGAAAAGGAGAATTAAAAAGTACTCTGATGCCACAGCTGAGATATTTAATAATGTATGAGTGTTTTGTAGCCTAATGCTTCTAACTTTACTCTTGTAATGATTCCAGGCTTTGCGTTCTTTAGTCTTCAGTCTTATGAAGTGGAGAACATCTTTTACTGAGTATTATTTTTACCAAGCAATGACTTCAGATTGTGTTCAGTAAAACATGCTGTCTTTTTTAGTGATTACATGCTCCATGGGAAAAAAACAAAAAAAACAAATCAACAAAAAAAAAAAAAAAAAAAAAAAAAAAAAAAAAAAAAAAAGAGAGACTGTGTATTTGGGATTTTTTTTTATTTTTCACTATTCTATATTTCTCATTCATTGGATTCTAGTTAGTTAAACAAAGATATATAGACTGCTGAATGGTAGCCTCAGATTCTCAGATTTTTTTCTGCCTGGAGATTAAAAATTATGTCCAGAACACAAAAAGATCTTTTACTTTTATTTCTGATTTTTTCTTTTCTCTCTTTTGTTTTTTTTTTTTTTTTAAGTATGTTTTTAATGACTTATCATTCTCTTTCTTGATATTTTCCTTCCTAATTTGAAAACAATTCTGCTTTCAGGCCCATTCCACATTATCCTAGAACTCATGAACTTGTGGATGATGCTTTTCCAAATAACCAGCAGTGCAAATTTAAAACTTAGGTGTCCGGTGAAGCTCAGCAAGCTGAGCAACTGAATACTGAACAGATTTAACAACAAAGACACTTTCTGTAGCCACTGAATTTTTAAATTTTGTTTCTTGTACATAAATTTGAAAAGCGGCAAAAACATATTTTAGCAGTTTGTTACCCATTGACTTTAAAGGGAATATCATAGCCAAAATTCATTGCATAGCTTTTGTTGGAAGGTATTGTATGGCAAATAATTGAACAAAATGCAGATTGCATACAATGTAACTCTGAATAATTACAAAAAAAGTAAAAACTTTCAGATAAAAATCGAGACAACAAACTAATTTAATAACAGAAAACAAAAAATATTTTAAAAATACATTTTAATTCAGTGAAAAATATGATTCCATTGACTTCAGCAGACCTGTGACAAAATAAAGGATATGACCCATAGATTTATATGTTTGGAGACTCTTTTCTTTTTAATAATAATATACATGTGTATTCCTGACTTTTCTATTAATGTCTTGTCCTTTATTTTTTTAGCCAGCTCAGGATTATACCTTATAAAATAAGAAACATTAACAAGAATAACAGGTACCTGCATATGCAGTACTCTTAGTGGTCTATCCAACACCATTGCTCTTCCTGCAAAATTCCTTTATAACTTTGTAAATATATGTTTGTGAAATTTGTATCCACCTTATATTGGTTATTGTATTTTATTTCTTTTTTGAGTTATTGTCAAATTTCTTCCTTTTTATATATTTTTTGCTCCTTTTTAGGTAATTAAATTACGGGTATGAAATATTACCAATTATTCTTTCATGGTGTTCAGAGCACAAACATTGTAGAGCACAGAAATGTGTAGAAATGTGCATGTTAAATAGCAAAACTACAGAAAATCTCAAAGGTGATTTTAACTTTATATGAAAGCTCTATGCTCAGGCTACTGTCCCTGTTTCTTCTGATCATATCCACATTTACCTGAACTGGCAAAGCCTAGGAGCCCAAAAGCTAAGAAGACCTGGCTTTATGCATAACTACATTGTCTTTTAAGGTAAATTGAGTTCAGAATAAGTTCATTCTGCCTGCAGTTTCTCTCTGTGTTTTCATCAGCGAATGCCAAGGAAGGATTTAGATGGTCTCTGTCTCCCAACACCATCTATGTTACGCTGTCACAAGGACAATTGGCCCAGGCAAGCTGCCAAATCAGAAAGGGAGCAGTGGGACACATCTATAGTACGTGGGGGAAATCTGTAATAATATAATTAAAGCAACAAAGAATTGGCTGGTCAAACGCAAATGTCTGCTTAAGGCTGAGATTAATTGCTCTCTGAAGCCCACTGGCTGCACTGAGGAGCTCAAACCAGCTGACAGGACAAGCCCAGACAAATGCTGAGACCCTGCAGAGTCGGGTCAGTGCAAGGTCTACAACCTTATACTACTAATGGCCAAATTATATCTATCAGGATGCACCAATATTTATGTCCTTAACTACAACAAACATTAAATCCAAGATGTGAGCAGTGACCAAGTCAGCAGGAGCATTTGAATTATGCATTACTCTTTAGGCTATCTACAATTAATCAAAGGTGCTTTGAAGACATGATCAGTGCTGGAGACTCCAGATTTTGGGTAGCAATTTAAAATTTGGTCACTCCAATGACCTCCTAGTGGACACACAACCTGACGTGTCCATCATCAGAATGTAATGATAAGAGATAAGATGTTATTTTTAAAACTTTGTCTTTTATGTAAACCTTACATAACTCAATAATTTTTGTTTGTTTCTTTTGTTTTACTAAGTACGTGTACATCATTTTACTAAGATGGCATCTTTTCAGCAGCATTAGTTGAAATTGATATTTCTTTGGCCCCTCTGTATGCTGAAGTTTAATAGATGTTTCACTCTGAGGGCTAATATAATTATTATTAGTAGTGGAAAAATTAATAAATATCAGTAGTTCCCATTCATAAAAATATTGATGGTTCGTTATGTATCCAATTCACTTTGTTTTCAGCGTATTACTCAGTAACATAAATTACCAGTACCTCTTGAAAGTTATTCTAGGCTGATTTTGTTAAAATTTCAATACCTGTCCTTGCAGGTCACGAGGCAAATTAAAATCACCAAGACATTTAATATATCACTTAATCCAACCCTCCCACAAAAAAAAAATAAAAAAAAAAATATAGAAACATTAAGCTTTTCTGCCATCTGAGACCTTAAACAGACTGGATTCTAATAATATTCTAGTCCATTTTGCCCCCCCCCCCCCCCAAAAAAAGGCAAAAACATATGTGCTACATTTTGTGTTCTTTGAGTTTTTCAGTTATTGCGCCCTCCTTTTGTCTTTGATTGTTCTTTCTTAACTGGCAGGTAATTTAAATATTATTGTGTATTTTTCAGAATTATTTGTTTATTGTATTCATTACTTCTGAGAAGCAGCAGGGTGTGTTTGGGAATATCCACATGTTTACAGATTTGGATGTACATTTGTTTGTTTTTCAAATACAATGTCTAGAATTAATTTGCTGGAGTCATAATATATGTTTATGATTATCAAATATTCCTGCAGCATTTCCCCTTACATCTTACCTTTTAAGTTTTAATTCAAATTTAATGTAATTGTAAGTTATGTATTTACCTGTTAATTAGAATACCAGTAAGGAACATATTTTCAGCCTAAAAAAATAAGAAGGGGAAATATCTAATCAGTTGTGCATTTTTCTACAGCAGAATCCATTCTCCATTTTTTCTTTTCTTAATAAGTCACTGTAATAACATATTTAGTTGGTAACAGGTGGTATTTTTTCACAATCTTGGATGAATATTTAGATTGTCACAAAGCCATATGTTCTATGCGACACCCCTTAATTTATTAAGAAATAAGAAAGCAGTCAGTGTGAATGGCATTTTCTGTTATCCACCAGATTTACAAACCTTCCAGTATTTATTTGAAGATTGTATTTAGAGATGCCTTTGTTATTGTTGCATATCAAAGAACTCCACTAAGGGTAGAAAATATTTAATGTCTCAGGATCCTGCAAATTGCTTGAAAAAATTCTACTAATGATACATCTTCTCCTTTGACTTTGTGTTCATAGAAAGACTGCCATCCTGATAATGAGCATAGATTAATTAAAGCAATGGACTAAGACTGACTTTTGACAACAGCTGTGAGAATTTAAATTGTTCTGTGGATAGTGCAAAGTACATAAACAAGATACTTCAAGGTGTCAGTGGTCTTAATTAGTACATACAAAACATGCATTTGTTGTGATTGAGCAGCCTATTTGTTTTATTATCCTGAAACTAACCTGAAAACTTTCTTTATTTTTATCTTTCTGTTTTGTTTTGTAGCTCCTTTGGTATGTGTCTCTGATGTTATTTTCCACCAGTAGCATCCTATCTAATTTTGAAATAGAATGTCTTTAAAGTTGTGGATTTGAAGTGAACTACCTGTTTCCTTAATTTTCTTTCAGACAAGACTGACAGATGAGTCTTTACTGGGAATTAAAAGTTCTTTTCAGTAGTGGAAAATAAAATATATCCTTCTATCCCATCTTCAGAGTGATAGATCATCACATTTTGACACCTCCTTGGAATCTTGTTAATATCTGGATTGTGTTAGCAGCACCATAACAGTAAAAAAATTAAACAAATTTAGAATGTATCTGAATAAGGAGAAGGGCATCTCCTTATTCATAAAAATAAAGTCAAATCATCACCATCTTCTCCCAGAACATTGCTTAATGTGATGACACCTGAAACAGGCATTCTCATATCAGCCGCCTTCAAAATGAATCTCTGTTTGTCTCTAAAACTTGATATATCTCATGAAGTATGTCTGTCCTCTTAAAGATGACTTGTATTTATAATTGTTATCTGTAGGAGTTGTTGTGGGGAGATTAAAGAAATACGTGTAACAACATCAAATCTTTGTCTGACCAGACTAAAATAAACCTGAATTGAACACCTTTTAAATTAATATATAAAATTCTCCAAATATCATTGGAAATGGCAATCAAGAATGGAAGAAGTACTAAAATAGAAGATAAGAAAATGAGACACGAGATGGGGTTAAAACCATAAAAAAGATAAATATATTTTAATTGCTATAAGCAGAGAGAGAGCAAAAAATTACATTACTGGCCAGTTGTTAGTGCAGTTACTATTTCTTCAGTGACACTTAGATACTGCAGTGTTATATGCTATTATAAGAACAAGAAACTAGCAAGCTAGATAGAAGAAATTAAAATAATATATGACCTGTCTTCGGTGTCAACAGAATTACATCTTGAGTCAGTAGGTGTCTGATTAATTTTTTTTAAGAGCTTGCTGTTTAAAATTTATGTTTTAATTCATGTTAATTGCTTTTTGTACCATTTTGTTATTTACTGATGATTGTGAATAAGGTTAGCACATTAAAATTTGTTATTAAGGGTCAGTTCATGGTCATTTGGCAGAAAAATACTGCGACCACTTTTAGATTTTGATTCCAAACAGAATGCAACATTATCAAGATAATGAGAGTGAAATCTAGTGCACCTAATTTGACAAAAATTTGATCTGGACCACTGAGAGAAAGTTTCTAATTTTTGAATAAAGCTGGTACAGAGTTACAATCATATTTTAAACCAGTAAACTGAAATCCAGACCACCTTAGTCAGCTGCTTACATCTTTTCATTTTACCTATCTGAAGGCCTGGACACCAGTGCATAGCAATCTAACCTTTCTTAATGTAGGTGACATGTCCTTAACATGACTCCAAGGCTAGACAGACCTGGACACACATTCCATTGCAGATGGGATTTCATGGACTGATTCCCACTTTGGTTTTAGAGTTCAGTGGCTGAGACACTAACCTAAAATGGGGGAAAAGACGACCCAGACAATCTACTCAGTTGATATTTAATTATGTTTTTAATGTGCCATACTTGAGATTGGAGGCAATGAGAGACAATTACTATGGATCACACAGTAAAATGCTTACTGGCTAACACACTCAAATGAGGATTAATATTTTTCCCAGTAAATGACTCCAGAAAGAGAAAAGTTTAAGCACTTACATGTTTCCAAAGATAGTAGATAATGACAAAGAACTTGTCTAGCTTTATTGCATTGCCTGAAAACAACTTCTGATTCAAATTTGTGGTAGACACTGACCGCTTCTCTCCAATGACCAGCAATAACATCCAAGGGAACAGCATGATGCTGTACTGGGGGAGGTTGAGGCTGGATAGTAGGAAAATATTCTGCATCCAAATGGTGACTGGGCACTGGCTGGGCTCCCCAAGGAATAGGGGAGCGGGAAATGTTAAGCCTGACAAAGTTCAAAAAGTGTTTGGACAATACTCTCAGACACATGGTATAACTCTTGGAGATGGTGCTGTGCAGGGTCAGGAGTTCAACTGGATGATCCTTGTGGGTCCCCTTCAACTCAGGATATTCTATGATTTTAAATTTTTGTGGAAATGTGACTGTTGGAAGAGTCATGTTTATCTGCTAAGATAGTTGGGGTGTAGTAAAGAACTATTTTGTCCAATTTTCATTTTTTGTGAAAGGTTTCCAACAATGTTATGTTAATGCAGTCCAACATGGTGGTAGTTTTTATGGGAGCCAAACCTTGTTGCAGTCATACTTCCCTTGAAAATGGTCTCTTGTAGCTGATAGCCTCTGATCAGAGCTTTGGCCACGTTTCTGGGAGCTCTGGTTGACAGAAGCAAAACTGCACCCAGCAATTCAACAAATATTGGCTGAGTACAGTGATTATCAGTCCTTGAAGTTCCACCAAGACTTTCTTAAAATTATAGATGTGGGAAGTAGTTTTATGATGAGTTTGCAGAGATCAAGCCCTGAGTGATATTAAATAGCAATGATTTTAAGTTTTTTTGACAAAAAAATTGGTGCTCTGTAACTAGAAATGAAGCCCCATATCATAAAACATGTTCTGGTGCTTATACACTTCTGCTATGCATAAAATCCCCCAGTAACACCAAGTTTCCTGCCATAAGTTATCTATGTCCCTCAGGCTACCTACTTTTTATTTTTATTTGATTTAATAATTTTAATAGTTTAATCTCCATATTGGAATGTCCTTTGCATTTGGGAATTCATAGACTGTCTGAAATGAGCAAGTGTGGCCCCTAATTTAGGAATCTTCACTAAGAATTCTAATTAGGCAGAAAGACTGCAGGCTTCTGTCTAACAGTATCCTTCCATGTCAGGGAGTTTAACAAGAACCGCTGCCAAAAGGGAGTGACCGAGGCATTCTCCACAGTACAATTGCCTCAAGAAAAGCTAAACTAAGGGTTATGAATTATGATTTCGTTCCCTTGCACCCATCTCTTTCGCCAGTATGATTAGAAATTCTGAGGATAGAATGAAAAATCTAGCTTGATGACAATAGATTGGAAGGAAAAATATCTGCAGTGATCAACACTTTAAACATAACTTGAAACCTACATTGTCTTTGAAATCAAACCCATACCACCTAGTGCCTTTGCTGTGTGCTTGTATGAGTGTAGCAGGACACAAATCAAGCATTATTCAGAAATGGATTTTTAGTTAATTGGAAGGAGTACAAGATCAGAATTTTTTAATGCAGACAGCCAAAGACATAATTACAAATATTTAGCTTTTTTAAAAACAAATACATCAGATTTTTGAAATATTTCTCTATCAAGCTATTTTTACATTGCAAGTCATAAAAATTCAGAGTGATAAGACAGATGGCATCACTGACTTGATGATTTAATGCACAAGTTGGAGAATAAATGGCTGTTTAAAGTGGCAAAGAATGTTTTTATTTTTGCCACAGAGAAGCAAACACTGGCTTTGCAGCCATCCACAGAATTCCTCTGTCAGCTTTCACATCTCCATTGTATCAACGGCAAATTGCAATAAGAAAAATCCTTAAAAAAAAAAGTATATTTACTTCCCGATTGCAATAAACTAGTTTTCTAAGAGAAAGAGAGCAAAGAAGTAGGTCTGTAACTCACTCTTAGAAGTCCAGTGACTTGAACTGTGATGTATGTATTATATTAAGAAGCTCAGATAAATTTAGTTTTACAGTGTCAGCTGTCTAAATTGTAGTCAAATATGTTTATAAACAGGATTATTGGCTCACTATATCAACCAGTAATTTGAGGTTTTCCCTGCTTGGACTCATTCAAACAGCTATTTCTTCCATTAAGACTGCTCCAGTTTTTCCCTGTACACGTTTCTTTGTTTAATGGGATAACACGTGTTTCAGGCAGATGTGAAAATTCTCCTTGATGCACAACTTCTTCATAAATAAAGAAAGAGAAAAAAAAAGGGGGAGGAGGATGCAGAGGAAGGGTAGGGGAAATATAATCCTGATAGCATTCAGATTTTTTATTTCTGTAGACATTAAATAGATGGCCTATCATTTTTGCTGAATGTTAAAAGAGTATATTTATAGTTAAGAATGACTCTCTGCTTGTCTTGGACTTCTGGTGTTGTACAAATAAGGTTTCAATAGGCTAAATTTTCCTCCTCTAAGTATCATTTTGTCATGGTATTGAGGCAACAGGCTATCCAGGATGGTCTTTAGTTTTGGCACAGGGCTCCAAAAAAGTACAGAATTGGTATGCTGTCTTACATATATTATAAAAATTCAGAGACTCTCATAAATGAAATCAGTGGTCATTACATTTAAGTAGGTACATAGCAAAGCCTTCATACTGCATTGGCACAGGCATATTGTTCTGCTCTTCTCACATGACTGGCAACTTGGGTAAAAGAAAGTGCAAATAAAAAAGCTTGCAATAAACTGTAAACTTGAAATGCCCACCCAAATGCATCAGGATCATAGAAGCTTATAACAAACACACTTGAACTTTCCAGTTCCTGTCTTTAATTCCAATATTACTGACATTTGCCAACCAATTTATGGGATCTGAGTAACCACAATCCTAATTGGGCAATCTGCTATTATTAAACAAGTTGAATACCAGATTATTTGCCTGAATTTGTCAAAGGACACAATTACCTAATATTAATTGTATTAATTGTATTCTATTGGTTATTATCCTCTTTCAAAAATCACATAAAATATTCCAGCATCATTAAAGAGCTTTGACTCTAATGCACTTGCAAAAACTGCCAACTTAATTTTGAGAAGGAATGCAAAATGCTTTTGTGAAAGAAAAATATAAAAGGGAATAAAGGAATTTCCCTTAAAATATATAAAATTCTAAGATCATTTAGCTAGAAACATAACCTGAACAATTCATCTATTCATGGACTATCAGACCAGAAAGGATCACTAAAATATCTAGTCTAACCTTCCACATGGCATAAGATTCCATGTCGTTACTCTTTATTTGAACCCTATAACTTATGCTTGTCTACAGTCTAGTTTTCAGGAGTTTATCTTGGAGAATGCAGTTGCAATTCTTATTTAAGAATGGAAAGTTCTTATTAGAGGGTGTACTTACAAAGAATTTTGAATGACTTCTTGAAGTCTCCATCTCAATAATTGAAAACTTTTTATTCTGAATGTATTTTTATTTAATAGATCAATGTTACAATGAGAAATCACTGCTCTCTACTAAGGAACCTCTTAAGAAATGCACTGCACTCTGGTAACGTAACTTAAATAAACAGAAAATTACAATATCTCTACTTACACTGATAATAACACATAAAGGTCTTTAATGTATATTCCAGGTATTTTGTTCAGAACTAGTAATATCTGAATGCAGCAGATAAATTCTGTTGCATTTGAGTTGTTGCAACTATTTTAAGAACAAGCACAGGACCTTCTTTAAATTGAGATGATTATCTTTTCAAAGTTGCTTTTTTGAGGGAAGTTAATTTAAAAAGTCAGCAATATGTAAATCAGATATAAAAGTTCTAATCCACAGATGAATCAAATAACTTTTTACTAAAAGGGATGAATTTCAAAAACAGCACCAGAAACATAAAACAGTTTATGATTTGGGATTAGGTCCAAATATGACTGGAGTCTCTCTTAAATTTCTGTTTCTTCAAAGATTAAAATCAGACTGCCATTATCCATAACAATGACATTTTAATCCAATGTATTATTAGCCTCAGGACAAAAGTAATTATTTTTAAGTTTCTAGACCCTGTAGTTACGATGTTGTGACAACAATTTGCAAAACCTGGGAACATCTAAATTCTATCCTCATTCTGGCCTTGAACACATGCTGTCTTTTAAACAGAAACTGAGTCATAAATTCAGTTTATTGACCCATATTTTGACATGTACTTCAGCTTGGCTGTGTGCTTTAAATTTGCTTACAATTCCCACAGCTTTTAAATAAGTGTTTACTTGTGACACAGGTTGTAGTAAAGTATTTCCATCCAGTAAGTAAACTGTGCAGGGATACACCACAGGGATAGACTCTTCTTATTAAAGTACATACAGTTTTTACCTCCAAATGTCACGTAAACCTTGAAATAGAGGATAGTTATATTGCAAAAAGTGAGAGCTTGTGCTATTCATCTTTTAAGCATCTTTTTCTCTTCCTTTTAGATGAAAGTCCTATTAAATCCTCAGCATAGCCTGTTGGAGCAACACTTACAAAATGGTATGGGAAGCTCTGTTAATGAGTTCTTGCTGATCACCTCAGGAGGAAACAGGTGAAAGGGAAAGACTTTGTCGCTATATTATTTTGCATGTTGCTGTCAGAATTCTCTGAGAGTCGACATGCTAGTTCAAAACATTTTCTTCTGGCTTTCTGGGACTACAGGGGTTCTATTTCAAATGATATCTGGAAAATAGATGAGCTATTTAAAACTGTAGAATGAACAATTCCAACACACTCTGACACAGGCACTGAGATACTGGAAAAGAATTCAGGAAACAGATTGTGGAGAATGGCCTCCATGTACTTCAGGTGACATAAAATTCCCAAAAGATTGGGTACATAAAGAATATTTTAGAATTGTTTTGCTAGTTCTTATCTAAAATAGAGTTTCAGTACTATTTTTCAGTAGTAATGTAATTCTAGAATAAAAAACAATGTTTTAGTCTTAATTCTTAAATAATAATTAAAGAACATGGAGTTTTTTAGTGTATTGCAATTTTTAGGTCACAGGGAAACAAAAAAAGAAAAACAAAACAAAAAAAGAAAAAAAAAAAAAAAGTAAAGATTTAAGGAAAATGCTGAGAGTCCTGAAAACTGCTGTGCTCCAGCTGCAGGGCTAGCAGTTTTCCACTGCACCAAAGATTTTCTTCTCCAGATTATGGAAAAAATGTCTACAGAGACTACAATAGATAGATAAAAAATCCATGGGTGCTTCCATGACTTTTTGTTACACAGAGAGGATGGGTAGAGTGAAGGTAATCCAATTACATTCCATATATATATATACAGGTAAATTTACTGGAAGGAAGTTTATAGAATAAAATCTATGACTGAAATTTTATGCTCAAAGATTGAAAAAAGAGTAAGTTTTCCTGTGAAAACTTGCTAGTCATTTAATATCCAAAAATTAATCTAAGCAGATGGAACTGTAAATTCCAAGTAGAATGAAGGAACACATGCACACCTATCTACACAACACTGTCGTTCTGGCTCTGTAGTATGCACAATTGCACTATTTGCACTTTCATTTTTTCACAGTTAGGTTTATAATTTTAATTTTATGGTTAATGCTACTTTAGGACAACTTCAAATATTAGTATAGCTTAATGGGAAAAGGATGAAAAATGTGTAAAAAGGATTTTGTGACTGATGGTAAAACAGTGACAAAGTGCTAGTCTGCAACTTGACTTCCTGGGCATAATATGTGATTGGCATAAACCAGGATGCCTAAAGAGCATCTCAAAATACACTAAGGAATTTGCAGCTATGAGGTCTTCATTTTTTCATTCACCATAAAACTCTGCCTAAAATATCTATTTTAAAATGTTGTAGGAGAAAGTTTGTGTGAATTTTTCCCTCAGGTTTTCACCAATTTTTGTTCAGGTAATATCTCTTACTTGCCTCTCCCTTATGATTATTGACAACAAGGATGTTATACCTTGTTTGTTGTAGAAGAGTTTACAACATAAAATATTTGTGCTTTTTTGCTACCTTGAACACACTTTTCAGCTATCCATTCTACCTTGTACTGAACATCTCAGCTATCCATTCTCTCCCTTGTTAGTTTTACATTACATTCTTCTCCTGGTTCAGTCAATACCTAACTCAATTTGAACTAAAGACAGGTTCTCACTCAAAAAACATACTAAAATCTAGCATGACTGCAGTACTATCAATTAGTCAACTAGCACATGCTTATGAAAACCTTCACAGAAGTAAAGAAGCCTCACACGCATAAATACATAATCTTTTATTGTCTGCTCTTTTTTATCTACATTTTTGATAGGTTGATTTCTGCCAGCAGTTAGGCACCCATGCCCTCCTCTTGCTTGCTCACCCTCCTCTCCTGCAAGATGGGAAAAAGTGGAAGGGAAGAAGCCTCATGAACGGAGAGTGGTCAACAGGTAAAGCAAAAGTTGAGTATGCAAACAAAGAAATAATTTATTCACTACACCTGACTAGTAGCCTTCTCATTTCTGGAAAACAGTGGAAAAAAAAACCAAAAAAACCCTTGATGCTGTGCAAATGTTTTTCAGCCACAGCAAAAATTTTGGTGTGTTATCAACACTATTTTAGTCACAAATCCAAACCACAGCACCATACAGGCTATGATAAAGGAATTAACTTGATCCCAGCCAGATCCAGTGCAACATCTTTTATTTCTTAGATTTGCATTGTGATTAAATCTGTAATCTTTAATTCAAGCTAGACAAAGACACACCACAGTACATTTCCTCTACTTGGCAGTAGGATTAGTCTGTTATTGAAAGATTGGTTCCAAGGTTGTATTTTGAATCACAGAATATAGCAAGAATCTGGATAATTAGATTCTAAATCATGAAGTTATGAAAGACTTTTTCCATCCCACCTGTTTTCCCTTTACACCTACCCCTAGAGTTACCCCATACAGAACGCAATAACTTACTGCCATTACTGTTATTATCCTGAGAAATATAAATCCTGTAATTGCTGCCATCTATGTGGTTATTCTGTCAATTTCGTCCAATGATGCTTGCAGCATCCTGTATTAAATATTTTAAAGATGCATTGAACCAAATGCATCAAAATTTAAAGATATTATCTCTAAGTTCTCAGTAAATGTAAACTTTTAACTCCAAAGTGGGCTTTTATCAAGCTTGTGCAAGTCTCAGCTTCTGTTTCAACTCCTTTCAGATTCATCTTTATTTCTATATTTTTTTATAAAAAAGTAGTTAGCAGATGCTGTAAGTGTCCTAAGACTGCTTACTTTGGAGCTGTTATGTATTCCTATCCCCCAGGAAGTTGAAAAATTATCAGTGTGTTTTACATATTAGTTATATGTACTTATTTCCAAGTCTGACTTTATCATGTTTCATGTCATTGTTACTGAGGTGGTACAAGAACCAATCCATCACAGACTACTTTAGTATTCTGCTTCATCATTCTATGCAGTTATCAAAAAATGAATCCTTATCCTTAAAAAAAAACCCCTGTCTTTCTGTTTGAGGTTTATAAACCTATGGGATTAATATTACCTTTTATAAGAAAAATTATAGGACAAATAAACCTGGGATCCTATTTCATGCCTTGATTGACCTCTTTATCCTCTTATAGAAAGGGTATCCCTTTGTATATTGCTTCTATCCTTACTCCAGCCTGAATTTATCCCATTGCCCTTTCAGCCACTTCTCTCTTCCCATCCTTCTTATCTAACAAGTCAGAATGTCCCTTCTAAAATTCTGAGCTGAACACAATCTAGCCTTGCTCTCCTTGGCACCTGTGGCTTGCCATAGGGTCAGACACTATCTTTCCTGCATGTCAGACAGGTTTCCCTCAACTTCTTGTGGCCTGTCTGATAAGCCATGCCTATACTGCTGAGATGGGAGCCAGGGATTCCCTTTCCACTCGAGAATTCTTAAAAAATAAAACTAGTTTAGCCAAGACTAAGCAGAGTAGAGTTCTAAGAAAACTGAGAACTATCTAGTCAGTACAAACACTACTGTCTTTCATTAGAAATGGAAATATGTTATCAACCAGGATGCAATTTAATTTGTAAATGCACAAGAAATGGAGAGTGATTTAACCAATTATATTCCAACCAATTCAAAACAATTATATGTTTCTAAAGCTTGCTAAAGAAAGTAGATTCTATTTGATGCACAGTGCATGAAAGCATGATCTTGAGAATTTTCCTAGTCAGATATTAATTTACCTATCTTCTAGTTCTAAATATTTGGAGAAAAGTAGTGATGAACTTAGTTACTGAATTAAAATTTGGCACAAGTGAAAATTGAAAAATGATATTTCTACCTTATGTATCTAAAAGGTGCTATTAGGTCTACTTCAGACCAATGCAGGCTTTGAAGATTTATATGAAAGCACTGGGAAAAAGCAACAAGAATGAGAACTTCAGTCTAATATTTTTTAGTACTAAAAATATTATTTTAAATAATAAAATAAATTTAAAAATTAAATAAAAACAATAATAAAAATGTTATTTCCAAAACCACCATAGGATTAACCTCAATAAAAGCACTGTGTTATCTCATATGTAAGCATATTACAGTGTCCCCTGTCGTGTGGTGCAGTGCTCCCCTGGTGAAAGTGTAACAAAAAATACAGCAATTTCCTATTGGAAGGAAAATATCTTTGAAATTCCTCAAAGGAAAAACTGAAATCATCCTGCAGAGTTCTCTATGAAGTAGTTCCAGACTTCCTACAGAAGATAGGAGCTATAAAGAACTGTAAGTGCAACACTGCCCTTTTAGCTGGAGTTACTAGATAAGATATGAGATGAAAAGCCACTGCAGTTTCTCATAATTCCCTGGTTCAAGAATTCAGCGTTGAGAGATTACATTAGTCATAGAAAGTGTAACACTGGCAAATGTATAAAATATTAATGGAACGACTCACTAAGTTGCACTTAAAACAATGTGGTTATTAAACATACTGTTGTTAGAAATGCTATTCATGATGACTCAGTATTGCAGAGCCCTTAAGGATATCACAAAGACTGGTACCGTTCCCCAGATAAGGACTTTCCACAGTGTATCTTATTTAATACATATACAAAGCACCCAAAAGAACAAAACCTGCCTCAAAACAACAATTAAATCTAAAAGCAAACTTTCCAGATTTAAACTTTTTTTTCATTATTTAATGTCTTAATGGTTTAATATCAAAATTGCACAAGCTGAAAATGCAGACTTGTTTTTGTAGCATTATTACAGACTCCCATATCAGAGAATCAAGTCTTTTTTCTTCAGGTGGATATCTAGAATACTTGGACTTATCAGCTTATAATGCAGCTTGCTGAATTGGTGTACAGATGTGCTTACACATGCAACTGTGTGACTGCATGTCCCTCTTCATTGTGGTTTGAACCCAAAAAACCTTGATGCTAACATTATATATAAATTTATAAATCTCTGCAAGTGGTTTGATCAGTGCATAGGATTCTTCTTTTTTGTTAGTTACAGGGCTTACAGATCTACTTAGTAAAGCAATACTAAGAAAGAAAATAATTTTAAAATATAAGATTCTATTCAGTCCTTTATAAATACAGTATGCTCATTATCTCCTGAAACATTGTGCATGGAATTTTTTTTTTACATCAATATAGAAACATTACGTCAAAAATCAATTCACAAACACACCAGGGGGGCAAGGAAAACAAAAAAAGGAAAAAAACCCCAAATATTTATATAGATGAAAAATAATATTAAGGAAATATCAAGTACATATTTTTTAAAAAATTGAATTTTAGCAATTCTACATTCCAAATTGTAATCTAATTTTTTCAATGTAAAAATGCCATTCATTGATCGTACACTTCCATCACTGCATCAGATGAAAGATACAGCCCACAAATTTAAGTGATATGTTTCCATGCAATCAAATGTTTTAAACTGTCAGAGTTAATAATATTAGTTATAGTAATAGTAATAGTAATAGTAATAATAGTAATAAATTTTATTTCTAAAGCCAGCTGTTCTGATTCTTATTTCCTTCAGATGAATGAAGAATGTCATTCATTCACAGCATCCCTAGTTAGGAAATCAACCATGGGCAGACATACCTGTGCTTGGTTTTCTATCTAAATCACATGAGCCAGAATTTGTGAGAATTTGTCAGTCTTTAGCATCACTGTTGAGGGACAGCAAGTCATATCCCTGTCTTCTGAAAGTGTTGCAGAAAGAACCACTGTGGTTTTTGTACAGGTAAACCTGGAAGCTGAGAAATCCTTGCAAATTCCATGGACTTTTTCTTCCAGTATAACATTCTTAGCTCTTAAAAGACCAATAAATAAAATTATCATTAGTATTTCCATTACAAATAGAACAGTTTGGATTGGAAAGGGCCTTTAATGATCTTCTTGTCCAAACCCTTGCAGTTATCAGGGACATCTAAACTAGACCAGAGTTCCATCTAACCTGGCCTTGAACATCCCCAGGCAACCACTACTTCTTTGGCCAATGTGTCTTGCCACCCTCAGATTAAAGAATCTCTCCCTAACATCTCATCTAAACATTTTCTCTTTCATTTCAAAAACATTATTTCTATCACTACCTGCCCTTGTAAAAAGTCCCTCACCATCTCTCTTGTAGGACCCCCTCAGTTACGTGGAGGCCACAATTAGGTAATGACAAATCCTTCTCTTCTCCAGGCTGAACAATCCTAATTCTCTCAGCCTTCCCTTGTAGGAGACATGTTCCATCCCTCTAATCAGAGAATATTCTGGGTAGGAAGGGCCCCACAAGGATCATTGAGTCTAACTCTTAAGCGAGCAGCCTGACCAGTGATCAAACCCATGACTGACCTAATTAGCAATGTACTCTAACTAACAGAGCTAACCTCAGGGCCAGTCCCTCCCCGGACTGGCTCCCACAGGTCCATGTCCTTCCTGTGCTGGGATCCCAGAGCTGGATGCAGCATTGCAGGTGAGGTCTCACCAGAGCAGAGCAGAGCAGAGCAGAATCCCCCTCCTGTCCCTGCTGCCCACACTGCTTTTGTGTCAGCCCAGGACAGGTTTGGCTGTCTGGGTTATGAGCGCCATGGCTGGGTCATGTCCAGCCTCTCATCCAGCAGCACTCAAGTCCTCAGCAGGGCTGCTCTCCATCTGCTCCTCTCCAGCCTGTGTTGATACCAGGGGTTGCCTCAACCCAGGTGCAGCACCTTGTGCTTGGTCTATTAAACTGCATGAGATCCCTCCCCGTGCACTCACTTCTCAGGCTTGTCCAGGTCCCTCTGGATAGCATCCCGTCCTTCAGGTGTGTCAACAGGGCCACTCAGCTGGGTGTCATCTTCAAATTTGCTAAGGGTACATTCAATACCTCTATGTAATTGGTGAAAATATTAAATAATACTGGTCCCAGTATAGATCAGTCCCTGAGCAATACCACTTGTCACTGAAAGGTTTATTTTATTTTATTTTATTTTATTTTATTTTATTTTATTTTATTTTATTTTATTTTATTTTATTTTATTTTAGTGTAAATTAAAGGCTTAGTGTAACCTAGTTCACTTTTATCCACATTCTTATTTGTTTTTTATTGTCTGTGTCTTTGTCTTGGTATGGAATATTCACTCCCCTCATTTTTATTTCAGTAATTTTCCTTAGAAATTTCATTTGCATGAAAAGAATTAAAAAGTTACTTTTGATCCAATATCTTGTACTAAATGATCTGTCATGGGTTCCCTTTGTTTCCTCGTTTGCATGGATTTTTTCCCCCGCAAGATTTCTTCATTATGCCTGAAGCATGTCCTTGTTTCCAATGTCTGCTGTGTAACTCTTAAGTCCCTCAACACAGTAGGACAGGCCTGGGAATCTGATGCTGTGTTTACTGCATGAACAACAACTTAATTAAGTCGTGCTTTAGAAATATCATCAGTGCTTTGTTGCTGCTATTGCACTTGGGCTTGTATCACAGTGTTCTGATAAATGTATTGGGAGAATTGCTTTGTAGCTCGTCTTGTTTCTGGAACATTAGTGGCTAAGGACCCTGGAACAAATTGTTTCTCTTGCACAACTGAGGATAATGCTCTCAGTTCAAAAAAATGAATACAAAAGATTCAGGATGGGGACCAAAAATTTTCAAGGCAGTATATAATTTGAATCAGAATTAGACCTGCATCTCTTTCATTGATATCTCATAGGAATTACAGCAGGAGATTATATTTCTTTTTCCTTTTTTTCTTCCTTGCTTTATTAATACAGAGAAAACCCAGCATTAGATTCCTTATTCCATTCCTATTTACATGCATAGCTAGGGAAGGCAGGAAAACAGAAAAAAAATATGCTTTGTTATGCGTTCTATGAAACCTGGACAAGCATTTGCTATTCAAGTCAATTGTCTTGCACTCTGTGTGGTATATTCACTTGCATCACATAGATGTAAATGAAACGAGTTGGGCTCAATTCTCCATCAATTTTCAGCAAGTGTAATAGTTTGTACCATTGTGAAATAAGTCCAAGGTGAATGCAAACTAACATAAAAAAGACATTTTCACAATTACTGTCCTCACATAATGCGAACAGACCATAGTGCCAGGAGGATCAAAGTTTCAGAGGCCTAGAAAAGGAAGGCTAAAGCTTCTGTTCAGAGATTACTTAAATTTCATATAAAGTTATGATTTAATAGCTTAATAATTGTATAAAATGTCATGGATTTTGGAAATAAAGATGAACAAAAACATGTTCCCAGCACTGTAACAATTGTTAATAGTATAGATATTAGTAAAAGGTTCATGAAGTACAGTTTAGACTAGTTTTTACCTTCAGAATTAATTCTGCACAGCTCATATCTCTTCATATAAAATTAAATAAATTATTTTAAATGTCTGCTTAAAATTGCTGGCGTAAAGTCATTATGAATTTGCTAGTTCTTTACATCTTACTATTCTAGTTGGAACATTAAGCTCACAGAATCACAGAATTGCACAATGTTTTAAGCTGGAAGGGCCCTTTAGAGACCATCTATTCCTAGCCCTGTGCTAAAAGCAGGGACATCTTTCACTGGACCATTTTTCTCAAAGTCACTCAAGCTGACTTTGGATTTGCCAGTGACAGGCCTTGCACAACTTCCCTGGACAACCTCTTCTAGTGTGCCATCATGCTCATTGTAAAAAGTTTCTTCCTTATATCCAGTCTAAAGCAACCTGCTTTCACTTTGAAGTCATTACCTTGTTCTGTCACTACAGACATGTCACTACAGCATAAAGTGTCTCTGTATCTTTTCCATAAACCCCTATGCATTTTCCTTTTTTCCTTCTGTCTCTGAAAACCCAGAATGTCCTCTGAAAAAAACAGGGAGAGAAAAACTTAGAAAAGGCACAGTAGGGTGCAAAACAGGGCCCTCCAGTGCACCTGTCTGGCTGAGCTATGCACCTGATCTCTGCAGTCTGTCCTGCTTTATTACATCCTTTCTTAATGACCTCTGCAGAATCGCAGTCACTATCCCATATGTGCCAGTGCATCAAGGACTCAGTGCCAGCTCCTGGGGCAACTGAAGGAGGGTGCCAGTGCTGGACTCAGACTGGGGCTGTGAGCACCCCTGGCCCTTGATGACTGCTCCTGGTGCCAGTGGGGTCTTGGCATCAGCTACAGGAGCCAGCAGCGCCTTTAATATCCAGCCACTGGGGCAGGGATTGTGCCAGTGCTTCAGGAAACCACAAATGTGTGTGTTTGTAAGCTGGGAAATGTGGGGTGTGTGCCACTCTAGTGAACTCCTACCTCTGCCAGCCCTTCTTATTATTAAGAAGCTTCTAATATTAAGAAGATGAGGAGACACAGCCATCTGTGAGACTGCTGAATGTGAGGGCTGCTGGAGGTTGTGCCTTGTCTGTGGACATCTGTGGAGCCCCAGCTGTGGCTGTGTCCTTGTCTGCTGTGTGTGTCCACGTCTCCATGTGTGTGTGTCTGTGGTGGTGCCTTCACTGCCCCTGTTGTTTGGACCATTCCACGATTTTAGGAATTCCTGTCAGCCATTGGCCTGTGTGCACTGAGCTGGGCAGTGAAGTGTCCTTTGACAGTAGCAGGAACTCTTGCATAGCTAAAGTGGGGCTGGAATTGACACACCAGAGACTTCTGCTTCCTGACCAAGGAGGGGAATGGGAAATCATCACTCATCCCCTGACAGTGCTGGAAGATTATTTACCTGAATTGTAGCCCAAGTGGAATGGTACCGTCATTATTGGACTTTTAAAAAATTCTAGTAGTTACTTACTAGGATTTTGGTCAGAACAGAATTGACAAACATCTTGAGACCCTATAAATAGTGATCCTGAGTGAGGTTGTTTGAGCTGTCCTGGACAGCATCAGGCTGTGTCGATCACCTCCCTCTGAGCAGTATACAATCAAATTCTCAGGTTTGCAAAGTTTAGAGGACTATCACTGAAGGTTGATGATGTGGCCTGGGCTGATATACCCACTCTTAGGGCTCAAAATCCACTCATTGAGAAATGCAAAGACATTAAATCTATTTCATGAACTTGAGGGGAATTTTTAACAGGCATGCCTTGGTACTTTTGTGTGCATTCATCTTTGTGTGTGCACATTGAATTAAACACCCTATGGCATATATAGGATGAATGTTGCCCTCTTAGACCTATAATTTGGTCACTGCTGTAATTTTAATAAATCCTATGGAATCAGTTTGTAAATGTTAAATTAGTCAAAAATTAATACAGCCAGATGGAAGGATCCCCTTCCTTATATAACCATGTTTTCATTAGTAAATTAAAGTTATACTTTGATCATTTTTCTCCCTAATTTCCTCTTGCCAGTGCTCCAACCTCAACAGCAGAGACAGAGAAATGTTTTCTCAAGTGTGCTTGTGAACTTACATTCAGTACAAATACTTGAGGAACAAGATTCACAACCAGCTTCAATTTAAAGCTGTTCAGGAGAGCCGAAACCTTTCTTACATTGTGAGAAACTGTTAAGATCACTACAAAAAGTACTACTTAGTTAGGAGATTAACTACAAGATGATTTTCTCCTCTCTATTGATCCTACATTTCTTCTTAAGTTGATGATCTACATTCTGTAAAAATTTCTCTGTTGACTGTGCAAAAGGATAGATGAAATTACTGTACGCAGAATATTTAGCTGGTGAAAATCTGGTGAGTGACTACAAGAATAACGTTAAACTTTCTAGTATCTAAAGATAGCTGTTCTTCTCAAGAAGTATAGTTTTCAATAATTAGAGTTTTCCAGGTGTGGTAGCTCCCTAGGATCCATTAAAAAAGACTAAAAAACTTGGATGATGTCCTTTGGCTAATGTCTCAATAGGTAAATGTACAACAGTTCTATTATTACAGACTAATTTAAACTCTGCCACAGAACATTTTTGTTACCAGACAAAGAGTTAATAATTGAAATCTTGGGGATTTTATTGTCCTGAAGACTACTATGTCAGACAGACATTGCAATACATTATGAATATATTGCATCCATTCTTTGTTAGCAGCCATTATTCCTTAAGGTATAACATTTGTATTTAGGGTTCACTATCACTAGACTATCTTTCAAACTGATTCTTTAACAGGACTGTGTTTGGGAAACTTGGGCCCCATGCAAATTTCCTTTATGATTTTGGCAATAGTTTCCCCAAAAGGCTTAAATATTCCACAGCCTGTCACCATAATAACAATATATAGTCACCACAGCTGTATGAGCAGAACCTATGTGTACAGAATGGTATGTCTGAAAGGATTTTTTTATATTAATAAATTTGGACAATTTCCCTTTCTAATATTAGTTTAACCAACAAGATGTCTGGTTTTAATTTCTCAGACATTTTGCTTCAAAATGCTCATACTAGCAAAATTATAAAGTGTAGTCCAGATCTGAATTTACTATACAGATTATGATACAGGTATTTTTTTACTAGAAACATTATACAAAATATGGAAGTATTTAAGCCATGCAATGTTAAATGATGTTATTTTTACTTTTTCCTCAATAGGTATTTTTACTATAGAAACATCCACAATGGCCTTAAGAGCAGTTTAGTTCTTTCACGGCTTGGATTTACTTCATGTAACTTACAATGTGTACACTGTAGAAGTCTCTGTGAGAGGTGGTATCTCTGCCATCCTCTTGTACCTAATGAAGGGAAATAGCCATGTATATGTTGCATTATGTCTTATTTGATTCAGACCTATAAATCAGGTAGGCAATCTTAGAGTATCCATTTCATTGTATAGACTATGATGGGAGACTAACTCCACAGAGTAATTTATAATGGTGTAAAAATGCTTGCATTTTCTTTATCCTATGAAGTACCTACCTCTTAACAAACATTATATGCACCTATCTTGTATTTACAATGTCAGCTCTGTAGAGAATTGGCAATTGTTTCATATATGTGCCATGTAAAGTTTTGAGTTGCAGCAAATATTTTTAGGCACCACAGGCAATAATAATATAGTTACAAGAAGAACTAATACTAAAATAAATAGGTATGAGAAAGCATTCTCTCCCATAATATATGCTAGAATGAAGGGTCTAGGACAAAAAAAGCCCACATGTGTTAAGACAACAAGTTGTCTGAAGTTCTCATTCATAGGAGTGCATGAGGTTTTTAGACGGATTTATAGAAATAGATAAATAACACATTAGAGTGTAAAAAAAAGAAAAAAAAAAGTGGAGCAATCCTATTGTTCATGAGGGTGAAAAACTCTTGTTAGGATGTTGTGTCACTAAATTGTATTTTTGTAATATAAAGTCTGTATTTCTTTAAGAGACTGAATTTTGTGTCCACAAGTGTATAGGGCATTTCTGTGAATTAACATACTAAAAAAAATGTAGTTTTGAAAACTGTGTCATTGTTTTGTCTTTTAGAGTGGTCCTCATTTCAGCTTTATATTTGGCCAAGAACATGAAAGTAATTCTTTCAAATCGGACGACTGCATTCTTTTCAGCAATGTTAGGTAACTGTTTTCTGGAGTTTCTTATGACCTAAGTGGTCATGTTAAAGGGCTTATGCTTCTTTGAAGCACAAAAGCAGAATGCTCTTAGTTTTTTTTTTCATAATACACAAATAATATACATCTGTTTTTCATCATAGGTACTTATATTAGTTTCACAGGTAGTATAATAGCAGTAAATGAAAATATTGAAGTATCAGCCCTTAAAAAGTTATGCTTCAATAAAAAAAATATTAACAGTCATTTTACAAAAGTGATGTTTTTTGTTTGTATTTCCAGTATGAAGGATGATTCTAAATATTTTACTCATATTTTCATTAAGATTTACCAGAAAACATAGCCCCCTATTAATTGTGGTATTAACCTTATGAGGGTAATTCCTCCTTTGTACACTTCCTGATTTGTGGACACTGAAATATTTTCATTTCTTTCATAGTGTAGTGCTATTAGTACCATAGAGTATTTTGAAGTAATATTCATTACAACACACTGTAGCAATTACTAAAATGATGTGATTCTTTTTTTTTGTCTATTTTTTTCTTTTAAGCTGTCTGGACAGATCTTGTGGATGTATTCAAACATACACCAGGGAATGTTTGCACAGCTTTTATGGTGTGCTTTAAGAAGCTACACAATTTTTGGTTTTGAGAAAGAGCTTTGCCCTGAAGGATAAATCCTTTAGAGCTAAGAAAAAAGGGAACACAAGGACTCAGGAGAAAAAAAAAAAGTTTCACGAATATAGAGAATGCTTAGTACAAAGGAAGGAGGAGGAGACATCTGTTGATTAAATGATTTTTAGAGATAATTAAGTGCATTCATCCAGAAATAACAAACATTACACATCATTTGCAGGCACACATGACTTTCTTGAAAACAAGAGAGAATTAAACAGAACCTAAAAAATAATCAGCAGCATGGGATGGGGGCAGTCAAAACTCTGTCACTGACATGACCTTCCAGATTTTGTACAATCTTTAATGAAAAAGTAGAAGCAACCAAGTGCTGGATGATAGATTAATAGGGTATAAACATAGGTATAGGAAGCTGAAATTAAACTATCCTTTTCCAAAGTATTGATCAGCTTTTCATTTCATAAGTAATCAATCAATATTCACCAATAATACTACAGTTTTATTTATTTCATATTATTCTCACCTCAAGGACTTCATATCTGTTTTTCAAAATATTAGGTATATTTATAAATTATTCATCCTGATGAGAAGTTTCTGATACATTTTCAAATATGACAGATATATGAAGAAGAATTCAAGGACAAAATACTCTGTAATTCAGAGGAGTTATGCTCTGTGAACTACGGAGTTAGGGCTACTATATACCTTAACAGGCAGAATATAAACAGAAAGACATAGTAATGTGACATTTATGCCACCTTAACAATTTCTACTTGGAGTATTTGTGATTAGTACTACATTTGATATTTTTTAATGCTTTGACAAAAAATTGTTATTTCTTCAAGAGAAAATACTTCTGATCAGAGTGGTCTCTAGCAGTTCATGTTTCAGAATTATCACTTGAAACCTACTTCCCAGGGACATGAAATATTTGAAACAGTTACTGTTGCAACCAAGTTTCACCAGGAATTTTCACCTTTGCTTTTAATTCCTGTCCTTCTGTATACTTATCTGTGCTTCTCTAACTCTTTGACTCTGGGCTTCATCTTCTTCATCTTCTGCTCCTATTGGCTCAGAGAGCACCGATAAAGAACACACATGAAAATAACAAACCCATTTATACATTTATATGTAGCTAAGATTTAATTTCGATATCTTATGCGTTTTATATATGCAAAGCTAGTATGGGATCAGGTTCTATGAAGTAAGACATTGTTTTGTTTTAAATATAATATATTCATAGATGTGTTTGACCAAGATACACTCTTGAGGGATGAGCTTGACCCTAGCCAAGTAGCTATTGACTTTTTCCCAACTGGTGCTTTACAAGAAAAATGTGATGGGTTGCCCTTGGCTGGCTGCCAGGTGCACAACAAGCAGCTCTATCAATCCTACTCCATCAACAGGACATAGAGAAAATAAGCTAAAAAATTGTTGAAATAAGGACAGGGAGACCTCTGCTCCACCTGGAGCACTTCCTCATCCTCTCTCTTCAGTTCTCACATATTCTCTCTCCTCTCTCCCAGCTGCTGGTACATAGTGCTTTTCACCATTTCCTAAATATGTTATGGTAGAGGTTCTGTAATGTCAGATTTGGCAGCAGGTCCCTCTTGGAGCCAGCTGGAGCTGTCTCTAGAACAAAGAAGACGTTTCTAGTGTCTTCTCACCAGAAACCACCCTTGTATCCCATCCACCTGCTACAAAAACCTTGTCCAAAAAAAAAAAAAAAAACCCAAAAAAACCCCCAGAAAGTTAAAAAAGCCACAGATTGCAATGAGCAGATGAACTTATGAGACAGGTCATTCCTGATATTAGCCAAAAATAAGGCTTGCAGAATCAGCAGCAATCCATGCACTGCAACCTTGCTAAACCACTATTTAGCAAGGCTAAAGGAATTGTCATACCATAAGCAGTAAGTTACAGAGGAACTTTTCTCACACATTTAGACTGGGCAGAATTGTATCAGGGTTTTTTCTTTTTTTTTAGTTGTTTAGCTTGAACTTCTTCAAAAGTTCCTGAAGAAAAGGAAGTAAATGTAGTACTGATAAGGAAGCTGTCAATATTGCTATAAGAAGCTACAGAGCATCCAAGAAGATTTTCCTGTGCATATCACGTGCAAAAGACTTGAGGAGTAAGAACTATGGTAGGAAAGTGTTGGCACTCAACACATTAACATGTGCTCCAATAGATTCCATGCTGCCCCTGAGCTTGATGAGAAGACATAAAATAGGCCAGATGCTGAATAGTATGAACTAATTCTTTGAATAAACCAGTTTTTAGGTGCACCAAAGGATTTTACTCATTTCCCAGCCATAAGAAAAATGTCTGGTCCTATTCCCAAAACCCTAAACACTTCTGTATATATATATATATATATATATATATATATATATATATATATATATATATCTGGCTATTTTACATAGTATGGGAGATACATAGTGTGGTACACTATTTTACACAGTGTATAGTTTACATAGTGTGATGGCTTTTGTATTCCCTTTAAACATGTCCGGAGTACTGGGGTTTTTTTCCTTACCTATTGAAGACAATCAGCCAATATCATAACTAAACCAGTATGTTAATAGAATCTTTACTGATCCAAAAAGATTGGAATGAGATTACAAGTAGATTAACAGAATTAAGAAAAGGATCTAAAGTAGAATAAAATCTTTATTTTCTTCAATTTCAGGAATGAATAATTCATTTTCAAACAATAGGTTTTTGTAAAAACTCAGTAAAAAGATGGAAGACAATTAAGAGGCTTTTATTTTATATTTTCATAATCTCTTTCTCTACTACACCTGCTGTCCTGCAGTTTTTACTCAATTCATTTGTGAGGTAACTTAAGAACAGAAAAAAGAAATCATCTTCCTTGTCTCATAGAGACAAATTCATTTTCTTTCTGACTGAATATGACCAAATTAAATGTGATATAAAATGCGACTGGTTTCATGATTTTCAAGTTGTGATACATGTCAATGTATGTGTCATGTATTAATGCATTTTCAACTCAGGAAATGATTAAAAATTTATTAAATTAATTTGCATGCATGTTTATTTACCTCAGTTCCTTCAGTTAATGAAATATTACTGCAGGTAGAACACAGACTTTCTAATTTAGGTGCACTCTTGCAAAAATTTAGATAGAAAGAATAGGAGTAATTAAATTCCCTACAGAAGTAGTGAAAATTATATTCTAATTTCTGACTAAGAACTGATAAGAAATGATAGGCATAAACATCATGTTCACCTGCCTGAATCAGTTTTTCTTATCACCTTCAGAGGATAAGACTTAATCAAAAGGGATTTTTCTTTCTAATAGAAAAAATCCCAAACCCCCAAATGGATCAAAACAAAAGCTGAAAATAGCACCTGAACCCACCATTTTTTATTGTAATCTCTCTACAAATAGTTCCATCCCTCTGCGTGAGCCCTAACTGTTGGATAAGGTCAGTTTGCATTCCTCCTAACTCCATTACGAGCCCATCCACAACAACACAGTGACCTGTCTTCAAAAAAATATGAGATCTCCTACTGAGGATACCCCTCAGACTGCTTGTCACTGAAGTGTTCCAGGAGATGAAAGTTCAAAGTCATTCTATCTGACAGGGTCAAAAAAACAAGTTTACAAATTCCTACTTCATTCTTAAGCTACATCACTCCTATCAAATGAGACAAGATGTTTACACAAATTTGACACTGTCAAATACATGTAGGTTTTGGGGTTTCTTGGTGGTCTTGGATCATGCATCTGAGTTATACTTGAGTCCCAATGAGAAGAGAAGAACCTTTTTCCCCAAAACAGGCACTTGTAAGCAGGCATGACAAATTAAAGTGTCACTGGCCAGTGAGCATCCAGGCTAAGAAGAAGAGTAAGTAATGAATGTCAGGGTAAAGCAGTCCTAGAACATAGGCAAACTCAAATGCTGTGTGATACCAAATTAGGGGTGAATTCCAGTTATGGGGTATTTTTCTTGATTGAACTCCATGACAAAAACAATCTTGTCCTCTTCTTTGTAATTGCAAGACAATTTAAGCACTCCATATTTCTTACTTGATTCAGCCTTAACATATATTTGGGTTTGGCTTCATTCTTCCTCCATATCTAGTATTTGTGTCATGAATTTAGGAGATTAGGAGTGCTTTGGTTTTAAATACCCTTTTTTTGGTGTCTTTCACATCTGCACAGAATTGTCCCATGTATTTATGCTTTTTTCCTATTTGATTTATGTGATCCCACTAATATAGCATTTCCCCAACACAATTACAGTCTAATACATCAGACTGAAGACTTGGAAATTTCTGATTTTCATATCAACTTTGAATTTTAACTTTATTATATTTTTTCCTCCTACTTATGCAATTTTCCTGTGATTCTTTACATTTCTATCTCTGGTATGTACCTCTTTGAGTGATAGCCAGGGGATTATCATGCTAACATCCTTTTAATCTCTGCTTATCTTAAATCAAATCAGCTTAATTCCCTGGCTACTTTAGTTGCTTCATTCTTTTCAAGTCTGTACTCCTGGTTAAGAAGTGGCCAAATATGAATGCAGACTTGAATCTTATCACTATATATTTAAAGTCGATTTCTGAGATAGGTTCTGAATCAATGAACAAAGACTTCACAATGAGACATCAGTCAAGATGACATATTGAGAAGTTTACTTTAGCTACTGAAAAAAATTTACATTTGCCTACAAAATGAGAAGAATCCATCTTACACTTAAGAACAGTGACTCATGGACAGAAGCAGATAAATCAGACTTGATGTCTTCTAAAGCCTGTAACCTACAGAATTTGAGGGAGTACCTTATCTATAAACTTCAACTAGTTTAAAAAAAATCCAAGCCGTACATCACAGAGCAATGAGAAAAGAAAGGGAGAAAAACACTATCAATTAAATGAGTATTGCTATAGAATGATTTTGAAGATGTGTCTGAACCTCATCAGTTTATGAAATGGATCTAATTATATAGCTCTCTTTTGTTATCACTGCATATTATTCAAAAGAAATGAGTAGGTGGGAAGCTACTTCCTAGCTTTTAATTCCATAAGAGAACAACTCACACCTCTAGAAATTCTAGTCCCATTCAGGAAAGAAAAATAATAGTTTAAATTTGTTTAATTCCAAAATGAAAATATTTATATGTATAAACAAATTCTTCCAGAGTAGATGTGAAGCTTATGTATAGCTACTATGTTTAATTTTCTGTACACTGTCAATAATTGACATATTTGAGAAGTGCTGAAATCAGGGATTTTTTTACATCTCTTTTTGATACCTACACACAAAGAATCTGGTTTGCAAACCAATACTTTTTTTTTTTTTTTCCAAACATCAGGCTAAATATAGAAGCCTAGTAACTTTTTACCATTTGGATTCCACAAACATGTATAGCATATGCGAATACACAGAACCATCTAAATATAGACTGTATATAAATGTATGTAAACTACATTTGTAATATGTATGCATTTTAGTATACAAACTACATTTTATAGACATATCACTTACAAATTAGAAGCATATTTAAAAAAATAGCATAGAGAGACTTCTTTCACTTTTAAAAATGTTGTGATGCAGGGACATACCTGTGACCAGTCTTCTAATGAATTTAATCTCATAAAACCCAAGCATTATTCATTTTAGCATAGTAAATGTCTTTTCTATAATGGATATGTAATTGGTACTAAATGAACTATGCTGATGGCTGTGCTTTGTTTGCTTATATATTTTTCAAAGGTGTGGAGAATAAAATCCACTTTTTATGACCTTTTTCTTTGTTTAAGCTAATCAGTAATGCAAACCAATGACAATTAGTGTATTTTATCTTGTTTATTGTCTGGATTTTATTTTCATTTTGGCTGTGACCACAGATTATTTCTGTGTGTACAACTGAATAGTCCTTACACAATAAGAGCTTTGACTTAACACAACCCTAGGCCAGATTAAATTCAATCACATGGAAAAGGGAAGATTTGTAGACCACTCTCAGTTCAAAATTATCATAGCTCCACTCTTCCAATTATTGGTTATAAACCCAGAATATTTTACTGCTATTTCTACAGACAGATAGAATTGTTTTCAAACATTCAGCAAAATTGTTCATATTTGTGAAACATTAGTGACATTTTTAATTGAAACAATTGCTTTTTTTCAACCAGTTCTAGTGTTTAAATGAAGATATACTTTGTGGAACACACCTGAAGCACAAAACAAGGAGAAAAAACAGATACAAAAGACAAAATTTATTGAACCAAAATTAATGCTCCATCATGGCAACCATTTACAAAATAATTAGAGCACTCATCCAAGATTTTACAAATATTTCCTCTTCCACCTAACAAGTATTTGAATATAAATGTTACTTTTCTGGTAATAAATGCTAAAAATAACCTGCATTTCTCTTACTAATGCAGTCATGTGGTACTTCCATGTTGGATTATGCTGTTTCGCATTTAGTCTATCTCATATATTCCCACTTCCTGTGTTTGTACACAACATTATGAAGAGACATAATGGAAAAGAATTATTTTTTCGAATGTATTTGCTTTCAGTTTGGATAAAAAACATCTATGCACAATCTCACCTTCTGAAAGACTATTGTAATGAAAAAATTGGAAAATACATCCAATTACTCTAATAAGTCTGCTGCCCAAGTCACTCGCTTTTTATCTAGATTTTGGCCATATAGAACTCATACTGAGTCCCCTGGGAACATTGTGTTAGTAAAAGCTGAAAAAGAGGGCTTCCATGGTAATTGAAGTCAGTGGAAAATTTTCTAATTATTTTAATTGAATTTACATCAGGCCTTCAAGGGAGATGACCATTAGTATTTTATCACTTAGCTTTTATGCACAGAGATGCAACCAGAACCTTCAGGCCAGATGAGACATTCAGTTGCACTTGGTGATTAGAAGAGGTATTTCTTGTAGCATTATCACAAAAATAACTAACAATTCAGAGCACTTAACTGAGTAGTGAAATATTTATTTTCTCAAAGTTGTCCCTAACTAGAAGCAAAAGCTTAATCACTAGTATCCTACAACCTAGCTAAACATTTTTAGCAAGTCATAGACCTGTGTTGCATTGAGTTTACTGGCTCCCGTTTCACCACAGTCCCACCCTGCCATCAAATTAGCAAATGAATGTTCCATCCCTCCAAATATGGAGTTGTAGACATTATTCCCAGGCATATTAATACACATTTAACTTTAAGGAGGTCCTTTACCCCCACTGACTTTGAGGGTACTCAAATTAAGTAATCAGTTTGAAGAAGGTTCTTATATACTTACCTGAATTAATTGTCTCACTTTCAGATTAATTTTTTTAAGATTATATTACTTTTATCTTCCAAATTAAAATAAAAATTAAGTAGTCAATATATCATTAGAAAAGGAATTTGTGTGACTGTTGTAAATTAACCCCACAAAATGCCAAATACCAAGTCCTAGAGAAATATAAATTGACTTTGGACTGAAGATTTTAGTTCCAAAATGAAAGCTTAAATACTCAAAAATGCAGTTTTCTGAGACGTAGTATTTTCAGTTGATGCTTATACTTAAAATTATTCCAACACAAAATTCCTAGAAAAAGCAAAATATCTCACAGAACTGTAAAAATAAATGATAGCAAATAACATTTTAGAGCTTATCATGAATAGTTTTAATGGATCTCTTTAGTTTTAGAGAGGGAAGGATAAAAATGACAACGAAGCACAAGGCACTTAAGACATTTTTCAACCCATCTCCTTGCCTCTATTAAAGATAAGATGAAAATGCCCGGCTGATCCAGAGATTTAATTTGAAATAAGGTGCATAAACTTTGATACCTCCTCATGGGTTTCTTAGCTCTGCCACAGATCTGCTATATTCTGCATACTGTATAAACACAGTTCTGAAGGTAATTCTCACACTAAAATTAGAAAAAAGGATAACATGCATATTTAATACCTCCCTGAAGTGTTTTACTTCAGCAATAAAGCATAGCAGTGAAGTAAGAAAAAGCTTGCAGTTGCTTTCCTGCGCTGTTTGCCTAAAAGGGATCACATTGCAGCATTTGTTTTATTATGTAGAAACAGATTCATTTGAATAGGAATGCATTTTCTCCACATCCTTTCCAATTTATAAGGAGAAACAAAAACAAGAAAAAAATAAGTCAGACAGCTGGAAGAGGCTCATAGAGCAGTCTTTGTCAATTTGGATTTAGAAACAAAAATCAAATAAAAAAATAATTCTACAATTTAAAGTACAGTATTCCCTTTAATAGGACTTTTACAAAGCAAAAGTGAAAATGGGTAGGTGGTTACCTGACTGCATTATTTCAGAAAATGAGATTTGCTGTAAAGTTGAAAGCATATAGACTCATACATATTTAGTTGTTTGTTTCTTTTTTTTTTCTGGACTCATTAGCAAACTTTTGAACACGAAAATGCTAATAAGAGAAAAGTATAGCGGTATATTTTACCTTACCTTCATACTTTCATCTACCAAGCAATTGCAATTTCTTGCAATTTCTGACACAAAAAAAGAAAAATACTATGGAAGTTATAATCCTGCAATTTTACAGTTTACTGGCATCCATGGCATTAAAACAGTGAATACTAATTAAATTAATGCCTATCCTATTTAGAATTTAGGAGAAAATATTTCACATTATGATAGACAATGGGAATAGTAAGATCTATATTTTAATTTCTTGGGGCAAACATATAATGAGGTGCAACAGAAAGAAACTGAAAGACAATTGTGAATACTGTACTCATAATAAGTGTTAGTTCAGAATTTAATTGTAGCCATCTAATTGGTTGGTACTTTTTAAAACTTTGATTATAAAGTGTGATAGACAAATAAAAGTGCAAAGTGTTCTTTTTTCTTTCTTATGTATTTTGTATCTTAGCAAACTGCAACGATAGAACTAGACTAAATGACAATAAATGTGGCAAATGAAAAAAGTTGTAAATATTTTACCAGTCAAATTTTGTTTTGATTTGCATTATTTTAAACATCTAGGATCACAGTAGACAGCAGATTTATTCCAAGAAAGTTATTGTAAATTCAACAAAAGACTGTGGCAGAAAATATAATTTGAATGCAGCTCTTCAAGTATCTCATGCAGTAGTATCAAGTCTATTTTTTAGGCTGATTTTCCAAGCCATATCTGTCTTCCCATATTATAGCTGTGTTTTTGCTGTGCCATTTATGCTTTTTTTTAAGTTGTATTATATGTACTGTGAGGAATATATGAATGCTGAAATGAATATGAGAATAAATATGTATATGCATAAACATATGTACATAAATATATAAAATTATGTTCTATATGTATGAATGTGAATGCATTAATTACTAAAATAGGAGCACAACAGAAATAAGCATGAGAGCATTTTTGATGTAGCCCACTGTGTTCAAGTTAGACATGAAAATTCACAAGTGTCTTGAGCATTGTCAGTAAAGAACAGCTGAGACTCAAACATAAACCAATGAAGTGATCCAGCTGACTACTAAATCATCATGCTGACTATTAAGTGTGGCTACTAACTCAAGGATTGTCTTCATAAATGAGGGGACGTTTGTTTATGCATTAATTTGAAATAAGATGAGGCTTCACTTAAGTCAGTTATATGAGTCCAACAAATCACTGATTTTTTTTTAATGTAAATTCAGCATCATGTTCCTGTAAATAGTTTAAACTGTAAATTTAAACTATGATAACATATAATATGTGAGGCTACTTTGCCTTTGACTTGGTTTGTCTTTTTTTCTTTTTTTTTCCCCTCTGTGGGGTTCATGCAGCAATTTGTCCTCTTGAAGTGTAAACTCCTCTGATCAAAATCTAAAATCATAACTGGACCCAGAGAAAGCAATGGTAATTTCTTGAAGTATAAAAGACTTTTTCAGTCTCACATAAAAAAGGCTCTTGACTGTCAATATTCTCTCTGGGAATTCTCCAGACTTTGCTAATGAAACGTTTTAATGTTTCTCTAGTGGCAAAAAAAAAAAAAAAAAAAAAAAAAAAAAAAAAAAAAAAAAAAAAAATAGAAGAACGACAATTATTCCATTTAAGACTGCTTTAGAATAGCTTTGGGTCTGGGTCATTCAAATCAGGTCTTTTTTCTCTTGTGTTTTTCTTATGTTCATCATGCCTACCTTTTTTTTTTCTGATAACCTCAATATGAATATGTCATCTGCTCTAAAGATTTAACCTTGCTGAGGCCTATAAAATACCCATATGAAACATAATTTTATTTCTTTACATAGGAATCTATTTAGTTGAGAATAATTTAAATAATACCTTTACTGAGAAGTATTCATAGAACTGAGAACACATCCAATCCTTGCTAAGTTATGCAAGCATTTCACAGTGTAACCACCTCAATTCTTATCTTGAATTGTGCTTTCAGGTTAATATTAAGGCAAAAAAAAAAAAAAAAGAAAAAAAAAGATCTGTGACTAGAAACAAGTACACTTTTATCTTGATAATCACTACCTAAAACATATACCTATAAATAGCATGCAGACACATTTCAAGGAACTTAGCCAACAGCAGAATTATACTTGGATCCTTACCATTATTTTATCTTGCAACAAAAGCAAAATGCTTCTTGAAGGTAAGCTAAACAAACTGCAATGCATCAAAACATCGCTTTTCTAAAGGAATTGTCAATTTTGTTATATATTAAGTGTTTAGGAGTTGCAAAAATACTTTATTCATTCCACACATTGCAGTATTTAAACGCAGTATTTAAATCAAGCTTGAACAAGATTTTGAAAAAGGGGATATGAATGACTCAAGCAATAGACTTAAAACAACAGTCTACTGACAGAAAAAAAATATATATGTAGTAATGTATAAGGTCTGTTATTTTTCATTCTACTGCCTTGGACAGGAAAGATTCAGGATCACATATGTTGGTTTATAAATATGCCAGGCACAGGCAATGCCTTCTGATCTTGCACGAATCAAGGGATCCCTGCTGAAGGGACAATGGCCTCAGTGCCAAGTTGCAGCTGAGAAGGAAGTGACAGCATCTCACAGCAGTACTTCTGGCCCTAGCAGAGGTCAGCAAACACAATCAACACAGAGGAAGGAAATTCAGCTTCTCTCGCTTCTTGCAGTTTAAATAAATGAATCCTCAAGAGGCATGCAACAGTGAGATCTGTAACCAGTTCATCCTTTACCATATGGATGATAAGATTTTCTTTTCTTTATGAAAAATAACATATGATAGTATTTGGACATTTTTTGACATTGAACATGTGTTAACATTTATTCAGACAAAATTTTCCTAGGGTTGAAGGAAAGAAGTGTGTAATTTTGAAATGACAATTATACTTTGTGCATCCAGCATGACAACAATATTGGCGATGTCTATGTATGAGTATATAATTTTATAAAGAAATTTAATATTCTGACTTTGTCTGTGTAACTAAGCTCATATTTTTCTTTTATAACCAATAAATTATTCCTCCAGCAGAACATGAGATGTACATCTGAAAACTAATTAAATAATGTCACTAAATGATTATTTTGTAAAGTGGGATTGGAAGAACAAAGACAGTTGACACTGATTTTTTTTCTATTTCCTTTTTTTCCACTTATAGATTTTTGAACTACAAATGTGATTTTTTTTAACTTCAGTTCAAATTAATTTCTTTTCCAGACATCTTGCCCAACTACCCAAGCCCATGTGAAGACAACTAGTATTTTGCTATTGATTTTTTTATCCATCATCAAAAATTGCAGTCTTTTCATTTAAGTTTTAGACCATGTAGCATTTTCTTCTTTAAAGTTTCTTCTTTTGATCATCAGTTCTCTAGTAAAACAAGCAAATGAAAAAACAAACAAAAATGTTTTAAAAAGACAACAAAAAATAGCCAAAACAAAAAATAACAAAAAAAAAAAACAGAGCAAAACAGAAGAAAATCATATCAAACAAGCGAAAGGAAAACCCCAAACAAACACAATTTTTGAATGCATTATTTCTTTTTTAGGCTATCAGAGTATTTAAATGTTAGGTCAGTATCAGAGTACATGTTTAAGGATAACGGATCTGAGAGCCAAATTCTCAAGAGCCTGCTCATCTTAATCGAACTACTCTCTGCGTATAACATCCTTTGCTAGTGAAGCCATTGGGAACAGCATCCAGTCCTCCCCTTTTTGACCCCTGTGAGCTGACATTAAAGCACTGATTTACATTTTTCCCTACCATCTATCAGCTAAACAGGCTTAATATTTCATCACTGTAGTGGCCAGATGCCCCAATGAAGATACAAATACAACTTCCCCTGGTCTCTGCTTTTCTGAACAATGCCAAATACATGTTTTGTTGGAGACAAATGATGCATCTGTTTTTAATAAGTAATTAAAATACTTTTTTTTACAATATTCAAAGGTGATAATAGAGAAAAATTGCAAGCATATGAAGTAGACATCACTTTTCCTAAAGTTGACTTCACCAGTCAGTGGCTTTTCTTTACTAGAAGCCATAATGAACATCCTCTTTTTTCCATTGTTATTATTTATACTTTGCTCAGTTTGATGTTCATTTGACTGACACTCATTCAGATTCTTACATACTTGTTTATTGATGCAGCCCCATCTAAGAGGATAAAGATATGTGTCTGAAATGCTCAGGGATGCTCATGCCAATTTAAACTTACTGTGTCAAGTTTTTCAGTGATTCTTTCCTACATACGAAATAGATAAAACAGAGAGAATTTCTACAGGACTGTACAAATAACAGCTCTACTGGATGAAGGATACCAAATGACAGCATTGTCTGAGACCTGCTTTTTCTCATGAAAGTTAGAAAAAGAAAGTTGTCAGCTTACCCAGTGAAGAGAAACAGTTCTAAAGCAAGATTCATCTAATCTTAATACAGATGTCTAAAAGACACTGCTTTACTGACTCTGTTAAAATGTCTATTCCTCTGCCTCAAAAAATAAATTAGGATCGAAGCTGTTTACTCAGACGTGAGTATCTATGGTATAGAAAGAAAAAGAAATTGAAATAATTCTACATCAAGGCATTCTTCTTATTTCAAGGGTTCATTTATGAATATTTTTATCTTTATTTTCTTTAAAACGTTGCAGTATATATGTTACAAGCCATATATATGTTTATTGATCAGGAATCAATTGACATCTTGAAATTTTTAGTTTGCCTTTTGGTCAGACAATTTTTTCCTAAATAATATCTTCACCCTCTGTGCATTATTTGTTTTTAATAGTTTTTATTACACTTCCTAACAAAGACTTAGACAAGTTTATGCTTATTTTTACACGATACCTTTTATTTTCTGCTATTTCTAAAATAATTTCTCAAGAAACTCAGACTTCAGTATTAATTATTTTCCCTCACAGCTAGAACATTACGCATTTAATTCAGTTGCCTAAAGAGAAGACAAGCACTGTTGTTTGAAATACTCTTGGTTACCTGAAATATCCCCACAGGGATGAAAAATAGTATTTACAGGAGTGTCTTACTCTATGGGAAATGCATTGGAAGTCAAAGCAGACTGCATAGGGCAAGTAGCATGGCAGTAGTTGCTGATCTCTTGAACTGGACTGAGCTGTATTAGCTCATTGACTCTATTGCTTTATAGTGAGTTCTAGCTTGCATTCTTTTTGGGTGAACTGGTTAGATTATAAGTGTAGATTCAGCCTTAATTTTCTTCCTCAAAATAAAAAAAAAAAAAACAACTATGGAATGCATCCTGAGCTTTTCTGTCAATCCAGAGTTTTCTGCAAACTCATGCAAAGTATCCACTATGGAAGATAAAATTGCATTTTTAATTAAGAAACTTTAATGAGGGTATCTATATGTCTGTATATTAAAATTATAAACTCATATTGTGGTCAATAATCTGCTCAGTTCAGCACCCATGTATTTCTATCCACTGCCACTTGAGTTGTAAGAATACTTCAGCTGACGTCTGTCTGATATTTCAGGCTGAAGTGAGATTCCTGTAGGTCTTGTCTTATGTATGCAAATCTATGAAACCTCATTGATCATCTCTGTAGGTCTCAAATTAGTGCTCAAGGTCTATGATTAGGCAATTGAATTAAGCCCCAAGATGAATTTCTTTCTGGATTACACTGGCAATAATGAAAGCTTCAACACTAAGTCTGCAGACCACAGATAAACAAAAACCTAAATGTGGGTGCTTGGAACTCAGCTGCAGTCTTTATTTCATACATTCAGAGTCAGTGCAAAGTAGTGATCTGACACTGCTCTCAACCTGAGCATGAAAACTATGATGCTGTTTAATTTGAACTTGAACAGTGTATCCTTGCTTTTGAACTTTTCTACTTAAGCATGAGCAAATCCAGCGTGCATGAAACCCGTATGAACTCAAGTGAAAGCTAGACAAACTTAAAGACTTGTTAAGAACTTCTGTTGTTTTTATCACCAGTCTGTGAAGAGTCAGAAGTGTTCACCTCAGTCACTGCTGTGAGGTTCTGCAGCAGTCAGTGCAGATGGAGGAGCCTTTGCTGCTGAGCCTGAGCTCTGAGGCTTGGCACTGGAAGTGGCGCTATTATGATTGCAGAATCCACTTCACTTACACAAATCCATGACACCATTTCCATGTTTTAAGTATGTTGCATGATTCATGTGATTATTTCCCCAAACAGTGTTTGGATTTTGTTTGAGTTGGAACTCTCCTAAATCCCCTTGGACTTCAAACAGCACTGAATGCCCGCACAAAAGCTGAGGTGAACAAGGCATTTCCCTCACTTTACCTCCATCTCTCTGTCCATGAAGTGGGAAGTATGGTATCAATCTCCTTTGCAGTGAGATCCAAGACTGACCAAAAAAAGCACCATGAAAGAAATAGTTATTACTACCACTACTAAAATAATTCCAAGAGAGTTTTCTCCCTTTTGGATGGTAAATGTTGAATTTTAGGCACCCCTGTGGTGTTTCTCAGAATCGCTCAGTAGTCGTTGAGATTTTCAAATATACTCAGCTCAGATCTAAGTATGATTTCATTAAAGTCAATAGGAAAACTCCTGCTGACTACTATTGCCATTCTTTGATACCTACTGCGGAAGTTGGAAGAATAAGAGTTGAATAACAAAACACCATAAAAAAATCTTTGGCTTTTATATACAATGATATATAAAATTAACATTTTTTTAAAGTAAAAGTGAATGAAATTGAATGAATTTAGCAAATAAAACCAAAGGACAAAGCAGGTAAACTTTTAATATTTCAAACAAACAGCATTGTGCATATAGAAAAATTTATAGAAATATATTTATTAGGGAAATAAGGATGCAAAAATAATGCCTAATTATTCAGTTATTTGCTACATGGAAACAGAAACATGATCTTCAGTCTACATTTACATTGTATTGGAGTGAACACTAAATTTTTGCCTATTATTACAGTATGTATGGACACTGGTTCCACTTGATGAGCCTAACTGGAGAGAAGTGTGCATTCAAGTTCAGAGAAAAAACCTCCTATGTGTAATTTTTGGGGTTTATTGCCTTTTCATCCATTGGCTTAAGCAGTGTGGGAGTGTACCAACACACACGCATGTGTATGCGTTATACACAAGATGAGACCTGTGTTTTGGGACTTAAAGAAAAAGGAAAAAAAAAAAAAAAAAAACAAAACAAGGTAGATGACAAAAAGGATAATATAGGAATGAAATGTTCCTAACTCCAGCAGAGGCAAAACTATAGCTAATATACCCATTGGCTTTTTTAAAAAGGACAAAGTAATATGATTAGAAAATGATCTGAAAAAGTAATCAGATTAGTAATACAAGGATATGAGTACAAAAAAGCTGCTACTTAGTATACCTAAAACAGGACAGAAGAAATGACATGAGAAAATTGTGCTTGAGAATATAAAACTTGTCTATTTTTACCATATTTACCACCATTCCCTACAAAGATGAACTGTGTTCTCATTACCATTTGTAATGTTCCTATTAAGTAGAGGCAGCATTAGATGTATTAATGCTTGCTTCTCCTTTAATTTATTATTCTCTTCCTACTTTAATGAGATCTGCTCTATAGCCCATAAAATAATTGTTATGGTAAACTGACTTTTTAAAATTAGCTACACACCAGTTGGTCCAGAAACCTATTCCTCTGGACTATTCATGCACAAAATACCTTTGTGTGAAGCTCTTTCCAAATGTGTAATGACTGGAGTAAGTCCAGAAGTTTTCCTGCAGAGTCTCTCTGCATGATTGCCATTGCAAGCAGTCTTACAGCTTCTTTTCCTAACAAAGTTATGGTCAGGGTTACTGCAATGTAGAAACGCTGACACTGCTTTCATCCTCAACAATGAAAACCATAGCGCTGCCACTTATGAAATTAAAGCACTTCCTGTTTGAAAAAGAGCTGTGGTAAACTCCCTGTTCTACCCTGCTAGGTCATAAGTTTCAGTTACAGAATTTTTGCAATGAATCTCAGAAGGGGGAAAAAATGTTCTGATTTCCTGCTTGTCCCTGCAGTTTTGTTAAGTTACTTTAGTGTGATTCAGCACTGCTGTTTGCACCCCAGACCATGTGTCCCGCTGAGACAGTTATTCTATCCCAAATATTTCCTGCTGTGAGTGCCAGTTTAGGTCACAAGCAGGGTTCACCAACAATACTTTTTAACTCACCCTAGCTCACTGGGGAAAATATATTCCCAAACCTATGGCAACTGAGCCATACCATATTTTAAGGATAAATTAGAGATACTGAAGAAAATTCAATGACAAGACATGTTAATGTGCAATCTTAAACAGGTATAGATACCATTAAAAAAAAAAATGCATATGCAGTTCTGTGTCACTCATCAAAATGAGCACGCTTCTTTCTCCGCAACATGAAACAAAAATGTGGAGCTGGATTTATACCCCTGTGAAAGAGACAAAAACGTCTTTCCATTGCAGCTCACACTTTTCTGCTCTCACTTCTGCACCTCTGTAGAAGATGGTCACAGCAGACAAACGGGAAGTTGACCTGACTGGGGCCTGAGCAAGCCCCTTGAGCCCTTTGATTTTACTATTGAACAGCTCTATTTTGTTTTCCTTTCCCAAAAGGGTAATTTTTAGATAGGAGTTGTGACTGAAGATGTCACAGAGGATTGGAGAAGTCTGCTAACCCTTCTGAAGCCTCAGTATTTGTATGGTTCTTAGCAGAACAGAAATTAGCATTCTTATCAGTTGTATTTTTTCCCTGTATTTTTTTCCCTGATGTTTTTGTTTGGGCTTTTTCTGTACTGCAAATCAGGAGTATATGTTTGAACTGATCAAGCATAAATCCTTGTTCTAATCTACTCACAAAAGAATCAAACCTAGTACCTGTACACTGCATGTGAACAGCAAATTGTGCAGCTCAGATCTTGGCTTCTAGGACTGTTGCAACATTTTATGACATACCACAGAATGTAAAATGAACACACTGTTTGTTCATCTGGAAGCAAGATCTCAGCCCCACCCAAGCCAGTGAATTAAATGCTACAGTTCAGAGCTGCAGATCATTTCATGCTTGGATGTCTCACTTCGGTTTGTGTGTGTACACAAGATGAGCAGAAAAGAGAGAAAAATATCCAAATTGTTAAACCAGGCACTCTTCTGGGGCTCCATGTCTTTCAACAATGTAAGACTGAACACATGCTTTAGTTTTAACTCTATTCCTGATGAACAGGAAAAGACAGAACAAAAGAGTAAACACACCAAGGAAAGAGAACCCTTCATCATGCACCTTTATCATTCAGGGTGATTGGGTTTTCTGGACTGATTTAAGAAGACATTTTCAAGGATATACCAGCTGTCAGAACAGGCCCAATAAAAACCCTTTAATTCTTGTTGTAACAGTCATGTGAGGTAAGGGTATCAACATTTACTGTCCACTGTAACACAACCTACAGGAAATAAAATTTTCATGCCATTTTTGGATCTGGGAACAGTTCATTTCAGTAGCAGCATTTCCTAAACTGCAACCATTTTATGTAAAAATCTACAGGTGTTAAGCATTTTTTGGTAGTCAGTGCAAATAAGAATTACCCTAATAAAACTGCCCCTCTTATTTCTACTAGTAATGCAACTTTGTGGGACCTTTCTCTCAAAAAATCATAAAAAAATAAATGAACTTGCATCATACCAAAAACAAATTGGTGCTTAATTTTTTATTTATATAAATAATTTTTGTTCATGTGAATCTACTTCTCTCCAAAAGAGCACATTAAAATCACAGAAAAAGACTTTTCAGGTATGAAAGTGTTAAGAAAACATATCCATTATTTATAGAAAACAATCAAAACACCCTAATAAACCAAAATCCAACCACAAGGAAAAGCCTGCCCCACAACCCCCATCCCACAAAGCTACCTCTGCAAAAGCCTTACAGAAACCTTCAGATACGGAATCTGCAAGCAGAGGGAGGGAGAAAAAACCACTACCAACCCAAATTGTCAATAAATATAAAAATGCAGCAGTCTTACCCAATAAGACACAAATCAAATTGATAAACCTCTAGAAATATTATGCAATGACAGTAAACTATCATCATACTTTTGAAAACTGCCTTAAAAAATGAAACTGAAATGAGTCAGGATTTTTATCATCTTCTTTCAAGGAAAGAATTGGCAAAGTGGCTCGATGAGACATTTGAAATTTTCCTCATTTGAATTGCCTAAGCCTTGAAGTTGTTTAAATGTATACTGTATCAGCCTTCTCTGAAAATCTTGATGTCAAAAATATGATTGGGAAAACACACTCTATCTCCAATCCACTTAGAAAGTCTGTTGAGACTTAGAAAATATACTTAATATTCAATTATAAGTAAACATAATTTCAGCTTATTTAAATTCAAGGAGCTCCTCCCCTCTCCGAAGCAAGGAACCTCTCTTAACTTAATGTAAAACTGGCTGATACGTAAAGTCTATCCCATAGTCAACCATCACAAGTTTAGTTCCAGATGTGCTATATTTTGTTCTGCAGGTTTGTCACATGGGATGTAGGAAGATGGCTTAGAGAAAAACAGTTGCAAATCTGTGAAGGATTAGGTTTCAGTATCTCCCTGTCTTATGGAACAAGAGTTTCATTTTCCAAGGGTGCAATTTTTCTTGGTTTATGGAGGAAAAATATAATATTGAACTTGAGACCTGAAGTTGTATTATTTGAAAAATAGGTATAATCCATTTATATTGTTTAATGTAATATTAACAAGTTAAATAGAAACAAATCAACAGTAATTTGTGACAAAGCTGAATTAGTACTACAGTGACTGTGACTTTTGAACAGCTATGCTGTATTTTTAGCTTTAAAACTTAATCCTTGCTCTGAAAGGAAAGCTTAGAAAATAACATTTAAAGAATTTTGGCTGAGGGAGTCAGTCAAAATACCCTAAAGCAGGATCAGCTAGACCTTTGCTTATGTCTGCATAGACATGCCATTAAGTGATTAAGCTCTGGCTTTTTCTTGACACATACAGAGCATCTGAAATTTATTTGTTAAATGTATGTAGATGACCTGTGATCTTTTACTGTTAACAGTGCAGTTCCTCTCTAACACATTCTATTTGTGCTGTAAATTTCTGGCACAGCCTCTGAGGGTATTTTAAAATTAGAAGGAAACAACTATATACAGAGATATTTAAAATTAATAAATCACTAGGGAGAAAAACAGACTTGTTACATATTTAGAGAAAGAATTTAAATTAATTTGAAATATTTGTATTTGGAAGTCCTTTCACTCACTGCTGATTTTGATCCTTGGAGAATGTATAAGAAAGAAAGGAAAAGGGAAATGTTGTTTACAAACACTTTAATTAATTACTTATAAGAAGCAGACTCACTATTAATAGCAATATTTAATGGAGAGAAGAATGCAGAGGATGGTTTGTAATGTTTTTGGTGCAACCCCAGAAGGAGAAAGAGCTTGATGTGGTTTCTGCACAGTTAATGATTTAGCTTACATTTTAGGAAGGGTCTTGTTTCTTCCTTTCTTTCTGAAAACTCACTTTAAGTTTTCCAGAGAATAGAAAGTGACTAAAATGTTTCTATCCAAGCTCCACACCTCCCGACCAGTACCTACATTTCCTCTGGGGTTTCAAGACACCATACTGTGAACTTTCTATGTAGCCTTCAGGGAGTCATGATTACGATGAGGAATGATGTGGATAATGTGTTCTTTAGGAGAAAAAACCTCTAAGGTGAGGGAAAAAAAGATCCATTGTTAGACTGGAAATAGGCTTACACTGGGCATTACTAGCACTGGCATTACTAACCAGTGTGGACAAGACAGTAAACAACTGATGTCAACATCTGAGAGACACATACAGACTGTTAAGACTATTCCAAAGTCATATCCAAGGAAAGAACTGGAAGCAGCATATTACCTTTCAAAGTAACAAACCAAGTATGAAAAACATTACAAACTTAATTGACCCCATATACTCATTAAGTCTGTTTAATAAAATATATTGTATTATATTCCTACATTCTCTGAGAAGAAAACAAAAAACAAGAGCTTCACTGCAAGGTAATAAATGCAGACAAATGAGGAGGAAATCCATTGAATAAAAGATAAGGTGTTTTATAGGCAAAACACATCAAAAGGAATAATTTCAGTTGAATTATTCATCTATGTTTCTGGGTTCAAATTAACTGTAGTCACTGAGGCTAAACACCTGGGAAGCTCACTGGAAACATATGTTCACGTTGTAATTTTGAATTTAATTTTTTTTTAAAAGAAAGGAATATTAAAACAGGAAATATTGCAAGAGGAAAAGTATGATGTAAGAAGCATGTGATTTAATTATGTCATCACCTAAAACAGCAATCAGCTCTGATTATCCACAAATAGATTATAAACAGAGGGAAAAAAACCACAAAAGAGATATATATAGTCCAGAAGAAGACAACACAGCTACTCAGAAGAAATTTTCCATATGAGAAAGTTAAAAGCCTAGTATTGTATAATTTACAGTAGATCTGGAGAGAAAATGTACCCTCTATAGCAGTAATGCATTAGTACAACATAATTTGAACTCTCTTTTACTCTTTTACATGTTTTTAAATTTAAAACAAACAACAAAAAAAGACCCAAATAAAAGGAATAACTCCCTCAGTAGGGTAATATAAACCGTTTTGTGATTCTGTGGAACAAAATAGAAAAGCTGCTGTTGACATGAAATTTTCACTTACATTCTGAGTTTTCTCCATAGACAAAGAAAAGAGGGGAAATCTGATCAGTTAACAGATGCTATGGGGGGTTTTTTGCTTTGTTTTGTTTTAAATTTTCCCTTTTTATTCTTGGTTGTCCTGAACAATAGGAATGTAAGAGACAAACTCTATAACCTTAGTCACATATAGTTATTTGTTATACATCAGGAGATCTCCTGTGAGCATCAGACTACTTGTTTATCTGTACACTCAGATTCATAAGACATTTAACTCCCTGCTGCCTGCTGTGATCAAAGTCTGGCCCTTCCATGAGGCACATAGGTATTTATAGCAATAAATAAGAAACATAAGTGAACTATAAACTGAGAAGTATTGACTCTTAACAGACATGTGTCAGCAACTGGAATGCTTCCAGTTTAGAACAATGGAAACTAGACTTAAAAAAAAAAAAACCTTTAGAAGAAATCAGCAATATATCCTCCATTCTTCTATAATTCTGTTTTTATTCTAAAAATTTCAAGCAAAAGTACTGCTTTTTGTACTGCACCATGAGGCTGTGGATGCAGGCTACTCTGAGGTCAAACAGCAGCCCAACATTAATTGGTAGGTCACATTAAAAGTCTATAAAGCAGCTCTGTTATCCAATTTGCTGAATGGTTTGAAGACATGGGCTAGTGACGACATACATGACTCCTAGACAAATGTCATCTGCACCATCTGTGGACCATATTGTGCATCAGATGGCAGGATAAAATTTTCAATAAAAAAGTTTCAGAGCACAGTTATGTTCCAGGGACTGTAGCCATGATCATTATAAAAAGGCTGCACTGGGCTGATCACACATCTAGGATAGAAGACACTGGCATCCTGCAGCAGCTGGTGAGCGCTGGACTTTAAAGAAATAATATGTAAGCAGGAAAGACAAATGTAACACTTCAAGGACACACAAATACAACTCCAAGTGGTAAAATTGTTCAACCAGATAAGACTGACTACATCACAGTCCAGGTTGAAGGGAGCCTGTTGAATCTAAACATACTAGCAGAAGCTTGCATGGTCTTGCTATCTGTTGTCTATTTTGCTAATCTGTTGTCTATCTTGCTAATCTGTTGTCAAGGACAGAAGTCTCCAGAAAAAAGGTCATTTTTGTCTCTGCTGGTCTCTGTGTTTAGTTTTTAGGGGATCACAGAATCAATTTGTCTGGAAAGGATCTGAGATCATTGAGTCCAACTTTTTGCTGAACATCATGTCAACTAGATTATGGCGCTAAGTCTTTCCTTAAATACCTCCAGGGATGGGGACTCCACCACCTCCCTGGGCAGCCTATTTCAATGTTTAATCACCTTTTCTGTGAAGAATTTTCAATGTTTAATCAACCTTTTCTCCTAATGTTCAACCTAAACCTCCTCTGGCACACCTTAAGGATTAGCCCTCTTGTCCTTTGCTGTTGCCTGGCAGAAGAGACTGACCCCCACATGGCCACAACCTTTCAGAAACTTGCAGAAAGCAATAAGGTCTTCCTTGAAGACCTCCTTTTCTCCCCACTAAACAAGCCCAGCTCCTTCAGCCACTCCTCACAGGACTTGTGCTCCAAACCCTTCACTGTCTCCTCTGCCCTACTGCGGACACAACCCAGCACCTCAGTGTCCTTCCTGAATTAAGGGGCCCAAAACTGGACACAACATTCAAAGTATGGCCTCACCAGGGGTGCATGCAGGGAGATAATCACTATTCTGGTCCTTTTGGCCACACTATTTCTGATACGGGCCAGGATGCCATTGGACTTCTTCATCACCTGAGCACACTGATGGCTCATGTTCAGCGCCCTGGGGTCCTTTTCTACTGGGCAGCCTTCCAGCCACTCTGCCCCAGCCTATAGTGGTGCATGGGGTTGTTGTGTCCAAAGTGTAGGACCCAGTATTTGCTTTTGTTGAACCTCATATTCTTGGTCTCAGCCCCTTGATTCAGCTTTTCCAGATTCCTCTGCAGAGCCTTCCTACCTTCCAGCAGATTGACAGTCGCACAAAAATTAATGTTGCCTGTGCACACAGTGGGGCTCTCTTTGATCCCCTCATCACCCAGATCATCTATAAAGACAATAAACAGGACTGATTCTACCACTGAGCCCTGAGGAACACCACTAGTGACCGGGCACCAAATGAGTGCAGGACCATTCACCACCACACTCTGGGCCTGGCCATCCAGCCTGTTCTTAAACCAGGAAAGAGTGCCCCTCCCAACTCTGTTTTCCTATGGAGTGCAGGCAAGGGATGCTGATATTGCTGGATCTGATTCCCCTGAGGCAGCAGAACACAAATCTGATGCCGACAATTCAGAGGCACTTCTGATGTCCACAATCCTGTGCACCTGAGCAAATTATAGAATCCATAGCAAAAAAAAAAGAATAAAAATAATTAAATATCAACAGAAACCTTTAGGACTACAGCAACCCATAGCACTACTCACGAAGGAGTTAGAAAAACACATCCAGTAATACATTGGGATGACCTTCATGGTTTGGGTTTTTTTCTTCCTTCTGTTATTAGTGTCTTTTTGTTTGATTGATTTTTTCTTTTCTACCTGCTACGATGTTTGAAGAAAATACCATGAGAGATATTTGCTTCATTCCTGAAGAACAATATAACAAAAATAATTGGTAAATACAGAGAAAGGATTCTATTATGCTAAAAACCAGCTCATAAGCATTGTCTCACACTTGAGTTGATGAAAAACTCTGTTTTAAGTTTCTGCATTAATTGCAGTTGGAGTTAAATATTTTTAATTGATTTCAAAGCCTCAATTTAATTAATAACACTAGTTTCAAATTTTGTTTTTTAAATACTCTAACTAATTACTTAGTGTACAAAATTGTTTTAATTTCTAAGTGAAGATAAAAAAGGCCTAATTAACTTCAATAGATTTCAGATCGGGCTTTCAGTACCTTTGAATTCATGGAACTAAATTATATGTTTATGTACACCCTCAATTACATTCTGAATTGAGAATAAAACTCTTCAATATAACAAACAAAATTTTAGAAAATGGGCATTTAAAAACATTCAACGGAAATTATTCAGTGCAGGAATTAATATATATTATTTTCACTATATGCTATTTATTTATTTGGTGGTTTAATGACTTTATTTTATGACTTGGAATTTCTCATTATGAAATAAATTACCAGAAATTTGTAGAAATATAGGCAAATTATTAGCCCTATGAATAAAAAAAACCAAACAACAACAACTTTATCTTATTTTTCTTTCAAAATGGCTGTCACAATAGGTGTAGCTCATCTGACTAAAAGAGTTATAAAACTCTTAGTACTCATCAGAATTGTAATAACTGCTTCTTCCCCAGATTCTCATGCACACATGCACAAAGATGAATGTCTGTAGTCAGAAGGGATCTTCAGCTATGCACTGAGATTTAAAAAACATCATCATCTGCAATACAGCCCTCTCACATATATTACAAATAACATCCTGCTTCTAGATTTGTTGATAAAATGCTCTCACTGGTTATGTATTCTTTACATCAGTTTTGCCAGAACTGTGAGTACCAGTTAAGACTGTCAAAATAAACTTTGAGAGACACTCACATTCTGTTCTCAGTCACTACCGTGCATGCCTAGCTTGATATCTGAATCATAGTGATACTTTAAAAACCTTAACAAAGACCATAGGCTTGGGAGGAAGTGGAGCTGACTGATAGAAAAGAGGCACAGATTAGAAGAAGACTACATTCAGATGACAGGCTTTAATGAAAATTCAGGGCTCAGTCTAGCAACATGATGCTCATATGATCAGTTAGACAGGAATTTGTGTGAGAATATACAGCCAGACAGGGCAAAGTTTGAATGGGGAAATGAGGAGCTGCTTCTTACGGACAAGGGTGGAGAGGCTGTTACATTTCTCAGAGTTTGAAAAAGTGATTATCTAAGTGTATCAGGTTGTCTTCCATCCTGCTTGATTGTTTATGTTTTGGAGCATTGTTGTGTTTAGGACGCCCAGGCCTCCTCAAACTCCAATGGAATTTGTGAGGTCTGGGGAAAAGCTTCACTTACAGCATACACACAGCCAGCCACTTGCACAGGGGTCTGGCAGCCTGAAACCTGGACTGCATATTCCTTCTTCTTTGGAGTTACCTCCCTACTCTTCCTCACCTTTCTGCAGCAAAATTTCCATGATCCAGAACAACTTTCCAACTGTTGCATCTTACTGTCAAGCATCATAGAGACTACTCATCCTGATTTTGGCTACAGGAATCACAAACATTAAGTGTTATATCTTTATTTTCCCGTTCCCTATTCTTCCTTTCTCTATAGACATTCAAGCTCATCCTATCCTATCCTATCCTATCCTATCCTATCCTATCCTATCCTATCCTATCCTATCCTATCCTAACAGTTCCATTTTCTGTGTCCTTTCTAAAACCCTCAAATTTTGTGGAAGTAGCTGCTGCACACAATTACCTACAAGTGTACACTCTTTAACACCCTTGTAAAGTAGAATTTCCCCTCAAAATGAGGGGGCACTGTCCACAAAGGTAATTTACAGCAAGTGTTGAAGCAGATCAACATCGTCTTTGGGACATAGTTTGTTGTGCAAAACTGAATTAATGGAAAATCTGATTTACGTGAGGGTCTAAAGGAGGAAAAAGAAGTGGTCCTTCCCTTAAAGTTAAAAAGATTCAGAGTTCTGAATCTGAAGAAAAAGAGGTTATATAGGATTAAAAAGCTGATGATTTTCTAAAATGTGTCGCTTACCCTGGGCATCCTGGGAGATTTTGCATTAGAGCAAAGATAGGTAGGAACAGGGAAAGATTACACAGGAACATTGACATCTGTTCCTTGCAGCCAGAAAGCTGAAATGGTACTGGAATAAAAGTGGGAAAAAAGAGGGCAGATTATATAAGAAGGAAAATGTATTTTTTTCACACAGAATTCAAGCAGCAGAAATTAAAGCCTGTAAAGAAATACATTTCCTATCTCAGAAAGTATCTCAGGTGAACCTTTCACTAATTTTTATTTTATTTTTTCATTCTCTAGTGGAGAAGTATTATATGCATACTTCATGGAAGGAGAATGCTCTGACTTGGAGGAGCCTGCACACTGGTCTGCACTCTTATGTTCATCCTTTTCATTATAGGGCTCTCTGTGGTTGTCTGTAGGGGTCAGTTGTCCCCAGAAGTAGCTGTGAAGTGTTGAGAAGTCTCTCAGCACAAATGTGTTGATTTTTGAGGATGGGCTAGGAGAAGTTAGGAGAAGAGTTCCCCAGTCTGACAGTGTCAGCTGCATTCAGCCCCCTGCAGTAGGAGCTCATGTGGCAAAATAGCTTGTTGTAGGCTTACCATTTGGGGATTAATATGGCATAACTCCTGTTTGGAATGCTAAAGAAAGTTGTAAGTAGTTCTTGCCTCCCATATTACCTCTGCTTGTTCTAGGCAGGGCTCAGCAATCTGAGGACACTAATTCAGTTCATAGCACTCAGCCTGATCTTTAGAAGGTCTGTTGGCTGGAAGGCAAATGTGCTCTCGCCATTCTCCACTTCTGAGGAAGAGACGAAGATGACCCCATTCACCTGTAGTTCAGGCTCAGGTGTCCTGTTTTGACAATAGGAATTTAATTTATTTTATCCAGTGAACATATTGATGAAGCCAACATCTACCTAATTTCAAAAGCAGCTTGTTGGATGGAGATGTGTGAGAAATTAATGAAGGTGTGCAGATGTTCACATGTACACTATAAGCACTAAAAATATACATTAAAACTGATGGATGTCCACCATGGGAAGTGCTGATATACAATTGGGTACTGTGTGATAGATCTGCAACTACCATGCTATAACTTAGGCAGTCTAAATGTTTTTACATTAAAATCTTTCTCCCCCTTTCCTCCTCTGTGTATAGTAATTGTCGGTAGCACAGCAGGATTACTTGGGGGCCTATGAGTTTAGGGATTTTGTGGTGTCTCTGACTGACATACCCTTTCATCCTTATTTGGTGTAATGACCGCCAACATGAAAACTACTGCTTGAGCTAATCTGTCTCCCACAGATATCAAAGGCAGCTTTTAATGCAGGGACCTTTGTAGAATAAAGATACCTTCAAGAAAAAAAAAATGCAAGTATTACAAAATTTTACAAATTCTTTTCTAGACAGACCTGACAACTATTTACTTTTGGCAAAATACCAGCTCCACAATCTCAGGATCTGATCATTTGCTGTCTATCACACACAGAAAAAAGGAGGTGGTGAATGCAAGAGAAGGGCAATGAATTCAGAATAACCCTTCTGTGACTATGGTCTATTGTCATATTTATCCTAGCATAATCACAATGCCACAAATATTCAAAATACAAAAACACTGTCACAAATGGCAGCTTTAGATATTCAGTAGATCCAGCAGCAGCTACCCTCCAGTAAAGCTAGATAGACTGTTGGAAACTAGTCAGAAAATAGAGTTTTGGTAGCTTCACATTGTGAAAAATGCAATTTCATTCTCATTTCTGTTTGTTTTAATTTCTAATGATTCTTTTGGTTGGCAGTTGGTTGACTTATTGGTTCAAATACCCAAAAGCTTCAGTGGCTGGCTGTTAAACAGAATTTGTATAATTTTGGAAATGTACAGAGACCTCATTAAATCAGTAGTATCCCTTTTGAAATCATCCATGTCTACTCCCAATGCTAATGTAGTTGAATTAGTAATTATGCAATTGTTCAGGACTAAGGAATTAAAGTCTGTGACTGCAAACTTATTATAAATCGTAATTATGCATTTGATATTCTAGAAGTGCAGAAAAACTCAATTTCTTACTACTTTTCATACAATAACCATATATTGATTGAATGCGTATTTATGTAGAATTATTGCCTGCAAAATTATTGAGTTTAGCCTTTAGTATGGTAATTGAACCAAACACAGTAGGGCATCCAAAGAAAATGCAATATTAGCAATATACTTCCCTGCAGCTACCTATTTCATAAAGAAAATAAGAATCTAAAAATCTTAAATGCATCTTTCACTCATTCTTCCACAACGTTTCTTTTTGAACCATAGGGTGCTTGAATCAGTTGAACTTCAATCTTTCTTTTTCACTGTTGTCCTGCCTATAGGTTTTCAGGTTTCCAGTATTAGTGATGAGTAATTTGACGTGGTAGACCATCCAGAGACTTTGCAGCTGTCAGCTGCAAAGTTTGGAACAGGTTCTACACTATGATTCTCCATAAAGCAGAGATCTAATGTGGCTAAACTTGGGAATAAAAGGATTCTTTCAGGAGCTCTTCAAAAATAGCTGTTTACCTTTTAGGGGACTTGAGATTATTTCAAAGGGCTGCTCAACTATGCACCTAAATCTAAGGAGCCAGAGACCTACCCAGTATTTCATTTCCCTCAAAACCATACATCTAGGGGCTCCAGGGCCATTTTTTCACATTGTTTTAAGAATGAGGCTTAGGCTCACTGTGAGGCACAACTGTTCACAGTTTCGTTCAGTGTTGCTCCTAAAGAAGGAAGCAAGCAGTGTGTTGACTCAGCAAGTAGGTAGTTCTGACTGAATGAATAGATGCTCACAAATTTTGCTTTCATAACACAGTACAGCTGGTTTTTTTGTTTTTGTTTGTTTAGTTGGTTGGTTTTGGATTTTTTTAGTGAATAAAACAATTGTCTTTATCCGACTGCCTCCTTTTAATCTTTTTCTTCCTCTGAGGGTCTGAACACCACATGGTAGACAGTAATTATGTATGATCTTTATCAATAATGTAGAAGAACTTCCTATTGAAGATAACTTAACTGTCCTAAGAGTGCAAGATCATGCAGTAAAAAGCACAGGACTATGTCATTCCTTATGGTAAATAATACTCCTGAAAAAAAAATCTAAACCCCTCCCAAATTAAAAGTATGAACACTGTAAACAGAATTCAAATCTTCTCTTCCCAAAAGAAAACAAACTCTACACTTGAATTAAAAACCACAAAGTAACACATAAATTTAAAGAAAGCTCTCTTAAAAAACTTCTTTACACAGAACTAAGATATATACAGTGCTTGTTACATAATAATGAAATAGTGACTTGCAATAGAAAAAAAGAGAATTCTATTAATGTGATATTGAATTTTGATTTTATGTGACTGGATTTATTTAACCTTACATTGAATTAATTTAAACTTCAGACATAAAAATAACCCAGACCTTTCTGTAGAATGTTGCACATGAAAAGAAATTCACCAACTGCTTTATGGCATTACACTGGTATCTTTACCATCTGTGCCCTTTTGTGAGGGCAAGGACAGTCTGGATTGTTTTTCAGGAATGTAATTCTTTGTGTAGTGTCTTCTTTTCTTTGATGGTTGGTAACACACAATTTCTTGATCATTTAGGCCTACAGATTATTTGCAAATTACCTGCAGATAAAGATTTTATAAGCATTTGATATTGAGAATTTAATAAATATAACAGTCAAACTCAATGCTCACTTACTTAAACCCCATGGCATTGCTTGTGATCTCTATATTCATATAGAAAAAAAAAAAAAAAAAGGAATGGTACAGCTTTGCTACAATTCTGGATACCCCTTTTCCACAAGACAATTGTATTAAATGCTGTGTGAACACAAATCTATGCACATAGGAGGGTCGTTTTTTGTGGTGCTAGAGAGATATGAAGGCTCAAAACTACTCTCATCATTGTTACAACAATTTACTGCTTCCCTAGTGCATACAGCCTTCTCCTATCCCATTTCTTTCCTGTCTTTCTGCTACACTCTCTCTCCTGCTCTCCACTGAGAGCAATGAGGTCAACAGCCTTTATCTCTATTAGCACCCATAGGACAAGATGTCACAAATGTCACATAGCTGCAGAACCACGCACAGACCCCACCTCCAATTCCTTTCCTGCGAAGGAACAGAAAAAGAGAGGAAGGGAAGGGAAGGGAAGGGAAGGGAAGGGAAGGGAAGGGAAGGGAAGGGAAGGGAAGGGAAGGGAAGGGAAGGGAAGGGAAGGGAAGGGAAGGGAAGGGAAGGGAAGGGAAGGGAAGGGAAGGGAAGGGAAGGGAAGGGAAGGGAAGGGAAGGGAAGGGAAGGGAAGGGAAGGGAAGGGAAGGGAAGGGAAGGGAAGGGAAGGGAATGGTCCTATAGAATTTTGGAGTGAGTGAAATGACAGCAGAAGATGAGTTTCCTTTGAACAAAAGTAGCTTTAAATGCCAGTAAAATACTGGCTATTGGCTTTTAAAAATAACCTAGGAAATTCCCATTGAATTTGATATATATAAGGTTTTACCAAAACCAGTTCCCAGTGTTGGTAATCCTTTCTACTATGCAAAGCTGAAAGCTGACTATGATACATGAAAAAAAAGCTGAATAGTGTACCAGATTTCTGACCAAATCAGCTGTTCTGTTGGATCAGCTCTTATAAACATTATGCTTAGAGTATAGAGTTTCTCCCTGTCTGATCCAAGACTTATTATGTCTTTACCTGAGAAATTAAGAATGTATGTTTACTTCTGATTGCTACAGTGAGCAAAACTTAACTACTGTACTATGGATTAATTTTATATCTGATTTAAAGTACAGATCTCATCCTAATATCACTTGTGGATAAAGGCAAAAAAACATTTCAAAGCTATTGAAGCATTTTCAATTGTATGAAGAAATTTTATCTCAGCTTCCCTTTAAATTTGCATTATGTGAAAAGAGGTAGTAAACACATAAAGAGACACATTCATAAAACTCAGTTCACTAATAAATATTGGTTTAGGTATATATTTAGACAAGAAAAGAAACAGTTATAATTCCCGTACAGTACTTACCCATTTTAACATTATCACATGGTTGTACAAACAGGATTATAACAAGCAAAAGAAAGCACTTTATTTAATGAATAAATAATCAAAAGCATTGGTGAGGATAGTCTTAATAATATGCTGCTTCATACAGTTTAAAGTACATCAAACAACAAAATCCATAGTTCCAAAATTCTATTAAATAATACTGCGTAATTATGTGACTGATAATATTTTTATATATATATAATATATATATATATATGTGTGTATATAATAATTTCATTATGAGTAATTAAGGTATCTATTTACATGCCATGCAATATTAGAATGTGTTGCAATACCTAGGCACAACAGGTGGACTTAAGAATGGCTGTGTCAAAAAAACAAAAAAAGAAAGAAAGAAAGAAAGAAAGAACAACTTATTTTTGAAAATGAGGGACATTACTTTCTTTAAGTCCTTTCTTTTCATAATATATAGTGAGAATTTCAAATACTTTTTGATAGCTAAAAACATCCTCATTTTTGCTATTGTACAGTTAGGTAGCAGTATAAACTGCTACCTAACCATGAGATGCTGCAGTTAGAAAAAGCATACTTGCTTCAAAACATAGCATATGACACACGTCTGTGATACTCTTCTCACTGCAGACCCAGTTCTGCAAAATTCTGAGCTGCTTCTACAAGAGGAGGCTTACTGCTGTGTTCTAAAGAAATTAAGTGCATTCAATATCTCAAAAGAGCTACAGATTATTTGGCAGGATGAGGGTACATGTCAGCACATAAGTTCTATTACTATCCAGCAAAATGATGTGTCTGCATCAATGCAAAAAAACAAAACAAAACAAAACAAAACAAAACAAAACAATACAGCAACAACAAAAAAGCCAAAACCACCCCCACCCAAACTTGTAATTCTTCATTTATTGGCAATTATTTCAGTTTATAAGTGAACTACATTGTGCTTTAAAAACCTGGAAATGGCACGTTTACCTCTTCTAAATCATTATATACTGTCCTGCTCTATCGGCCATAATATACTAAAGGACTTGCCATTTCTGCTAATAATTATTGTACATCTCCTGATATTTTTTTTTGTAAGAGGTTCAATAAAGCCTGAAGGATCAGAGCCTGGCCCTCTATGTTATGATCTTACTTTCAACTCAACTGGTTGAAAACAAAGTATAGAATGGACTCTCATAATTTATATATACATATATATTGCTAAAGTATTTTATAACAGAAGCAGATATGTTAAATAAATATTACATTTCAAAGAACTTAAACTGAAACTCAAATATTGTGTGAAAAAAGGGTATCTCATAATTTTTGCAAGTAAGCATCTACCAGTGAGAGTCTCTTTTTGGAACAAGAAGAAAAGTCAGAGGTGGTTTTAGATTAGAGGGTAGTTATATTTGATGGATGTGTCCACTAAGGGGGTGAGCAGTGCAGGTTAATAAAACAAACATTAATTGAGTTACAGCTCAACTATTTGTGATATACTGAGCTGATTTACACCTCTGGGTTGGGTTGTATCATGTTCTCTGTATATTAAAATGCCTTTCTGTGCTCTAGAGCTGGTCCCCTTTTTGGAGTTTTTCATCACAGCAGAAATGATTACAATCATGTTAATTAATTAAAGTCAAGACTTTGGAACACAGTTCCACAAACGAAGTGTATTAAATGGGAAAAATGGAGCTGTGAGTGCTGAGTTGCTTTTACAGTCTGAACTGGCTCATGTGAGGACATGTCCTGTAGAGAACTCTTACTGCTTATTTGTTCATTTTTATGGCAAGGATACATGCCACAAAAAGTTTTATAATCTGAATCAGGTAAATATTTTGTGGTCACAGGGAATCAAAACGTGTCATTCTGTCAGAATTGGACATGACTCCACTGCTGTGCTCTCATGCCAGTAGCACACTTTTGTAACATACTTTGAGGAACTGCCTAAGGCTGCTGGATCCTACCCCTGTGTGTTTTGGGATGCTATGAGTCTATGGCCTGTGGGTCTCCTACTGCCACATTCCATGATTTTCACTATATCTTCTATTTCATTAAAGCAACTAATGCTTCCCTTTGCCTAAAACTTCCCAAGATTCAACTTCTGATCAATATTGCAATCTTCTTTTCCCCATTTATTTGTTTTCTCATGTCAGCTACATTAGTCTTTATCACACCTGCTCTTTAACACAGATATACATCTCCTGCATTTGTGACATTTATGTATCCAAAGTTTCCTAAGTTTCTCCATTATTTTACTGTACCCTATAAAGTCCTTACGATTTTTTCTGATCTTGAATCTTAATAATAACTCATTAAGGTAATAACCACATTAAGCAAGGAATGTGAATATAATTTTCTTTATATATATTTGTTAAAACTGATGTATACTGCATACTCCTAATTCTGTTCCATTTATTTCTTTGTCAGCATTCACACAGTGCTCCACAGAGTTCCGAGTGAACTCCAACAAAGGGCATTGAGTAGGCAATTTATTTACCTATTTCTTTATGAAAATATACAGCATAAAATTTTTCTTTCATATGACCTTATCATGCTGTGAGGCTCAGTCATACCATGATGTGACTTTTTCTGCAAGTCAAATCATCTGTTAAGGATCTCAAGAAGGCATCTAATCCATCTGCTCCCTCTGAGAAAAAATCCCCATGTATTGTTAGCTACTTTTCCTTTCAATTCCTCAAAGTACCGAGCCCATCTCTAGGCAATCTGTTCTAGTACATCACTACTTAAACCATTAGAAAATGTTTCACAGTTTAAGTCTAAAATCTCTGTTGTTTTTTTGGGATTTTTGTTGATTTTTTTTTTAAGTGGTTCTGTCTTTAGTAAGAATTGGCACAGCATCAGAATAAGTAGGACTAAGTAACTATGCCTATGCATACTTTCAATTTTCTGTTTGGACTAAGGGATTTGGTCAGTGACAACAAAAATATGAAAAATGAAAAAAATATTTGGCAAACATTTTTAGCAGCCTTTTAAGTGTGTGCATTACTAAATAAATAAATAAAGGACACTGTCTGAAGGAAAGCAAAAAAGCCACAACTCACTTCAGAGAGGCATCTGTAACATGACAGGTTATGAATAGTTTTAAGTAATATTTAGCCTCACAGATAGTAAAATTGAATAGTCACCAATACTCAGTTGTCATCTCATTGGGTGCAGTGGGATTTTAAATTTTTTTAAAGGTCCTCATCTGACATATCATACAATTCTTGAAGGGTTTTTCCCTTTTTTTTTTCTTTTTTTTTCCCTTTTTTTTTTCCTGAGTTTTAGATAATAGCAGTACTACAATTGATTAAGCCAACCAAATGGTTGTGAATCAATGGCACTTACTAAATACATGTTTAGAGTCAAATTTAAATTCTGTGGAAACATCGGGGAAACATTAATTTAGCTTAAATGGAATTAAGATGCAGTTCTCAGTACTGCAGATATTTCCTTCCTTCCTTCCTTCCTTCCTTCCTTCCTTCCTTCCTTCCTTCCTTCCTTCCTTCCTTCCTTCCTTCCTTCCTTCCTTCCTTCCTTCCTTCCTTCCTTCCTTCCTTCCTTCCTTCCTTCCTTCCTTCCTTCCTTCCTTCCTTCCTTCCTTCCTTCCTTCCTTCCTTCCTTCCTTCCTTCCTTCCTTCCTTCCTTCCTTCCTTCCTTCCTTCCTTCCTTCCTTCCTTCCCTCCCTCCTGTCTCTTTCTCTCTTGCTCTCTTTTTTCTTTCTTTCTCTACATCTCCCATCTTTTTTATTTAATAACCTTTTCAAAGCTGGGTAAGGTCTTAAAATTCTAAAATGGCACAGATTTTGGGAAAATTAGATAAGAAAATTTTCACCTGCCTAGCAATTGAAACCAATTTGTTTTAGCTTCTCCTGCACAGGTTGATAATAGGACAAAGTATTGAAGGTTGGAACAGACTATAGTTCTCTTTTTGCAGCAACAATCACTTATTTTATTTTCTGCACATGATAGAAATATTTTCAAATATATTCTGTTTAAAAAGGCATTTGTAATTTAAACTGGTTGGGGCTATTTGAGTTTTCAAATAATTGTTGTATTTCTGGTTTTAATATAGAACTCAGTGCATCTCTGCTTTGAAACTCAGCATGTTCAAAAATAGCTACTCTTATTGATATATATTTTTCAAGGTTGTTCAGCATTTTCTTTTGTTTTGTTTTTTTTACCTGTGCTGCAACAAAAATTATTATTCAACTACTCAAATTTTCCTTGTAGGAAAGAATTTACTGTATTTTGATATGACTTAATTCTACTCTCAAAAGAAAGATCAAAGTGTGGCAAGTGCTGTATTTCCTATATGCTACTCCTGTACTTTTACAGAGATTCATGCAAGGATGCTAATTCCCCATGTCCATATAGGCCTAACAAATGTGGGCCAGATTCTGTCATCCTTGAACTGAGTAAATAAAACTTTACTCAAGTCAAATAACTAATTTTTAATAAGTGCCTACTTACACAGGAATGCCAGAATATAGCCCTCAGGTTTTATCATTTGCTGTATACTCCAGTCCTACACATATAGATAGATATGAACTTAATGGACCATGGTATGCTTCAAAAAATAACTCAGAAATTCAGAATGAAGCAAATAAACAAATCAACCAAAAATAACAGAAGGAAAGAGAAATTAACAGGAATAAAGTCCCTTTTAATCTGCCCAAGAACTAACACAACACAATCAGAAATTCAGAACATTTATTGCAAAAGCTGAATAACTAAATAATGTTGAACTGGCAAAGCAGTAACAAGGATAACTGGTTAGATATTTATTCTGTCAAAGTCATCAAACACCCCTCACAAACTGACATAAGTACTGCAATAAGCAATGCACCCCTAACCCATTTTTAAGCCTTTTTTACTGTGGAGGAAAAAATAAAAGCGAACTGCTATATACAAAAGAATAAAGAAAGAAACAAAAAGATTCTGTTTTTTTGTTAAAAATAACATCACCTTCAGATTAGCTAAATTTGTTACTTTAAGACTGATGTTTCACTGTGGCATAAGTAACTTGCTTTTTTTCTGTAAGGACTTTTTTGCATGCTATTTATTTGTGTAAATCATCTTTCATGCCTTAACAAAAACCATTAAAAAATGTTTTGAATTTGGATTTGCTTTGCGTGCAACTTAGATCTTACTAACATTAGGAGTCACTCTGCTGATTTTGACTGAGGTGACATGATACTGGTACCTGCCAGGCATTGACCAACTATGATAACAAACAGCTAAACAGCAATAATTAGAGATTTTAACCCTTTAGTTCCCCCAACTAGCCTACCAGGAGAATGCTCTGTTACATCATGAAGGCACAACACATTAAATATTCTGTGGCTATGGTCTAAAAACACTCGTGTTACTACAACGTTAACGCAGATGAAGATCAACACAAATGCTGCTGTTTCAGCAATACAAACTGTCTTAGATATAGACACACACCTGCCCAACTGGAAAAACATTATTATTGTATTTTGCTCCTGCAGAATTTCCCCCATGTATTTCAGCTGGGATCAACATCAGCTACCACTCATTAAATAATGGACTATAAGTAATTTGCTCGAGGATCCCAAACAAATAGCCTTCTCCCTTGCTCACCACCACACATTTAAATATTCTTCTGTTTTGCAATTTCCCTGTTTTATGAAACAGAATGGAAATTAAACAAAAAATTGCTAAGTTTTTAAGCCCTTACACCAGTCCTTTCATTTCTTAATATTAAAAAAAATTGGAAAAAAATAAGAAATTCTAACTGAATGCTGGCATCATTTGCTACTACATAGAAAAAAGGGTTTTTTCCTTTTCTACAAACAACCTTTCTTCCTACCCCATCACTTTTTTTCACTTTTAATGCAAGTGGCTTGAGTTTCTTGGAACATTGTGTGTCAGACAGACTACTAACACAGAAACACCATCACTGAAAATAAAAGCAAAACAAGAAAGCAAATGAAAGAAATTAAAAAGCAACTGTGAAACACAGAAATATGCTACAGTATCTTTTCAAGTGAACATTATAAGTACACAAAAATCGTAAGTAATAATTGTTGCTATTTACAAGTATTTGAACGCTGATTGACTTACAAGTGTCCACTAACATTGTTAATAGCACAATAGGTTTAATGTTTACAGCTTCAATTGTTTGCAATATGATCTCAAGTATAACAGTCCCAGCATAGATCAGTGACAACAAAAGCACAATTTTCTAACTGGATATGCTTTTCAATCTTTGCAATCCACTGAGCTTTCTCACTCTCTCACTCTCCAAATGCATCTTCTTTTGTTCATAGCAGCAGTCCAGGGTCAAAAACCAAAGAAACAAAAAAGTATATTTTCAAACTGGAGAGATCTCTGCAGACTTTAATCATGTCTATTTAACAAAACCACACAACTAGTAGAAACACTCTTTCATGTTGCAGGACATCATACCTTCTACGGTGCTAACATAAAGATATGCATATCTCTGCTAGGTGAAGCATAGTTCTAGAGGTCTACCCAGTACATAAAGCTCTGACACACACATAGTATTAGCAAGTCTAAGTAAGCTAAAGTCATTGGTCCAAAGTAACCATTTCTTATAGCTGGTGCTCCTTTGGACTCTCCACAGATCCTGGGGCCGGTTTATAAGACTTCAAGTTGGCCAAAGGAATGTCAGTGATGTGGTTGCCAGTGTTGAAATGGCCCTCACTGGAACCATACTGCTTTCGATCATTGAACTGGTTTCTGTTGCTATCTTCTTTCCAGGTCCTGGTCAATGTGTGCCCATTAACTAGTTTGTCCTTCTTAACCCATTCCTTCTGAGGTGCAAAGGTGGAGAGAGGAGACTTTGGCTGTTGGTATGGGCCTAAGCTAGGAGGCATCCAACAGTTGTCTGAGTGACCCAAAACCAGGCATTCTTGAGTACACATCTCTGTAGCTTCAGCTAATCCTCGTGGACCAAGAGGCCCATCTGTAGAAGACAAACAGAAAAAGAAAAAAGGGGAGAAAGGGGGAAAAAAAAGACATAATATTAGATTTTGATATTTGTCATGAAACAAATATAAACATATATAAACAAATATACATATACCTCAGGAGAAAACTAACAATGATCCCACAACCAAATATTATGCTGGTAAATTCTACATACATTTTCATTCTGTTAGAGATTAGTTGCTTTGTAGGGCGTATACTCCCTGTATATGGTACCTGCCTAGTTTCCAGAAGTGGAGAATCAGTTCAATTATCCCTATGCTACTGATCTCGGATCCTACTACGGATAAACTTAACTCCTTTATTCTAAGTCATATCAAAAATATAGAGCTAGGTAAGTGAAAACGTCCAAGGAAGTAAACCTACCCTTACAGATTCTGAGTGAGAATTAATGCTTTTTAGGGCCTGTTATTTGGATGTATTCTGTTCTGCTTTCAATTCAATTTACTCCTGAAGAACCTTGGTGAATTAACAGCCTACCGCAAACTGAGAAACATCTGCACTCTCCAAAAACAGGATTTCCCAAAGGAATGTGCTGTACACAGGATTATTCTAATATTTACTGCTTTACAAACACAGCTTGAGGCACAGTTCTAGGTATCTACCCAGTGGATGCGCACTCCAATGTATAGTCTCAACAAGTACGAGGCAAGTTAAATTTTCTTGATTGACTATGAAACCAGTAAGCAATTCAAAACATTGCGTTGGGAGAGAGAACAAAATCTGTAACTTTTCTGACCATTCAACACATCTCAGATGCTACACAGATACAATCATAAAAGTCAAGGGGAAAAAAAAATTCTTATGTAAATCTGGCACTTTAAAAAGAAATGTTCTCATAATTCTTTGTAAGCTAGAAATATAAGACCACAGGAGACAGAAATGAAGGTTGTTGAAGTACTATGCATATTAAATATCTACATAACTTTTCACACACTGTTGAGGACACAGCAGGCCAGCTGCAGGCCTCTCGCAATCAAGCAGACGGGTCACCCATGCCTTCAGCAACACTAAATTCCTCTCAGTCTTACTGCATTTTTAAATTACTTAATTTGCTCATCGGCTCAGGCTGGTTGTATAAGGATGGTCAAGCCAGGAAAAAGGCAGAAAAATCACTTTGTCTATTTTTGTTAGATATTTCTCAGTGTCTGGGATATTCTTTGCCAGAAGTCATTGCTGTGTTTAGTTTTGAGCAAGAATTTTGAGATGTCTTTTCTTCACTTCAGACTAAATCAATGGGCTAGCAGTGAAAACATTTGAATAGTTAAGGAGACATATTTCCTTGATTAACCAGCCCAGTGACAGGAAGGAAATTATAGATTGATTTTTGAGAAAGAACATTAGCAAGTAGGCATGAATAGCAAAGTTACTAATCAGAAGAAAAATGTCAGCAATGTGTCAGGAAAAAAAAAGAGCATCTTAATAATAATGTAATTGAAACTCACAATGATAAGTGAAGACAGTCTAACAAAGATTTCTCTGTTAAAATGCCAAAGAATATTTTTGTTCTCTTGTACTCCATGCATATACAATAAATTACGCTTACTAACATCTTTTTCTGAACACTGAAATTAAATCAATTAATTTAATGGAAACTCCTATTCATTTCCAACTGCTTTTAAACACAGATATAAAAAAAGAAAACATCAGGCATATTTCCACATGTTATATTAGTAATTAGCTAACCTTCTTATCTCTGAGCAAAAACTCTTTTTGAATAACTAGAGAATATGGGGTCCTCTGTTGATGTGACAGAATATAATAAGCTATAATAAAGTAAGCAATAATAAAAGTTGCTACTGAATTTCCCACATAAGTATGTGTCCTATTTCTGAAAACTAGAACATGAAAAATGTATAGAATCAATGCTTTCTTCCATTTAGATCAATACAAGGTGATATAATTAAACCAAAATCATTAAGAAAAAAGAAAAAAGCAACTGTAAAGTAGGATCTAAGCAGAGATTTCAATGAGAACCATGAACCACAATTCTAAAATGAGACCTGAAAGAGAGATTTTTTTTTTTCTTTTTTTTCCTATAAAACTCTTGTGATCCTGTATTATGAAGTTCTAACCAAACTGAGGCAGGCACTTAGAGAGAAATAAATCCAAACCAAAACAATTATAAGTAAAGAAAGGACTCACAGTACATTGTTCACTTTTCCAAAAATTAATCCACATGTTAAAAGCTGACTTCTAATTTTTTTTAGCTGCCAACTAAAGTTCAGTTTTAGTTTTTTTCCCATTTCAGAGAAAAAAAGGTGAGAAGTGGCAGAACTATTTTCAATCTGTCTACTCTCCCAGTAAACTACTATTTTATTGAACAAGAAAGAAAAAAAAAAGTTTTGCAGACATTAAAACTTTCAAAATAGAAAGAAAACATTTTGCCACAGAATTACACTTTTCAAGAAGGATGGTGCATCTACTCTGCGCTTCCAATATGCAGTGGAACAAAAGAATAACAGGAGAGCCTTCAGTATGATAGTTCTGCAGGAGATATGTTACTTTTTCTGTTTAGTTAAATAAATTTTGAGATAAGACTATCATTTCCATTTAAAATTTAAATGACCAATCAGCTGATTTTAGTTAAGAATAAATGTACATGAGGCCCTATAAGCTACATGACAAACTCTTTGGAAGATTTACTTCATGTATTTTGCTTTCTGTAGTAACAGTCGTAGGCAGTTAATGCTGTTCAACTTGGAATGAATTTTAAGCATCCTTTGCTTTAGCCATCTCTAAGCTGACAGACTTTCTGGAGAGCACAGGAATATTCAGATATCTGCAGCTACTGTGAGCAGCAGACAGGAATGGGGAAACAATGCTGAGATGATTGCCAGTGCAAGAATTGTTCCTTGGGTGCTTTTCAGTTTAACAAAATACCACTGTCCAACTTAGACCTGGAAAATTAATTGTTGTGTGAGAGTCTTCCCCCGATCAACCTTCCCTGTGCAGAGATGTCAATCAAAGGCAAGACCATGCAGTCCTTATAGCAGCCAATTACAATTTTGATATGGATGTTGGTCACACCAAGTGACAGCTGTAGACAGACTGAGACACTCTCCTTTTGGGAGAGGATTGGGAATCTCAGGGAACACCTGAAGGACACTTCTTTTAGCTGTATAACTGTTCAAACAGCTGGGAGCTATGTTACAGTCTGCACACACCTCTACATATGCCTGTATGTAAGAATGCCCAGAATTGAAAAGAGGTTCAGACTCCTACTGAAAGATGTATGCATATTATCCAGTCCTCTGTCTCATGCCTTCCAATCTGTAAAATGCAGGGAATATTTACTTGCCTTACTAAAATATTGTGAGGTTTAAGTTAAAAAATGCCTTTCAAGGCTACATCTAATATATAACTAAGAATTACATTTTTATTCACTTTTGGTTTGAGCCATCACAAGAGAAAAAGAAATCCACAAAGTGATTTTTTTTAGAAATGCGAATTGTTAGAATAATTTTACTCTTAAGCTACTAAAGGGAATGGTCATGTTTACTTATTGAGGAAAAAGGCAGCTTCATTCATAACATGTGTGGTGCCTGCCATAGCTATCTCCAGTTAAGGCCTTTAGATAAACCAAAATTGCTTGGTAAATATTGTTGCTAATAATGGTGACAATCATGATTTAGGGTATTCTACAAATTTTCTACTGTGAGATAAAAGAAAAAGATGAAAAGGAAAAAAGAAAGGATCTCACCTTAAAAAAAAAAAATAAAAAAAGAAGATTGTTTTTACAATTAGGTTTTTGAGTTTCTGTTTTATTATATTTTCAATCAAAAAATTTGTTCTTTTCTAAGACTCTTTATCATTCAGGTTGCTATTTAGCAACATAAAGTGTAATGATCATAAGCAATATGATAAGAGAGAGATTTTCTGGGGATAGTGTGACTGAAGAGTTGGCTGCTATGTATTGAGAAAGCCATAATGTTGCCTTAATGGTAATTATCTTTCTCCTCCACCACAGCTGAACAATAGTTTTCACCCAATTTTCTAAAGTTGTTTCATTACCACATACAATGACACCACTTAAAAACCTGTTCCTGCTGCTTTAATTTTATAAGTGCATTAATTTGTTTCCTTTCTCTTCACAAGAATGTCACTGCAATTTCTATATCAAGCTTTTCCATGCTGAAGTACTTTATTGATATATGTAGGAGTTTTTTTTCAAAGTATTTGTTCTCTGAACAATCCATAATCCGTGCGGCTGGTTATCAGTCTTGGCTGCTTGAATATATAATGACACAAGTGCTGATAAAACTGTACAAGCCATCTGTCTCTGGAGTTAAATGTTTTGAAAGCAAACACAAAAGTGCATAACAAACACTCCCTTAAATTGTCTTTGTAAATATTTATATCAGATCTGACCCAAAAATGCTTTTTTGTTGTTATTTTATTCTGTTAATAGCTGTCAAGCAGATGCATGACTTGCCTACTCAAAAGCAGACAGGTGTAAGAGGGGAAATAATGTATGCCACTCAAGAGCTGGTCATACCCTAATGCTGGAATTTCTGTGTGGTCTTTTATCTCTTTTTATTATACCCAGAAGCTAAACAGCTATTTCATTGATTAACTTACTGCTGCAATTAGCAACTAGCTTCTGGTGTGATGACCAGCTGCTTTTCAACCTGCTTCTTTAAAACTCTCTTGCTTACAGCCAGAGAATTAATTCCTTATTTCTGAAAGAGTTGAGGCCACAAGATTATTTCTACTTAGTGAGACTTTTTGGTCTCAAGCAAAATGAATAGGTACTCTTTGCCCGAGGGTGCTAACATGAAGTACAGTGGATTTGAACACGGCCACAGTTGTGTTTCAGAAAATCATATTTATTTAACTTTTCATACTGCATCTTAAAATGTAAAAGAAAACAACAGCAACGTTTTCAGCTCTGTTTATCCCCAAATACAGAAAGGGTTGTTTTGGGGTTTTTTTTGAGCTTTCATGGGCTACTTTACTAAATGACCTTCTCTGATTTTACAGCCTTCCCCACATATGGAATATTCATGGAACTGAAATGACATTATTCCATTTCATAGAGGTTTTACAACTAATCATATATTAAATATAAAAACTGGAAAAAAGTTTATAATTATGAAGATTCTTTTGCCTTTTATTTTGCTCTTAAGTATCAAACAAATAAGTGGGGAAGACTGTTCTTTATTTCTAGTCTGCTAAAAAAATAATCCAAGACTACAAAATCACACACATGCTGTGTAGGGTGTGCTTCCTCGGCATTATTAATTAAAAGAAATACTCAGTGTCTATTAAAAATATATATTTTTAGTGACTTATTCCATGGTCATTCTATCTGGCACAGTCAATTCACATTCCATCCTCAAATTACCTTGTTCATAGGTCCCTGGATTCCTCCTATCACTGCTACCAGTTTTGGTAGACTTATCAGTACCACCTTCTACCCTGCTGCTTCTCTCTTGCTTTCCTGGTGTTCCATCCTCTGTACTAAGGTACACATCAAGAAACCCCTGCTACTCTCTGCTCCCTGTCTTGGCTGAAACTTCTCTTTCATCAAGGCTGAAATAAATAACACTGTAAGGTTAGCTTATATCTGCATTACTTAGCAGAGATTAGCTGTGAAAATCCTTAATTAGCGCAATGAGAGGAGGGGCAGGAAGCAGGGGAAGAAGGGGTGTGTGGGAGGGACTGCCCAGGATACAGAAAAGCAGGAACAAAAGTATTTTCTGAAAAGGCGGGAAAACCTCACACAGTAAGATTTTCTACGTTATTCTGTGAAATATTTAAGTGATCCAGATGGGTTCTATATCATTTACATGACTCTGTACAAAAACTCTGCATGACTTTGATTCCTTGGGCAGCTAAATTTTGAAGGCAACAATATTCAACTGCTCGAAATTTTTTTCTAACCAATTGTGTGATGACTGAAGTCTATATCTTTTCAGAGCTAAGAAAATGAACAAAGTAGAAGTTAAGAAAGTACTCTGCATTTATCTCAAGTTCCTTTCCCCTACAGCTTCTCTATCATAAAATTTATAATGAACAGCAGTTACTTTGTTATATTTTTTTTTTTCTGATGTATTTACTAAAAATTCAATACCATTACTACTCAGAAGGTACACCTCCATCAGTAGTGGCTCTACTGTAAGGATGCTGTTTTTACCTGACCCTACTTTCTGCTCCTATTTCCTTCTACTATTTCTGCATTGATATGCATGTATATAAACCTCTCTGCATCTCCATGTGTGCATGGTCAGAAAGTACACATATAATTCCTGTGTCTGCTAAGCCTGTAAGATACTAGGGGCCAATTTTCTTAGTGCTGCCTAGTCTTTAACAACAAACAGACATGTGAACCAGCATGAAGCCTGTGACCATTCTGCAGGCAAGTTGCAACAATCTGAAATCACAAGGTCACGTTCCTTGCAACAAAGGTGTGGGAAGATGCCACAGGAGGTGTCACAAAGTGCCATGGTCTGGAGTGCTGAGCTGCAACTGAAAGCTCAAACCTGAATGATTCTTCACTGGTCCATCTCCATTACTTATCATGTGTTGCATATTGCCTATATTCGGATCTTTATGCCAATACTTTTTTTTTAACTTAACTGGGTGAAACTTTACAATTTATTGTTTTAAAAAAAAGAAGTAAAAAGTGTGTTCACTAGATAATCTAGTGGTTCTTTCTGGTCTTAAAAATCTACGTATCAGCAACCATTAACATAAAGCTGCATTTTGTATAAGGTTTCACTGACAAATGAAGCCAATTCTAGCATACCCTTTAGAAATACAGAAGACACAAAATAATATCTGGGATTTTTATTCTGACTTAATACATTCTGTCATTAAAAACAAACAAACAAGTGAATAAACAAACAAACAAAGACACACAAATGACTGCAATTTGTATTCTTAGCTGAAGTGTCACATTGTGGATGCAGACAGTCACCTTGCAGGAAGAGAAGGAGAAAAGAAATGCAAACAGTATTTGGCAAAAGAAAACCCGTTTGTTAACAAATAAATAAAGATTAAAAGCTTTACCCAACTCTCATACAGATTTCATTCTTTGGGCACAGATGAAAAGTCAACATTTGCAAATGGAGATAGTCCAAATTCAATAATACATGGGCAGCCAGAACAGCAGATTCTCTCCCTGAGAGGATATTGTTATTTAGACAGACTTTATGGCACACAAAGAGCAGACAGCATATCTTTATAAATTTGCAACCATCTTCAGTATCGCATGGAACTCATCCATCTTTTCGTCTGCTCAAGCTACTCCTCTGAAGAATGCTATCTCATCTAATTTTATTTCCTCAAAATTGGCAGTTTTTTCCTGCCATACATTTAATTTTAGCAGGACAATCTAATGCATAAGAACTCCTCAGAGGATTCAAATGAACCTTTTAAATTTGATTGTATCACTTAATGAGACCAGTGTTCAAATATTTGGAATAATATTATTTTCAGCATTTATCTTTTTCATTATGTAGCTCTTCATTTTGCTGCCTAAAAAAAGTCTTTGTTCCCAAAAGGTGATGATGGATGGTGATAATAAAATATTCATAAAGCATCCCATGGTCACAATAATTTACAATCTTTTTTCTCACACACCTAAATATTTATGATACTTGATCAAAATATTTTGTTGAATTGATTTACAGGCAACATGCTGAGACAGCACCACTTTTGACATGGTCACATTTTCTGATCTATTAATATGCCCCAAACATGAACCTGCTGTCAGTCTAAAAAAACTGAAGTCTCTATTTGGAACATTCAGTCAACTGTTTAACATAAAATCAAATTTTGGTTAGTAATTTCTATAAATTCTCTTTGAGAAGAGGTAGGATTCAATGTGGAAAAAGGTAGTCAAAATAAGAATTGGCAGAATGTTGTGAAACTGAGCTGAACAATAGTTATTCCTACTCTGCACAGTGTTGTGCTGTTTTTAGATGCCTGGCCATTAACTCATTTACAGCAGGAAAAAAAAAAAAACATTCAGGTTGAATTTAATTTCATTTTTTATGATTGTTAAAAAAGGCTAAAATAATTTGTTTTCCTGATAATTTTCTAACTTACAGTAAAATCCTGACTTTCTGACTTGTGATAAATACATGTCCTGGCTCCCGGAGCACGGGCATGGTAACCTGGGATATATTAAAAAAAGGATATTGACTTTATTGAGCAATAACTGAATAAAGGCAAAATTCATAATCATCATCATCTACATATATATATGATGAATTGTTCTGCTAAATTATATATGATTTTTTTATTTGTATATCTATATATTTTTTATTTTATCTTTTATATGTATTTCTGTCCATTGATAAATAAGGAATCTGTGTATGACAGCTGGGACTTATTTCCTAAGTATTATATTCCTAGCATTAGATTGACCTCTGTAAAGCAGAAAGTGTCAAAATAAACATTTTCATTTAAACATTAATTTGAGGGAAGGGAAGGGAAGGGAAGGGAAGGGAAGGGAAGGGAAGGGAAGGGAAGGGAAGGGAAGGGAAGGGAAGGGAAGGGAAGGGAAGGGACGGGAAGGGAAGAGAAAAAGTGATTACCTCCAAGGAATTCAAGGGGGAAAATCAGACAATATCAAAAAGCTACAAGATTGTTATACTCAAGAAAGCAGCTCATCTAAGGACAATGAAAATGAGCATTTATGCTATGGTGTTTAAAACACACTGTCAATTAAGAAATATAATTAAGACTATTTTTGCATAAAAGTATAAATTCATTCTGTAATTTAGTTAATTACAAATATCTCAATAAACATTCAATTTAGGTTGAAATGCATCTTTTAATGAATCCCTATTTCTAAAGTATGCTTCTTGCCACATGTGTGTTTTTGTATTTTCCTTCAGTACAAATCAGACCAAAGTCAGATTTAGCTTAAACTGAATTTGTTGCAAATTTGTGGCAGATGCCTTATGTGTACATGTTATTATGTAAATAAGTAGTTTAACTGATTTGAAAATTTGAAGTACATTTCTCTTAGCAGAATTTGGACCTAAATCTGGATACTTGTCCCCCTAACTTAAGCCCCTTGACTCCGACTAATTGAAAAATGTGACAGGAAAAAGTGCTTAAATAATAATAAATTAAGCTTAAATAGTAAGCTTGATTATATTGTTGATTTTGTCTTCCATTCTACACAAAAATATGTCCTTGATAAATATCACAGGACACAGATGTCAGAGATGTCATTAAACTAATCCAGAGACAAAAGCACCATTTCCTAATTCTGTTTGTATAACAGCATCTCATTGAGATAATTTTGTAAAATTCAGCTCAGCGCCAGCTGAGTTGTCAGAACTGCAGGCATATTACACAGAGAATACTAGAAAGTGCTTTCTTTTATTATGCCTGAGCTATACCCATGCTACAATTCCTTCTATTTCTTTAAAAACTATGTTCATTTACATCATTTTTCAGAAGAGATATCCATAAGTCTCTTAATGAGCTCATATAGTTTACAGTAAAACTCCCATTAAACAAATGTTCCTGAGTCAAAACACTCACATTTTATTAAACCATGCTTGAAAATTAACCTGTGCTGCATTTAGTCATTACATTCAATGTACTGCAAATTAATATGGAAGCAACATCTGTATGCAGCAAATACTTTTGGTTAGTCATACAATCCAGTTTGGATGTTTAGAAAGAGCTATACTTCCAAGCTTCCAAATCTCACGTAGAAGACTGCAGAAAAAATTATCTTTGTGATTCTGAAGAAGAATTCAAATAATATTTCACATGAATTATGAATCCACATTTAACGGAGGAAACGTTATTTTTTGATAACCTTATTTTGTCTTCTTCCTATTTGATGAAATATCTCAGCAAACGAACCCTTCTAAACATGTAACACCTCTTTTTTTATTATATTTTATTTATTCAAAAATAGCATGAATAAATAAAGGAGGCTACTTTAAATTGCATTCAAATCTAAGTACAACATAAAAGGCTTGTCTGAAATGAGTGCATAAAAGGCACATAGAGTAGGTCTAAACTAACACATTTAAAGGAATATCCTGGATGTCATCTTCAGATACCTGGACTTTTTAAAGAGAATATTATAATTTATTTTTATTTTTGAATAGGTTAAAATGGATTAAGCAAGATGTTTGAAGAAAAATTCTTACTATGAGCATAGACCATGAATATTTACACACACAACAAGCTACAAGCTCTTTATATTCTCCTTTATGTCTGTACACATTCTGGTTTCTCAAGCATTAAAAAAATCATGGGTTCATATGCAAAGAAAATTTTGGGAAGGAACAAGCCAAGAAAAACAGTTAGTTTGATTTCCTCAAACCACTGGGTTTTTATAATACCCAAAGACAAAATGGAAGGATTGCTTACTTCCAGAGAATTAATTTTGTTGCTATAAAATGTGGCTAGAAAGAGATATTTCTTCTCCAGTCACATAAGAATCTGACAATTTCTATGACATGAGAGTTGTGAATACTTGGCGATACACTGCATCTGTTTTCTTGGTTCCAGTTTTAGATGTAAAAGTAAACTGGTTTTATTTTCCACAGGGTAACAATAAATTAAGAAAAAAAAAAATAAACGTGTGATATAATCTTGGACTCAAAATTAATGATGTATAATATAGGCTTATCAGTTTCAAGCTTCTGAAAATAATGGGTAGTATGAACACATTTGTGTTTATTGAACTTGTAGAAATAAAAACATATGAAGCAACCTGAGAGAAATAATATATTTTTCTTCTTGTATTATAAAAAAACCCAAAAAAACAAACAAAAAGCTGATTTACCAAAATGGGAAAAGCAGTCACTAGATTTAGCTCACTTAAAATTTCCATTCACCTCCCTTACAGGAATGGCAGTGCAGATGTTAATTACTGTTCATAGAATGTCTTGTCAAAACACCTAAGAATTATTGTTCTGTTAATGACTTTGTCCTGTGCTCGGGTTCAATGGCTGATTTCAGACCAAGAACGCTGAAAAGGATCACTGACACTTGGTTAGGACACCCTGTCTTTCCCTGTAAACACCTGCAAATAATGCATGGCTTTGTGCCAACAATTTAGCTGTGGAAGAGAAACTATTATAAAACTGTATTCATGAGGGAAATAACAGTTAATTTTAAGATGATTATTACCCTTGTATCAAGTGAATTATTTAATGGCAACTTTGGAGGCAGCAAGTTTTTTTAAAGCAATGTCAAATGCTTAAAATCATGATGAGCTGAGATACCAGAATTCTTTACTGATAGACAAAAAGATGTATTTCAGGTCAATGTATTTAGTGAGACAGCAGACACAGGGAGCTGTTTTCCCACACAGTCATTGGTCACATACATCCTCCCACTTGAAATAGGTTGGAGTTTTGCTACTGTCTTCATTGTGTGTAAAACTTGGTCTTCTGTCACTACAGAACACAAAATGAATTTTACAGGTAGGCCTGATTTAGGAAAGGATGCACTAAAGGAAACAGATTAATTCCCTTGTGATCTGCAAGCCATTTCTTTAGCATTTAGCTTACCTACATACCATACCAATTCTTCCTTTACAAGTTCCCCAGATCAGGATTCTACTTTTATTCCAAGCTGTCCCTTTATAGTTGTGCTTACTGTCTTTTTGTACATGTTTTCAACTCAGTTCTCATCTCTATTCCTGTATTTTTTTTCAAGAAAAAACCATTCCTCTCACCATCTTCTCAGATGCCTGGATGACAAATCCTTCTCCTATAAATTTATATCACTGAATGTAGTTAAGAGATTTCACTTTAAATGAGTGATGGAGCATCTTCTTATAATTAATTTAGGTATAAAACTTAAAGTTATTAAGGACAGAATGCTAGGTAAGGTTGGATTAATTCCAACCTGTGGTTCAGCTTTAGAAACATTCATCTGGAAGTGTTCAAGAAGCATCTGGATGTGACATTTGGGGATATGGTTTAGAGGGGATTATGGTAGTGCCAGTTTGATGGCTGGACTCTTGAATATTTCTTCTAGCCTTGATGTGATGTGGTCCTGTGATCTGAACCAATTATGAGAAAATGTCTTGCATATTTGCTGCTTAATGGATCAAGGTGGTTGTTACTGAGAAGACAAAGATAAGACTGAAATAAAATTTTAAATGTTTGTGATGCATATACCTACATGGAAATCACAGGTACATGTATTTTCTAATTCCTCCTTTTGATTAACAGATATCCTGTTGATCTTTTCATTGGTCTAGTCCATAAAAATTAGTAAATCACCAAACTTAATGTACAGAAATGAATCTGAAAAGCTCTTGCAATTATACTCCTTTGATTAAAACTCCCTTAAAACAATGAGAAGTTGTAGCACCCATTATTTACACAGCTTCATTGTAGATAGCTAGATTTAGCATTTGAATCTGGAGCTATGTCTCACCTTTGGCTTTGCCGTAACACTTCATCATTTTGATCTTTTAATGCGTATACCCAGATTAGGAAATGTTCCTTAAACAGTTAATTATTTCCTTAAAACTAATTGCTGCATCAAAAACCTGAGATTTTTTACTTTAAGCTCTGTCACTTGTGAGTGGATTCGATCTGGACAGAGCCCCTATTCTACCAAGGCTTTCAGATCATTCTCAAAGCACATGGTGAGGCTTTTTTTTTCTTTTTTTTTCTTTCCTGCATGGTGACACAAAAAATAGAATGGAATTTCATTTCTGAATTTCACTTTTAGAGTATTTCAGATATCACTCACCATAGCAGTATGGATTTTTGAAGTATTAAGGGGCCAAAGCTTTAGCTGTAGAACAGTGGGCCAGGTCAACAAAACTGAAAAAGGAACAACTGAAACTTCCACTAATGATAACAGCATTTTTGAGTGCAAGGTGAGAGGAGAAACCCTTCACAAAAGTTTGAAAAGATTGATTACATTGTAATTTGTCTTTGGTCCCCCATTCAGGCGTTAAGTGCTAGCAGTATTCCTGATTATAATGGAAAATTTTGTTCCCTGCTGTGGGGAGAAAAATAGCACTGAAAGCAAAACGCACCTGGCAGACACCTTGAATATGGAACTTTTTATTAAGCACTGCATTTTTTCTTTGTTAATTAATCTATTTCACAGTCTCAGGTAATCACTTTGCAACTTCTCACTAGCCTGACTTTCAAAGTAACTTTATGCTCTGTCAATTTCTATACCCGTGTTGTCAAAGAGCATGGGAATGACATAAACCTCTTGGTAAATTGTCCAGTGCTGTCTTGCACCTGCCTTTCCTGGAAGGCACTAGCATTAAAAGCATTCTTTGTTCTAAATGTTGTGCATTGACAATGTATTCTCTGTGTCTCTTTGCTTAGTTTTTGTCTTAGCAAACCTCTGGAGTCCTACTATTTTACAGCTAAAAGATGGAGTTAGTGAGATCTCCTTGTTGACAAGGCTGATTAAGCAAGACTGCAACACTTCTTTGCACAAATGTCCCGCTCAGCACGGGCTGCAGCAGGCACAGCACCAACTAGAAGCAGTTGCTTAAAGTCTGTTGCATATCATCTAAGTTTCCTTGTCTGTGCTTTCTGTACTTTTGTCTGGCACCTGCTGTAGCAAATGGGAGGCATTTACTACAGACAAATGGGCAAAATAAATCGGAGGGAAAATCCACATTCAACACCAACACATTTCATAAATAAATGATGTACAGAATAAGCGCTACCTATCTGGAGTCTCCTAAATATATACTGAAACTTGGAGGGGAGAAAAGCAGGCACAAGTTTCTGAAAGAATAAAACAGAACAAAAAAGAAAAGTATAACACCATGACAACTGATAAATGGGGAACTCTGACACAAATATTTTAACAATGTTAGATAATGTGAGAACATCATGGTAAATTACTTCATTTTTAGAATCAAAGGAAATTGACTCTCTGGACTTCAGCAGAGCATGTGATGAAGTTCCATATAGTAAATTATTTTAGTTTAGAAAGAATATGGGCTAATGGAACCTGTAAGTTGATTCAAAGAGGGAATAGATGGAGGTGGAGAGACATCCCACATAATTCAATATCAGAACTAATCCTGAATATTTTCAGTAATGCCCTTAATATAGACTTATAGGGAAAGGGCTGATGCAATGTGTGCTGACATGAAACTGGAAAGTACTTTCAGTGAAAACCAAGTTATCAGAAGAATTAAAGAAAGAGAAAAAAAAAAAAGGCAGGAATGTTTCAGGTTAGAGAAGACTAGGAGATTTTAGCTTTTCTCTTTTAGAAGAATAAACCCAGACCCCAGACAGACGAAAAGGTGAAAACTATTGATAAACAAATAGAGACATTAAATGACTTTGTGAAGTAAGAGAAAGTGTTGTCATGAGAATAAATCTCACCACACAGTGTCTATGATAAGACACTATTGGACTCCACCTCAACATTTAGATTCTTATATTATCCCACAATAAAACCAGCAGACTTTATTTTGCAAATTATTGGAAGTTTTTAGTCTTGTATTTAATTGCCTAATGTCTGACTACAGTCAAGGTATCTGATGTACAATAGAAGCTTGTGCAGCAATAAAGTGTTAAGAAACTATAGTCACAGTGTACTGTTTCTAATACAAGACAGATAAAAGTATTTATAATTCCTTACAAAGAGAATTTGCAGCATTAAGGATAAAAACTTTTAGCAAGAAGGTGTGATATTTCAGTATAAATGGTTCTGAAAAATCTCATCTAGCAAAGGAGGATACTAGAAGAAGGAATAATGTGACGAAATACTGGCATTTCTAATTGAAGAATATCTTTCAGCTAATCAACTAAATTCTTTAAACAGGCTTTTTCACAATGTGATTTTTCTGAACTCCTCTAGGTTTTACTTTACGATGAGATGAATTGTGCCCTGGAAGTTGCTACCTCTCCCTGCTGACCACTAAATTACCCAAAGTGCTGAGTACAGGTGTATACATGGCATCCTCAGCTTCTACAGCTAAAGCAACAGAAGACAGATCTTTCAAGATATCTCTTAAATCAAAGACAATGTGCACGACCTCAGCAGTGTCATTTGGTTCCTCTGTGTCTTTATGCTCATCTATAAAATGAAGATAACAGAATTTCCATACCTTACAGGGTAACACATGAGATTGTGGATTACATAGCTCTCTAATACCATGGCAATGGATGCCCTATAAGTACTCAAGCCTATTCTGGACTGTTAAATGAGGAAGCCAAGAAGAACAAAAAGTAAAACTTGCAAATTAATGTATTTGCAGAGAGACCCATTTCATACCTCCCTGAAGCAATGCACCATTGAAAGATGGGATTCCTGTAAAGCATCCTGTTAACCATAACACTAAGAGCAATGTTTTTGGAAGAGGTGGTATTCCTCCCTCCTGAATAAGAGAATTCAGACTGAACATGTGTTTCTCTTTTGTCACAAGCTGGTCCATTTGTCTCATAACTTAGTTAAAAAAATGCTGCATCAAGAAAGTAATACTTTATGTCTATAGCTGCTGACACATTATACATCCTTTTAAAATGCCCTATTTTAAGATGGGTACCAGGGAAATGTTTTCCAGTATTGAAATATTTACTGACGCATTCATTCCAAAACATTTCTAGAGTAACAACTGGACTTATGCTAAGATACGCGTGAGTCTCACATATGCAAAGGATGATTTTAATCTTGTTTACACCAATGCCAGTTGGCTTCAGCTAAATGACTCCTATTTTACCCTAGGATTGCTGTCAGAATCATCCTTATTTCAGCCAGAGCTTACAAATCTCCAGTGGGAAAATGCCTTTTTACTGTAAGGATAAATTGGCATTCACCCAGAATTCCCTGGGAGAAAGGTTTTTAAAATCACACTGATTTAGAGAAATGTAGAGGCCTTGTTTATTTAAAATCAAGTATATGAATATTTTGACAGCAATACTAGAAGACATAAAGAGAAGGCAAGCATTCAAAGTTGCTACTTATAAAAAAAAAAGAAAAAATACCCCTTGTTACATTGTTTGGAGCTAATGGCTGTTGATGGAATTTGAAGAGTGCAGAGAAGGAGGTACAAAGAAGTACTTGTCAATAGTAAGAACAACAGCCCTATATTTGCAATCCAGTGTTTAAAGCCAAAATAGACATTCTTTTCTCTGTTTGATCTCAGGAAAAGCTATCTGCAGCTCACAGGCCCAAATTTGAGTCTTCTTATATCACTCAAAAGAAGTACTGAGATAACTGCGCTAGAGATGACAGACTAGTAACCCCTCTAGCAAGCCAGACCGGTGGGGGGGTGTCATGTGTTTTTGTATCTGGGCTGAAAGCACTCTTCCTACTTAGAAATGCTCTCTTTTCTTCTCCCTGGTGCCTGAAATTCATTCTCAAGAGATATGAAAAGTTGAAATTCATCTCATAGGAAAAAAAGGTGTCTTCAATTTCCATAGGAACAAAGAATCACAAAACAAATGTAAATCCTTTCCTCTTTTTATTTTCTCTCAAGGCAGAACTGCTCACAGACATCATAAACCTAATCCCCAGCTGTATCAGCTGTTACAGCAGCACTAAAGTCAGACAGTGTCACCCCCAGAATCTGTCCCTGTAAGAGAGACATAAGAACAAGTCAATACTATTCAATATCAGCCCTGTAAAAAACAGTGAAATAAGGTCTGTTCACTTGTAAATATAAATTTGCAGCAAACATTATTGCTAACCAGACTAATGTCAGGACAAGAAAGAAAAAATTATGTCCTACTGCCCTATTGTATTTTAATTATAAAATTTTCTTTCTCTCAAGGGATTTGCACAGCGTTTTACTTGTTATAGTAAATTGCAACTCTAAATAACCCAAACCATATTATTCAAACCATATCCTGAAATATCAAAAACAGAGCTCCTAATCTTAAAATCTAGTAACATTATCAATTGAAAGGTATCACTTTACTTCAGTTTGCCAATTCTCCTATTCAAAAACAAAACTTCCATAAGAGCAAACATATTGCTAAAACAGTGCAATGGCAAGCTTTCACAGTTTAATTTTCAGTGGGCAATCTAAGAGACTGTCCTAGTAATGGCTTTCATTTACAATGGCAAAGATCATTCAAATCTAATTGTCAAGTTCCTATTAACATACAATTTCTAGTTTTAAAATAATGCATATGATCTTTCTATTTTTACATGGGGCTAAGGATCCTCTGTTCTACTCTATTAACCTCATTAGTTTTGATATCGTGTTTCCTCTTGGAAACTCTCTATTACACAGAAAAATTGTAAAACCCACTTTCTTGTCTTGAAGTTCCCCTTCTGACCTCATCTCTTGACCACAAACAAATAATATGAACAAATAATAAACATGACGCCCAACACCCATCGGAAAATGAGTTATGCAGGCACAGTGTTGCCACATGGCAATTTGCACCATGAGCATGTGGATCTGAGACCAGAACCCCACAGACAATCTCTCTTCACAGCCTTCTCCACCACTGACTGATTTGGGCAAAGAGAGAATTTTCTCAGCAATGGATTTCCATGTGGTTTTGTGCTTCACATGGCATATTGCTTCTGATTACAGTCCGCTTAAGTTTTGGAAGCTTAAGTGTAAAAGACAAACATGTCTTGAAGACTTAAAAGTCTTTGGCTCTGAAAGACTTCTGAACTGTTACTACATAAGACAGTTACAATTTCCCTTGTACTGTAAGTACTTTACTGCTTGAGGTACTTGTACAAAGAGACAGCAAAAAGCATTGATGACTTTGTTAATTATTTTCCTTCTCAAGCGTCCTACTCTTGGGTCACTGAGAAGGGAGCAACGGGAGAAGTGGCTTTTGCCTCATCTACACAGTAGACATATTATTGAAATTAGGAGCGATGCAAGCTTTTAGTGACTAGCTCACAGCAGAGCAAAGTAAATGGAATAGAAGACAAAAGATACAAGAACCGTCACACACAATCCTTGCAAGTTCTGGTAAAGCTATTCTGTGAACACAGTTAAAGAGCATCTGAGACAAAAGCAATAAAAGTGTCTTTCAGCTCTGATAATAGGGATGCTGTTTCTTAGGCATAGCCACACAGTAAGCCTATAGAGCTCTCTCTGTATTTGCTCATCAGTCCAAAGCCCCAGACATATAAACCCTGTTAGCTGGATTGTCTAGGAGGCAAGTCATTCCTTTTTTCATCTTTGTAATCAAAAGAGTTTGCTTTCCTTTTAATTTTTCTAAAGTTTTATAATATTTACAAAAAAGAGGGATGGACTCTAAATTTTGCTGGGTTTTGTCAGTTTTTTATAGAATATTTGCTTAGAATTTGATCCTGATTTACCGATAATTTACTGAATCAATCATGTTCAAAACTCTGGATAAATCAATAGAATAAAAAACCAAAAACAAACAGATGAAAAAAACCCTCATACATCTTTAAATGCTCTGCTAGTCTGCCAAATTTTTCTTTTTTTTCATTTCAACATGTAGAAATAACTAAAATGTTCTACTCCCAATGAAAGAAATAGAATAGAGAGCCTGATGTATTATTAATTTTACTTATAATTTTATTTTTGTCAACATGTGGAAACATATAACATGCAGTCACACAAAATATTTTTTCATTAAATATACTAGAAGACTGTAATTCTTTTTTTTAATGAAAATACTCTTTTTCTGGATAAGTAATATATCAACAAGAAAAATTGTATAACTTTTGCTTCATTGAAATTTTGTGTGTGAATAGCGTACTCTCTGTACAATCCAAATGCATGAAGAGAAACACTATCTGGAAATATAACTGCAAGGAATTAAAAAAAAAAAAAGTTTATTTAGGCTAGTTTCCAGACCATAGTCACATATAAATTTTTGTGAGATGTAAAATGTGCATTATTATTTTCAAATAGAAAATATTCAAGACACTGTAGGCCATTCTTCAGAGTATCCATTTTATGTGTGATCAATATAAAAAAAATAATCTCACAGCTAAACGTGCAAAAATGTGCCAAATATGTCACCCAAATAATTCATTAACAGTAAGCTGATTAACACAACACATTTTATTTCAGAGTAAAATGCAAAGCCTGTTATTGCAAAACAATTTAGGCTTACAGGATTGTATTGAGCCCTGTTATGCTTGACCATGCTAATGCAGCTGGTTTTTTTTCAGAAGCACTGGGGAGGGAAGCATGAAATCATTATTAATTATATAAATATTAAGGCCACACAACTGGCTCTATTACTGTTTTCAAATGGCAGCATCTGCAAATTCAGCCTGTAATAAACACTAATGCATCCACAGATGAGAGTGCTGACACATGAATGGGATACTTTGTCAGACTTGCATAAAAATGTAGATGAACTGCAGTGAAAGAACACCAGGGAATTCAAAGGGTTTCTTGATTGCCTTCTTTAAAATGCCAGGAACTTAAGCTGGCCTTTCTTATCTTCCTTTACATGCATGTGACACTTTAGGAGGCCTTTCTTATTGTACTATAATTCAGTAATTGTTCCAGCTCTGTGCACCATGCCTTCCTTCCAAAGGGCAGCATGAGATATATAATTCTGGTAATGAACAGCTGCATAATGTAAGGGTCGAACTAGCAGGGACCTGTTCCTTATTTTTGTTTTCTTAGCAGTTGCCTGGGTGTTCCAAGGCTATTTAGGAATACAATCCTTTGTCTGCCTTATTTCTCTTATATAGATGATATATGTTGGAACTCGGTAATGTTCCAGAAAACAGATTTTATCAACTGAAGTTGCAGAGCAAGCTTTCCTCTCATTTTGCTTCAAAGGGCAGCAGTACAGAACTAGTACGAGGTAATTTTGTTTCCCCAGCCATGAGCATCCTCTGTTCTAACATGCAGACTTTTTCAAACCCTGAGCCATCCCCTTTGCAAAGCATAGACTAAAACACAGAGCTATCAAAGCCATTTCCACACAACATTTCTCTCATCAAGGCTAATCTTCCAAATGTTAAAAAGGTCCAGGCAGCTAGGCCCTACAAGATGAAGGCTGCATGCTGATTAATCGGCTGCTTTTTTATTCTGTTCTGGCAAGTGTTCCCTATCTGTAAATAAAAGGTTTACCCTGGATTTCCTGTAAACTAAGGAACAGAAGGCATCTTTGGATCAGACTCATAAAGCAACAAAGCCTTCTGCTGTCACATCCGCAGGGGTAGGTTGTTTGTATTATCACAAATATCCTTTCAGGTGTCCTGGGGAGAATGAGCTAACCTAACACAAACATCCTTCCAACATAAGAAAATTATATGGTAACCACAAAGTCACCTCGTTATTAATTACATTCTTTGGCTTCCCACAGCACTTTAATTGTTGCTTGCTTCAGGAGACCTGTCTGCAATTTGTGTCATTGCAGAAGTTCAGGTTGGTTCACGATGTGCAGCTCAGTGTAGCACAAGTCCCTCAAAGAAACACTGTCATATTAAAGACAAATACATTTATTTATGTCTCACAGTGCTGGCTTTCTATTCAGATGGTAAATAGGTAGTGTGAAAGAGATGTGACAGACTCAAGAAGAGTAGAAATTGTCTGCAAACTGGCAGCCACTGTGGTTCACTGACAACCAGAATTACTTTCAGGCAGTTTGGCACATCTCCATTTGTCACACTTAAAAGCTTGAGCCAAAGTTATCCAATTAATACAGAGCACAGTATTTCTCCCTCCTCAAAGCTGAAACAGAAATAGAAATGTTTCAGATTCACAGTGTGGATCATGCTGCCTATACATCACAAAGGGTGTAAAACAGTTATAAGTAAAACATACATAACTCCCATCACACCCTCTTGGCTGCCATTCACCTCAGGTTGTCTTCTATGCTGTGCATACCATCTCTGTACTATTTATTCCAGACAATGATTTCTCATGTAGAGTGAATCCCTTCTGCTGTAAATCATGCAAACAGCTAGCACAAATAGTTGGTGAATATAAAAAGTATCAGGCAATAAGCTTTTGAAATATCTATCTAGGCCAAGAAAGGGAAACGGTTCCCTCCCCCAGCAAGATTTTGAAGGCAAGGTGAAGGTTGCTTATTTTGAAAGTAGAAGACCCTTCATGAATCAGTATCGGTTTTTGACATTATTATATGCCCATCCATCACTGCACAGCAATAACCACTGTATCTTGTGCTGTGACCCAATGCCACTTTATATACGATTTTATTTGAATTACCACTACTGCAGTCATGAGGGTCAGCTTTATACAGCTCTCGTATGGATGAAATTTTTCATTGAACCACAGGATTTCCTTGGAGAATTTCCACTGTCCCTAAATTTACAGAACTCCTCTTTTATCCAGATGAGCTTGTGGTGTTCAAAGAAGAGAAAAAAATCAACTCTTTCAAATACTATGAATGCTAATCAAAAAGATCTGTGAAGTGCTTCTCTAGATTCCCTAAGGTCAATTTAGGTATTTAAAATAGACAAAAGGAAGGCTACACTCATGGCAATCTATAATCAAAAGGTTTGAAATTCTTGTATTTTTCAAAGTAACTCGTTATACAGATCTTTTTAAGAAGCAAAGATGAAATCACAGGGGTTAAATAATGAACAAAGAATGAGAATGGCACTTTTCCTACTTTCTGCTATTTGAAGAAAGTTGCATCTGGCCCCCTTCTTTGCTTGTCCCCTTTGAACTTTCATGAAAAACTGATTTAAAATTCTGAGATTCTTATCTGAGTTACTGCCTATTTCCAGTCAAAAACTGATATTGAACTTAAATTGGTGAGAACTAACATTGTTTCAAGTTTAGTGGAGTAAATAATATCAGAATTCTTGCTTTTAGTTGCCAATTAACATATTATATCATAATTCTTTCTGCTTAATGCCATGATATTTTTTAATGCAAACTCCAGTAATAAATATAGAAAATTAGATGTTTGCTAGGGAGGATATTTCAGACCAAATTTTAAAACTAATCACTGGAATATATTCTGGATTTCAGATATTTTTCTGCTGAATTTTTCCCAAATAATTTCCTCTGCTATATTCTGCTGAAAATTCACGTTTGAATTGTTATTCTACCTATAAAAATGTATAGCTTTACTTTTTTGTTGTTTTATTCACAATGTTGATGAGTGGAGGAATCATTTCTAGCATTAGCTGGCTTGCTACGTCACTGATATGTGCACTTTGCTATGGAGAAACTTCAAGTAATTAGCCTTTATGAATAATTTGATGACATTTTTTATATGAGAGAAATGAGTGGGATTGGAAAGAAGTGCAATTGCATGCCAAGACGTATACATGTTTCTAACAGTGATTATTTTAGGGTTGGGATTTTTTTTCTCATTTTTATTTTAGGCAAACCAGCCAAAGAACCTAGAAGGTTAAACCACTAAGGGTAGCTTCTCAATCACTTCAGTGTCTCGCCGTCATTAAATGAAAAAAACACCAGTGCCCAAGTGGGATGGGGCTTAGAATGGTTTTCTCCTGGACAACGTCTCCCAGTCACAGTGTGGGGAGGAGAGCATGGGGCAGGGGCTGTTCCCAGCATCCAGCCTTGCTGCTCCTGAGACGACACAGAGGCTCAGGGCGCCCAGCTGGCCTCAATGCCTTGACACGCTCCCAGGCGGATTTGTGGTACAGGCAGACTCTGTAGCAAATCCAACGAAAGTACATAAAAGACATTTTGTAACTGGTGTGATTTTCTGCTAATAAAAATAGAAATGGAATTTTGGTTGTCTGAAGTTATGTATGTGAGTAAACCAATAAACATATTCAATTTATAAAAATAAACTTGGAGCAAGGGGAAGAACTACTGTGGCTTTTTTTTTTTTTCCTCCAGAGATTTCAGTCTGCTTTTAAAAACCCATGTAAATATATTTCTTACATTATTGTTACTGCCACAAAATATATCCTGGTCTGTGTCACAGTTTATCTAGTCCATGGAATTACTGCTTGCATTTCACTGTTCTGTCAAGACTTTTTCAAAAACCCTTGATTTTATTTTTATCTTCTTTTTAAAATAGGGGAAAAATGCCTTTCATTCAAAAAAAGTTTCCAGCAACTTCCAGAAGAAAAAAACCATAATGAACTACCCTGTCACAAATACCTAGTGGAATTGAAAAGAGAAAACAGAAGAAGATTCATTACACTTGTCTGCGTACAGATGATTGTTTGAAAGGTCACCCAGATGAAAAATGTCTTAAAAACCAAAAAAGCCTGTCTGGTAAAGAAAATCACACTTGTAGGACAAAAAGAAATAAAAATGCTATTCTTATTACTTACATTAAGAAAAAAAAAGATGTTTTACTGGTCAAATACACAGATTTCACTCTTAAACACACTGCCTTTCTGATGGAAGAAAAATCCACAAATAAATGTCTTATTTCCTTCTTTTACATGTACAAACACATATAACCAGATTTTGCTGTAAATAATTTCTTTTTTTTTTACTAAAGACAACAGAAGTTTTCCAGTTAAAGCTACTCAATCAGACTATGAACACTGATTAGTGTCTGAATGTACAATCTCCAAAACAGTCTTGAATAACCAGCTATTTTAAAGCTTTCTCTGGCCTTGCCTCAGATGCTTTGCATTCCATATTGCATTACAGAAATTCTTTGCTGCAAATGCTGTCCTGACATGTTTTCAGTGAAAAATAATTCTATTAAAAGATGCATCATGCTCTTGCAGCTCAAGAAGAACATTTTCTTCAGATAAAACCAGCGTTGGGACATAGGCTGGGAAGCAATAAGGCTACATGAATTTAATGGGATCTAACTGGCGAATCTAGATCAAGGTTATGCTCCTCCATCCTAAAGAAACTGTTTGTGAAATATGAGGAACTTTAAGCTAATGTAAAGTCCATAAATAATAGAGAGAATTCCCTCAATTAGTTGCTGCTGCATGAGAAAATGCTGTAGGGTATGCTCTGAATTCATAACTGAAAAAGAAACTCTGCAAAGGATTTATATGAACAAATTGCACAGTGTCTCCGAACCAAAAATATTCAGCATGCTGTTTTTTTGGGGTTTTTTTTCCTAACTACTGTATGTATGCTTCTTTTGTCCTAAATATGTCATGTCAACAGTTCTGTGTTTATTTTATGCACTGCAACACAAACTGAAGTTATTGTGGTTGCATATCAACATACAGGAGCCAACTGGCTGTTTAATGATAACAGAAATGTTTTGCTGAATGACTTGCATAATTACACAGGGACATACAATTTAGATAATGAGTTCTTTTTAGGGTTTCTATGCTTGGCTGTCACATTACGGAAATCTACATGAAACTGGAGGTTTAGTAAGCAGAGGAATTCCTGTTAATGACAATAATTAAAACTCCATGCCTGAAGTCTAAAGAGATTTTAATTAAAATTATTGTATTTCATAGAAATGGAAGACATATACTTAAATTTAGTGCAGTAAAGAAAATGAACAGAACTACAGGTAATAAATTTCTTAGTCCTTTTGAACAAAGTATTTTAAGTGATGAGGGTCTGCTCTCATAAGCTGGCCATCATTCACATTTAACAGATGTTAAATTTTAATGGGGATAAAATTAAAACTAGTATGAGAATTAGAATAAGAAAGGAAAAACAAGTCCTTCTTTACTGAAGACCACCTGGAGCACAAGGATGTGTTTACATAATTGCTTAATCATAGCTCTACCTTCAGGACACTTCCAACCTTGTGTAGGGACATTGTATGGATAAGCATGTCTTTCTACACATATATACTTCCATTTAGCAATGACTGAATAAATTTATAGTTAAAACCAAAACTAGTCAAAAGTATTGATAACTCTTCACAGCTCACAAATGCTTTCTACTTCAACTTTAATCTTTCCAGTTTGATAACACTGCTTTATAAATTGTCTCCTAATATTATTGCTTCAGCATCTTTCAGTTCTGGAACAGAAGAGAATAATCACACTGTTCTGTGAACATGTGGTGACTTATTAAGAGCTAACAGCGCTCAAGTAAATTCTTTCCATTGAACGATCCATTACGGTGTAATCATGACCAAGCACACAGCCCTGATCAATACAGAGGTACATAGTTGCTGTAAAACAGCTCCACTAACCAGGGTAAGTAATCCACCATTCTAAACACTTGAAGAACCAACCAATTAAGCACCAGATAAGGTCAAATATTATTGATTGCAGATTCAAGTGAAATTCCTTTTGTTACTTTTCCTTTTCTTGGCTTTGCTTTTAATCCAAGTATTATTTCCTTGAAAATACACTTTCATTTTTTCCCCAGTGGCTACACTTACATAGCAATAGGATATGAGTGGCTTCACAGAACAACATAATGATGCATTGAATTGAAGATCAATACTGCGAAAAAACCTCGGAGACAGAGAAATAAAAAGGAAAACATATTTTTCAAAACCCACTAATGTTCGAACTTCTACAGCTTTTAAACAGCAGGGTTCGACAATCCCATGAACTTTTCTAAAAACTATCAGATGACCATATTTTAATAATTGGGAAATGCTTACAATAGCTAATTTAATTTTTCTTCTGTGGACAGTGGAGAGAGAGTATAAAATGCTATAAGGACCAAGAGCAAGGTGTTCTTGATGAATACATTTCTGTCTCATGAACACTGTAATGCTCTGCTACAGTCTGGTCCTATTCTTCTAATATATGCAAGCACAAGTCCAATATAACAACTACAGTTTATATAAACAATGCATTGCTCTTTTGTTCTCTTGTTCTTTTGCTGCTTTAAAATCATCAGTGAGAAGATACAGATTTCACAGTTTGGAAAGAAGAAATATAAAGTACTAAAAAAATTACTCAGATGCAAAACTTTTTGCAATAAAAATCCCTTTTATTGTTAATCAATTTTCTCACTCTTTTAATCTTGGACAAACTCACAAAAAAACCCCAATTTTTAAAAAATCCTTTGTTTCATATACCCTTCTGGGATATCTTGTCCGCAAAGCAGTTAATATCTTTCATCTTCCCTTCCAGAAACTTTTTCATATCACCAACATGTGGTTTCTATTTTAGACCCACGAAAAGAAGGGAGTGAAAATATTCCTTCTCAGTTGGTAAGGAGACCACCTCCAAGCTTTTTTTCTTCTTCTAAGATTTTCTTTCTGAGAACAAAGTGCCTTTGATGAAGTTTCACACTGGCCAGATATGCCCTACATCAAGTTCCTGAATGGGAGTCTTCAGCACAGAGAAGGAAATGGAAACCTTGATTTCTTTGCAGTTCTGTGGGGGAGACCTACCTTTGAAGCACCAAACTGGTAGGGACTAAATGTGCACTACAGCAGCCCTCTGGGTTCTGTGATTGCAGACAAGCCAGAGAGCTCTGTCAATCTGACAGTCATCTAGTTTCCTTTTTTACTCCAAGCACCTGACTTATGCAATAGAAATGTAAAGTTCATCATAGGCTGCTATAAACACTGTTAACCATGAGATAACAGTGATTATTTTAAGCTTCTACAATACAGTAATTTATATTTGGTATAGATCCATACTTCTGGTATGCATGTTTTCTTTTTTCAAATACACTTAGCATGCTCTCTTAGCTTTTCTCTAGCTTTCTAATAACATTTTCATTTACCCTAAACTCATTAATAAACTTCTGCTTTGACTGTCTTTTTAGACTGTTAAATTAGTTGCAGTGTCATATGCATTTTCATTCATCCACAGGTAGAATGATATTCTGGTGTATTTTTATCTGTCTGTCTCCAGAAAGCTGTGAACAGAGACATGGAAATAGCACATATTTGGAGAAATGCCACCTGGCACAAAGCAGTCACTGGGTGGCTGGATATTGTGAAGAGAAACAACTGGCTCAATAGAAAATCTACTCATTAGAACCCAGCAGCGCATGCGACTATCACATTTAAGAGAGAACCAAAATATTTGTCTTAGGTTAGGCTTTGATGGTGTTTAATAATTTCCCTATTTTTGCCTGGCTCAGTAATGCAATCTGTTATTGCATTATAATTATTTGTCTGATGATGTTCTACTGTCCTTATTTGTTCATTTGTTGGGGTTTTTTCCCCAACAAATGACAAAAGAAGAAGAAGAAGCTAAGTTTTTATTGAAGAAGACACTGATACTTTTCATGGGACTACAGAGACCAACAAAGATAATCCCTTTACACAGTACTTTTAAAATTTACTTTCAGCTCAGTATGAAATAGAAGCTATCACAGTTTCTCAAGTCCAGTGATGTCCTTTGATGTGACCTGTTCCTATGACATACGCATCCCACCTGCCTCTGTGTCTGTGACGGCTTCTCTATAGGTCAAACAGAAACAGAAGTGAGAAACCAATTACCTGAGCTAGCAGAAACAAAGCATAAATTTTGTAGCAGATTAGGGAGACTTAATTGAAAATTTCCCATAAAAATGTGGGCCTTTTTCTAGTGGAAAATAGAACTTTTCATGATGTAAATGTCTGCCATTTCTAAAAGGTTATTGCAGATGAAAATCCAGGAAGGTCAAGCTATGGAAAGGTGCATAAAGAATCTGCATTAAAGATTTTTGGTGTACAAGCCCATATTTCTGAATCAAAATGCTTTATCCTTGGCTAGAAATTATTTGGTTTGGAATTTTTTGCCCAAAAAAAAGTCCCATTTACTCTTTCAAATCCCTCTTTTTAGATGTTTCTGAGGTATAATTTGGATTGAGTATAAAACTTGATTGACTTAATATTTACCATTTATCTCCTTGTCTTAACACGAAAGCATATGAATGAGGAAAATTAAGTTGAAATCAACAAACATTTCATGCCATCACAACTGTAGTCTTATGTTAGAGGATGTGACACTGAGGAGCACCATATGTGAAAAAATTCTGCTGAAGTCCTACTGTGTGTTACTCTCTACCCATGCTTTTTTCAAGCCCAGCACCATGGCAGTGGGATAGTTCATGCTGACAGCCTTAAATATGACAAGGAGGGATGATCTGCAGGAAACAGAATATCAAGTAGCAAGTCAAAGGAGGAGGTACTATAACTAAATTTGATGTGATGAGACACATGCAATAAACTCTGCAAGTGTAACATTGGACTGCATTTACTGTGCTGCATCTCACCTGTGCTTGGTCCACAAATTCTGTTCTACTGGGACCACTTTGAATGTTCCAAATCTCTGAGCACCTGTCAAACACCTGCTTGTTTGGTTTTTTGCCTTTAAAGGAAATCCAACTGCAAAAACTCCATGTTCTTTTTCTTCACCACATTACACTCATTTTTGTATGCACACCTAACATTATACTGCAGCACTTGCAGTCAGAAGCCATCTCTGAAAAGACTTGCACATGAAATTAAAGAGCAAGTATTTTTGATTGGTTAAAAAAAATCTAAATGTAAAAACAAAAAATAGTGTACATGCAAATTCTTGATAATTATTTATCGTCTTAATTAATATCTGAGCTAATGCACTCTAGTTTGTGAGACTGCTTTATTTTGAGTCTCCTAAATCTGTGGTATAAGGATCCCAGATCTAACAAACCCATTTTACTTTTGTTCAGAGGACAGCTCTTTACACCCACCAAAACATTGTCTGATTTTCATGTGAATTCTAGTGAGTTGATCTGCAAAAAAAAAAAAAAAAAAAAAAAAGGCATAAGAAGCCCAAAAATTTGCTTCTACAAATTCTCCCCAAGAAAAATCCCCTTATCATGTGCCCTACGTACATTGCCTATTACCTCTCCTTTAAATGGTTAGCGGCTTTAAGAAACTCATTCTGCAGGATATGATGAGGAAAAAAAGGGATGACCTTGATAGTTCTTACTGATTGAAGTGCCAGAGTCATTTAACAAAGTTGCTTAAAAAAATACCTTCTAACCTGTGAAAATTTAATTAAATTGAATTACCACAACAGATAAGGCACCTTAAGAAAGAAAAAGATCTAATAATTTCAATACTCTTTTTATACCATTATCATTAGCATTACAAAAGGTACAGTGGATTATTATTGTTTATGGGGATTCAGAAAGTAATAACTTACAAGATACAATTATTCCACTAGAGTCATAGTTCGACATCAGTTAATTCTTCAGAAAGACTGTCCATATCTTTCTGACATATAAAAAGAGTTAACTTTTCTATCAGATACATCTTTCTATACCAAACCAATTCAAACCACTACCCTCCTGCTCCTCCAATTACTCCCTTTAGAGGAATACACACAAAATAAATTTTCTTCCTTTGCTATATTCATTGTGTAGTCCAATGCTAATTCTGAAGTGGTGCAAAATTGACTTTGTCAAGGGAATCAGATACATAAGTGGTAAATGTGTTCTGTGAGAACCCTGGCTGGAACAGTAAGCAAGGAACGTAAATGGAAGATGCACAGAATGGGCAGCAGCAATCCTTTAACAAAACTGTAATCTGCAACAATTTATAGCAGCAGAGAATTTGGTTCACTGATTCAATCCAAGAGAAAAAACTCACAATGTATCTCTGCAGAAATGCTTCTCCTTGGCTTAGCTCATCAGGCACATTGTTTTATCCACTGCTGTAAACAAAGAAAAACTGCCTGTGCTCTCTGTGCAATCCTGAGACTCCATTTGATTTCAGCAATTTCATGGTTCATCTACTAGCTGAAAGAAAATATCTCCCAAGAAGACTGCACACATGAAGCACTGCCAATCTCAAGCACTTAAAATTCTGAGTCAAGGATCAAAATTCAAGGCAGTTTACAGAAAAATAAAGATTACATTTGATTGCTTAGATATGTGTTCTCCTTTACTGCAGGTCTTAAAACAATATTTTATTTCCAAGTTTCTTCCCTGGATCATAAATAATAGGCATTTATTTACTTTTCTAATAAAAAAATTATGTTCAAACATATTTCCATAATTCTGAACTTCTAAAATAAGAATGTTCCAATGGCATGAACATGTAAGCCTAAAGAACTTGCACTGGTCTCCTCATATAGAAAACACCCAGAAATAATTTGTACAGAAAAATTTCCATCAGACAAAAGATTTTTAAAAATAGAAATCTCTTCAACATTTTGCTGATTTACAGTCTGTAGCCTGAATTCAGGTCATCCAGCATTTCTTAGCAAAGAGAAAAACTGAGCAAAATGACAATGAAGATAGGCTTGCTTTTCCTTTACACAGTGTCATGATATTTTATATTCTCTTCCCCATTCTACTGCTGATTTTTGATCTTTGTACTACTAGAGGTCACACAACTTCATAATATTTTACATGAAAATAATTTGGTATACTCATTTGCTGGCCTACCTAAAACTATTGAGAACATATACCAGATCGTCTAGCAAATGGCTTTACCACATAATCATCCTTTTTTTTTTAATAATTTGATTTAGCTGTTATGCAATGAATAAATGCTGTGTGTTTTCAACAGCAAAATAACATCTGAGTTCACTTGGGGGATGTGCAGTCTCTTTAAATCGTACTACTGGAGAAGAGGAAATAAAAAGATTAACTGCTCCACTTAATTTACAGAAAGAGAATAAATGAAATTAAAAAAAAGTAGAATAACATGCTGCTTAAAACTTCTATATAGTTTTGCCAAGCACAATTTTAAGTAGAAGGAAGTAAAATTAACATTAGGATAATCTTGAACTACTATTGTAGGAAGTTATTGTAGTTGTTGTAGGTGTTAAATTGCCGATAAGCCACATTCACATTTGTGTGTTATTAATCTTTTTTTTAATTGGATATGTGATTGTAGGGTTAGATCCACAAGTATGTGACCATTTAAATATTTTTTTTTATTTAATACTTCTGTAGTTCAACTCATTTGGCAATGTTTATAGTGCTTTTATTTCTTTTTTCTAACCAGATAAACTTTGGTAAAATACTTTAATAAAATGCCTGGGAGAGATTAATAAACATTATAAGAAAAGGAAAAAGGTGGTGTTGGACAGAAATTCATTGAGTTTGTACCCACTGAAAAAGTGTTAACCACCAACATACTTGGTGTTGTCACCATTAAAAGTTTAACTAACCCAAAACTTTAATCTTATGAATGGTAATTAGAGTGCTCACAAAAATTATGAATTCAATTGAAACATTAGGAAATGACAACGTAAGATCTCAATCCTTAATACGTCTTGAGAATTTAAAATTGAGGATGATACTGAAGGACTTTCACTTCAATAAATTACTGATTAAATAAGATATTGCTGTTAATATAAATTTAAAATATGAAGACAGCCCATCTGAAACCTTAGTCTCTCACCTTCTGTCAAATTTATTACTGTTTTCATCTAAAGTGCACATACTGACATACCCTGTAGGACCAAACCCACTGAATTGTTTACAAGAACACAGAGACAAATAGTGTTGAATTACAAGTCTATAATGAGTAAACTTGGTTCATGATAATTATTTTCTTCTTCATTTGTATAAATGAAAAGAGAAATAAGCCAAATATTTCCTCTATTACATAAGTATATCCATGACAAAAAAATTGTTGCATTGAAAAGATATCAGTGAAGTCCACTTGTTCAGTAGGGGGAGTGAATGAAGAGATGATTGAAAAAGCTTTAAGTACTAGAATGAAAATTGGATCTAAATCTTGACTCACAGTTCAGGAATCTTTATTAGTAAACTGAATTATCACAGGAAAAATAGGATCACTAGGGAATCAAATCTCTGAGTAGAGCTAAGACAATACTGAAGGTAATAACATCAAATGCCTTAATACACATGTGTATTGTAAGAACACAACATAGTGTCAAGTGAATGATGTATGAAGTGCTGCTCATAGGCAGGGAATCGATTATGGAATCCATGAGCTGATTATCTCTTATTGGAAGGAACACAGCAGCTGATAACCTTTCAGTGGATATTCTAGCACATTAAACAAGGATAATGGTTGCAAAAATTAGAGTTCATTTAAAGACAGAAATCTCCTTAACTCATTCCATAAAGTAGAACTATTCTTGAGGTAGTTTTAAAACTATATGCTTCCATATCTATACTGCTGGAAGATTTTTCTACTGTTTAATATAAATCTTCCTTACTATATTATTGTTTTATCTTATTCACTCTCTATATGGACAACAGACTTGGCAGCAGTCTGGTACATATTTTAAAATGATAATATCCTTCTGTTATCCCCTCTCTTCATGACAAGTCAAATTTCCACAATCTTTACAAGCAGATCACTGTTTTGAAATCTCTTCTTAATTTCTTCTGTACTCTTTCCAAATGGTCTGCATCCTTCAAGATAGGGGTCTGCTCAGAATCGAGTGAGAGAGCTTATTTCTTTCCATGGACTATTAAGGGAGCCTAGGGTTATTAGCCTCCCAAGGATAAAGTTAATCTTTGTGAAGCACTGAAGTAAATAAATTGTATTTTGTAGTGTCTTGCTAGACGTCTGCAATGTAAGGACCATTGCTCCTAAAATAGCTCCCTGACTATTATTGTATGGCAAATGATGTGAGTGACTTGTTGCTACATTCACAATACAGATGGTCTCAAAATGCAGAGCTATGTGACTTTACTATGTGACTAGGTTCTAAAGTGTGCTACTCAGCTATTTTATTAAACTTACCATGTAGAATACTTAAATTCTCTAAGGTATGTTATGAGTCAGAAGGCATTCACTGGGTACAAAATATTTAAAGAAAAACTTCACTGAGAAATAATCTATTCATCTCATTATGCTTCTTTTGCTCATTTTTTCATTGAAAATGTAACATTGTGTGTGGGGTGTGTGTGGGGTTGTGTGTGTGTGTGTGGGGGTGTGTGTGTGTGTGTGTGTGTGTGTGTGAAACTTCATCATGTGATCTAAACCAGCTTAAATTTTGACTCTTCAGAATCTTGCTTTTATAACCGCTGGTTGCAAATTCTAAAGATCTCCCACCTCTGGCTTAGTAAAAAGCTTCTTCACAGACATTCCAACACTGTTTATTGCCTCAGAAAAATAAAACTGAAATTCAAAAGTAGAAGAAAATATGTTGCTGTGAACAGCATTTCCTTAATGTTGCTGCCTGTAGGTCAGCCAGTTCTGGAGAACCGAACGAACAGCAGCTAAGAAATACTGGAATGGAATGGATACTACCCTGTCCTTCTTCAGGACATTTTAAAAATCACTAGTAAAATAAATCAAAATACTGGGTCAGTCCATAAAAAAACCATGACAACTAAAAATTTTCCACTCATATAGCAAAGTTATAATGTATAATAATGTAAACATGGAATGTTTCCTTAAAAAAAAATGGTTGTGTCATTGGAAGCTTTTTGCAACAACAATGAAAAGTGTTGCTGGCTGTAAAAGTGATGAGTAGGTTCTGTTCTTTCAGTAGAGAACTGATGAAGATGAATTGCATCCTAAAGGAAGCAGCCAGAAGACCCAGTGTGGAAGGATAAAAACTAAGAATCCGACATCTACAGTCAAGAGAAGGTACAAGCACACCACTTTGCCAGCTGTCTATTGCAATAGGTTACCTGCAGTGACTATTTATCTCACATTGTATAAAGGTTAATAAAGGCTAGACACGCAATTAATTCAATATCAATCTTTCATCTGACATCAGCAGCTATTGAATTTGGTGCTCGAACAAAAATGTATGAGGGCATATTTCAGAGATATTTTCTTTTATTATCTTAAAGGAAACAACATTGATAACAACAGAGGTAAAGATGTTCTTTTGTATATCTCCAGGATAAATAAAGCTTAAACTAATAATGATAAAGTAAGAAAGCAGGAAATAGTGAGGGATGTTATTTCCTTGTAGCTGGCATTAACAGCAAGTCATAAATTCAGTCACACACAGCTGTGCACATGCACACCAACACACATCTCTGTTTCAGTGCTTCCACCAAGGTCACTCTATGCAAAATGGAACTCGCACTCCAGATGCTGAAACCAAGGTGGTGTTTATTAATCTCAAGATGTGCTGTTTGTAAGGGGTTATCACCTTCACGACTGCCATAGAGTAGATCACAGATCTCTGTGTTGAGCAAATGCTCATCGCAAAACGTGCGTTGTCATTGTACTTGACATGCGTCTGACACTATTTTTAAAGCAGTGGTTTACACAGGCAGCTTGCAAGTCTAACACAAAGGAATGAGGACAAATCCAATCTTTCAAAAATTTAAAATATATATTTCAGACTAGCAACTCTGGGTGATTTGAAAATACACTGAAAACAGCCTGACGTCAAGTACTTGAACAGTACTCGACATCACGTAGGAAAAATCTGAGGTAATAGTGATAAATATGAATTTTAGAACCTGAAATCATCCTCTCTAATGAATACCACACAAACATATATGTTTTATTTGTATTTTTAGGCAGCTCGATCCAGGCACATCAAACAATTATCCCAGCTCTATCAAATTATTTTTTTTTCTTTGAAGCTGAAGAAATCTTTACTTGTAAGAGACACAAAAGGTAAGCCAACATTTTGATACAATCTCTGATCAGAGAAAGTCTTTGAGAACAAGCTGAAGATAATTTATTAAAATGGGGTACCACTCTGTTTTCTCAAATATTCAAGTTAAGATCTTCTCTATTCCTATACTGGCTAACCAATGAGATAATCTACATACAAACATACATACAAACAGTGTCTTTCTACTGAATCAATACAACTCTCAATCTACACAAAAGCAACGCCAGAATGCATTAAGTACATACTACCTGCACTCTCACAAAGAGTTTCCCAACTGATGTGAAGAGTTGTGTGGTAATCTTATAAATTCACTCCTAGAGTCCTCCATCTGTTTCAAGTTCTGCATTTTAACAGAAAACATGTGTAATTCAAACTAGTCATTCTTCTATATAAATTGAAATTTGCTGTACAGAATACAATGGTTTGAATTGAAGAGATGAATGAGAATTATGCAGATGACTTTTCCATACCAGAACACATGCTTTTTCATTTAAGGTATTAGGAATACCACTTCACAATTCCAGATCTGAGGAGATATCCACCTAGAGCTTGAAAATAACACCTATACATACTTTGTAGCTGTGTTTCTGAACAGGATTCAGTAACATTTGAATCAAACAGGATTCAAAATATTGGAATTCATAGAATCACAGAATGGTTTAGGTTGGAATGGACCTTAAAGATCCTCTAGTTCCAACTCACTTGCCACACACAGGGATCATTTTCACTTGGCGAGGTTGCTCAAAGCTCTGCCCAGCCTTGCCTTGAACACTTTCAGGAATGGGGCACACATGGCTTCTCTGGGCAACCTGTTCCAGTGCCTCACCACCCTTTCACAATGGATAATTATAGTTCTGTTATCTCCCCAGAAAATTTATACTTCCTAAAGAAATTTGTAAATCTAGTCTAATCTGCATGCCTTTTGTGCCGAATTTTCACTGACATAATATGTAACTTTCCATCCTTTCATAGCTTGGCTTATTTTGTTGTAATGGATGGAGTATGTCCCTTAGCTTTCAGGATCCTGTCTGCGTAATAAGTTGTGGGCACAATAGCAACAAGTTTGGGGTGGTTTACTAAATCATTTTACTCAAAAACCTAACCTCCCTCTTCACCTCTCCCTCTTCTCAGGGGGAGGACTTTTGCTTTGAATTTTATCTTATCTGGCTCTATGCACTAAGATCCCTACCCTGTGTGTATCTACTTGAAGCCAGTGTTTGGTTCAGATGCCAAAGAAGGCAATTGGTGTGTAGAAGAAGGAGGATTTGGTGTGTACCTGCCAGAATTCATCTCTCTCTGAAAGAAGTCTACCTTAAAACTGAATCAGTACATCAAAACTGCTCTGCAGAGCAAAACAACAGAGGAAAGAGAAAACCAGAATTTTTAAGGGCAGGACAATGGATGCAAACCAAAAATACTAATGAAGATATACCACTAGATAATCACTGTAATGTTTTTTCCTCATTCACACAGGAGAAGAGAAAAAAGAATAACAACACTGACAGCAGGCATTGTAAGCCACTTCAAAGTTTCTGGTCCTGTGTAGTAGCATTAAAAATTGAATGCTACGTCTGAGCAACTATTAAGTCTGACATGATTAATCAGAACACCTTATCAAGAGAAAACAAAAAAATTTATTTATTCAATATAATATGCTTTTTTTTCTTTGCCATATTTCATAGTACCGTCAGTATAACACATAGCTTAGAAATACAGACATCTTTCAGCTGTAACCATTGGTACTGCTGTCAGGAAACTACAAAAACATCCCACGAAGACTTAAAAAAAAAATCAAACTTACTTTGAGGTGAACACAAGAGGAATACACATAGTTCTGCAAGTCTTAATTGTACACACAAAGTACAATTTTGACAGGTAGGTCTCATACTTTTTTTTTTTTTTTTTTCTTTTCTCATGGCATTTAATGTAATGCAAATGTAGCAATGCTGCGCTAGATTTTGTTGTGAAAGGAAGTAGATTATCACAGGCTTAATGTCATGTCCTAAATCAGATCAGGTCCTTGTCCCATAATTTCATACATTACACACAGTGAGTCCTAATCTCCCCCCTGACCTAAATGTCTGATGTGGTCAAACCCTCACTAAGCACAGCAAGTCACCAAATAGAGTGTGAGGAGGGCCCCCTCTTCTGACAGTGACATCACATGCCAAATGTTGTCACTGCTCTTGGACTACTCAAAATTGCTCTGCTCTTAACTTGTTAAAGCTCACCCCATTGAGGAAACAATGCTTTTGTTAATGAATATAAATGCTGTTTCTAAAATCATATCTATATGGTCAGGTTTTGAACTTTCCCATTCTAAATCTTTCTCAGATATATGTTTAAATTAGCGTAACTATAGCAGGATATGATATTGTGAAGATATCCTAAAAAAAAGAAAAAAGAATTAATATGGTTTAGGCAAAGTACAATCAAACAACTAAGATGATAGCAATTAAAATGACTAAAAAAATTTGTAAAAGTGTCAGCTAGATTCTAAAAAAACCAAAAAACTGGTACATCACCCAGAATTTTTAAATACCCTTGGTACTGCTTGCACAGTTAACACCTTCAACATTTCAATACTGTCACCTTTAAGATATACAGTAAAGCAGATGCATTGCTAAATTCTGCCATTCTAAACAGATTCACCCTAGTATAAAAGCAGAATTCACTGCTGAGTGAGATTGTTAGCATCAGAAAAATATTTTCTTTCCATTGTTATGAATTGTGAAATAATTTAATTTGATTTTTATTTTAAATTATTACTATTAGTAATAATAGTAATAGTGGAGATACTATTGTCATAATCCCTCTTTGGTAAATGGCCAAGAAACCAAATAAAGATTTTGCAGCAAAGATAAAATATTAGCTTCTATGAGCATCAACTGAAGTTTAGCATCTCCCTCCTTGTAAGAAGTTTAACACAGATGGCAAAAGGAATATGTTTAAGGATTTTATGGAAGTAATGATGAGTTCAGTTATACAACAGACTGAAATAGGATCTTTTTTGAAGCAGGATTTCTTCCCCCAATGTTCATGACTGAAAGGATATACTTGGGCTGTATGGGAAAATAATTAAGAATGGCTACTTTCTGCCCAGCACATTAAACTGCTAATTTTTTTGACAGCCAGAGCTGAATTACTAGTGTACACTGAGACATGAACCGTATGGGAAGGGAAATGCAATTGCCAAATAAAGGATTAAAATGAAAGCGTGTGTGGGGAAATCTCTGTCGGGGAAAAAAAAAGCATGAAGGAAGACCAAATGTTGTTATAGCGTTCGAATGTGCAATTTGCAGATTGATTTCCCTGCTCTCTTTGCATAGTAGATGCAAAGATTATGCTGAAATCTAGGAAAATTTGATTGTACATGTGCCAACATGAATTGAGAACTTGAGTCAAATGCCTGCCCCTGTTCTAAGAAATTCATAATGAGAAAATAGCTCTGCAAGGCATTTCTTTGTAAACACATCCAACAAATTTTGCAGCTATGCATTTTAAGAGTGCAGGCATGCAAGATGGGTCTCTCTCACTAATTTAGATCATTCTTGCAACAGGACTGACTTTGTGCAGCTTTAGCCTTTTATGATAAGCATGAATGTCAAACATCTTATATTTCTCACATTTCTGTGCTCTCAGTGCTGCTTGGTTGGGGCTTTTTAACTACTTGTTTTCCCTATTTCTGGCTCACATTTGGCAAGTCTGTGGCTGTTCCCACAGCAGAAGGCAGAAATACTGAAACCCCTTCTCCATCCCTCAAGAAATATTTCTCAAATGCCACACCTAGTCTGCTTAACTGATAGATGTACCACCTCTGGAGCAAAACTTGCCACTCCTATTCTTCAGTCATCTCTGTTTATTTTGGGGAAGTTGGCTTTCCCCCTTCAGACACTTGTCAAAATTTCCGGAAGATGTTTTAACTGGCACTCCATCAGCTGACATATCCAAGGCAGGAAGGCTGACTAGCTGTGAAAGATGTGACTCCCAACCCCAGCAAGACTCAAAGCACTGGAAATTGAAACAAACCCCTTAAGAGCATATGTTACCCTACTTACAATGAAGTTTTCGTGACATCGTTTTAATTGCAACCATATGACACTTGCTTGTAAGCCAGAGGCACTGAATAGGACTGAAAAGTCTCATGTGAAGTACTAAGCTTTGAATTTTCAAAGGTGATTTCTAAACAGATGAGTAGCTTCCCTTACAGCACAAAAATAAACAAAACCCAAAAAGTTTTTCTTTCCAACAGTGCAGTTTTTATAAAAATCATTTCTGGCAAAAACTTATAAATACTGGCCAGCAACCAGGTTTTTAAAAATATACTGTTAACAGAGTCCCTGTTTTGTGAATGGCTTGGATTGGTGGGAGCAGAGTTAATCATTTGTACAGAAGGAGGCAATGTGATGGATTAATTTTAGTGAGTGCAAAGCATATGGCATTCCAAAATGCTTAGACTCTACTGTTAGTCTCAGCCGCACATGGGTTCAAGTAGTATTCCCCTAGATACAAGTGAAGTATGTTCATGTTTGCTCCAGAATAAAAGAAAATTTATTAATGTCTAGACCCTCAAAACTTTTTCCTGTGTTCCTTCACTTGAAAACATCCAACACAAATTTTGACTTTTTCACCATCTCCATTCCTCTCTCTCCACCTATTTCTACACAAGCACATTTTAAGGGATATAGATACCAGTTATCTGATTCATTTATTTTGTAATAAGGCACGAAGCTCCAGAGTGGTTGCCATTAGCAGATCTTGCTTACACTGTGTGAGATAGAAGTGAAAGACAGCTCTACATGACAGAGTTATGAGAATTCAGAGAGTGAGATAACATGCTGAGATATATAATTTCAGCAAAGTGCGGTTAATAAAAAAATGCAAACTCATACAATCTTCATTTCAAAAGAGCATAAATAATATCAAAGTATCAAATGGGAAACATCAGAGAAAAGAACAAGGCAGATATAAAGAATGAAATAAAATTAAAATTTGTATATGCTAGATTAATCTCACTAGAGATATCCAAGTTTAGCCCTGGATGTAATTTGGTCCAGAGTAGAAAAGCACTTCAGCATGTGTTAAAATTATCTCCATTTAGAGAAGCACTTTAGCACATCTTCAAGCAAGAGCTTTAGGAGCCATTGACCTCTGTGAATGAAACTTAAACACAAGCTTAAAAATGTGATCATTTAATTAAAGCTCTATATTGAATAAAGATTCTTCAGTGTAAGAGAACCTTTGCCATGTACCTTCAAGTGGTTAAATTGAAAGAATTCTAGAAATGAGAGTGTAGAATTTAAATGGTATTGGAATATTAATACTTTAAAAGCAGAATAGAAGAAAACAGCAGCTACTTAGGCAGTATTTATTGCATATTCAGGTGCGCAAATTTTGCCTTAAACATATTTCGGATATAGTTATGGTTAGGAAGAAGCTTCCCCTGTTTTGCTGTGCAAGGTTATTAAATAAGTGTTTTCTGTTTCCTGAGTCCATGAGATTTGATTCATCAGTTAGCCCAGGCAGAAATAAAATTATTCTTCCACTTCTGTAGTCTGTAGTCTGCCTACACTGTGGTTTCCTAAAGACTCTCAGGAAAGAACAAACCTGGCAAATCTATTGTCTATGTCCTTGAAAAAACACACAGAAGCTTTGCAGCTTCCCATATCTCAACCAAAAAGTTTTCCAGCTGGAAATGACACAAGAGTCATGAAGATTATGAGGAGAATGTCCAGTGGCTTTCAAAACAGCAAAGTTCGGAATGAAGCTTTAGCAAGACATGACTAGCCAGTCATTATTAGCATTTTTGTCATAATGGAGTTCTGTATGAGATCCTCAGAAAGCTAATGGATTTGTCCTCTGGCAAGCAAAAAGGAATGAATTGTCAAAACAAAAATTATTTGCCCAATGTGGCACTGGGAATCTATGTGAAGAAGGAAAATGAATATACACTAATATAATCCCAGGTTAACTGCAAAGACTGAACTAAGTTAAATTAAATCAGTAAGACTGCATACAAATGCAAATACTAGAAACCAAAAGCAAAGATGAAGAAAATACTTAATAAAAACATGAAAAGAACAGGAGTCATTAATTGTAATGGTAAAAGTGAAAAAAACCAAAAAAAAAAAAAAAAACCAAAAAACCAAAAAAAAACAAAACAAAAAAACACAAACCCTTGGTTAAAAGTTAGATTTTACAAAGGAATGGCTTTGCTGAGTGAACTGAAAAATTCAGAAGATAAATTTTGTGCACAGTGTCTAGAAACAACTTTTGAAATATTAGGAAGAAGATTAGGCTGAGTGTCAGAAAACATATTTACAACCCCAAATCAAAACTAAAAACAAATGCAGAAAATTAATGTTTGGAAACTGACAGACTTGAACTTTCTGGTCACATGTTGCTCTGTGCAGATTAATGTGAGAGGGTCTGACCAACAGCAGAATACAGTAATTTGGAATTTTAGGTATCAATGCAATTCATCTCACCTACCCTTAGGTGTGTAACAGTGGCACCAGGGAGTGGATAGTCACTGCAGAGCAACTGTTACCTTCAAATGGCAGCTCCTTCCTTTCTAAAATTATTTTCAAAGACAGGCAGCAAAATTAGAACTAGGGCTCAACAAGGAACATTGCACAGTTTTGTAGGAAGGCAGATTAAAACATCCCAGCAAACCCTGTGCTATCCAGAAATGCTTTTAAATATCAAAACAGCTCTGAAATCTATTACTTGTAATCACAGATATTGTTACTGAAGAAATTTATATCATTCCCCAATCCATAATCTGGTGGCTGTACTCACAACACCAACACTTTAGTCAAGAGACACATGCAAGAGCAAGAGTGGCCATAGCATACCTTATACCTGAATCACTCCCTGGAGATATTTCTTCCCTTAAAAACAGCATGCTAGCAGTTAATAAACTTCCAGTGAGGCACCTGACAAGGTATCAAGTAATAGGATAAATCTAAGCCTAATTATATAGACAATCCCATCTGTAGACAACCTCTAATCCACTAAGAAGCTTTCCTGGAAATAGGCTAACCACAAACTTAATTTTCCTTCTCTAAAAATATTAGTTCTTCAGCACCTCATTCCCTGATTAAATGAGAATGTACTTTCCTGGTACTGTCTTGCAAGAATTGCTATTTCAAAACTTACCTCCTATATATGTGTTTTGTAATGCAATTGCTCCATACAATTTTTCATTAGGATTTCTAAAAGACTTATGCTGTCCTTTAAAATTGATTGGTTAAGAAGTTTTTTCTTTCTTTCTTTTTTGTTTTTTTTTTTTTTGTTTGTTTGTTTTGTTTTGCTTTGCTTTTTTTTGAGGGTTTTTTGTTTGTTTTTTTGCGTTTTTTTTGTTTTCCCTTGCTATGTCACTCAAAGTCTAAACCTTATAGCTAAATATTTTTGTCACCTCAGGCCTTATTTGAAAATCAAGTTAAACTTGAAATAAAGTGAAAATCAGAAATAAAACTTTACTGAACTGGGGAAGAACACTGAACTAGTTCATCTGGTTCACATTCATTAACTAGGATTCTCTGGATGAATTATGAGCAAGGGCTTCAGACTAGACATTTTCCTTTTTTAACAGAAGAATTTTGTTAAAGCAGAAACAGGGCAAAAAAACCAGCTAAACCAGAATAATTAATCTGGGGTATTTCATGAAAAATAGATATTCCCAGCTTCAAATATAGAAAAATCATTATTATCAAATATGTGAGATGAACATCAAAATGTAAAGAATCTGTTGTGACATTTCTAGTTTACTCAAAGGCATCATTTGGAACTAGCGCAATTTATTGTCAGCATTCACAATTACCTCAGTTGTGCTTTACTACTATTCACATTATCTTTTCCTCACAGTGAAAGAATCATCAACATCCATTTGTTGTCTTTTATAGTAAACAAAATTTTCATTCTGAAAAGCATGTTTTTCAGCCTTTTGAAATTCTTCCTGCATACAATAGAAACATGACCAAGAGCATCCCATAGATTAAAGGAGTCTGAATTAGTTTAGTTTTGAATTTACTTAAATTCCAGCTTTCAGCCTAATAAGCTGTTTAAATAACAAGTTCTTAGATATCAAACAAGGTAATCTCTCTTTGCAACATATGATTGGCAAATTCTGGTCAGTAAAAGACTGAAATATACTATCTGCTAAGCTTTCTAGTAGAAAGTAGGCTGTTATCATGTCTGCTGACACCCATGCCCCAAAACACAAAAGTAAATTAAGTAGAAACCAAAACTGAGAAGGTTAGAGACAAACTGAACCATGGAATGGAGAAGGAAGCCATTTTAAATTAGTAATATCCAGCAAGAGTAACAGAGAGAGAAAGCAAAAACATTTTGTCTACGGCCAAATACTTTCACTTCTAAATATTCCTAGGGAGGTACCAAACATTCACTCATTTCACTGCATCCCAAAGTTATCACTGACATTAATCCAACTAAAATACCATAATGCATTCATCATCACATATATTCCCAACTGTGCTGCTTTCTAATCTGCATCTCCTAATTATTTTCACCCTTTTGCTCTTTTTCCCATTTCTCGTCACAAAATCTCCTCTGGCAATGAATAGCATTTTACATAGAACACTAAAAATATGTGACCTAATGAAGAAGCTGTTCCCCAGTAGTTAATTTGCTCTAGCATTGGAATTTCTCTTGAAGGTAGAGATCTTTTGCCTGATGCTTAAAACACAATTCAAAAATCATGCAAAGGACCTTTCATTTTACCTGCTGGAGAATGCAACAAGATGCACAAAGCATTTACTGCATATCAACATTTAGCTAGAAAAAATGGATACCTTTGAGTCCAGCAGATTTATTTTACAAAATCTGGATGCCCTAATTTCCACTGCTTAATGTCTTGCATATTTGTAAAATTACTTCTCAAACTTGCTTATTCACAAGAACTTAATATTCAATACTCTAGAAAGTAATATTAAGAAGTGTAGGAAACTCATCAGAACCTTCTGAGAAGTTTGAAAAAAAAAATCTAAACAAAACAAAACAAAACAAAAAAACTATCTGCAACATATTACTGGTGAGCTTATACAATATACAACTACCTGCAACAATAGATAAATTGTAACATGAAGTGTTATATAAGATCAACGAGAGCATAGCTCTGGATTTCTATTTTCAAGAATTCTCCACTGAATTGTTCTCCCAACTTCTTTCTAAATCAGTTGCTGCTGCTGGCTAGTCTGGGGATATTTTCATATTTTGCTTTACTCTGCCACAAATGCATTTTCAGTGAAGTCCTAGGCATAGAAAGTAGCATCCGTCATCTGTTGTTTGCTTTGGCCTGCTGATCCTTCCTCCACCATGTCCTCATTCATCACAACCAGTTGTTTTATCTGGTCTTCGATTAGACATTATTTTTGAACAGAAATCATGTGTGTATGATTGCTCATTTTAATACCACCTCTGAGCACCTCTATTTCTAATTATGTCTTTTGAATGTTCATGGAAGTAGTTCTTTAAAATGTCACACATAAGCACATGTATTCTTCACTGCCTAGTATGTATTTAAATGTTATTCAGCTGAAAAAAAACAAAAAAAAAAGAAACAACCACAAAAGACAACAGCATACATATCATACGGAAAGAAAATAAAAAAAACCTCTCAGATTGTACTTGAGGCTGTAAATATCTTAAATAAACAGTAACCGCAGCAAGGCTTCTGAAGGGCTTTAGGCTAAATGTGTAAACATGTTCACTTTTAAGTTACTGTCTTACAAATGACAACAGGTACAGTGTAATCAATATGCAAATATTTATAAACAGCAGCTAACAGAACCAATAATTTGGTGAAAAAATAGTAGATCCTTCAGAGGTCTGAGAAGTAGGGGCTACTTGATACTGACAATGACTTAAAATGAAATGACACAGAAAATCCTAAATAAATCACATTTCCGAACAAGATTTAAAAAACGGTGTATGAAAACTGTACTGAGAATTCTCCTAAGGCCAATACATGGAATTAGGAGATTATTAGGGATCTATTAATAAGTCTTTCTAACAAACTGGCTATTTCTGTCAAAACCTATGGGGGAAAAAATCTGGAAAATAGTCTGCATTAATCTAATTTTGCATTCCTCAAGTTTCACATATGACTATGGCAAACTTACAGCAGAAAAATACAGTAATTGGTAGCAAAAGAATCTTACAGTTTTCAGGAAAATTAAATTGCATGAAACTCCCTCTTTCTCCAGACACTTGCAAGTGCTTCAGAAGTTGTTTCAAAGCAATATTAATAGTTCTATAAGTAATTGCTGCTGGAGGGAGACTGAAAATGGACCTTCCCGGGAACAAAACTGTAAATGATATTACATTCTTTCTCTCTGTATAAGCAAAAGTGGTCAGATATTAAAAATATACTTCCCAAGAAAGCTGAATTACACAGAAATAGAAATACTCATTCAAAATGTGTTTCTAGGCTACATTTTTAACTCCTCTTTATGGGAATGATTATGGAAATCCCTTTGCTGGAAAGCCTGAAGGAGAAAGTAGAGTGCAAAACTATGTGTTTAAATGAAAATGGATTTAAGCATGAAATATTGCAATTGTTTTAATTCAACACTTTCACAACATGATAATATTTTATAAGGGTTTTTCAGATACTCTAGTAAAAGAATAAGTTGTTTCTTATTCATATAACATCTGGTAGCTCGTAGAGTTCAGATGCAAGTATACTGTGCTCCTTTTCTCTCATTTCTGGCACCAAGAAGCAATATAATTACACCCAGCTTTAAGATCTGTGCAACCTCTATCTTTCCTTCATGTAATAACTTTGCTACAACTCAAGTATACATGTCCTGCTGCAATTAATCTAAATATATTCAAATAAATAAGTCAGAAAAAGAAAAAATAACTTGCACATTAAAAATGAACTACGTTCCCTGGCATTTACCCACTTTATAGTGTGATATTAAAACATAAACCCATGCTGTGTATTATGCTTTACTGCCAGAATTTACTACATGACTCTACAACCATTATATACAGCATCAAAGTTTCACTTGCACTGGTTTCCTACACTCCATTAAGGATTTAAATCTACATAGTGGTCACTGGCTCAAATACTTTTCATGTGAAACACCTTGGTACTGACATCTCTGGAACAAAATGGTCCAAAAAGCTCAAGATGGAACATGCAATGGTGAGGAAAATGGTAGCCAAAAGACATCCAAAAGAATAAGCAAAGCATATTACAAACAAACATAGAGGAATAAAATGTCTTCACTGGGACATTTTTGATACAGGAAAGAGAGGAGAACAAGCCACCAAGGCTGTGACTTACACATCCTGGGACTGTATTTTGGGATTGAGATCAGCAGCATGTAGAGCTTGTGCTGCTGCTATTAACTCTTTTGCTCTCCAAAACAATCAGGTCAGGATGAGGCATATCTGAATTGCCTACTGGGGATGGACTCTGGTCTGTTCTGGCTGCCGGACTGTGCCCAGGAGCTGCTTGGAAGAGTCTCACTTGGTCTGGGCCAAAACCACACGAGGGACAAATCTAACAATTTAACAATGTAGACAATTTGGTTCCAGCGGCTGGAAACATTCCTTGAAGCTGTTTTATGCAGGATATATATATCCTATGTTGTCACTGGAGATTTGCTATTGATAGTCGAGTTATGTGGAAGGTATTTCAATGACATGTTTATGAATGACAGTAAAAAGCCTTAATATAAAAGATAGAAGCATTGAACAGATTTCATTTCCTGTGGAGCAATAGCTCTTTAGAGAATTCAATCAGGAAAAGATACTTGAAGACTCTAATACAAAATGCAAAAAATAGATCTTTCAAGGTTTGTAAATTACACAGTGGGGAAAAAATAGAATATTTTAGATAGTACATTAACATATTTTTATATTGATTATATAATTGAAATAATCAACTTTAATTTAGAATTATGCCTTTAAGCAACATTTTTTGAATTCAAGATATCCTAAGCTCTTTTTAGAAACAAAAACAACCCCCCTCTAGTGTCAGAGGCAACCACTTTAAGGTATAAAGTGACATATTGACAGCAATATTACCAAACATACTAACATCTCTGTGTTCTCAGGCTAGTCTGTAGGATTCTCAGACATGTCCACAGTGAAATATACTAAGTACAAATTTTTTCAAATTATTAAAAAAGAAAACCCTATAGACTTCTATTTATGAGACAATTTGTGCACCAAATACAAAACCTTACTAAGATTTCAATCAACTGTGAAACCCTTTTTTATTTATAAGGAAACATCTAAGTTGATAAAAAAATAGGAACATAAATCTAATAAAAGTAACACACTCAACATTGTAAAATACAAGGCCCTAATAAATAACAAGGTCACAAAACTTAAAACAAAGATAGGTAACTTGATTAATTGTGGAATGGCATTATAAGCAGAATATTTATATTTAAAAAAAATTGCCTTCTTTTATCCTTATTTTCAGGACAAAAAAAAAAAAATTTCCTATTATTTGGACAAATAGGTCCAAATCTGGAAAATCCCATTCCTCTCATTCCCTTTTCCGAAAAAAATCTCCCAAGCAATCTAAATCTCCTTTCATATAAATGTTTCATGTATTAAAAAAAAAAATAAAAAATTTTGCAAGCAAATTTTCTTCTATTTGAAGAATAAAGAATAGAAACAAGTTCTTGGCCAAGTTGTGCTCTTGTAGCTGTGCTATAGGATATGCAGAAATTCTGTTTTGACCTCTTTTAACTTCCAGAAAAAAAATGGGACAGCACATGTTCAATCAAAGTGATTATATTACCTGAGGCTTCCCCCTCAAATCTGCAGCTGCTAGCTGGAAAGCAGTGAAATGAAGTCATGAGGATGAACACAATGACTTCCAGAGCTAAACAGGCACTCCTGGATGTCCCCCCAACCAACAACACGCTTGAGCTGGCAAATATCCCCTTTTGATCAGATATTTTAATAGTAATAGATAAAATTAGTTTTGCCTGTAGTGACCAGAACTACGATGGACATCTAAGACATGGTAGGAAACAGGTCCTGGGCACACCACAGCTGCTGCCCAAAAGAATAGAGAAGGCAAAGAGTTTAAACTGAGAGGGAATCTCAGGAGGTCGCTGGTCCCCTGTGTGCTCAAAGTAGCATCACCCTTAAGATTAGCAAAGATCACTCAGGGCTTTTTCCATCCAGGAGAACCTCTAGAGATGGAGACTTCAGAGACCTCCAGGGATACTATTCCTGTGCTTGACTATCTTCAGAGTGAAAAAGTTTCTCCTATCTATAATCACTGCCAAGTATGCAGAGATAATCCTATACCAATCCTATAGCATTTGCTTAGTAAAATAATCTTACGGTATGCATGCAGACAAACCATGCATCATGTGAACAGCACAAGTGGTGTGACATCACTTGTAGCTGGGCTCTCATGTGCTCATCTCTTGACATCTTAGGTGTAAAAAAATAATCCTTTGTCAAAAATATAGAGTATGAAAATCCATAAATGTACTTCACACAGTGATTGAAGATACCGTTATCTGCAACTCTTAATGTTGTCACATTTAGGAGATACTATTGTGATTATACACAAATGGGAAAAAAATTTAAATTTGCTTCTACATACCTGGTCAGCTCTTAATATAACACAGCAATCATGACCACATGTGAGCTATCGTGTCCTCCTTAGGGCTATGTAGTGAAAATAGCAAACAACTTATTCTCATCTACCAAATTAGTTTAAGAGAAATTTCACTTTTTCAGATGGGAATACACAGGGATATTGAAGCAGAGTCCCAGTTTCTTTGTAACTTACACTTGAAAGAATGTTTGCAATTTTTCTAGCCGTGAAAAGTTACTCTTGTAAAGAGAGGCTGTCTGTTCAGTTGTAATTTTTAAGTTCTTTATAGATGACAAAAAGAGCTTGTCAGCAACAAAGTGCTACTTCCAAGTATTTTAGCATGTACTAAAACTATTTATGATACAGCTTCTAAATTAGAGAAATTTGATCATCTACGTGCTTAGGTTTCCAGCATCAGTGAAAGATTACCTGACAACAAAGAAGTCATGACAACTAATTTGCTCATAAACATAACTTTTATCTAAAAACACCCCAGGCTAAAGCAGAAGAAAAATGAAAAATAATTGTAAAGGCACAATCATTTGCAATAACCTAATTCTAAGTCTTATTTTGAGGAATAAAATTTGAACTCTGATACTTTCTTTTTGGGGCAGGGGAAAAAATAAATGCATTTCCAAAATTTTATAGATTCTGCAGAAATGGAAATGTTTGGAGGGAAAAAAAATCTAACTATCTGAGGAATGTCATGTAGCTAACACTGGGTTATGTGTTTGAATGCTTCAGAAATTTTGCTAAGAAATAGTATAAATAATTTAATATTTTGTCTTAAAGTTCCATATTTTTCAACTTTTTTAAAACTTGTCATCTTTCCTTCATCCATTTCTACATCAAATGAAAAAATATTTTTATTGTTCAAACTGACTGGGCATACTGTAGAAGTCCATTAAATATGGGCTTCTGTTAAGGAAGAGATTAAAATTCATTTCAATTATATGCATAAAAAATTATGAACTGAAATTCAGAAAGAAAAGATGTATTGAAATACATTGAAACTGATAATATTCACCACTTAATATTAAGTCAAAGCTAAAAATAATTGAGAGCATTGAGGATTATGAGAGCTGTGTGCATTTATACACAAGAGAAAAAAATACATCCGCTGGTAAGGGAAATGCTAATTTTCTTCCTTTATCCTTTAAAATAAAGGATATTTTTCTATAGTTAATAGTGTTGTTGTTGAAAAATGGTTTTCAAGTAAAAGGGAGAAAGTAGTATGGTTGAAGACTATTTTATTTTTCATAACATTATGTATCTAGTTAGTACTTTGTTCTAGGTGTCATTAAGGAACATTTGCAAAGGTTCTCTGACCGCTCACACCAGCCAAATATTGAGTAGATCACAAAAAAACTTAAAATACCTTTTTTTAAAGTAGACAGCAACTTGATTTAAACTTTATTTCATGTCACCATTATGCTAAGCAGGGCAGGGGCAGCAACTTAACTGAAGAAGGATACAACATTTTGCTCCCCATTCACACCCATCTCCCCAGATGCAGAGGTAGCTCATGTTCCTATTGCAGAACTCTATTTCCTGTCAGATTCTCATGTCAGACTTCCTACAATTCCAGCAGGTAGTGTTGTTCAGGACCTCAGAACTGTAGAAAATTATAGAGAAGGTAAAATGCAGTGCAAAGCCACGAAACATACTTTTTTGTCTTTTAATCCACGGTAAAGCATGAAAAGAGGTTCATATTCCCCCACCTTATTAATTTGCTGGCTGAATCTAGCCTTGTAACCCAAAGATAGTGCAGTGTCCTGTTATAAAAAACATACTGAAACAAATAAACCAACTGGAAAAAGTCTGTAATCTGCATTATAACGTCTCCTTCATGGGCCTTAGGATCTGATTTTACATACTTTCCTATCTGGCAGGCCCACTTACAAGCTTTCAGGAAAGCTGGGGAAGCCCTTTCTGTGCTACTCTTCTACTGGAGGAAACTAGAAACAAACTACCAGTGCCAAACCATCAGTAATGTTCACTTACAGAAACCAACAATTTAATGCAAGGTCAGCTGTTGAAAAATTTATTTCTTCTAAATAGAAATGTATTTTCTTTTCTTTGTAGGAATAAATGACTGAATTACAAAATTACATGGAATATAACAAAAAATTGAAGCACATTTATCAGCCAAATCTTACCTACAGAAGTAAGACATATTGTGTGTGCCAGTTAAAATTCAACTCTTCATTTCCAATCTGCAGGGATTTGATTTGATTTTATTTTCTTACACTGTGTTGAATATTTTAGAATTGGAAAACATCCTTTTATTGGGACAATGTTCCTAAAACTGCTAAGGATTATTCAGTAATTTCAAATGGACAAACCCATCCTCACCCAACTGCAGTCTGGAAATTTTACTCAGTTTTAAGGAACAAGTACCTTTCATATTCAAAGGGAAATGGAGAACTTGCTGTATATTTGAGTTACTGAACAAGTAATCAAAATCCCTGGTGGTATCTGACTCCCCAGCAGGGTCTCTTAATAAAGAGAAAAACATCAACAACAATTTTGAAAAATAACCATGCTAATTTAATTCTCCTCAATCTGGATACAAAGTTGTCATAGGCTAACAGAGTTATCATGAGTTTACCATGTTTTCAGGAGTATGACAGATGATATGTATTTTCAAATTCACATGTATAGGGACTAGAAAAGAGAGCCCAGAATTACAGACGGTAAAGTAATAAGATTAAATTAGATACTGTCAGATATGAAAAACAAATCCATCAAAAACCTCATACACGTGCATTTTGAATAGAAGCAAATGTTTTATGGTTTATAAGGCAACTGGAATGGAATTCATTATAATAAGACTAAATATCCACATCTGAGGTAATCACCCTAGGCACCTTTTGTAATGAATGAAAAACAAGTTTGTCTAGCATAAGATTCATTTCTACATAAAGAAGTGAGCCAAAATAGATGAATGAGTTATACCCTAAAATGGACATCTTTCTCTGAAAGGTTAACCATGTCCAGTGCAGATGTGCATCCTGAAAATGTCTAAAGCTCGGCAAGATAAACCCCAGACTTGTTAAAGCAACTATAAAAATCCACTAAATTGAAAAGATTCGGTCAGATTACTCCTCAGTACTGGTGCTTTAAAAAAAATTAGTCTGAGAGCCCTTACTGCTTTCACTTCTCCTTGAGAATGAATTTGTGCTACACAAACCTTTGACTAAGTGTCTTATGTGCCAGTGTTTTAAAACTGGTGAAGTTCCAAACTACCATCTAGCTTCCACTTTAAAATTGCAGTAAATTAAACAACAGTTCTTAAATTGTCTCTAAGTGGCTATAATTAAGTCTTCACTTCTAATGATGTCGTCCATTCCAAGGACAAATTCAATATGGTAAGAGGTGTAGGAAAGGAGAATTATAGCAAAATCCTATGGCTTGGCACACAGCCGTGTGTAAAGAGCGTCATTACCACATCTATGGTTTCTGCAGGAGCTGCTGGAAAAGAATCAGGCTGGACAGGATACAGATGACACACAGTAAAAGACACAACCACCTTTTCTTATTTTGCCATGCCCCTTTAAATATTTTTTCTCTTGTTAAAAATTGTTTACTTTGTCAGAGGAAGCTTAACTAAATTCTCTTTCATATGCTTCTTTTTCAAGGTATAGCCATGCTAATAGACCAAATATAGCCAGTATTAGGGTGCAAGATCAAATACAGTTATTAACACACTCCCTTCCCTAACATTCTTTTACTTTGGAAGCTCTTATCCTTAAACCTTGTTAGATGATTTGCCATAGAGGAACCTGCAAAGATTCCTCCTTTTAACATGCTCAGGCTGAAAACAGATTATGGCAATGGATAGTAGAGTGAGTTTTAACAGTGTGTGTAAATAGAATATACTATTCTGAGACAATGTTGCCCCAAACCAGAGACCCCTAAAGAGGAAATTACCAATGACAAGCCTTGCATGAAATTGTCACCACTTGGATTAAGCAATAATCAGATAATTGCAAAGGACTTATGAGAAACAAATCATTTTGAGTGGAAGAATAAGGAGGCACGACATTTTGCGATGGGGGAGAGAAGTAACAGAGCAGGACTCCAACCCTTGTGTTATGCTGCCTCAAGTCACCTCACCGCTGTCCTGACCTCCTTCTGGGTCTAATGGTGCCTCTGCCCCATTTGACAGTACAGGCAGCGGCACTCCAGCTGGGGCATGGCATGACAAGGTGGGCACATGCTGGGGACCTCACCTTGGACCACGGTGTGAGCCCAGTGCAGCTTCCACACCCACCACGGGCCGTAGGGAGAAGCACAGGCACAGGTCACACACAGAGCCAGCACACTTGCAACCCCAGCCGACACGAGTTTGCATGCGCACGGAAGCACATAGCTGTGTGTGTGCAGCTAGAGCCTGCTGGAGTTATTGGAGGGCACTTGGAGATGTGTAGGGGTACACTCTATGTGTGTACAATATCATGATTTATCTGTTGTATTGCTGGTACTGATGCCAAACATACAGTTTATCCAACTGGCCTGTTAATTACACAGGATTCAAAAATCATTAAGCCACTTTCATTTGGTTTAACCTAAGTAAGCAGAGAAATTATTTCTTGCCACATTTGTTGCACTTATAATATAGAATAATTACACCTATGTTAAAAAATATCAAAATAATTCCAACCTATTACCTTCTTAACGTATGCCCAATAAGGTCAAACAAGACCAAAAAATATCAAAATAATTCCAACCTATTACCTTCTTAACATATGCCCAATAAGGTCAAACAAGACCATGGACTTGTAAACTAGATTGCATCTTAGAGCACCTACATGCAGATTACTGAAGATTTTATTTAGAAACTGATTCAAAAATTGTCCAAGAAACTGAGAGAATTTCTATTAGGAAGCAGTACCAAGCAACAATAAACCAATTTATTTTTTACGCTACAGAAGTATGCAAATATTTTTTGTTTATATGTTTACTTGCATACCTTAAGATAAGTAATTTTTCTCCCTGAAGGGCTGACAAAATCAGGAACACGCAATAACAAAAGTCATTGCTTTGGAAGTCAAGTCAATTGTCTAACAATAAGGTACCTCAGATTCTCTTTGAGTTGTATAACTGGGGGTTTTTCAAATAATACATTCATTTATTTTCCCAATTTGATCCTTGTACTTACATTTCTGCAGAACCTAAAAATTGCCACTGTGCTGGTGGTTTTTATGATGGCTTCTCATCTAAGATAACCTCTGCTTGATGTTATGGAGAAATTATGATTTTAAGGACAAAAAAGAGATTAAAATATAAAAGTAATAGAATAAGCTAGTGATCTAACTTTTAAAAAAATCTAAGAAAAGTAATGATATTTTTACCAAATAAAGGTGTCTGCAAAAAGACTTCCTTTTTCTTTCATCAAACACAAAGCCAAAATTCTCCTTCTAAAATTTCTTACTTAATATAAAAAAAAAGACATAATAAAATTACTTCATTGATACTTTTATGACACAATGAGTTGATTAACTGATACTATGCAGGTTTAAATATGCTAAAATTTCAAAATTTTTCTTTTAAAAATATTGTTAATTTTCTAAGCTTTTTTTTCCACACAGAAGATTCTGTTGAAATCAGTCCTATGTGATAAAAATGGTTTAACTGAAATATCAGATTATGAATTTGGCTTCTTTCCTTTTACAAGCAGAAGACAGAGAATTATAATGTTATCTAAAATTATTATTTCTCTTTTCCTCATATATCAGCATTTGCTGATGTTTAGATGCTGTGGGGAACAACAGCAATTTAATTTCAGAGAGGGTTTGTCATAAACCTCTGCCAGGTTATCCCACGACACTGTGGCCAGAGATTTTATTATGAATGCAGGAGTCAGTGTTCAGATTTGGCCCCCACATATTTCAGGCAAAATAATCCCTGCAGCAGGCAGTAAATGGAGCAGCAATTGATCCTTTCTATGAATTCTGCCTTGCAAAGTTTTGCATTTTTTTACTCCCTAGATCTAATGTCTATTTTGCAGGTGAAAGCAAGTCCTGTTAAGGTAGAAGAGCAATGAGTAGATATAGGGCTGCAAATTTTAGTGATGTTATATGAATACACTGTTGGTATTTATTTTAGCTAGCTTTAAAAGTATGCAGAAAATTTTATATATATATATGTATTTATATTTAATGAAGCAGATGATTAGAAAGATTAGGCAAATACTTTTGGAGAGGGTGAGTGGAGTCACTGCAGTGTAATCAGAAAAAGTCTATCTAAAACCAGAGAAGCTGCCTTGTTATTTCAGTCCCTTTTCTTCTCCTAGCTATTTTCAAGCCTTTATTTGACTTTCTAACACTAATTGGAGTATTGACTGATCATATAAATGCTTGCCCCCATTGTTCTACTCCCACAAATTAACTAGTGAGTGCCTCCAGTTATCTAAATAAGGTGCTGATTGATCGTGTGGAAATAATTAATCAAGCCAGACCTGATATGATCTCCAGCCATGTCAGAACTTTCTTTTCTCATTATGCTTACCTAGTGCAGAATTTAAATTTACAGCCTGTGGCAAAAGGTAATGTTTTTTGAGAGGTTTCTACAAGTCAAATTACAAGGAGGAAGTCAGATTTCATTGTAATAAGACTTTAAATGAGTCCAATTACATTTCTGTTCAAACAGTCTTGTTTCAAATATTGTTCTGCCTGTCTGGCAGCGTTTAATGGAAGCCAACATAGAGTTTAGTGCACTGGGGAATAATGTGCCAACTTTCCTACTTGAATCAGTGGAAGCAGGCGTCCTTAGTGGACAGGCACTTAAATGCATGTAATGCAGAAACTGAAATGCTGTTACAACTGTATTTCTCCTTAACGACAAGTACACACAGTAAGCAATACAATGCCTTTTACTGCAGCAGCTCATTTATCATGAACAAGCTTACTGTCCTTCACCCTTCACCCTCCCAGGTACAAAGGCTTAAAAAAAGGAAAAGATCTTTTTAACTGAAAAAGCAGGAGCAGCATACACTGTGACTTCGTTCAGCAAAGTACGTCACACTCTGAGTGAGCATAAAACGTCCCCAGATGTCTGCTCAGCATCTTAACAAGAAAAGCACAGCAGAAGTGATCTTCCAAATCATCAAATCCAGACTACTACCCTGACAAACGGGTGCTAGTTGCTAGTCTTTTTTGACACGCAGTCTCAGTTCTGGCTGGTGCTTCAGCACAGATGTTTTTACAGAGAACTGGAGTCACCTAGCTTCTCCTCTCGACACACTAGCAATGAGACAAGAGGAGAAAGCTTTTAACAAAGCTGTCATAATCTTATGACAACGCAAGGAAGCTGAGTGCTAACCCAGCTACTCCTGCAGTGTAGAAGTGCGCCTGTGTTCTCCAGCAGTTATATCAGAAGTCTAAAGGCACAGGATCTCAGCCTACACTGACAATAGATATTTGCCCAAATAGCGCAGAGTTTCTGCTATACCCAGAAACACAGCACAGCTAATGAAAGCAAAACAAAAATCCAACATTGGATTTGTAATTAAGAATAGCTCCTAAATGTGCATACTTCAGCAAGTGTGAAAAATTCCCTTGGATAAGCTTGGTTGTGAATCCAGGCCCTGAAGCATTTTCTATTTCAGAGGTGGCAGAAACAAAGGCTGTTTTAAGTGCACATGAATCAGCTTTAAGCTGATTTTTGCATTGTTAAAATAGCACAATTTACAGATTTCCTCCAGCCTACAACAGAAAATTTATGCTTTTGCTCTTTGAATGCAGAAACCATGTATTTGTAGTAAAGAGGAAAGAGCTGGATTCTGCACATTCAGATATATTCCTGCATGAATATATCTGCAAAGTATTTGACATTAAAACATAATTACAACAAGGAATTGTCACACAGAGCATTTGAAAGCAATGCACTTAGTTTGCAATAATATATCTTTAATAGCCCTTTCAGATCTTCACCAAAAGGAACAGAACACAAATCTTCAGCATTGCCCTACTGGGAAAATAAATGGTCATCTTGTTTCACTCATAAATGAGCACTGTTGGCAGTGAACCATTACAGGGAAATTTATTACCTTATTTCCAGTGGTAGACCATTATCAAATGCTACCAGATGCTCATCTCAATTGTCAATGTCATATTTGAAGACTCTAATGATACCAGCCAGCTTTCTACATAACAGAAAAATGGGATTTCTTCAGCTCAAAGCTGCCTATCCCAGTATGCATTTGAGTTTTGCAAGCAGGTTCATTTCTATTCTGAATGCACAGTTTCCTCAAAAGGACGACCACTTACTGGAGGGTTTATTACCCTGCAGAAGATTGTCCTGGTAACTCTCCACAGCTTAATTCCCAAGAGGAGATAAATATCTGAGATGCAACCCCACTAGTTAGACTAGCAGTACAGAGATTGCCATTGACGCATTGTTTTATGTTTTAAATCATGGTAGAGAATTTAAATCAAGTACTTATTTTCAATAAAAATTTGAAAACCAACAAAAAACCCTCAGAAGTGTATTCATATATTTACATACTTATTTAAAACAAGCTTATTCTGAATGCAGCATACATTTAGATACACACAGATCTATCATATAGATATATACAGATCTATGATATAGATGAGGCTTTCAATGCCACAATTGCAAGTTATGGCTTCAATTTTAAAACAGCTAATCAATTCTGGCCTCTGTTTGCAGTTTGAATAACATTTTAAACCAGGCTGGAGTACAGTAAAAATGCCTAGCACCCTTGAAAGTCATGCAGTGAATAGCTATGTTTATGTAAGTGGATCAAGCCATGAGTCAGAATGTTGAATGACCATTTGGTATCATAAATAATTAAAGGAATGTCATGAAATAATTTATTACAAATGGATTTTTAAAAGTGAATCACTAAGTGCATATGAGTTCATTGCTAGGAGATCTCACTACTTCAATCACTGCATTCAAATACCATTATTGAGATCCTGCTGGGAGAGCAGCAGAGGTACTTTCTGGATGGCCTGTTTATTTGCTTTTGTCTCTATTCTTGCTGTGTAAGTGTTCCTTGCTCTGTAGAAAATACATAACTATTTAAAAGGTGGCTAGAAATAATGGGCTGTAAAGGTTTGTTAAAGTTGGATTTGAAATTACAATGGACTCCATGTCAGAAAAAAAAAAAAAAAAAAATAATTTTATCCACATTAGAATAAAATTTAATTCACAATTCATTTGCTGACCAAGCCTAAATCCAAGCCTATTACTAGAGGCTTTGATAAATATGCTTCAAATTTTCTCTTGAAGTGTTGTGCTTCCATGCAGCAGTTCCTTTTTAAATTCACAGCACCCACTCCTGCCCAGGCACAAGACACCCCAGCATCTCTCTGCTCTTAGATGCATCACAGTCACATGCAAAGTGACTCCTACTTTAAGTAAAACCTTGTTTAATAGCCACAATCGTCATCCTACTTTAATCAAGGGTTTTCCAGGACTTCCATTCTTGTCAGGGCATTATTACTCATAAGTAATCACTGTGGGCTAAAGAGAGCACTCAATATTTTAAAACTGAAGATCATATATTTATAGCATTTAAAATTAAAATTACAAACAAAAATCTGCCAGAATTTTGAAGATCAAATTTCATTAAATGATGAAGATATGAGCAGTTCAAAACTTTGTTATCTTCTACAAGAGACCACAATTTTCACCACGTGTGATTTCTTTAAGCTAAAACTATGTTTTATTTTAAGAATTTTCCTACGTCCTAAAATTGCCATAATTTCTTTGGTTATGGGAACAATGTTTCAAGAACATCAGTGGCCACAAGAACAGTCAGGTACAGTAACGTTCCACTGCTTTCGTAAAAAAAACCCCAACTTATTCCGCAACACCTGGCACTGACATTATTATTCAGGTTGGGTGATTCAAGCTAGTGTTGCATGGCAAGAAGTTTATGCGTATTCTTTAAAGCCAGAATTTATAAGTGTTCTGTATTTGAATGACCACACTCGTAAGTGGCCTACAGCAACCTATAAACAACAGAATTAGCCTGCAGAATAATTCATCATGTACTGGGTAGGAACACATTTTAGGAGTCCAGCCTTGCCAACAAGACAGCAGCATGCATACAAATACTCTTGCTTCCAGTCCTGGAGTATGTGCATAATTGTTTGGGAAGCACACAGCTAGCCTGGACATTCAGAAAACATATTTATTATATTAGCTAGGAACAAGTGAGCCCCTTAGGCTTTCTAGATAGAAGCCATATTTACATTCAACCAGCTCTCTTTTGTTCTTTTGCTTAGCATATTGAGTTATTTTGACTTGTGGCTTCCAGGAAAGGAATGAACACTGGTTGTGCATGCGACGACACACAAGTGCAAAAGTATGCTTTGCTGTCTCTGATTCCATTAGGTTCACGTGGTCTCTGGTTTTTGCCAGGAGCTCACTGTCCAGGATTATGTATGAGTGCTAAAAAAAATTCTGTAAGGATAGCCTGTGGTAGTCACTTGGACAAAGATTCTACTAAAATAAAAATATGAAGAATTCATATAAAACAGTTGCTTACAGATGCCCTAAAGATAATGCCAATGTGATACATGGACAAACAGAAATAGGGATGACAAAGAAATGGAAAATTTTATCAGTAAATTCAGACAGACAGGGTACAAAACATTACTAATAAAAATAAAAATATTTTTTAGATTTGAATTATTACACAATTCTACTTTTTCTCTCAGAAGCTAGTAAAGAAGCAGGCAAAACGATAGCACAGAAACACAGTAATTCACTGTCCTTATATACATATATAATACAGGCTCAATAGAAGGGAATGAAGACTGCAAAATGACATTAAATAACCAAAAATTAATTTGCTTTACCGTGGTGAAACCATATGTGGGAAATAAATTAGGCGATTAGATATTGTGGTGATGAAGACTAAGAAAGTATCCAGAATGAAAACCTAATAGTAATATATTGCTTATTGAATATTTTAGAATTATTTATTATTCAACAACCATACATATTTATTATTTAAGTATTTAAATAATTAAATCTATATGTCTGAACAGACTTTTTCTACTCTCCTGATCTTTCATACTAACTGATCAAGTTCTTTCATATCTTGCTGTTGTCTGAGAAAAGCATAGTAAGAATTCCTGAATATATAATAATATTGATTAAAAAATTAAAATGTTAAACTAACACTAACAAAAAAATTATAACTTCTTGCACCAGTGAGACTATACACTAGAAAAGACCAATTCACTTTAGTGGATACAATGCAAAAATTTATGGTGACAAAATAATAACACATTTGTGCATCTATTGCATAGGTAAAAATTACAATTCTATTCAGGTACTGTGTACATGCTATGGATGCAATTAACTGTTTGTAACTAAACTTTAAATAACCCTTTTGCAAATTATCAGGCCATTGTCTTGGGTTTGTGTCTCTGTTTAAAAGCTAATCATCTCCTGACCCATCGTGAACTGAAAGGCCATTCATGGTACTGCACATCAGGGCTGGTCTCTGTTAGTGATTGACATTCCTGAACAAGAGATATTTACAAATTTGAATATGGGGTATTTTTTGCTAAAAACTGTTGTTTGGGTGGTTCAAGATTTTCTATTTTTTTTTGTGAATAGTAAATGAATGAGTTTTCAGAAAAAAAAAAAAAAAACACAAAAAAACCACTCCCATCTCAAGATTTAATCTAATTCAATTAATTGAAAACATCATCCATTTATTTCCCATTTACAATATATTGATCTAAATTAATTTTGGTGAATTCTTTTTATATGTGAAGGAAATAAATACCAAAGTCCAGTTTCTCAATTGCCAAAGACGTCTTCTGTAATAACTGGCAATCCTTTTCATCTCCCTCTGTCCCAGTTCTCACTCCATTGTTTGATATATCCTTCTCATTTTCTATTGACATGGTGACTTTTTAAAAATAAAGGCTTTTTAGAACAAAAAAACCCAACTGTTTTTGAGATTAAATGAGGAATATTCTTTGAGTTACTGAACATATACATTGCTTTATGCACATGTGTCTGCAGGTGTATATGTGAATGTATCTCCATATCCATACCTATATCTTTATATAAGCACAAGGAATGTTTTGCCAATTCATACATAAGTGTGTCTAAGTTTTCATTGATTATATATGTGTATATATATATATATATATATATATATATATATATATGTATAGCATAATCAAAACATTTATTAGATCTATGCTAAGAAAACAAAATACGAGGAAAAATAAAGCTTGTTACATTTAGTATAGCTCTGTGTATGAAATCTGTGGTGAAAGGTAAGTGGATATAGTAATATTATGCAGTCCAGAGTTGACATATTTATTTCTTTTGTACTAAAATTACAGCAATTTACCTATTACTAACTGATGCCAGATGGTTGTACAGAGGGATATATATTGGTATAAAACTACAGTGTTAAGAAATGTGCATATGTTTCATGAATCATTTAATTATTAATATTCTGATATAAAATCAGTAAACAACCCTTACATAATTTTAACACACAAGAATTTCTGCATAAAGGAAAGCATAAATATTTATGATTATGCACCTGTTCATAGTATTTTGTTACATAGGCTAGCTGTTGCAAAAACAAGCCATATTCCAAATCCAAATGTTACATGCAGAGTGGAAAAAAGACAATGGATAGTTGATAATAAAGATAAGCAGTTAGCATACTGCAAAACTAGAAACCATCTAAAGGATGCTGTCTGTGAGCCTATGTCTAATACCCAGTGAGTATCTGTTTGGTAAGAGACACTTACAATAAATTAATTGCACTCTTTTTTACTACATACGTGAAAATTGCTTCACCTGAGAAGAAACTTTAGATCTCAAGATCAAAATTGTGAACCAAAAATTCTGGGCAAGTTACAATAGTTACTCAGCAGTTCAGCTACTATATATTAAGTATGCCAAAACTTTCCTTTGAGGTTAAAAAATATCCAATATTTTGAGTCTTTACAAAGGCAGATTTTCCTGTTGTACTTCGTACTGAGAAACTGTTTGTGCCACTGCAATTTGCTTTAGCCATTAAAATTCATTTCACTTATTTTAGTATTTGAAAGCTATAATTACTTGCAATTCTGCTGTTTGACCTGGATTTTTGATTTATTAAATATTCTTAATGAATAGTGCACAAATGTCACTATTCATGTTGTTATGGAATTCCTATTAATCCTGACACACTGCAAAGAAATGTAATATGCTAAATTCACCTATACTAAAATTCTTCATTCCTAGAACCTTAAATCAATATCATGTTTTGATTTATCCTTACAAAATACACTATGATAATACCAAATGTTAAAGTAAGAGAAAACCACTTATATTTCAAACTTGGCAATATTAATATCATATAAAAAAATAAATTGTAAGAAACTAAGTACAAATTGGCTTTCTAAAGCACTCATGCATTCACTCATGATTTTGTATCATCCAGATCACACTGCCTTGATGCAGCTGAGGCACACCAGGTGATTTATAGGCAGAATATTTACAAGCATTCTTTATAACTATTATAGAATGTACCTATATCTATTCAAGACACTTGCATATCATTGACAGCTAATAGATCAAAATAATAAGTTCAAATGCTTGATCTTCTTCAATACCCAACAGTCATCAGGTTTTATGTCTGTCTTGTGAATTAAATTCTTTTACAAGGCACACCAAGTATATCAACTCTAAGTGGATTAAAGATCAGCCCAATGACAAAGATAAACTTGGATCTTATTAATGATTATTTCTCACACACATCTTTTACTGTGGAAAAGTGAATTTGCCACTCTTACTGTTCACATACAAGCAAATGAGCTTGATTTATTTTCAAATTCAAACCGCAACAAAGATTTTAATTAGGTTACAAGCCCAAAGTATGTCTCACCAGAAAAGACATACTAGCTTGGCTGTCGGATTCTAGCTGATTTTATTGACCTGGCATTTGGAAAATTTCTTTTTTCCTGACTGGCAACAGAGCCCATTTGAGAAAGAGTTAAGGAAACACAAGTACATAGTGTCATACCATCATCTTTGCAGTCACTTTCAGGGCTGCACTAATACATTCTTCCCTGTTCCAAAATTTCAACAATGGGCCTTTCATAAAGGCATTCTCACAGAACAGTACCTGGGCCCCTCATTCAAATAAATTCAAGCCGAGGTTTCCAAGGAAAGCTTCTGGCCATAATTCACATGACCTACACAAACACAGTGAAGAAAGAAAAAAAGACTGCCTAACAAAGCACCAAAAAGAAACAATATCCCTCGGAAACAGACCATCCATTCAAGTAAAAAATTAAATACTAAGCACTGCTATAAGTGAAAAGACCATGTGTAAAGAATACTAGAGAGTAAAACCTTCTTGCTAAAGAGATGCCATACTACCAGCTGACCTTCACACTTTCCCCCTCAGTGTAAGGCATTATGCACAGTACAGCATTTGAAGAACTAACAGAACTAACAAGGAAGAGCAAAAGAAGCAATTAGTATGCTCAGGCACAGATAGGAAGAGAAAAAAAACAAACTAACAAAAGCCAATGAAATAACAAACACCCAAACTGCTATGGAGCTGTGTAAGAGCCCTATGTTACAGCTCACTCTCTCCCTGCCTTCCCCCTCTCAGTGCTCTCTCCTGCATATTAAACAGTGGGTTCAGTAAGGGACACAGCTTCCTGGATTCTCTGATGGAGAAGCACCCTTTCTTCATTCCAAGTGCATTATGTAACTGTGTAAGCAGTGGAAGCCAATTCCACTGCCATGCCCTCAAGCAGCATTCATCTAAAGCAAACGGCCATGCAAAAGTCTGATGCTGCCCTGCATGTGATCCCAATCTCAGAAAAATGTAGTTCGGGATTTGCCACACCTCACAGCCTTAACCATTTCCTAATAACTTACCAATTTCACAGAAAAGAAAACCTATTTTCCTTGTGCCACATTCCAAAGTAATAAAGTAAACTCCCTGCAGTCATAGCTGAGTTTTACATGAAAGATTTAACTTGACTAATTTCAGGAAAACCGTTCGGGTTGAATCTCCAACAAGATTCATGCTGATATTTAGAAATAAAACAGAAGCTTACAATATTTGCATTTATTGGCTGTCATAGCAGAACTTTACTTATCTGAACCTCCTGACCATATATTGCAGTTTATATGCTAGCATTTGCAACTATTATTTTTCAGGACAGTAAGCAATGTTTCCTTACTCCCAGTGAAAAATAAACAAGGACCCACAAGAAAACCTTCAAACAACTGTATCATACAAAAGGGTCATTCATGCAATTCTTGAGTTCATGCTTTTGATGTTTGAAAACCCTATAATATCTAGTGACCACTGATTCCTGTGGTCAAGTTCATAAAAACCCATAAATTATGCACTGGTTTGGCATGAAAAGTCTTTTAAGGTAGTTACTTGTCCTTTGTGCAATGGAGAGAAATTACTTGATTTAAAGGGCATGGTTAAGGAAAAAAATAAAACCAACAACAAAACCAAATACAGACAACCCCCTCATAAAAAGAAAACACAAAAAAGAACAAACCAGAAGCTGAGATTTCCCCTCACTGGTCCAGTTTTTTTCACCTATGGGAAAGATGATGTTGCAGTAAAGAGCAGTGGGCACAAGGGGCAGGCAATGCCTGCTACTGTGGCTTCTGGGAGGCAAAGACTCACAAACAAAAAACTATCTAACGTGTTCTTGTGAGAAGCCACTAAGTTTTCCAGATGTGATAGCAGAAAAAGCAGTTTCATTGAGGTTGCTGGAACTGCTGCCAGTAGATATTAATCACGGCTTGGTTGCTATTAAGTAAGTAAACTACTTGCATAGAACTTTAAAATAAAGTTAGAACTGTGCATTATTTTTGGAACTTTCAGTTACTATGTTGACATTTTTCAATACCATTTGAATGCTAAATCTATACCAGATTTTTTTCACAGATGAAACAACATTTTTCAATGATAGATTGAAGGCTCTAGCAAACTGAAGGGGTAGGATTTCTGCCAAATAACCTATCTATGCTACAGAGGTGCCTATCTGGGGACAAGCTAGGGTCCTTCATGGTCATTTCAGAGAAATAGAAAACTCCTGGGTGAAGGGTTTTCCTAGAGCTGGGCAGAGATGCTCAAAAAGTGAAGCAATAAAGTAGATATTCAGTAAATAACAAGCATTTTTACACATACCATCTCTTTCAAGGAGACTAAACTCAGCACATCTGGGCAATCAATATTAAATTTCAGCTTTAGGGCCTGATCAGGTGAAGGATTTCAAAAATCAGTAATGAGAAGAAGGCATTTTTCCTTAGTGTTTGCTTTCCTTGTAATGGAGTTGTAGGGTATTAGATGAAAATAACTATTTTATTTCTAAGTTACATTAATACTAAAAATAGTAAGGCCAAAACTATGAATGGCATAGTTGGTTTTTCAAAAGACAGATTATTCACATGTTTTTCTTCAAGTCAGCTTTGACTTTGATGAGACAAGGATACCAAGGATGCTTTGATTGCCAGTATACCAAACTCTGGTCAATATACTTAACCGTTCACTCAATTTTAAATTTTCTTAAGTTAGCTCATTTTTTTTCTTTTTCTTTGTAGTTGTCATTTAATTTTTTATTTTAAAGTTTCTTTGGTTTGAAATAACAGAGCACAGGGATTCCAGAATAATGGAGATCCAGGCATGCTTGGAAACCAGCCAGGTGCCACAATTTTCACCTAAACAGCTTGCTGAGCAGGTCAGCAACTTGAGGACTGTGATACTGCTGAGTATGAAACTAGAAACTAGTTACTGAGAGGCTATAAATCACAACTAAAATTTAGGGCCTACTAAAGAGATTAACAAAAAGAAGCATGTGATGCTTTTGGCATCCACAGTGCAATAGGGACATTGCTTATAAAGGAAAAATTGTTAGAGCATTAAGGCTCTTTTTGCCAAGATAAACCCAGTACTGTAGTTAGCTTTGTGGTTTATAAAGTCTCTGCTTTATGGTTTATAAAACCTGATGACTGAAGTCAGGAAGAAGTATAAACAAATATTCCAGTGTTAGGCAAGTACTTCAAAAGTTTCTGGAGCTGGTGGGGGAAATTTTATGTCAAAGGAAAAAAACCAAGTAACTAGTGCAAAGAAATGCTGGTGTAGTTCTAAATGCTGAGAATGAGGCAAATTTTATTTCCTGAAAGATATCTGAAAATACTGAAAACTGTTTTATCTGGATTTATGTACGTGCATATTTATAGATATATCTTCATATAGAATGTAGAAAAAAAGTCAGTTAAAGGCCAAAGATTGTATCAGCCATAAAAATAGTGATGTAACTGTTCAGCATTGCTATAAGGATACACAGATAAGAAGAAATAAACAGAGTTTATTTTACAGAATTCTGTACTGTTAAATAAATGAGATTAGGGAGCAAACTGGAGCACTAGCCACTGCAACTGCAGGTGTCTGCAGCATTCTAACCAGCTCTCAGCAGGACTCAATCCCAGCACAGCTCTGTGAGAGACTGAGGAAAATATTATTGGTTCAAAAAACTCAAATGTGTGTTTGGGGGTTGCAGGGCAAGAACTCACTCAGCAAGGACTATGAATTTGGAAGCACACAGGGCTGTTCACGTCAGGGCCCCTTTCTAAAATTAACACCACAGTGGTGCCCTGTGCTGTTCCCTTATCAGCACTCTCGAGCAGGCTTACACTGGAATCCTAAAACAGCCTTAGCTGTTTTCTTGGTATGCCCAACCTGAAATTCAACACTCATCCTTTTTTTCATGCTACAAAACCCTTCTTTGATGGTTTGCAACACCTTCAGATCAGTTCAAAACATCCTGAGCTGTTACTAATGCATTGTACAGGAGTACCAGAGGAGGCTCTAAGGAAACCCACTGGCGTGGAGTGGACAGATCCAGTCTGCTCCACAGGGACACTGTCCAAGATGACCCATGTATGAACCATGCTGCAGGACTTTTTTGTGTAAATAATGTATTTATTCCTGTGTGAATATATGATAGAAGATAGACCTGTTCACAAGCAATAATAAAAATGTTCTACTCTGTTATGACTTGCTACATTCACTGCACAACTCAGTAGTATTAAAAGAAAAAGCAAAAACATGGAAATATGCAAAATTTCAGGCAACAGAACCCTGATCACTACTTAGTTTTAGACAAATAAATTAGGAGGCCTTCAGTTACTCATCCTAAGCAGTGGAAAAGCTCTGGTGCAGTGCCATACTTCCAGGCAAAGTGCTTGAGAATTCTGGAGAACTGAGAGTTTGAAAGAGCAAATCAGTGAGAACATGTGAGAAATGTAACAGAACAGCAGAGGAAGCAAAATTTATGTTTGAAATGCTGAACAATACAGTGGGGTGTTGATAGCCTGCGGAAAGAAAAAACACCCTTACAAACCTGCTAACTGAACTACTGTGATCTTTTTCTCTCAATAGCTGGATATGAGAAAAAAAATATATGTTTAGATGATAAATTGAAAGCAAGAGCACAAGAGCAAAGTTTGTGAAATGCTGTACGAAATTTTAAATAGTTTTTGTTCTATCCACTTTTCTAATAAACTTGCTCTTTTTACTTTTGCTTGAAACTTTCAAGACCAGAATGTTTTATCACCATTCCCATATATTTACACAATATTTCTTTTCCCTGCAACTTAAGTAAACAAAAAACTCACAACTACTATCCCTAAAGAAGTACAGAGCATATGCATATGCAAGATTTTGACTTTTAAGATTATGTTTAGATTTATTATCCTTCTATTTGTTACCTACTTCACATTTTTTATTTCATATTAATCTGACTACAGTCCTTTAGATACTTCTTGACCAATGAAACTGAAATTAATTCTTATGTACAAAGAATTTGGTTTGCTTCCATAGGAAAAAGAGGTAACACTATTCTACCATAGAGCCTTTTAAAGGATTATGTTTCTAATTTTTTTAAAAAAATTAAATCTTGATGTAAAAGGAGAGCCTAAGGAAATACATAAAACAACACTTCAGTTTTTACCTTCACATCACTGCACATGAAGTATTGAATCCTACTTTAAAGAAGAAAGGTGGAGGAAGAGAATCCTACACAACTGATAAATTAAACATCTTGACTTAATACCTTTTTTTAATGAATGACTAAACAATAAAGCATGATATAATGAATACGTGTTGTGGGTGTGATGAGGGGGTGTAAGTGAAGGACAACTGAAGTATTTCAGTGGAAAACAAGAGTAAAAATAGCTGTATTCCATCATTTCTCCCAATCACAGTGATTTGATATCAAATAAAAAACATACAGTAGATGCTCTTCTGCAATAGTCACTACATGCATACAGACATACATTTCAGAACATGTGGGATTAGATTTTCATGTTTATCCTTTTATTTCTGGAAGAAGCAACTAACTCCCACAAGTGTCAACCACCTGTAAGTTTTTTATTTTTTAAATTACAGCTGGTTGACACTTGCAATAGGAGGGGTGACAACAAACTACTTAAAACTCTGTTTAACCCTCATGAACATTACCAAATGCTGACCATAGGGATTCTGATGAAATACTTGTCAAGTCTAGCATCACATGATCATTTTGGTACACTAAGGAACTATCATGGAGTTCAACAATTTTAATCTTAACTTTCTATAAGAATTTCAAGGAAGAGCCTTTAGGCTTGACCAGCCCTCAAACACTTTCACGCTTCACTCTTATCAGCCTCAGGGAGCTACTCAGGTATGTCTAATGGAAGATGTGGGCATTCAGACAGATTAAAATAGTGATAGGCTATTGTAGATAGCTATGTACAAAGAATATACATCTGCAATTGGTGAGAAGAGATTAGTGAATATGCCACTGTTAATAATGGAGAACCTCTGCAAACATGTTAATAAACTTAACACTCTACTGAGTGTGCTTAAAAATCGACATGCTCTTTTGATATTTCAGTCTATAGCACTTCAAAAGATACTTTCAATCTTACAGATTTATTGAATGTGTTAGAGACAAATAGATTTCCCATTCTATTTTTATATCCTTGCTATAACAAATCTATAGGTTTTTCCAGGCATCATTCAGTCCCAATTCAGTTGCAATGATGCACTTCTCAGAAACATGTAAAATGAGGCACAGCTCTATGTATCCAAATGTAGTGCATCTCTCGTTATCTTGTAAATGTTTGGAAACTTTTAAAGAATTCCTTTTTTTTCACTAAGAAGAGTTGATTGTAAAGGAGCTTAGGAGAAGGAATGAACAGTGGAAAAGGATAATTTTGTGCTGCCTTTAGTCATCTGAAGGGGGAAACTCACTTTTGTAACTAAGTCTCCTGATACATGAAAGGTTCACTGGAGAAGGTAACCTTGACTTACTATTTGCGACTAAAGTACTATGTATATTTACAGTTCTTTAATTATAATTTCCTTTTGTGTTTAAACCTTGTGATAAGGACAGATGTAATTCTCCAGAGTTCATGGCATGCTTAGTCCAAAGATGACTTTCACCCTGTTATATTTATCTTATGTCTTGGGTGTAGAACCTCTACATTTCCCTTGAAATAAAATTATATTTATAAGACTCCAGTTTTACAGGCTGAAAGAATAGATATATCAGATATATCAGTACAGGTATGACAGATTTTCTATGCTTACACTTCATATTTTCTTTTTTCTTCTTTTTATTTTTTAAGAAAAAAAAAAAAAAACCACCTAGTTAAACAGTTTAGAATGCAGTGATGTGAAAAATCCCTCAGAATGAAGAAATGGTATATTTTTCTTTCTGCACATCTGCTCAAATTCCAAGTCACAATGAAGAACCCATAAAAATTCTAAGTCAGTGGGAGAGAGACATTTATAAGTGTTAAAGCACTGCTGAATCAGTATTATCACTACAGATATCTTATGGATAAGGAAGCATAACAGTTATAGTTGCAGTTTCCCAGCTGGGACATGGGAACGTACGGGCAACAAATAGAAGTGAGAAGACAGCCCAGGCTTGTTTCCTGTAGCTTGTTATCTTCATGCTTTGTTCAAACCTCACAAAGAATGGAGGGTGAACCTGGCCTTTGCTGATGTCAATTGAAAAGTTTTGTCATTTACTTGAAAGGTTCAGAATTACTTATCATCTTTCTATTCTTTTTGACTTTAAAAGAATCTTTCCAGTTAGGAAGCAAAACCTTTTTATTTGTCTGAAGATGGCCCTAAGCAGTAAGTCAAAGAGAGGAGATCCATAGTACTCATTAATTTATTGGATCTATTGAGCTTGAAACCAATACATAAAACTTTAAAGTGGTCATTACTTTTGACTTCTGTAGCTAGCAGGAAGTAAGACTGAGAAGTTTCTCTGAGGAAGAAGAGAAGATGGCTCTCAGTGAGAAGAAAATTAATGGAAAAGAAGGGTGTAGAAGAAGAAAAACAAAATCCAGTTTTGGTGATTTTTTTTTTCTCTGCTTAGGATAGAATATTTTTGACTGTGCTATGTTGAAATTAACAATACTTTCCAGCCTTTCTGATATTTTCCTGTAGTCTGGTAGAACTATTATTTTTTCTAAGTTTTCAGTAATTTTTCATTAATAATCAAACTCATTATAAATATTTAAATATTAAAAATAAAATAGATACCATATTAGATAGAACTAGCTGTTTCTGAGCCAGAAATGTGACCAGGTAGCTAAGATCACTGAAGAAATCCTGACCAGTGTAAAAAAAAAATTGTGTAAATAATAATGTATAAAAAGCAATGTGGCTAGTGGGACCAGGGAAGTGATTGTTCCTCTGCATTCGGGGCTGGTCACACCCTGAGTATTGTCATGCATGCAGTTCTGGGCTTCTCAACTCAAAAAAAACCTTGAGGTGCTGGAGCTTGTCTAGAAAAGGGTTTAGAGAGTGATTCTATGAGGAGCAGCTGAGGGAGCTGGGTCTGTTGGGCCTGGAAAGGAGGAGACTCAGGGGAGAGCTTATTGCTCCCTACAGCTCCCCGAAAGGAGGGTGTAGCCAGGTGCGGGTTGGTCTCTTCTCCCAGGCAACAAAAGACAGGACAAGAGGATATAGCCTTAAACTTACCAGAGGAGGTTCAAGTTGGACATCAGGAAGAATTTCTTCATTGAGAGGGTGGTTAGGCATTGGAATGGGCTGTACAGGCAAGTGTATCACCATCCATGGGAGTATTGAAGAAACCCCAGGATGTGGTACTTAGTGCTATGGACTAGTTGGCATGGTGATGTTTGGTCTAACATTGGACTCCGTAACTTTTCCAACTCGTATGATTCTATTAGTCTAAAAAATTTCAATATTTTTAGAGTAAATCACCGGTCATATTCTTTCTTTCTTTGTTTTCTAAGAAAGCCTTCAACTGATATCAGTGAGTGCACATGTCACTGTTGAGGAATGCATCTCCACATCATCCTAAGTCTACATCCAATTTGAATACTACTTCAAACTCGGAAGTTTTCTTCTGACCTGCAATAGTGGTGTGATTCTGGACAGACTAATTTATGCAGGCCATTGCCCTTTACCTCAGGCATATCTGATGAACTAGAAGAATCCATGGAGCTTGGAAAACTGGTTCCCATAGGAATTACTTTTGCCATCCTTTACCTTTTTTACTCTCATCTTTTTTATCATGTCTGACAACTTTGGTTTCAGAGAGTTTATTTAGACACTGGGCAGAAGAGATGAGTGTGAAGCGAGCAAATACAGTCAGAAATATTATAATAGAAAATTCACTTTACCCTTGGTATGATTCTTAAAATGAAATAAAAAACACATGTTTAGGTATCTTTCCCCACACTCAATCTCAACAAGAACTCCAAAATCTCAGCACAGATTCTTTTTGGCAAGCAATAAAAATAAATGAGCTTCAATATAAACATATCATTATAACATTTAAACTGTCTCAATAAATTCTGCTGTATTAAATTGCACCACAAGAAGAAAGCAAATGAATGATTCAAGATCAAGCATAAAAAACTAAGCAGCTAAAGATTTGCAAGAGACAATGATGAAATTATCAACGTAATTCTTCCTAATACCAGCATCACAAACTTATTTTAAATCTGTGCAGGAGTTGCATGCAAAATATATAAAAATGCAAGAACTATGATGGGATTAATGGCTGCTTTTTCTGCAGAGAATGCACATTCTTCAAAAGAACCAGGCTGACACACTGGAGTAGGAAGAAGTATCTCTTAAATTGTTTGAGTTGCCATAAAGAGTAATAAATGCTGAGTGAGGCACACCCACACATAGATCACTTTTTGTTTAAAATATTATTTTTCTCTGGAATTCTGTATCTGCTGTTAAAGTAATGGATTCTTCATTTGAACACGGCTGTCAGATCATTAAATACCACTACTCAGAGATAGCCAGGACAAAATACATTGTTGCCTTATCTGCATGGTAAAACAATTTGATACTTGTGCAACTATGCTTTGCAACCAATCTACAAATGAGAAAACTATGGAATACAATTTTATGAGATAAGGAGTAAAGAATAATGCCTTAAACCGTACTCAACAAACACTTTTATGTAAGCTAAATAGCTTTGCTGCCGAGTTTAGTCATATCCTCCTTCCCTAATTTTTATTGTCACACAAATCTCTCTAAACCCATTGTTTCCAAAAGAAAACCTGTGTATGGTTCTGAGCAGAGCTTTGTCCAGGGATCATTTCTAAATACATGACTAAATCAGATTTGTTTTCTTTGCTCTGCTCAGTCCTCTAACACACTTTACACAGGTAGTCTGCTTGCAAATAGTCCTGCCTGCCCTCAGGACCCTCTCAAGGGGAGCCCAAACTCACACTCCCTTTTGTGCTTTAAAATTTTCATGCTGAGGACTGCAGTACACTGTATTTCCAACACCCCAACATGAGAAAGCACACAAAAAATTATTCCTTTGTCTTAGGGTGACACAGGCATTGCAGAGAGCCAGAACCCTGTGCTATGCAGCATGGTAAGTCTGGTCTGGTGGCCATGAGTGATGTCCTGCACGTGAGCCATTCTGCGCTGCTTGGCGTGGGATCAGCCCCTTGGGGTGAGTGCAGGTGCAGCCAACTGTTAGAAATGAAGCCAAGGTGAAAGCAGCACTATGAAGTGTGGCAGCTGAAAACAAGATTTCTGCTACCTGCTCTGTTTGTAATGCTATCATGAAAGACTGCCATCTCCTTGAAATTCTGGACATTTTCTCTTTGGATGTAAATATTCATGTCTGTACTCAACATCACTATAGTCCACACCTCAGCTGCACACACTTAGAAAAACAAACAAACAAATAAAACCAGAAAAGGCACATAAAGAAACAAAGTCTACCATATTGCTCTGCAGCTGAGATTTCTAAGACAACTAGAAGTAATTACACCACTGTCGTCTACATTGGAATGATACATGAGTGTGCTATAAGCATATACATGTGCACAAAGAGAAGGTGTAAACTTACCCATCTCATCCTGAAGGTACCTATAAAGCTATCAGATGAGTGGGGTATGAAGTATAATCAGCCCTGGTTTCTCCTGGCCCATTCACTTTTAGGAGCAGTGAAAGCCTCTTCACTAAAGGAATGCTAAAACATGGTAAGACATAAATTTATACCCTCAGAAGCAGCCCAGATAGAAATTATTATCCTGACTTACCATAAGTGTATTCATGCAGTTGGATGCATAGTTAGCTATGGAAGAGTATCAGAACAGAATTAAAAAGATGAAATCTTACAGAGTGTGTCTGATAATAATCTGAATCTGCAAACAAAAACTGTCTGACATTTTGTAGTATGAACAACCCAACTAGACCTTTCCTTGCTGTTCCTCAACACATCTACACCTTCTACGGGACAGCTTTCACTTCATGGCCCAGTGTAGACCATGGCAAAGATCACAAAACAATTGTCCAAGTCAAAGTGGAGCCTCAAGCTCTACTTGGTTTTGTGCCTCACCCACCAATAAGGACTGTGCTATGTGGATACCCCAAGGAGCCATCTCTTATGGTACCAGCACCCCCAGGACTCTGAGTACATTCAACATTAACAGAAGCGCTTTCACTGCTCCACTTTGGGCAGGCAAGCTGCATGTCTTCACTGTGAGCCCATTGCCCAGTGTCTGCAATGCTATTTCTCACAGATAATAAGTTGGACAGAACAAACTACAGGACTACAAGGATCAATAACAAAATGAAACACAACAATCAGAAAATAAACCATATGAAGGAGCACTAAATGATCTAGTGCCATCTACCAAACAGAAAATACTAGGTACATGATCAGTCTCTTCAAGTACCTATGGGGTAATACTATATAAAAGAAAGAAGGGATTTATTTAGTCTAGAAAATTATAAGGATTGGCCAAACGCAAAGAACAGAAAAGTGGTAGAAGTAAATAAGAAAAGGGTATTAACATAAAGATCAATTTGTTGCAGAAATAAGCTCCTTAAGGGCATTTGGTCAAGGCACTATTACTGCAGATGCTATTACAAAGGATAAATCATTACTTGCAATGATGTGACATGGTTCTGCAAGGGGCTGAGGAACTGCCCAGTCTGATGGTTTTTAGCATTATTATCACACAGATATTATTATCATAGATACAGCTAATTTGCCCCTAGGTTTCATAATTTGTTTGTAAAGCAGGTCTAAAAAAACATCAGAGATAGGAGAGATACCATTAATTTCCACGTCCAGCTGCTTATGATTTTAACATCCCAAGACTTTATGTATTTTTGTAGCATTTCATTGAAATATTACTGAGAATCTAATTTTACACCAGCTTGTTATGCCCCAGGATTGAACTATTTATCAACACCAGCTAGATGATAACCACAAATTTCATTGTTTTAAAGTAATTTTTCAGAGCATGTCTATTTCTTATGAAGTTCCTGTCTTTGGAAAAAGTTTTTGGTTTTTGTTAATGCTTCTGAGAAGAGGCAAATAATGTCTATAGAAGTATAAACTGTTGAAGAACTACCGTTAAGAAGGAAACAATTTTCCTTATTTATGGATAAAAATTTATAGATAAGCCTTTACTTCAGGAACAATTTTTTGAATGAAACAAAAGGGAAATCTAAATCCACTAAGTCCTGATAAACATATATGAAATTCTTATTTTTAAAAGACAATCACAAAATTCCTTCGACACTAACAAGACCAGTATTTCATTAAATTTAATGAACATAATGTCCTGCGAGTGTACAGATTAAAATTATAGGATTAAATAAACAAAATTAGATTGTGCAATGCTATGAATTTATGCTCCTAGTAACAACTAAATCTTTTGTGTTTAATAGGCTATTAAGCAGATCTAACTGACATTTAACTGTTGTGCATTCTTTTGCAGAAACTGTAATTTCAAATGCATGTTCTTGGTTATAGTGATAAGAAATGACATGGAATAGGGATCAAATGAAAGTGTCCACATCCCAAGCCATTATCACACAACCACAAAGGTAACACAACTGCCTGCACTGTAACTGGTCTGTGTCAGTATGAGAGCAAAACTTATTTACAGACTCCAGAGCCTGTAAAGGCCTGGTACAAGCAGCTAATAACTAGCAGCACAATGCCATTGGGCTAGCTAGGATCATCAAAGACCATATTTTGGTACTTTTCATAAAGATGATAGATGAGGTTTGCTTTCTTTCTACTAAACGTGGGGTTACACTGCCTTCAAAGCAATATTTTCTTCACCACTTCTCTCATGATGCACTATCAGAATATAGCAAGAACTAATTTTTTATCCTTTGAAATAATACATTATGATCACTTCTCAGCAACAAGGTCATGTAGGAAGACCTGTATGACCATCTAGGAAAATAATTGTCCCCAAAACTTATGCTGAAGTAGTTGTTACTCTAAATACTGTTAACTGAAAGAAAATTTGATTTTTTATGCTCTTTGTGTACACTTGCAAACAAGTACCATACTCTTTAACCTTGAATCAGGTTTCAATGTTTGTGTCCTGGTTGCAGTTAAGGTAGATTAAATTTCTTCTCAGTGGCTCCTACAGTGCTGTGTTTTAGATTTGGAATGAGAATGGTGTCAATAACACACGGATGTTTCAGTTTTTGCTGAGTGGTGTTTACACTAAGTCAAGGACTGTTTTCTTGTCTCATGCTCTGCCAGTGAGGAGGAATGCAAAAGAAGCTGGGAGGAAGCACAGCTGAGACAGGTGACCTGAAGTGACCAAAGGGATAATCCATACCAAAGAACACCATGTTAACTCAATGAACTGGGGGGAGTTGCCCAGAAAGACAGCCAGTCTGGATTTGGGATGAGCAGCTCTGGCATCATTCAGCAGGTTGTGAACAATTTCACTGTTCATCGTTTCCTTATTTACTTTTGTTATCATTATCATTATTCTTATATAACATTATTATTGTATTTTACTTTATTTTCCATTATTAAGCTGTTCTTATCTCAACATAAAAGTTTTACTTTGATTCTCTTTCCTATTCCACTGGGGTGGGGGAGGTGGGCATGTTTGTGGTTAAACCACATTTGTTTGTGGTTAAACCACATTAAACCAGATAATTTTTACAGGTGTAAAACATTAACTTGGTGTCAAAGAAAACATTTGTTGCCATCTATTTTCCTAAATATATTTTAGAAATTTAATACAAATTAATGTAAACAAAAGTACATGGAACCTAGACACTAGAAATAAATAATGTATCCTGGATATGGTAAATTTGTGACTTAAAACAAGTCTGTGAAATTAAAATGTGCTGTTAAAGAGTAATGTTAATAAGTGTTGTCATTTCCATTACATGATGGAGATTTACCTTAAATGAATGTGTGCTGAAAAAATGAACTAGGATTGCTGATTCTAGTTAATGATTAATTTAGAATGTGGGTGTTTTGGGGATTTTTGCCTTTTTTGGTTGTTTGGTTTTTTGGTGTTTGTTTGTTTGTTTGTTTGTTTTTATTAGTTGGTTATTTTTTCTGTTTTGTTGTTTCAGATACATCTTCCAGAAGAAAAAACACTATTGCATGCAGTTGATATTCTAAAGCGTGTTTTTTTCCTTCAATATAACAGGCTCAAAATGGCTTCTGTCCTCTCATACCTGTGAGGTATTGCCTGATATTTACTCCTTCATGGGCACAGCTCCATCTAACACTGGGGAAAAGCAGCATTGAAAATGTTATTCAGAGCTCTCAGCAACTTGGACAGATGTACACCAAAGAGATTACAGCACACAAAGACACCAGACAAGAGTATCTGTAGTGTCAGCTTTCACACAGACTTAATAGTTTAAATGTTTGGGCTAAACACATATAAGGGTCTAATCTCAAAAAGGTGTTTTAATTAATCGCAAAAATTATTTTGATGGGAAAATAGTAGGGCACTGCTGCAAACTAAAATAAACAGCTTAGGTAGGAAAAAAGCATAAAGAGGTTTAGAAGAAGAAGAATTATGAATTAGATACTCGAGCAACCAATAGCCAAGAACGAGACAGAATCTTACCAAGTCTTTGAACTACCAAGACCAAAGTCTTGGCTAGATGTGTGATCTCGTTTGCAAGCTTGGTAAAGAAACCTACTTCATGTCTTTCATAGTCACTACTTGTCTTGATTCTACTTAAAAAGATTTTTTCCTCACATACATGTTATATGTTTCATTTCAGAACTGCTTGCCATGATTAGAACTAATCTGCACAATGTTGTGCAGTCTATAATCTGTTGCCCATAATTTAATCAAGGAAGTGTCTCAAATCTTTAGAAAACTGATCACAAGGTGAGTTGGACAGATGTTTTTTCACATTTACTGAAAAAAATTTTAAAGGAATTAATACATACTGTATTTCTTCTCTGCTTTTAATCATGGTGATCGAAGCAGATGTGAACATATAGCCATGAGTTATTTTTTCTTGGGAACAGAAGAAATAAAAGTTGTCCTAGTGTTGTGGGTTAACCCTGGTAGGCAGGTAAGCACTATACATCTGCTCACTCACTTTCCCCATCCAGCCTTCCCTGGGCTAGAAGAAGAGGAAAGGAAAAAATAAAAGAAAAATAAACTCCTTTATATCAAGATTTTTAAAAATAAATAAATTATTAAGGAAAGGAGGAATATAGACGGGATTATTTAATAAGCAGAAGAAGAGAAAAGACAAAAAGAAAATAAAACAAAAATTATGCAACAGCACTCACTCACCGTGTTCAAAGGGTGGATAAATGTATTCCTCAGGCCAGGCCTGAGGAAAAAGATGGCTAACCTCCTAAGACTTCATCTCTCCCTTTTTATTGCTGAGCACGATGTTGCATGGTATGGAGAATCTCTTTGGTAAGTTCAGTTGATCTGCACAGATTTTTCAATTTACGACCTATTGAGCAGTGACCAATATATTTACTGGGGGATGGTGGGGAAAAGGGAGCAGAGTGAAAAGCAGATATGCCTTTGAAAACAGTACTTAGCAAAAGATAGATTATTAGTGTCTTATCATTACTGTTTTGGTCAGAAATATTTAACACAGCATCATAGGAGCTGCTGCAAAGAAAATGAATTTCATCCCAGCCAGGTCTAACACATACACAATATCAAATGTTATTAACAGGTAAATTAATTTTAAGCAGAAGATTTTATTGGGTATTTCCTTTCAAAATCAGTACAGCTATGATTTTAAGCAGGGGTATTAAGGCTGTATTTTACAAACTTTCCATCTCCTTTCATATTTTAAAAGAAGCTGAATTCAAACTGAGGCTATCATTTTTGTGAGGTGCTGGGAGGTATCATTTTTGGGAGGTGAGGATGCAAAGAAAACTCTGGAGACATAGAAAAACTGTAACAAGTAAAAATAAATTTTCAGGTTAAACTTTTACAGATTAATAAATTACTGAAAGAACTGCATTTACATATTCTACTCTTAGCAATTATGACTGCTAGCCTTTCTTTCTGATGGCTTTAAACTATGCATGGAATGATATAATTATGAGTGCTCTCTGATAGTGCACTGCATAAGTTTTCAACTAAGTTTGATAGCTGTCACACAGAAATAAAGATAAAGCCTATTTATTTTAATTAATACATTTATTAAATAAGAATTAACAGATTACCAACTAAATTGAAAAGCCAACCTGTAATTATCATAGTTTAAAACAGAAAGTTAAATGTATAATCAATTAAAAGCCTAATTCATTAATATAAGGAGAATTTCAGCAACTCTTTTTTTCCCCCTGCTTTTGTAGTTCTTCAATTATAAAAGAATAGGTCAAATTATCTTGCTTTTCAATGATGTTCTTGTAAAAGTTACATGAAATTAATGTGCAATTAAAGAAAGATGAAATGAACTTTTAGCTTTGCAGGGCACTTATGTGGCTCCTAAGAGAATAAATTAGGGAGTAAAAGCCAAGGGCTTTATGTCAGTGTGGAAATTGATTACTGCTAAGCAAGAGAGTATTAAGCGATGAATAAACTAAAGTGTGATTTTTAAACTTTTTATTTTAGTGGAATTCATCAAAGTTACCATCAAAGCTGGCAGAGCTATCTGTCTTGCTTGACCTTAGCAGATTTTTATGGTATCATGCACATTTGTGTGAGCAGCTAAACCAAGCCTTAGCTGCTTAGTTACTGCCACTAAGCAATCACTGACTACACCGGGAGCTTTCACACCTCTCTAAGGTGTGGGCACCGAATTTAAAGTACTCAGTGTTTTCTCTGTGTATATACTTTTAAGTGTTTCTATTTCTCTTTGTATTTTTTTGGGTTCACCCCTCAAAACTCCATCCTGGGTTCTGCTGACAGCAGCAACATAGGATCAAGAATTGTGTGAAACATCTCCGCTCCACAACTGATTTCAGCATTCTTGCTCTCGGTCACCATTTTAAGAATGATGACCCTTCAAGCTTGTTCCCTTAAAAACACCAAATTCCTCATTTATATCCAGCTCTTGACTGTCACCTTTTGCATAAAGACATGACAGAGCAACATAAACCACAGTTAAAAGTATTTTTTAAATATAATATAATACAGCATTTTTTAAATGTAATATAAAATTTACGTGTTTCATCGGAATCACAAAAATCACAGTAATAATTATAGTGTCAGTGATTGAAAGGATTTAAAGTCATCCAGACATTACTACATTCTCTTCCAGACTTCTCTTAAAATTTCATCAGTCCCAGCTAGTACTTTGGTTTTTTCCCAATCCACTTCATGCTTAGATATTTAGAACACTATGAAACACAATAACTGAAATGAGTAAATGATTCTGAGACAATCCAGGGTGAAATATCTTTATAGCAATAAGAATCAGCAATTATATTGTTGGATAATAATATTAAGCAGCTTGTGAGCTAAATAATGTAAGCATTTATCAAGGAAACATTTTTTAAGAATATCCACAGCAACATCCTCAAAAAGGTACAGCTTTTTGGAAGATCCAAGGAAGAACTTCATTTAGATAAGCTTTTCATATTTTGAAGATTTATTATGACAGTAGTTAGGTATTTTTATTTGAGAGACCCTGCTCAGAGCATCTATCAATTTTTTAAATGTAGTGAATAACATTACTTAATATGTTTGCTATTTACATAGAGAAAATAATTCATTCTGTTTAGTTTATTCTCTATTTTTTTCTTAGAAAGGGATTGGTATCTGAGGCTGAACTATCATGACCCCAGATGAATAAATAGGATAACAAAGAGCTATATTCATAACCTTTAGATCTCTGAATTTGTGCTTCAATGAAACAGTCTTTGCCAGAGAAGGAATTAAACTAGAAACTGCCTCTTAAGGAAGGGATAGAGAAATCCATTAAGTATCAGCTGGATTTTTTGGTGTTTCAGGGGATGTCAACAAAATAGCTTTTATAATTTGTGCCTGAAACACTTACAAGCTTGGTGATGTTTAGAACTGAACATAGTTTACTGAAAATAATTAAATAAAATGCAAAAGAATAATTTAAAAGAAAATATTTAAGGTAATGTAATGAAAATAGAATTAAAATACACATAGCAATGCTTTAATCTCAAAGCTACTGAGTTCAATATCTATTTTAGAAAGGGCAAATTCATCTCATTTATTGTGAGAGAAGTAGAAAAAGAAGCACATTGGTGAAGGGTTTAATTTTCCACTTTGAAAAAGCAAATGAGTGTTTAACAACTTCCTTTTGGCAACAAATTCAAAAAACAGTTAACTAAAAATATGATTAGCTTTCTTTAACTGCTGCCACCCAGATCTTAAATCTTAAATTCGTCTTCTTCCCCCAGTTTTAAAATGAAGTCAGCTGTGTCTTCTGAATTCAAGCTGAGAGCATATTTGAGCATGCCTTAGAAGGCAGCATCTGCGGGCCTTACTCTTTTCCAGCACAGGGTGCCAAACTTATGATCAGAATGAAATTAAAGAAAGTGCACTTTGTGCATGGAAAGAGTAATTTTAACTTTCCTTCATTAGCTTTAGACTTTTCACTGTTCACTTCTTTTTAATGTCTTGCCTATCTGTTTATGAGATAGAAAGAATTAAGCTTCCTTATTCACCTGCTCTATGCTGCTTGCTTCATCTTTAACTATCTCTTTTTAAAAATCCACTTTTTTATTGCAGCCATTAACAGCCTTGCCTTAATAGAAAAAATAACCAGAAATGGAAATATGTAGTGTCTGAAATATTATAGTTTTACAATGACACAGCACAACTAATTTCTGGAGATCCCAGGCAAATCACAATCCAAAATTACAAATCTCTGTCAAAATAGTTTCAGCATTGCTTCGAAGTAAGACTTATTGCATGGTTTAAAGACACAGGACTCCATTATGACTCAACAATTACAAGTAAAACAGTATCTGTAGTAAGAAGAAATTAACCATTATATATAATAAAATGTTAAGCAACAGCCTATGAAAGAGACTGAAAAACAAAGGGAAATCTAACAGTGTAATCATTTAAATCTCACCACTTTTAAACTCTAGTAGGAACAGTAATGATGCCCTTAGCAATCATTGAAACACCATATGCACAGGACAACAGCATCAATAAAAATGAAACATATTCAATACTTTTTTTCTTATTTATGGAAAAGCTAGAGTGCTGAACATGCACGTAAGAACTTGTAGAAAACATAAAATATTTTAGAGTTCTATTTAAAATATGTGTTCAAGCTCACGTGTTTACCGAAGCACACTCAGCCTATAAATATCCATATTATTTAAACTTGATTTCCACATTTCTCAAACACAAGATTATCCTGAGGTTCATAAGAGAAGCTCTTTCACTCCAGGTTAAAGTATAAAATATCTGTATTTTAGTGGGATGATAACTGTAATATTTCAAATGGAAGGGATAATGTTTGAGCTGAATACTCAGATGAAATTAAGAAGTGTCAGTTACTCATGAATTTGAGTTGTGGGCTGGAAATAGAGATGTTTTTCAAAAAAAGAGGTAATCTGATGATTTCCAAGTTGCTACTTCATCGCTGATAATGCTCCAAGCTGTACAAATAGCAACAAACAAATCCCATCGCTATGTTCTCCTAGGCTGGACACTAAAAAGCCTGTCACAATTGCAATGAAGAATCTATTGAATGACTGTGTGGGAGGTTTTACCAAAGCCAGCAATATTCTGAACAAAGGTCTTATCATACACTTGCTTCTGTATCATATTAATTGGCTTCTTATCACATCAGCCAACTCCCCTCTCCCTAATGCCATACAAAAGTGAATAATGTGTTAAAACATTGATAATACTTTAATACTTATTAGCAACTTTCATGAGATTAGCTTCTTCTTTTTTCACAAGAGCTCAGATCATACAATGTCAAGCACCTTTCGTAGGCATTAGTTTAAATGAAATCATTAAGGCAAGAGGCAGGCCAGTGACATAAAAGTCTCACTGCTTGGGCAACTTCCTGAGTATATAGGCTTATATTTTCTTACATGAGATCACAGAGAGGGTTTCATAACTCATATGATAGATTATTATGTTTCATACAACAGTCAAACAAAGGGCAGCCTTAGCATGCTCTCTTCACAGTGCAGCCACAATAATAACTTGGGTTCCTGGAATGCTTCTGTTGATATGTATGACTGTAGCATTGAGAGGTGATAATTTCCACAGCCCTTTCCCTGTATTTCCAGCTAGTTGCTCTCTGATAACTGACCACCAGTTTACTACTATCATGGTAGTAAAATTAAGGAATGCACTGGAGCAGATGCAATCACTGACAAAGGGTAGAAACGGAGCTTTATAGCTGCCTTTTAGTAATTTGGATAAGAAAAATATTCCAAGTTGAATTACCATAAAATTAACATGAAACAACATTTCTGAAAAGAAGACGCCAAATGTTCTCACAGAAATACATCTCTAGGCTTTAAGAAAGTTAAGGGGAAATTGCCAAAGCAGGAGTTCCTGTAACTGGATTAGCAGATGTATTACTTCATTCTGCAATGCAAATGGTTCATTTGCCTTGGGATCCAGCAGAGCACTGGGAGGGTCACCATAAGATCAGCAAAAGCAGATGGATACGAGAAACTTTGTATGCATCTGTGCTTACTGTTATGCTACTGAGTATTAACAATATTTTAACAAATCTGTATATAGGTGTTATCAGCACTGCAATTTAACTAATAGTTATCATAGTATCACAAAATGAGAGAATATGCTGAGCTGGAAGGGACCCATCAGGATCATCAAGTCCAAATCCTGACCTTGCACAGGACTAGTTACCCAAGAGTCACAGGATGTGCCTAAGAGCGTTCTCCAAACTCTTCTTGAACTCAGAAAGGCTTAAAACTTACTTTTGTTTTGACTAGGCAGTACTAATATTGATTAAGCAATCAGCAAGTTCCTGGTGCTTCATAAAGTGCATTCCTCAGTCAACACAAAATTCACAGGGGATGGCATGTATTCACATAAAAATTATCTGTAGAATACTTATTGTATTTAGTGTGTACAAAACATTTATTTAGCTAAATGTAAGCTCCGCACAGGTACCCCTTTACCTGTGACTGTATAAATGTTATGATCTGAAGCCCTTTTGAATCTTCAGACTTGTCTACTCTCTGCTATTACCTGTATTAAAATGCAGGTCACAAAAGGATTAACCCAAAAAAATTAACCCAAAGGAATTTATAACAGGTATCTCTGTGGGCTGCAACATTTTCTCAAAAGAGAGAGAGGTGGGAACATGTAGATGGAGATACAGCCAGGGCTTTTACTCAGCTGTCACCCTGGAATGGCTAGCATGGATGAGATACTGCAGAAAGAGGCAATGAGTCAGATATACACAACTGACATAGTTTACTTTCCTTTAGGAACAAGAGTAGAAAAAATGACAGCTATGATTTTCTAAAGCACAATCTGGTCTCAGCTCTCAACTTCTGAACAGCAAGAATTGCACTTCGTTTTTCTAGAGGCAAAATTTCACAGCAGTATTTCTTTATCAGAAGCTGCAATAGCCGTACAGTCTTGAAGATTGAACTACAGTCTTGAAAACTGTGGCAGTGACCCATTATCTAAAGTTTCAGCTCTAAATTTATTTATTTGTTTTAGTCAGTTCTGTTAAGAGGTCTTCTCTGTAGCATTCACCCTTTGGACTGTAGCAAAAATAGGACATATAAATCTTTATAGACAATAAACCACCTATGAATCCCTCCCTTTCAAATACATAATATTTGCATATGAATGAAAACAGTATACCTCAACACGTATTTAAGGAATTACTTACATTATAGTGGCCCAGATTTTCTATTTATCTAAGTTTAGATTGCTCTTGTTTCTTCCAGTTAAGATTGGGTTTGTTAATTTTTTGGCTTAACATTTATTTTTCCAAGAAAAATGCCTTAGAGTAGGAGATGCAACAGACGTTATATAATATTTTTAGCAGCAACCTGGAAATCAATGGATCAAAAAATCAGTACAGAATCTCCTACCAAACCATCCAACACATAACCAAAAATCAACAATGCCAAGAAATCAAATAGAAAAAAAGGGCAATTTTTCCAATATATATTTATTGAGATGCAGTTAGAAAAGAGCTAAGATGAAGACTAAAATTGTCTATTATGAAAAACAAACATTTGACCTAATCTTTCTACTGTGATATAAGAGTCTTTTCTTGGTTACTTGTGTAAGTTTCATTTCTAAGAACAGATAAAAGCTACAAAAATGTATATGCATGCCTGCATAAGAATACATAAGAATTACCAATGTATTTTGTGGCTGTATGTATGCATTCATAAATACTTACATGCACATACTTCATCAATGCCAATGGTTTATATTGATATAGTCAAAGAACAATATAGTATAAATCTGTCAGTGTTCACATACTTCTGTAATTTAATAATCATTAACATTAAAAGCAATAGAAGTAGAGAATGAACAAAAAATTTAACTACCTTTATTTTAATACAGCTTGTATACACACATTAAGAAACTCAGGATGATACTTAAGATAGTAAGTAATTACATGGTATAGTTGTTGATTTAGGAGCACTTTCAAGACCTGCAAGTATTTCTCTGATAAGAAAATTAAAGGTATTCTCTTTTTCTAAAACTGATCTCTGAACACCTGCCTTCAGTACCACACCTTGCTCAAGTATAGTACACTTGCCTACCCCAGTCCTTTTCTATCACTAATCTAACCTCCCCATGAAGAACCAGCAACATATTGGCAACCAACTACCATATTTCTAAGGAGGCTGAGTCTCCTCATCTATTTTCAGACAAATAGTCAAAACATTAAACCGTAGTGACAACATAGGTACAATTAATCTTATCTCCTTGACACAAAACCACAATGTCGGCAACAAATGAATCAGTTCAGTTTCCCTCAGAATCAATGGAGAGAAATAGGTGCTGCTAGCATGGAATTTATTTGATCTATTAGATACCTGCTTTAGGATGAATTATTCCTAGAACTGCCTTTCTCTCTTGTAGCCTGTAATCAGAGTCTAGATAGGTAGTTCATACACATGGGTGCTGCCTGTAAGATAAATGCCATTCCTTTTTTTGCTCTGTCTCCCTACTCCATTTTTTGGCATATTGATTTGCATAAAAGGGAGAATTTAGAGTACTCACTCCTGATAAAGAACAAAGATCCTGTTCAAGTGCCTGTTTAATAAAAAGTTCAAAGAGGGACAACCACAATGAGACTGAGAGAAACAGCCCAAAAGAGTCAATAAATGTATCTGTTTTACTTACTCCAAAGAGCCAGTTCCAAGTGCCTGCTTTGCCACATTCATGTCAATTTTCAAAAACAATTTATTACCCATTCTCTGAAAGTAAAGTAGTTCTCAGAAAAATGGCTGTTATGTGGTAAACAGGTCTTGCTATTCCCTTGTAGATTTTCAGAAGTCTTAGTTTTATTAAATGCAGACCACAAAATGTAAAAATCTCAGAAGACTTCACAGAATAGAAAAATCATTTGCCATTGTGCTGGGTTTGGCTTGGACAGAGTTAATTTTCTTCACAGTAGACGGTATGGGGCTATGTTTTGTGCTGAAAACAGGGTTGATAACACAAGGAGTGTGTTATGAATGAGCAGTGCTTACGCTGAGGCAAGGCCTTTTCACTCCATCAGTGAGGAGAGCAGGGGTGCACAAGGAGCTGGGAGGGGTAACAGCCAGGACAGCTGACCCCAACTGACCAAAGGAACATTCTAGATTATATGGCATTGTGCTCATCATATACCTCTCAGGAAGGAAGAAGGAAGCAGGGGAATTGATATCCTCCCTCTTTCCAAGTAACTATTGTGGACGATGGAGCCCTGCTTTCCTGGAGAGGGCTGAACACATCTCTGCCCATGGGAAGTGGTGAATTAATTACTTGTTTTGCTTTGCTTGTGCATGTAGCTTTTGCTTTACTTGTTAGAGAGTCTTCATCTCAATTTACAAATTTTCTTACTGTTACACTTCAAATCTCCCTTCTACCCCACTGGGGGAAAAGTGAGCAAGTGATTCTAGGGGGCTCAGTTACTGGTGGGGATAAAACCGAAATACCCATTCAAACAGAAGTTCTAATCAGATTTTGAGAAAACAACAATGTGCCTCACGATAAAGTTCAATAACTTCTGTGCTTAATCTTTTCCATTCAGAAAGTAAATGTATCTTACATTTGAATAACTCCTTCAGCCAAACCTGCAGTAATGGAATAATGCCAAGGTCCTAATTTGTCCCTTTGAGCAGGATGGAAGTCAAAGCACTGGAGCTAGCTATATAAATGAGAAAAGATAAATGTATTAACTGATATTTAAGGTGACTTTGACTGCCAAGAAACAACATTAGAAGATTCTCACTCTGGCTTTGCCTTGGCTTGATGTCAAATGTGAATACAGAGCCAAGCCAGCCACAGGTGTTGAACTGTAATTTAACTTTAACTTTCATTATACTCCTCATCACATTGTGGCCAAAACAGTCGACCTGCCAAGTCTTCAGCTGGAACCAAAAAAGCTTTTAATTGGCCACCAAGGGTGAAGACAGTAAGAAAGAAGTCCTGTTTTATTTCCCATTGGGAAACTGAAAGTCTGATATTATAAAGTACAATGATGAGGTACAGAGTCCTTCCATGTTTTTTGGCTTCCAACATACCAGTTCCAAATCACTAGAGTAGGCAGAATGTTTCCTTCATTTTTTATTTATACAAAAGCTAGGAAAATAACTATGTTTAGACAGTCAGTATTAATCCAGTCACACACACACAAAATAAAACCAGAAAGCAAACCTAAAACCAGCCCTTGTGTCATCACTGCCTTAGTATGTTACTATACTAAAAATGATCCATTCCCTGTCATTCCCAATAGCTTTCTACCCCAGCCTGCTATTAATCTTGCAATCTGTTCTACAGAGAAAACTTGTACCAGTGTGGACTGCTTTTTTAAAAGTCACCAGGGCAATAGCTGGGACAAAGAGAACAAGTGGTTAACCACCAAATCACTCAGTCATTTGGGAGGATCCTCAGGTGCCAGATTCATTCAACTAGGTTAGTCTTCAAAAATCAAATTGAACATACAGTCCATGCTGCCTTTATAGTTAAAAGAAATAAAAGGCCACTTTGAAATTTAGGTTAGTAACACCATTTTAAGATGGAGTTAAACCATTGTCTGAAGGTACCTAAACCCACTGCATACAGAAATAGCCTGGGAGAACAGTTTGACTGAGAGAAATAATTGCTAATTATCTATGTATATAATTGTAAGTGAATTCACTAGGAACTGTACAATTTTTGTTCTTCCACTAAACGAGAAACAAGTAAAATGACACATCTACTGATTAAAAAGTAAAAATATCTTTTTTTTCTACCTAAAGCAGAACAAAATTATTGCATTAAAAATTATTTTCAGTATAGATTCCTCATTCATTCTTTCCTCACCCTAAGCTTGTGACATTTTCTGCTTTTAAAACTTCTCTTTCTAGTCTCTTTAAATATGAACCACAAGAAAATGGAAATGCTACAGTTTTAAAGTACAAATATCATGTTTTTCACGGCATTAGTCAACCTATATTAGATATAAGAAAGTTTATTTATATAATGAGAGTGTTGAAACACTAACACAGGTTGCCCATGGAGGTGGTGGATGTTCCATCTTTGGAAACATTCAAGTTTAAGGTCGAGTTAAAGATGTCCTATCTCATTGCAATGGGTTGGACTTGGTCACCTTTATTGGCCTCTATGTGAGTGTTGTCTGCTATAAACAAAAATTTGTGACATGGGAAATTTCTCAAGTCCAGAAACACCAAATGCTCAGCATTTGTACAGGTTTCAAGAGACAGGGAACTCTTGGAGAATGGTGGCCTCTCTTTTGCTTCCACAGTCCTGCTATAAAAAACAAATGCTGTTCAAATAGCAGAAGTTTGAATTCAGATTCTATCTCATCCTCTCTAATCTCTTTAAAATATGTAGATTTCAATGTTTATTACAAACTGTGGGTGCTGTCTCTCTTTGAAAAACAGAAGCATTTTTTCTAACTTGAGTACATTTTGGCAAGAATAACTATTTACCTGTCTAAACACTAACCTGTGTACAACATTCTTACTATTTTCCCTTCCAGCATTAGGTTTTGAAGCACCATTTGACTATCCTTGAAACAGACAGTTAATTTTCTCATGTCAGTTTTTCTTGTAACTCCTTACCATCCAGAAAACTACCTTTATTTATGTCCAGCTCCTGGATGCTCATATTGCAATCTGCTAGCACCTGAATTTTGGGCAGTGGGTTGTAGTGGTCTCATAACTATGTACTCTTGCTCTCCAACAGTCTAGGAATTAATATTTACCCTTACTGAACCTTTCAGCCTGTACCAGAAAATTAACATAAGCTGTTCAGACCTCCATCCACCCTTGACTGGTAAGATTAATAATAATTCATTTTGATCAGAATTACTCTGTTGGCCAGAATGGTTTCCATGGTTAACAGGTGGTACACAGAGCTGGAGCAGATTTCATCAGTTGTAAAACAGCATTAGAATTATCCTACACTTCTGATTATATCTTAGGACTGACTTTTGCATACTGTAGCTCAGAAGCATAAAAAGAAGATAGATTTAACTATGAAAAGGCATCCATAAGGAAAGAAACTTCCATGACCTCTCCTAATAGCTGGTGCTCTTGGAGATGTTTTGGGGTGGTGTTTTTGGGTTTTGGTGAAGTTTCTTTTCTTTGGTTGCTTGGTCTTTAGGTTTATTTGTATTCTGGTAAGAATATTGTGAATTAGAGGATTTTTACAAAATGAATGAAATATGATGAAAAACAATTAAAATGAACTTACTGTATAACACTGAGACTTTTAGTCATTGTTCCATGTGCTAATGGGAGCAACTAAACTGCTGCAGGTCTCAGAAATTTCATGTCAGAAAAAATCATGCACCTTCAAAAACAGTAGGTTTAAATGTGAGGATAGGTAATTCCAGGAGCAAGGACAAATGCATTTTCCAATCCATGTTGTAAACATTTCTATTGTTATTATTATTATTTGCTTACTGATTTTCCATTTTTTTTTTTCTTTAAAGAAAAAGTCCTTGGAAAAATTCAGTATGACATTTTTTATTCCATCTGGTTCCCCTAGTATAGCAGTAGTCTGTGTATGATAAGCATGCCAAATGAATACTTAATCCTTATTTTAGTGGCAAACCCAAGAGTTGGTTGATGCATGTTGAGAATTGGTTGATGCATGTTTAGAATATTAATTAAACTTGAAAAAAGGCAGATGAAAATTTGTATATATGCTTACATTTATCACATAACAGCTTAATTGAAAGGATGGTGACATATTTACAGTAAGTACTCCTAGAAGCTCTAGATGGACTTAGGAGTGAAAGAAGGGGGGAAAGGGAATAACCAAGAGCTCATAAATAGCACAGTGTTTATTTTGCAAATGAGAAAGACATGAAATAAAGCTGAATGGAGGGAAAAATGCATTTTTTGATGAGTCTCTAGGATGATTAATTTGCAGCTTTGGCTCAGATTTGAATTTTCACCCTATAGGCCCTTGCGCACACACACCTGATTGAAAGTATTTTTATTACATGGACCACTATAGCTGTATCAAAAATTGGACATCCATCTTTAAAACCATGACCATATAGCTAGCCAAAATCAGACACCCATCTTTAAAACCATGACCCTTGCACTAAGGCATGTAGTCAATGACAGGAAATTACAAAAGGGAATGATAATGCATCTTTTCCTTCTAGTAATGACTGTTGACATTGTTATTAAACGACAGAAGACATCAAAATATTGCAAATCTGTAATTTTTCATGTTTGATATTATGAAAAGCTTAGGGCTACTAAAATTTGTGCAATAAATTATGGAGCATGCCATAACACAGTTAGAAGTCAGCTTCCTAAAAATACTACTAAACATTATTCTAGTTCATGGAGCACAAATGCTCAGTGAATGCACACTACGAACATGCTCTGCAGCCAGGAGACACCAGGTGGTGGGCAGAGGTTTGAGCTGCAGAGCTGCAGGCAGATGCTGGCATGTGGAAGGCCCCGCAGCCAGATTCCTTGAATCCCAGACTTGTGGTTGCAGGGCTGCCAGATTGTCACTGCTCTCTGCTCTTGGAGGAAGGAGCCCCCAGTCCTGGGCTTAAATGCTCTTCAGATCTGCACTTGCGGTAAGGATTCTTGGAGCATCAGAAAACTCCTGCTGCAGAGACAAGACTCTAAACCTGGAAATCTTCCAAATTTCATAGGAGACCTGAACCTCCAGGGTGGTGCATAAAGAAGGTATAACAGTGAAAGAACCATTCTGATGATTATGGGCAACCAAGCATGGCTACCTTCGTTTTGCAGGTCTAATTTTGCCTGGAGGTGAAGTTGTTATTTACTATTAGTGTTATTAATTCAATGCCCAAGAGATACAGTCAAATTTAAGGACCTAAATGTGCCTGATAAAATATAAACTTGGAAAAAAATATTTTGCAATTTTGTGAAAAATAAGGCTTTAGGACAAGGCTTGGAAAACAGTTAAAACAGAAATACTATGAAAAAGAAATGAGAGAAAAAAAAAGAAGGAAAATTAGATAGAACACTTCGGAGTACTAAAGGGCATAAAGACTAATACTACTAAAGGGGACCATGACTTTTCAACTTCTGACAGATCATTAGTTTGCATGTGATTCAGTTCATTAAAACATCCAAATGAAGCACCACTGCTGACTGATGGCTATTCAATTGCTTAAGAAAATTGATCCTATGATTGCAGGACACTTTCTGTTGGACAGATATCTGTATTCTAATTGACATGCTCCTTGACAGTATCAAGAGCTCTGTGAATAGAGCTCAAGTGGAGAAAACCTTTAAAGAGATTTTAATTTCTTATAAAAAGTTTTTTGGTTGGTTCTTCGGTTGGTTCTTCTCTATTCAACATAAATCTTCGAATAATCTTTCAGAAGATACTCTTCATAGCTAATCTCAGACTGGCATAAGTGATTACCCCAGCAGAAATATGGTGCTCAACAGTGTTTCAAGAAACACATGTAAAGGATGGGATTCTGCATTTAAATCGCTCTCATTATTAAAAAATGACTTCTTTTGGACATGGCATTTTTGAATTAGGTAAACAGCTATTCCAGTATTTACAGAATTTTATAAATGCCTTTATCATTATAATAATTTATTCTGAAATCAGTCCCGACTACCAAATAGTAATTACAGACAAACTTTCATCATGAGCAGTCTCATTAAATTCATTATTATTCCTAACACAACTGCAGATAGTTGAAACCCTAAGTGTCTTTTTGAATCAGAGCAAACCTAAAGTAAAATAATTTGTATAAGATAAACTGGTAAGGCTGTAAGGGGGGACCACTGTGTACTAGATTTTAATAAAAGGACAAAAAGCTTAGCAAAAGTAGTCATATGCTTGTCACTCCATTTGTTTAAGAGGGAGGACAGAGAGCGAGCAGCAAAGGAAATGAGTTCCAGATTTGCCTCGTAATTTGCAAATGCTGGGTAATTAACAAATTAAGTTTAATGTTGCAAGGAAAAGCATAGAAGAAGGACAAAAGTGTAACATAATTAGAAGCACATTAGAATGAAAAGACTGAAGACCTGATCCTGCATGTGTTGAAGGCAATAGCAAAACTCCATTATATTTGACTCAGGCAAGATTGAATCCCTTAAAAACCTGTCATGTTTCCAAAATACCTAAACAACTCATTCTAGCAGCAGCAAAAGGAAACAGATTGTTCAGACATTTCAAATAGAATACAACTAATAGCACCAGAAGGAACTCAATCATATATGCATTAGTGTGATATATAATGTACCATAAGCTATGCAAAAATCTTTGAGGACCTTTAAGTAGGAATATTTCACGTGAGAGGTAAATCCAGATTTATACTTTCCTCCTATCCACTTAATAATAATTGAATTGTAATGGAAATATCCTGGGGAAATTTGAAATAAATGTTTCCATGTGAGATTTATCTTACTAAATCTACAACTAAGACAGAGTTTTTTATACACAGTAAGAAGAACTATTATTTTTAGAATGCCATCCTCATTTATTACCAGGTAGCTGTTAGCAATAAATTAGTTGGCTCATATCCTAGAAAAGCCCAATTTTTTTCAGTAACTAAAGAGGTAATCTAAGTAACAGGGTGAAGCTGGGTGAGTCTCACAAGATAAGTAACTAGAAATGGGGGGAGAGGGAAACTGCATCATGGCTTTTAGAGTAGGAGCACTAATCCTTCATTGGGTTGGTTCATCACTACTGAAAATCTGGGAGTGGGGACAGAAGACTTTAATTAATATAAGCCTCTATCATGACCTGTCTCATAAGTATCATGGACTGAGATTTGACAAGTGATCCTTCTTTATTCACACAGAAATGTTGGGGACCAAAGGCCTCTTTCACCTCTGCGCTCTTTTTGCAGAACATTGCTTCTCACAATTTAGCCTTCTAGAGAACAGCCTCAGATGTACCCCTTGCCCCTTTAGGGGCAAGTTGTGCCTGACCAACCTGTCTCCTCCAATGGGAGAACTGGCTGGATGCATGGAAGGAGAATGGTGCATGTGACATTCTTTGACTTTAGCAAGGCATCTCTGGCAGTCTCACACTGTACTCTTACAGTCAAGTTCATGAGCTGTGAACTGGATAACTGCACAATTAAGTGGGAGAAAAATAGGCTGGATTGTTGTTGGTCTTAAAGAGCAGTGATTGGCAGTCAAAAAGCCAACTTTTAATACTTTTGGGAAAAATATTGTCCAATGACTCTTAAAAACTTGGAGGATGAGAGAGAGGACACTTTGAACATATTTGCAGATGATACAAAATTAGGAGGAACAGACGATATGCTTCAGGGCAGGACTGTTATTTGGAGGAACCTGGACAGGTGTGAGGAACAGGCTGACAGCAACATCACAAAGTTCAGCAATGTGTAAAATCCTGCATCTGGGAGCAAATAATCCCATGCAATGCTATAGACTGGGTCCTGGATGGAGAGAAAGCAGTTTGACAAAAAAAAAGTCTGAACATTCTTATCAAAAAACTGGACAGGAATCATGTGCACCCTTGAAGCACAGACAAAAATTGACAACCTGGATGCATTAGCAGAAGTGTACTCACCAGGTCTAGGGAAGCAATCTTTCTCTGTAGTTGTGAGACTGCATCTCAGGTGCTGTGTCCAGTTTTGAGCTCCCCCGCACACAAGTTATACTGGTACACTGAGTGGGCACAGCAAAGGTCCTCAGGCTGGTGAGATTAGGGGAACAGAACACACGGTGTGCAAGGAGAGGCTGTGAGAGGCTGTGAGAGGCTGCAAGGTCTTTCTAGGCTTAAGAGAAGGCTTAGAGAAGACCTCACATACCTTTTGGGAGAGCACAGAGAAGATGGAGCCAGTCTTCTTGGAGTTACATGGTGACTGGTCTAGAGTCAATGGACACAAATTAGAGAATGGGAAGTCTTCCAAAGGGTATGATAATGGGAAAACATTGGAAGACATTATCCAGAAGGATTGTGGGGTCTCTACACAGATATCAAGACTTTTAAATGCAACAGAGGATCAGAAGATCTCCAGTGTCTCTTTCCAGACAGTAAGGTTCAATTTCTGGCTCTGGTTAAGTACTCTCTTGCTTCTGAAGACAGAGAAAGCCATGAAGATTTCACTGTTTCCTACATCTGGCAGAAGCAGAAGTGCAAGATGAAATCCTAGTCAGGCCTGCCCCTGGGTGACAGAGAAAGAGTTGGGCAGACTGTTTAAAAATCCTAAATAAAAGGAAAAATAAATAAAAACTAAATAGAAAAGTATGTATTCTATATGCTGGCTCTCAGCAATGCCAACAAATTCATATTTAGTTCAGATAAGGGCACTTCAAAGAAGTCACTTAAAGAGACTTGATCAAGACTTAAGGAACCAGTGGAGTATGGTAGCCAAAGGGAAATCAATGTCTGGATATAGAGTTATGAAAAATAAAGCAGTTATCTGAAGAAGTAGCAAGTAAAGACATAGCAAGAGCTCTTGGTGGGGTCAGCAAGGTATTAGAAGGCATTATTTCCTGTGTGATTTTGTTTTAAAGTAGTTGTCCACTGCAAATAACCCAACCAATTTCATCTAGAAGTACACAGTCTAAGGTAACACTGCTTATAGAAAAATACTCAAAAATCTTGTCTTGCAGGCTGCCACTGAAGGTGACTCTTGTTTGGTCTACCATAGAGGACTATTATCAGCTTCTGTCATCCATCCAGCTTCCTGTCAGAGGACAGGAGCCTAATATGAGAAAATTAAACCGTGAAGACAATCTCTTTAATGCAGTTCAGAAAGAAATGTGTGTTCGTATATTAGGGATAAGCTGCATGAGCATCTGTTCTTCTCTGTGAAACCTCCTGAGTTTAGTTTACACATAAAAGGGACACTAGGCTTTGAATATGAATATGATCTGCTTTTCTAACAACTATATGGACGGCCATGGAGCTCAGTAATTTCAAAAGTAACTGCTTTGTGGTGCTATTAAGTATTCAAAAGAACAACAAAATAGTAAGGCTTGTAAAAGGAATTTCATAATTCAATCCTTTACACAATGGAACAGCTACAGTTTTAAGATTAATATAGGTCTGTATAACTTTAAGTACAAAGCTATGCTAAGACTTTTCTTCCCTGAAATTGTAATCTTGAAGTATCTGCTAACAACCAGTGTAATTCAATGCCTTTTAAATTTTTTCTCATTCACATTTTAAATAATATGCTACAAATGAAAAATCTATATATGAAGCCCCAAAACAGATAGCCTTCAAGAAATAATGAGTTAAAACATAGAATGTGAGGCATTTGAAGAAAGCATAGCATTTAGGAAACACATAGAGCAATAAATCGGCTAAAACATGGAACACAATGACAGAAAAGAGAGATAGGGATAGGGGAACTGATGGGCTAAGCATGTTCAGAGCCAACAATGTCAAACTGACCCTAAGAACTTTGCCAAGCCATAGAGACCAAGCCAAGTACAGTGGGAATTGGCCAAATTAGGAAAGAAGTTCAAAAGTTTAAGGAGGAAGACTCATCAGGAGACCCCAGCCCATGATGAAGGCAACCGGAACGACCACCAAGATGATCCTCAAAAGAGGTGTCCCCGCCCACGCTCCGCCTGCACCATGCCCCATATGAATATTCATGCAAAGATATGATTATGTATATGATCTGATGTAATAATATATCCAAACTGTATAAAAGACTTGCCTTTGTTACGGGAAACTTAGAAATCCATTTTGTGATTTCTCCGACGCGTCGCAATAAAATACCTCCTGCTTATTTGACTTAAGCTGAGTCTCTTAAGCAGTTATTCTCGCCTTTTGGGGCAAAATTCGGCATCATATACCTTAACATAAAGATCATCAGAAATCAGTACTATTTTTTCTTACCTTTACCACTGCCTTCTGTTGTTGGTAAATCCTAATGGGCAACTAAGGACCAAAGAGATGCTCAGTCAGTGGGAAGAAAAAAGAGGAAGGGAAGAATGAAAGCATAAAAAGAAAAAGCAGCCAAAAACCCTGAAGGAAATGAAGAAGAGAGATGCAAACAGAATGAAAGAAGTGATGCAAAGACAATCATTCACCATGTTGCAGTAAGTTTTCAAAAAAACAAAAACAAAAACAAAAACAAATCCACATAATGTTTTCAAAGCTTTTTTTGCCTTTTATTGCTAATCATGACATTATATGGTATGGAATATCTCTGGTTGGTTCAGGATGTCTGCAGGATTGTGTCAGTTCCCAACCCATTGCAGAACAAGTTGTGTGTCACACAATTGTGTGCCACAGTGAGACTCAGAGAAGGCCTTTTTGCTAGCACCTAAGTTTCTTATCAACTATTATTTGAGTATTGTTTTGGTTATGAATTTAAACCACAGCACCATATGAACTGCTATGAAAAAAAATATACCAGCCAAGTACATCTTATTTTCTATCTCTTTCCTTCTCTTTCTTTCCCTTTCTTTCAAGAACTGCTTCTCCAGTTGCTATGATTTTGACCCTTTTGCTCTTAGCAATATAGTATATATAACATGTATATATATATATAATTAAATTTCACTTCTGCATGCTAACTCTGCATATAATTTCTCTCTTTTAGACCAGAAGGCTGGCTCTTTATGTTCTAAATATAAGCCTGTAGGAACAAACATTCCTATGCCCAACAGAGAGGTACAGTGCAAAAGTACTTGTTCTTGGTTTATCACTCGAGTCTTTCCTGAAATAGCTCACAAATATCAACAAGGACACAGCTTTAGTGAAACAGGAGCATAAATTGCAAAGCAGTTTGTGAAGAATTGGCCTTCAATCCTCAAAAAAATTAAATTAATGACATTTTTATTATTGTAAAAGTACTGAATCAATGAAAATGTTGTATTTGTAACTGCTTCTGCAAAAACTCCAGCCTTCATATCAGTGTTTTTTGGTTAGGTCACTAGAGAAAGTACCCGAGGTCACATGAAGAGTTTTCCTTTCATGCAGCTAAGACAAAACAAAACAAAAATGCTTTTTAAAAAACAGATTTTCAGCTAATAAACAGCTGATTTCTGTCATCACAGACCCAGATAGATTTAGACTTTTAAATAATTTAAGCCTGGCAATATCTGTTTTTGTAGTGAAGCATTTCAAAAGGTGGGGAATTGAGGCAAAGACAGACCAAACAAGTTGTGCATAGAAGAATTCAGGAAATCTGATTAGGAAGAGAAAAGATGTGTGATTAATGTCCAGGTACTGATAAGTTTTGCCAAGAAAACTTACAGTTGCCACAAATTCTGATGTGTATAGACCTAGAGACAACTCCAGAGAGGCTACCTGACTTAAACTGTGTATTTTGGTATGTTTCACACTTGAAGCCCATTGAAAGTCAGAAATGGACCGGCACCTGATAAGGCACCTTATCTGATAGGCAAGTCTGATAGGTGGACACAGCTGAGTTCACTGCAGAGACAGCTCCTGACCAATGTTTTTTCTTTGGTTAGCTTTGTGTTGTATTATTTTTGATAGGGAAATTATCAAGTAGGCATGAGAAGTACAGCAACCCTTTTTCTGGAGAGGAGGGAAGCAAAAGGAAGGAATGAGAAGGGAAAACTCAAGATGTAACTGAATAACTTCAGCTTGATTTACCACTCATCACCTGAGATAGTCAAATTTGATGCTTTTGAACTATCAGCATATCATAAAGAAGAGGCAAGTTTGGTTTTGGTTTATTTTTTTGTTTAAACCACAGTTGCTGTGACTTTTTGTGTAAGAAAATCAAGAGTGAGATTCATCTCCCTTAGCTTTATCAACCTAAAAGCTGAGTATCTACTATAAACTACTGCCTCAGATTCACTTTACATCCAGAAGGGTATTTCCAGAGGAAAATTCTTTAATTTTGAGACAGCTGTCCAAAATAGATTATATGAATTTTACTCAACAATAATTTCAGGAGTGGAGAAGACTTATTTTTGTGTAGTAAGAAGAGCCTGATCCCCTACTTACCTATATGTTGCAAAAATAAAATGATACAGTGCATTCACCTTTCTCTTTCAGGGTAACAATACCCACAGTAAAGTAAAGATTTACAATCTATAGCAGGTCATTCTTAGGGTCAGTACTTTATGCAGACTTCAAAATGTTTTATTTTCCCACCTAATCATTCACTCCTGAAAAGAAAAAACTCACTCTGTAAATACAGATAATGCCATGCTATTCTTAAATGTGTTTTCTAAGGCTTTATCTGGGGCATCTATAAGGTTTCTATATCAAGTGATTAAGCTAAGAAACAGTTATACCAAATTATATATATATATATATATATATATATATATATATAAATATATATGTATATAAAATTGTTCAGTAGGGAAATGATTTGAGGAATAACTAGAAGTGAGTCTGCCTCACCCCAGATGCTGAGCACAGTGATATGAAGAGCTTGCAATATTCATGTAACACTGAAGCATATTTGCAGCAAGTAATAGCCAATTGTCCCATACAAAATGCTTGATAGGTTAGAAGGTTAGGAGTATATTTTCTGCCGAATAATTAAGCATAAATAATGTTAAAACTAACTGGTACTAAAAGTAAAATGAAGTTAATTATTTTATAAAAAGAAATAAAATATTTTACTGAAAGCAATAATTTTCATTCTTTCAGTGTGTGTTGATTTGTTTGAAGTCTCAAAGAAAGCCCTATTTCCAAGTTGAACCTATAAAATCTTAATGCAAGGGATAGGAAAGCAAATCACGGAAACAGCAGGGAATTATTTTTGTTTCCCTGGTCACTTTGTCAACTCTGATAAGCATGTGAACTAATTTTAAAAGCAGTTCCAAATCCATGAGGTGTTAGTTCATTGACAGGAAATCAGTAAGTTCAAAAGATAATGTACATGTGATGTTTTTAGTGTCTATCATCCTTCCTGCCATGACATGGTCCTTTAGCTCTATGCAGAGTGACAGTCTCAGCACTGGCATTGCAAGAATGGCTCGTGGCATTCTCATCCTAAGACAAACAGAGCAGATGTTTCCAGCTACTGCTTCCCAAAATGCTAGAGTACCAGTTCATTTAGCCCTTGCTTGCATGCTTAACATTTAGAAAGTGGCAGCTTCTCTTTCACACATGAAAACTTCAAAATGCATGAACAGTGAACTACAAATCATCTTTTGTGCTCAATTTGATCAATTCCAATCATGCTGTATATATATTTATGCAGTCATGTCAAAAGGAAACTCTACCTCTAACCTCCTCTCAGTTGCAGTACAGGGGGTATTTCGAATGGACAACCATTTTTACAGACCCGTTGGTCTATGTTTATAGTATGTAACACAATTACTTCAATTATAATGGCTCTGCCTCTTTGTGACCTGGTTCCCTCAGGCTTGGCAGTCACAGGCGGTTAATCTGGTTTTCTGATTTTTTATTTACTCCAAGTTCCAGTAACTTTACTTTTATGCAAGTTTCCTAGAGGCTGTGCAATGGAGTGGATAGATGAACAATCTCTCATCCTCTTTAGTTCAAGCATAAACTCAGAACAAAATAAAATACTAGCTTTCCCAAAGCTCAGTTACAAGAGGTAAGGGCTGGAGGAATCACAAAATCATTAAAACAAAACAAAATCAGGGGGCCCAGAAACTAAAAAAAAAAAAAAAAAAAAAAAAAAGGAAGAAAAAAAACCCCAAAAAAGTAACTTGGAAACAGACATTATTTCTTGAAAGGCACCAAATGAAAAACCCCAATACAGATTTGGAGGATCTGGAGTTTGGGAAGTGGGAGGTATCTCACTCCCCGTTAACATTGCTATAATCTCAGTGAGGAATAAAATAGTTACTGTACTTTGAGAAACAACCTCTGGGTAAAAAATGCCTGGAGCTATTTTACTCACACCCTATGAAAAAATAATATTATATGCCATTACACATACAAGTATTCCCACTACCTGTCTTGTAGCAAATACATAATAGATTTTTTTTCTGAAAAGGCTATGAACAAATGCAAGATCCTTTTAGCAGTTTGAGGCTAAATTTGAATATACTATAGGTACATATATATTTAAAAGAAATATATTATCTTAAGTACCATTTCAAGTCCCAGAAACCCACTTAAATGACCATATGGGTATCAGTGGCTGAAGAAATGTTTACTTTGCACAAACTATAATTCAGCTGAATTGTCTGCAGCCATGATTTAGCTGACAATAAAATCAGTAGCAAATAAAATGGTCTATCTAGTATCTTATTAGGCTATCCCTTTAGCTGTATCCAGGGAAGATTATTTTATTCTTGACTATGATAAATGGAAAATACAAATATAACTGGTAAATCTCCTGTAAATTGGCCAGCATTTTCTAGACAGCAATTACAATGAGGAAAGTTACTTTTAAGTATATGTCACTCAAGCTGTTGTTGAATTTTTATTTCCTGATGTGGTGATCACACACTCATCTTCCTATGCCCACACTTTTTGCTTTTCTCAGTAATATTTTGTTTTTCTCATTTGTCATCAATTCTATTAAAAATATGCAATTTTATGCACCATATACTAAGGTATTTTAATGACATTCTGCAAAGCCAGAAAGGAAATTATTAGTAACTTAGACAAATGCATTCATGATGCATTGTATTTGTTTCTCCTGCAAGCCTTCTAAATACATTTTAGACAATCCTCTTTCCTCAATAATAGTAAAGTAAGCTAGTCCAATTAGTGTCACTGGTATCACTACAATATTAATTTCCATTACCCACTCTTGCATGAGATGATATGGTGATGATACAAAATAGTATTACAGAAAAAGGTGTCACCTAGATGAAAACCCTGTTAAATATAATAGAACTGCCAGTGAGAAAAGGTTTATTGAATAACACTCTTGTAGTTGCTTGAATCAAGGACAAGATAATTATTTTTTTTTAATATATGATGATGATTTTATTTTCTATATTCTGCTATCTCACAATTCACTTGCATAGGTTTTGCTTAAAGAAAGGTGGACTTCTATACCAAAATGAGACTCAGGAATATTAGAGATATTTAGAGTAAATTCATTCCAATGGCTGTGAATGTTAATATGCTTTGTTACCACTACACAGTATCTGAATTACCACTTACACAGAGATTCGTCACAAGGTTAATACCAAGACTCTTTTCTTTGGAAAACAGTAGTTTAACATTATTTTAAAATTAATGCAAATATTTAAACGTTATGCTTTTCTAGAAGTGTAGATTTAACTTAAATTTCATAAGTAAGCGCTGGACTTGGGTAGTAATTAAAATCAAGCAATTTGGGTAGTAATTAAAATCAAGCAATAAGAGGTAGAAAAAGAGATTCAAAAGGCATCAATGGAAGCCTTTGTAAAAAATTATAAGAAAAATCATATTTAGAAATAAAATAACTGTTAAGATATTCAATCCCCTTTTTCCTTGCTCTCTGTTAATGCATTTTCATATGTTGTTACAGCTGACTTAAAAATGCATAATTTTACTAATGCATCTGGATTAATTTCTTTGGGAGTCAGTGGCAGTGGTACAATTTCCCTAGTTGCTGAAATAATTTCCTCTTCCTTGGTTAACAATGGCCTGTTTACTAATTTCGTAGAAACAGACAAAGTACTCTGTCTCTGGATATTGGTTATTATGAAGAACTTTAGCTGAAGGTCCTATTGTTTTGCAGTGCAGTCCTTAGCAGAATTATACTAATAAGGACTAAGTATGCTAAAAAGTTATTTTAACATGGGCACTTTAAAAGTGTCCTCAAGGCAGGAGGTATCTTGCTGTAAATATTCACCACAAATTTTAGTAATGAAATGGATTAAAACATACATTTCTTTCTTAATAAATGTTCTTGCCTTTTGCATAGTCCTGAATTTTTACAAAAGCAATTTCGACCTACATATTTTAACTAGTTAAGGCCAAACTACAAACACAAGTTTTTGATTTTCCTCAAAATATACTCTCTCCTATTGTATTACATTAAGACATTCTGTAACTGAACCTTCACACCATGGTATTACTATGGAAGAGTGTCTTATTCCACCAAAGAACTTGGTGAATGAAAGCTGCATGGGTCATCTGGCTAATTAATCCTATGACCTGTGTTTTGTGATCATGAATTTATATAAAAGAATTATATTTTTGCCCTCTGATTAACATCAGAAGTAAATATACTATGCCATAAGACAGAATTCAATCAATAGTTAGTTTCCATAGAGGAAACAAACCTTGTGAATTGCTCGTTAGAGGCAAATAATTACCACATGCAAAATTCCAATAAAAACCTTGGGCATACTTGAGAAGAGAGGAAAAGGATATTTTTTGTGCATCTTTCAGTTTGACTGAACCAGAGAACACTTAATGTCAGACTCCCATCCTCCTGTCCTAATAATCTGCTGGCAATGCCCTTGGAAGAACGTGTAGGAGGATTACTTTTTGTTTAACTACTGCGCTTAACCTTCACAGCATTTGCTTGCTGTGTTGTCAGTAAACACAGGACCTAAAGGATTTGTGCTGCTGGAAGGATAGTTAAGTGCAGCATTAAGCAACTTTTCCTCAATCTTTGTGTAACTGCAGGTGGAAATGAATGGATAAAATCCCTGTATTTCTTAAGCAGAAAAACAAATTAAAAAAAAAAAAAAAGAGTGGAAATTAAAGACAAAGAGCTCACAAGCAAAAGTCACTTGTTTTCATGAAGATTTCTCCAAGTGGACTGCAAGTCTAATTTATTTCACACACACACACACACACACACACACACACACACACATACACACACACACAAAATAAATGCTGGTCATTTATCAAGCCTCCCGTAGATTCTTGACTGATATCACATTTCTAAAAATTTTTTGCAGGCTTCTGAGGAGACAAGCCATTGGCTAAAATTACCTTTATACACAAAACAGAGAAAGAATGTAAAGATAGATGGGAACAGAGAGAATTGTTCTTAGTCCTATAACAGTCAGTGGCAGATTTATGAAGAGAATTCTAGATTTCTTAGTCATAATTCAGAGGCTTTACATTGTGCAACCAGTCCTACTTACCAGGAAAAAAAAAAAAACAAACAACAAGTTAGCAAGGGCAGTGGGCTCTGTAGCCCTTATTTTACTGAGAATGGATGTTTTGCTTGAGCAGGCACTGCAGGATCAAGAGGAAGCATTGACTGTTAAGAAAATAAAGCATTCACAAACTTCATTCTTCTGTTGATAAAAAACCTATAAATCCAAAGTGAATAGCCATGAGTATGAAAAGAAATTGATAATTTAGAAATTTCTGATTATTGCATATGTGAAGTCATTGATTTACTGAAAGAAACACAAGCTTGAGTAAGAAAATCAAATGCCTTTGCAATACTGACTCACATATGGATTCACTCAAACACAGAGACCAATAATATCTTTTTCTTCTACTTACAGAATATTGACAATTTTGATTTGCATTAGCTAATATTGTGAAAGTGTTCTTTTTAGTTGCACAGCCACAGAAGCATAAAAATACTTTTATAGCATTTATTTGCCCTTGGTGAAATTCAGTGAAGGGTTCAGAAGCTTGCATGCTTATGGCATAAATTAATTTGTACTCATCTGCCAGAGTCACAGAAAGCTGAAAATACACTTTTATGGCATTTATCCATTATTAAATACCATTTTGCTGGCAGTCAATAGAGTACTCCACAGAAACTTCTTGGATCTTTTCTATTTTGCCTTCATTTAGTATAATTCTTAAAGTATACATTTTCTAATAAATTTCCAAATGGCTTGTGATGTTTGGCTTCTTAAGGACTATCGTGTTGTGTTTCTTTATGACACAGAGGAAGACACAGGACTTGCAGAATATCCACCATTCTCAAATGAAGAATATCTTTTAAAAAGTACTGACATGAAGGAGAACATTTTTTTCTGAGTTCTGGCAATGAGCAGACACTACAGAATGAATACATCATCTCTGACCTCTCCCTAATATTTCAGTAAGACTTTACAAAAAACTGATGTTGAAGATAAGTAATCAGCTTTTAACTTGTTCTTGAAACTTTACTAACTCTTCCTGTAGATTACCATACAGAAACAGAAATGGATTTAATCATGGCTTGTTCAAAATGTTATTCGTGGCATTACTAAGAAGCAACAAGACAACTAAGCTTTAATATCGCAGAAAGAGAGAATCATTGCTTATTAGCCTGCTTTACTGCCTCTGAAAAAAATGATGTAAACATAAAAATAGGATTATTCATTTTAGATAGAGCTATTCATTTTAGATAGACTCCTATTTCTTTGTTTATAAATTGCAATAGAAAACATACTCTTGATTTCAGCAGTTTGGTCACCCTCATGGTGAAGAGGAGGAAAAATTAATAAATAAATGAATTTAGAAAAATGAATAAATATTATCTCATCTGAATTGAAAAGCCAGTTGAAAAAAATAAAAGTGCATCAGTATAAAAATATGGCAAAACTTCTCTCCATTCTGGAATATTAATTGAAAACCATTTGCAATGAGTACACTGTGACTTGCCAGAAGCACAACTCCATTAGTGCAGCATACGAAAATGTATCCTCCTCCTAAGAGTGGCAGGGTTTATTTGCACTAGGACTGCCTTTCTTACATCAGCTTGTGAAGAACTCACCCAGATTATAGTCTCTTATGTAAATAGTACTCGGTCCAGGGTAATAACTGCCAAAAGAAATCTCCAAACTTCCAACAATATCTGAACAGTCTGTATTTCACTAGATTAACTTTAACACCTATTGCCAAAAACGCAACATTTTATTTAGATCCATACAGTAGCAGAATATGAAACCAAAGCATTTTTTTTCTCAATCCTTGTAGTTAATAATTAGTAAACAGAAGCAGGAGAGCATCCTGATCTTCACACCATTTTTAACTGCAGAATTTTCTCTGAGTTGTACAGAAAATGCTGCCAGTGCAAATTTAGGGTTTTGCTACACATTCTGTGTAAAAGTGAATCAGTCTCCTCTAAGTGGCTGCCTACATGATGGGCTAACCTAAGGCAATAGATTCCATCCAGCTGAGCAACACAATAATGCACATGCTCAAAGAGCTCTGCTCCAGGGAAGGTTGTGAGTCATGCCACTAAGTACAGCTGTCAGCAAGTACATAAGAACAGAGAGGAATGGATGAAAAGGCAAATAAAACAATGGAATTCTGCGTGACTTGAAGACAAAATACATTACTTTTTGGTGAGACTTCCATAGGTGTTCATAGTGATAAAGTGTGACATGATCAAAAGCTCTGTATTTACAAAGAAACTCCAGAAACATTTAGAGTATCTTTGTTCAGACATTATTATAGTTCTGACAGCTGCTCTTCTGAGTATAAAAGTCAGGAGTAAGCTCAGTTAAACTATAAAAAAAGCTATCATTCACATTAATAGAATTAGTACAAGCATGCTTAGATGTGTGTCCAAACAATTTAAATTAATTTACTGTTTCACTATCCAGCAGTTTCTTTGCAAGATCATGCTCTCTATTTTTCATCACAATGCTATCTAGCAAAAAACTCTTTCAGATATTCTGATGGTTAGTACTGAAGCAACTAGTAAATAAATATGTTCCTGTTGCATTTCAATTTAAACTCAGTGCACACATTGAGGGTCAAACAGTGATATCTTCAGATATAAAAACGTTGCACAAACCCATGGAAGATATAGAAAAGAAATAAAGAAAGTAGAAATGTGCATCTTCTGATGCTATATTTTTTTCAAAATGTAATGCAACTGCATTCTGACTGACTTTTAATTTTCCTGAAAGCCTCACTGTATGCATGTTGCAGTTTTCAAAAAAGTCAGCTAGTCTGAAAAATACTCTTCCCAAAAAATTAGATATTTTTTAGAGTTTTTCAATCCATATTACTTTATTGTGTTGTGTCGACTTTTTATACCATGCTCAAATTCTATATTTGTTGAGACTTGGTGAACTGCATACTGTCAGCCATACAAAAATTTCAAAGTTTATTTTTTAAACATTTATATAGGAGATCCATCAATTAAAAAACTCCACACCAAAAAGAGAAAAGAATGCAAGCAAACAACAAAAAAAAATCCCCAAATCAAAAGCCAAGAACCAGATATAATCATGAGCAATAAAATCTATGTTGTCTAAAAAGAACTGAACATAATGTGAAGAAAGAGACAGGGAAAGGTGAATTGCTACATGGTAATAAGAATTAATTATAGGACTGAGTTTTTCTAACTGGTAGGAACACCTGAAAGGCTTTACCTACCTAAAGTGATTCTATCTCAGAAGACTAATCTACAGTTTTCCAATATAGATTACCATTCTGAACTAGTGATTGGAAGAGATGATGTTGGGTAGAGTAAGGAAAACAAGCTCAGGAAAAAGACAAATTCAGTTCTGATAGTTAAGCTGAGGTCAGAATGAGAAATTCTCAGGGTAAATTTGTTAACTGAAGTGTTGCCAGCTTAGAAAGGAAAGCCAGCATCCCCTCCTGCTTCAACCCTATTTTTCTGTCTGCACTCCAACAAAAACATGCCCCTCCTGGAAGCTCCCTTTTCTCATGCCATCATTTCCATCCCATTTAAAACTTGTTCTATTGCTAGTGTTACAAACCTCAATATTCTGTTTGCTTGAGTGGTAGCCCTCAAGGCATGTGGGAGCAAACTGTAAATGCACTGTTCTTGCATTAAGATCTGCTTTAGTGATCAAGTTTAACCCAAAATTATACAGTAGCTAGACAGGTACAGCTGTCACTTTCACTCAATTACACCCACAGTTTGTGTAATTATTACTAAAATCATTTAATAGTGAGCAATTAATGCCAGGGTCCATATTTTTCCATGAGCCGTAGAGCGGGGTACAATGCTTAGGTGAACATTTATTATGAAAGCATGCAGTGGTACAAGCTAAATAATGTAGATCTTCAGCTGAAAATAATTCTATCAGTTATATAAGAATAAAAAAAACTACATCCAAAGTTTGTCTCAGGGAAGGAGTGCTAAACTCCTTACTTTGGTGCTGAAGACAGAAATGCCTTTGTTTCTCCAATCCTGAAAGCACAAACCTTACATCGATATCTCTCTTTGGACGCTGTAGCTGCCCAAACTACTGCAGAAATAGGAAGCCAGGGAGTATCTCCCATTGATTCAGCCTTCCCTTACACTTTGAAATCATGAAAGCCTGTGCTCAAAGCCTGTCCTGGAATGCCAGCAATGGAACAGGAACTGTGTAGGGTGCCCCAGTGCTGCTGCTGGTGCCAAACCAATCAGAACATTCAGTTACAAATATAATTCCTGGCATTGCCAAGTAGGGTCCCACAAGATATTCAGAAGCCGGGCCATTGCACCACATTAATTCACCACCACAGAAAAAATGTGAAAGCATATCAGATACCATATGGTATTTGTGGCCTTTTGCTTAGCTTCTCTTTCATCAGATTTAGAAGTATCTACCACATTCAGCACAAACAACAAATAAAGCCATTTCCACAAAGAATGTTACAACTTTATTTGTGGACTGCAGTGGAAAGACACTATAAAACAGGGCTTAGGCCTGCTATAAATGACATTTCTGTGTGACTAGGCCTGAAGGAATAATGAAAGGCCCAAAAGGGAGAGAAAAAGGTAGTCATGGTCCAGCAGGAGAAGATGAAATTTTGGTTTCAAATGGCTGTCATCACAGGCAGGATTAATGGCTTGACAGAATTTGCTGGTCTGTTCAGAATGTTTAATATTTTTGTCACAGCCTCCAATAGTGTTTATGTGCTCTATACAAAAATAATTGACTTCAGAATCCAGTCCCAGGAGCTGGGACTGGAATAATGTTTTTATATTTTGTCATCTTTCCAATTCTGCATTTCTAACTATTTCTATCTATCATTTTCAGGAGAAAAAGAGAAAATTATTGTAAACTATATATCCCATTGTTGTGGATCTTCAGCATTTTCAATTTATGAAATAAGATCCTGACTCATGTTTCTTTTTTTTCATTCAAAAACTATTTCAATTGATCATACAAGCACAGCAGAGAAAGATGAAAAGACATTGAGAAAGTCTCTAGTAAGAATACACATATAGCCCTGTACTTGGTGCAATCTTTTAGGAAACACACATTAAAGTTTCATCAAATACTAAAAAGATCTAGGTATAAGGTTCTCGTATGTTAATATTTTCTTAATCAGTGGAATGTTACAGAAACTGTACAGAAATGTGTTTTTCTCTGTTTTGTGGGAAGAGGTTGACCTTGAATCCCAATTTCCAGATTATGTTCACCAACGAATCCAACAAGAAAGAGAATACTCTTGCAAAGGTAGGGCATGACACGCTTCTCAGTGCTCATTGCAACCCCAATCTGAATAAGAGTCTGAGGTTTTTGTTCCTCTCTCCTCTTTCCCCATGTAAATCCATGCACTTGAGCTGCTCAGTAAAAAATGTCAAGTGGAAATCAACTACTAAATAAATAAAAACCTTTATATATTTAATCTCTTCTGAATCACACTGTTTAAAATCTTATTCTTACTGGTGCATAGGTGATGCACTAAACATCCAAAGAATATTTACATTCTCAGGGAATAAGAATTCTTTGAGTAAACCATTCTCCCTTTATGGACCTAGCCTTAAGCTATCCAACAGCATCCTTCCATGTTTCAGTGTCATGCTGTAATGCACAGCTATATTTAAGATGTATATTAACACTGGTAAAATTAAGAGATACACATTTTAAATTCAGAATTAGAAATAAAACATGATATTTTAATTATTGTCTTTCACATATTGAGGGTATTACTAAAACCAGATTTTTGTTAATAATTGAGCTGAATACTTCCTTCTTGAACATTTTAAACAAAATGAATATTCACATTTTTCCTTAAAAGACAGACAAGCCTTGGCTACTCTATTTAAAGATCAAGTCAGTCCAAGAACTTTTTCCTAGAAGTGTCATTACGATTAAAGACAGATGAAGCAACACTTCGTCCCTTCCCTTCCCTTCCCTTCCCTTCCCTTCCCTTCCCTTCCCTTCCCTTCCCTTCCCTTCCCTTCCCTTCCCTTCCCTTCCCTTCCCTTCCCTTCCCTTCCCTTCCCTTCCCTTCCCTTCCCTTCCCTTCCCTTCCCTTCCCTTCCCTTCCCTTCCCTTCCCTTCCCTTCCCTTCCCTTCCCCTTAAAATCTCAGTGCTATTTCCCAAACAACTGACTGATCATGTCTTCTCAAATTCTTTCTTCACCCATCCGCTTTCACAAGATTTTTCTTGGGCATTTTACAAAACACAGTAGCAGTAAACTAATTGAATACACACATCCAAATTAAACAATTCTGGTACAGAAGTTGCCCTTTTAATTGGCTTAGCAATACTCCACTATTCATTGGACCGAAGTTAATTCCTTGATGCTTCCTTTTTCTCTCATCTTGAAAATGGAGTTGTCTTAGTTAGCTTCCTTGTGGCTCAGCCTGTCCTTCAATGCAGAACATCCACGGGAGCTGTGACGCTCCCTGGCAGTGTGAGCAGCAGTGCCAAGCGGCGAATGAGCGGGCATTCAGTGCTCAGCCGTGCGTAGGCACGGCCTCATGCACAGCCGTGGCCTCAGGATTGCTGCACGCTGGCTGGGCACTGCGGAGGAACTCACATTGCTCTTTCCCTTTTCAAACTGAATCTCAGGATCTGCCCATCCATGGTCACTTTGCATAATGATGAAGGCTCAATTTAGTCAGCTTAACTTCAGGTAATTACAGAGAGCACAGTAGGTTTATACAGACCTCTGTGAAAAGACAGACTCACAGATGAATGAGTCATCCTTTGGAAATGCCTGTTTCTTCACAGAGAAATACCCAGTAATTTTGACTCTTATTTTAGAGCTTTTAAGAGCACCAAAATTAACTTTAGTGCTTCAGGTAGCTGCCTTGACTCAGATGGGTAAAGCCAGGCATCAATTTACACTAGCATTATGCTATGGCTCCTGTTAGAGCTGCAAAGGAGTAAAGCAAAAGACAAAAAATGTTTTTATGCTACCTTGTTAGAACCAAGAAATATCTAAGCTGCAGACAACAGAAGATACAGAATTGAATCATTAGGGAAGGTATTTTAGGCAAGTATGTACTGTAAATATTGTTAAAGTAACAGTTTTTAGTGAATGAGTGAATTTGTAAGTGGAAGACTTTTTGTTAGCAGGATTTTGCTGCATTTTTTTTTTTTTTTTTGCTGTACAAACAAATGAAAACAGGACTTATGTATTTTTTTAATTTAAAAGAAGCACTCTTTCTTCCTATATTACAGTGGAAGTAAATCACAGAAGAATGACATAGAATTAAAAAAAAGAGACATAGGTTCTAAGATCCAGCAACATATTTGGTTAAACCATATTACTTAAACCACTGTTAGAAGTCGAACCTGAATCCAAATGTGGAGGCTTATTGCTGCCCTTTCTTTGGGATTGTTTTTTTCTGTTTCGGTTTTTTTGTTTGTTTGTTTCTGTTGGGGTTTTTTTGTAACAAGTCCTTACTTAATCCCTAAATACTTTGAAATAGATTTTTTATTCTCCCCATTTTTAATTTCAAAAAACCCAGCCATAATTGGAGAAGAAAGTAACTGAACACTCTCACATCCTCTATATTTATTCAGATTTGTGGCTAAGGGTGAAGTTCTGTCCCCTGATGTGCATCTCAGGAATGATTTAGCGTCCAGAGACTTGAAAGACCACAGCCTCTGACTCATTAACTTTACTTCAACCCTTACTGTTTTCCCAAAGGAATTTCTGTCTTCTGATAGATTTGTAGAGTTTTCTTTCTCGAAATAGCACACAAATGCATTTAACCTTACATTAGTGACAACATCAAAGTGAAAGATACCATGAAACACTTCACCCTTTTTCTGCATAGAGCAAGTTTGACAATAAGTTTCCTGGCTTACATTCTATGAAGAACAACAACAACAAAAAACAATTAATCACAGAAGTGAAGAAGCATACATGGATGTTACACTCTAGATGACATGTTCTTCAACAATGGTAAATACTTGATTTCCCAATCCTCCCTCTAAGGGAACATGAAAGAGAGGACCACACTTTATTTTAACCTAGAGACACAGGTCTACTGATCAAGAAATAGGAGCGAGTAGCTCAAGATTTCTCCTAGAAATAAACTCAGGACTTAACTGAAGTATATAGCCTAACCCATAAAATGGCATTCAATGTTGTATTGTGTCACAATGTTGAAACAGCCTAAGAGATATATTTGTTTTCAGAGAGGGAATAGAAACATGGGTCTATGTTTCCAGTAAGTTTCCATGTTTCCTTGGGTAGATTTCATAGGTCTTCTTGTAATTTACATTAAAAAAATATGTACTCAAATATTTTGTTAACATGGGTGATACCTGCTGCAAAATCACTAACAATGTCTCATTAAGATTTCACAAGTAAATTCATTAATACTTCTGGAATCAAAAACAGAAGGCTAGAAGCCAACAAAAGGTATTTCAGAAGAGAATAACTCCAAATTAATTCTCCAAATTAATTCTGCGTCAAAAATACATAACTGTAGAGTAAAAGAATTTGAGCCACAATTAAACTGCAGAACTTTTGTCACCACACTGAAAAGTTAACAGGAATGTAAACAGACTTCCTCAATTTCTCCCAGACATAGTGAATTTCTGATAAACAGTCTGTCAAAATATTCCACAGAGATTCCTCTATTTGATTTTTAGGTAGCTGTGAAAGCACCTATTTTTCAAGATTTGTTCTGCTACAACCCAAAGAGACTAGGGTCTCCATCTCTCAGTTTTCTATATTTTATAGCATTGTTAGCATAATTCCAATTATGTTTCCTTTGATCTAGATGCAAGACCCAAAATCCTGAAAACTAGTAAGGACGTCTTACTTCACGTATATCAATGAATAATTCACTATGAAGTCACTCACACCTCATTTATCAGTAAATTTCACCTTTATTTGTGTTGAAATGAAATTTTAAAATCATCAAGCAGAAAATTTGAAAAAATTACAGTTTAATTTTTTATTTAATAAATAAAATTTTAAAAGAATAAAAAAAATCTAGTATATGTAGGCTTTACAAGTGAAAGCGAAGAGAATGGACTGGCATCAATCTTAAAGCTATCGTGTGCCCTTGAGCAGGTCCACGGGTCCATGGGAAATTACATTCTGCAAGAAGAATCTGCAACTTCAAATTATGTTCTTTCTCTTGTGTCCCAGTTTATTTTATCAATATTCAGCAAGTGTGAAATCTGTTAAAAACAAGATATTCCCTGTGTATCACAGACCAGGGAAGTGATTCTCCTTCTTTACTCAGCACTTTTGGTACTTTGTCCACAAAATATTGAGGTGCTGCAGCATGTTGAGGTGCTGGAGCATGTCCAAAGAAGGGCAACAAAGCTGGTGAAGGTTCTGGAGAATAAGTTCTGTGAGAAGTGGATGAGGGAGATGGGGTTGTTTAGCCTGGAGAAATGGAGCCTCAGGGGAGACCTTTTAGCTGTCTACAATTACCTGAAAGGAGATTGTAACAGGCGGGGTTCAGCATTTTCTAACCAGAAAACTAGCAACGGGACAAGAAGACCTATCCTCAGAGCATGCCGTGGAAGGTTCACATTGCACATCAGGAAGAATTTCTTCACTGGAAGGGACATTAAGCATTGGATTGGATTGTCCAGAAAGGTGGCAGAGTCACTGTCCCTGGAGGTGTTCAAGAAAGGACTGGATGTGGCACTGAGTGCATTGGTCTAGCCGGTAAGGTCAAAGCTTGGACTCGGTGACCTCGGAGGTCTTTTCCAGCCTTAATGATTCTGTGATTCTGTGACTGAGAACACTGCCTATTGGATCAGAAATAGTATCAAGAAGTAAAACCTGAAAAATGGAATCTGATAGACTTTCCCTGATTTCCTGATTTTAGTATTAAATCAAAAACATATATGCATATATTTTTATATCTAGAGATCTACAGGCATCGAATGATACTATGACACAACCATTTCAAATAAACCTCTTGTCAAATTTCTTCACAAAAATCCCATCTGAATGTAATCAGGACAGTCCAGAAAAGTATAGTGGTAAGAGAAATATTTGGGATTTTTAATTCTGATTTTCATTCTTTCTCCTAAAGGACTGAACTAAAAACACCCAACCCTTTCCCCCCTGAAAAGAAACCAAAGCACCAAACTAAACAAAACTACCCACAGTTTTCCTGTAGAGGAAAAGAGTTTATTTATATTTTCCTGTATGAACCTGGAAGCCCAGTTGTCGCACTGAAGAATTAGATGGGCAGAAAAAGTATCAGTTCTATTTTTTTTCATGTACCTCCAAAATACTAGATTTAATCCTCAGATTATTTTAGCAACCTGTGTTGAGATCGGAATGATTTCTACTCTCCATTACTCTTGGCTCTCGAATTGTTGAGCTAGAGTTAAGCTATTGTAACAGCTTTTTCAATCTTTTCAATCGTGCACTTGAATTAAGAAGTGCAGTCAAGTTGCTAAATTTAAATTGCCTTGACTCTGAAAATGTCAGTTCAAGCTGAAACAAAATTGTTTTGAAAACTAGTAATTTAATACAAATTGACTATATTACAAAGTAAGCATATATTTGAGTATGCCAGCCCCATCTAATACTATTCATTATACTCCCTGAGAACCTGTGAAAAATTAATATTCCATACTAGTTTTAGCTAGGAAATAATATGAAATATAATATCAAATGAAAGGAGAGAAAATGTGTGTTGTAAACCCACACAACCTGATGGAGTATTTTCTTTCTTATGTTGTGTCCACGGAGCAACAGGAAGATAGTACATCTGCCTCCACTGTCCCTTTCTCCCTTTGTCAAGCAACCAAGATTCAAAAGGGCCCCAAGTAATTTCCAAGCTCCAAATTACACTAGATACATAAAGCACTTAGATAATTTTAAAGAAATGCATTTAAGTTCATCTGCCTTCTCTGTACAGTCATTGAACTAAAAGAATCACTTAAGGGCATTTCAGAATAGAAATGGGTACAGTCACTGGGAAGGCTTGTCTTTCTTCACTGCCTCTTCATTAGTACTGATTAAATAAAATAGAAAAGGTCTCCTGGATGGCAGTTCCTTTGGGACTCATTGATGATATTCTCAAAAGATCAGCTTACCTATGTGATACTAGGCACTCAGCAGCTGACTCATGCTGTCATCTTCGTCTGCTAAATTCAGTATCCACTTCTGTCAGATTGTGCAAGTACAGTGTGGCATCTGGTCTGGCACAAAACTCTGCAGCACAGTCTATTTCTTTAAAATGCTGCATTTTCTCCCTTTTTAAATAACTCAAGCAATGGGGCTTCCACCTCCTCCACCAAAAGACTGTTAGCATTGAGTTCTCTCATACACTATTTTGCTTTGTGTATTAATTCACATATTTTATTATGTCCATTAATAATATGCATTGCTGTAATAATAAGTATTTAGTACTTCTGTCCTCCAACCATAAAATTTTCTCATTGTGAGCATGTAATTACTAATGTTTTAGAGACTTCATCACAAGCAGAGTATCTAAAGTGAGTATTTTTTCCCTGTAGTGTGAGTACACTTTTCTGTTATTATTTAGCTATAATTTTAAAATAATAAAGACTTTCCTACATGTCTCTTCAATGAATATTTGCTTTGCTTTGCTGAATTATTATTCTTACTGACACTGTAATTGCCATCATATATAGCAATCTCTTTATAAATAAACATGTGGATGAACATTTGAAAACAAGCCACCAAAATAATGTAATGAGGAGCAATTTGCATTTAGAAGAACATCACAAAATTGCAGAGAGCAATAACAGAGAGAAATAAATATTTTTCCTATTGTATCCAAAATTCTAATCATCTTCTCTAAAGAATCTGTGTCTAATCAGTCACTTACTGGGAGCAAGCTCTGAGCTGAGAGAGGGACATACCCTGGCAGTAAACCAGACTTGACCACAAATAGTGCTGCCTAGGAAATTATTTTCCCATCAATATTTATTTTTTAATTTTCACAAAGTTTCTTATTCTACAATGGAGGAAACAAAGTTCTGCTAGAGTAGGGAGAGATCTACATCCATTCTGGAATGAGAAACAATGGGAGAGAAGAGGCTGGCGGGGACTGGAGCCATGCATCCCTCAAAAGGACTGTGTCCTAGCTCCTTGCACTAATGAGGCACAGCAGGGGCATGAACTGTACATGCCAGGGAATGCCAGTCACCAAATATTGCAGAGTAGGTGTTTTCCTCTCTCTTTTCTGAAGAAGATTGATGGATGTGGGAAATATTTCTTGGGACAATCTTCACTGGAACTGACATGTTTCTGAACTTTTTGCTGAATTTGAGTTTTCTAACAAAAGCCTCCATCTTCTTTCTTGAAAAAATCAATTCTTACTGTCCCAGTTGTATTCTAGAAAACAAAAACATCAGCCTTGACAGCAGACCACACTGGGCCAGATCTCAGCACGTGAACTCTTGCTCCAGTGTAGCTTATCATTACAGAAATGGTACATCTCTGTTACCTATTGGTTTCCAAGCTACTCAGTATTTGTATTCCAGACTATTTTGCTCCACTTAGCATTTTCCTCCTTTTTTCAATTTTTTGTCACTTTTGTTCAAACTCCTCTTTAACTTTGTATTGTTATCACTGGTTGTTGAGCATTTCTAGCTAAATAATAATTAAAGAACAGGGAAAAAAAAAGAAAAAAAAAAGAAATAGAAATGTTTGATCTTTCAATGTAAAAAATTTAAAAGTTAGGCTACTTTCACTCTTTTGAGAAAATATTCAAAAGTTCTTTAAATTGTACTAGAAACATATCTCAACCAGTCACATTTATTGAAAAAATGCCCAATGAATTTAAGCTAGAGCCTTAGAGCAAGCTGAGTTCCGTTGATTTATGCAAACAAAAGGTCTGACCTCAAGTCTTTTCTGTAACAGGGAGAATAATAAAGCTAAGAAAGAAAAGCCAAGAAAGAAAATACTGTCTTTACCTGGACATACATCAGTGTATATCAAATACTACAAACCTGGAAAGAAGCACTTCACTCAGATTTATATATAATTTGCATTCACTATGTCTCCTTAGAAAAAGCCAGCAAACTAAATAATTAGATATATAGTCATCGTTGACAACATAATTTAGTTTAATGAGGACAGCAATATACCTGTTTTCAGCACAAAGAAACATTGTGTTTTCACGAACGCACATTATGTTGTCTCACAATGGAAGTGCTGCAGAAACAACTATTGAGAGTACAATAATATAAAGTGAAAATATGACAAAGATCTTTTTACTAGTGTCATTTTTTTAATGAATCCTACATATCAGAGGTTGCTGGGGCATGGTACTCTTTATTTATGGATTCACTAGAGATGAGAGGGATCATAACTTAAAAACCATAGAAGTTTCAAGTACATTAAGCAATTCCTCCCACTCATGTGTAAATGAATAAGTATTAATCCACTTCCAGCTATTATTTTAACCACTAAAATGATATTATTCTTCAATTCATTTTTTTTTGCAATTTTAGTAGTGGTAAAATAAGAGACAACTAATAAAACCAAAGCCATTGATTGCTACTGCAGTTTCCTTCCAGCAGAGCCAAGTTTATCAGAACAAGGGCAGGCCAAAGACAAGGCCTGTTTCTGCATGTACTGACATGACATCCTAGGCAAACTCAGGAACTCGTCATGGCTGCTGCTAATATGTGATGTCAAACACGGAACAGTAGATAAGGCAAAATCAGATGAAACCAGATTTATCTACTAAATTCTATTAGTATATGCCTTAGTTTATATATATCTCCATTTCAACCTCTGTGAAGAAAAAACAAACCCACCAATTAAGAAATTAAGCAAGATCCTGAGAAATTTTGTTATGCTGATTAAAAAAATTTTCCCATAATGTATTCCTTAGATAATGATACAACTCCTTGCTTTCAATTTTTTTTTTCAGGTACTGCTCATGGGATTTGAAGCTCAAATACAGTAAGATTTGCATCATTTTATTCCTCTTGGCCAAGTTCCACAGCAGAAACAAGTAGAAGTTGTAGTGGGAAGGTAGGGAGCCACCTATTTCTCCATCCACCTGTGCAGTTGGAAGAGGAAACTGACAGGCAAAAATCATCGTCTCCTTTTTCCTTCACCTGATACACAGGTGATGGATGGTGAAAACACCAGGAGGGCATCTTGGGCCATTAAAAAGGACCCTTGCTGACTTCCAAGCCAGCCCAGCTAGAGCCAGGAAAATTTAGTGCGCAGCTGAGTCAGCTACTTCTTTTTCTTTGTTTTTTTTTTTTTTTATTTTATTTTATTTCCTAAAAGAGATTAAAAACAGCATGAAGTATAATCATCTCAATATAATTGCACTGCTGGACACTGTCTTGAGAAATCAATCTTAAACAGCAAGCTTTGAAAAGATTTATATAGTTTAAACAATGAAAAATCAAAAGACACTATAAGTTGACAGAGTATAAACAGTTTGATTTTGGATCATTCCCAGTTCTCAGTTTCCCAGTCCACAGAGATGGAAATACTATTTGTAAGCAAAATTAGGACGAAATATGCTGACTGTGTCTTCTTGAGAATTAAATGCCCAACAGTACTTTTTGCTGGAAGAGAGGAGAGTTATGCAGTCTGAAAGTAGAAATTACATCTTTCATGGCCACCTTTAAAAATGATGATTTCAAAGTACTGTTAAAAAAAAACCAAACAAAACTACTTAGAGATCCAGAACAGTAAAAAAGCAGAATTTCAGAACTGTCAGCAATGAAGCATTACACAAGAATTAGTGAAAAGAAAAGAGGACTTTGGTTCTTTACTTTGCTAACTTTTGACAAGGCCCAATCACAGCACAATATTCTGCACCATTAGATAAAGAGATTAGATATAAAGACAGAAACTAGTATTTCATAGAATCATAGAATGGCTTGATTCGGAGTGAACCTTAAAGATCATTAAGTTTCAATTCCCCTGTGCCACAGGTGGGGTCACCTTCCATCCAATGTGGTCTTGACCACTTGCAGGGATCACCCACAACTTCTCTGGGTAACCTGTTCCAGTGCCTCACCAGGCATAATTTCTTCATAATGGCAAATCTAAATCTACCCTTTAGTTGAAAGCCATTCCCCCTTGCCTTATCACTGCATGCCCTTGCAAAATTTCTCTCTCCAGCCCCCTTGTTGGCTCCCTTTTTTAGGTACTGAAAGGTTGCTATAAGGTCTCCTCAAAATTTTCTCTTGTCCAGACTGAACAACTTCAGCTCTTCAACCTGTCCTCATAGGAGAGGTGCTCCAGCCTCTGATCATTTTCATGGCCTCCTCTCGACTTGCTCCATATCCTTCTTGTGTTGGGGCCTCCAGAGCTAGACACAGTACACCAGGTAGAGTCTCAAAAGAGCAGAGGCAAGGAGAATCACCTCCCTTGACCTGCTGGTAATGCCTCTTTTGCTGCAGCCCAGATTCCTGAGCTGCAAGTGCACCTTGCCAGGTCATGTTGTGCCCATTGTCTGCCAACACCCCCAGGTGTTTCTCTGCAGGGCCGCTCTCAATGCATTCTCCACCTGCAGAATGTGCCCTCGGCGCTTGATCTTGTTGATCTTTATGAGGTGCAAACACGCTCACCTCTCAAGCCTGTCAGGGTCCCTTTGGATGACATCCCTTCCCTCCAGAATTTCAACAGCACCACATAACTTGGTGTCATTGTCAAAAATGCCAAAGATGTACTTGATCCCACTGTCCACGTCACCAATGAAAATGTTAAACAGTGCTGGTTCCAGAATCAACCTCTAAGGAATGATGCTTGTCACTGTTATCCATTTGGACCCCTAGCTGTTGACTGCAACTCTTTGAGAGCAATCGCCCAGCTAAATCCTTATCTACTGAATGATTTATCTGTCAAAACCATGTCTTTCCACTTAAGAGGCAAGGATGTCATGTGTCAAATGCTTTGTATATAGAGATAAAGAGATGGCAAAGATAGAGAGATGGCATTTGCTCTTCCCTTACCCACCATGGTTCTAACTTCATCACAGAAGACCACCAGGTTTGTCAGGCTTGACTTGAGCCTAGTGAAGCCTTGATGCTTTTCACCAACCATCTCTGTGTTTTCTGTGTGCCTGAGCATAGTTTCTAGGAGGATTTACTCCATGATCTTGCTGAGCACTGAGATGAGACTGATCAGCTTGTAGTTCCCTGGGTCTTCAGGGTTTGGGGTTTTTTCCCTTTTTAAAAATGGGAGGAAATGGGGTTTTTTTTCCCCTTTTCCAGTCAATAAGAACTTCACCAAACTCCTATAAATTTATAATATGATGGATAGCGGCTTGGTCACTTCATCTGCCACTTCTCTCATGACCTTTAATACATCCGATCAGATCCCACGGCTCTTCAGGTTCCTGAGGTGGTCTCAAATGTGATCACCTACAGTGGGAAGTTTGTAATTCTCCCAGTGCATCCCATTGAAAATTAGTACATCCTATTAGCATTCAGAAAGGTGTCATAATACTGGAGGATTTCTCACTAATCAAGTAAATCAGGGATGTATATTAAGGCATCTGATACTGCTCAGAATCCTATAGCCCTGTACCACTCTTTCTTGTGCCTCACACTAAAAGTTATAGAACCAAATTTTTGTTTGCATAACACCTAAAAGCCTCCTTAACCCAGCTTTTACATAATCTTCAGAACACTGTTACTCTCATTTCATATTAAAAATTTATTCCAAAACAAAATTACACAGCTGTTTGCTTCCACGAATAAAGTTGTTTTGCTGTGTGTTTATTTTATTTAGTTCTTGGGGTTTGTTTGTTGGTGGTTTTTATTTTGTGGTTGTTGGTTGGTTTTTTTGTTTGTTTGTTTTGTTTGGTATTTTTATGGGGGTCCTCTCATCTGTTTCTCTCTTATGTAAGTCCTATCTCTTTTCATTATGATAGGTCTTAATGAATATATACTGCCTCTTAGTGTTTGAGAACTCCTACTAAAGCTAAATTTGAACTGCATTAACAGACCCCACCAATAACTCCTGAGTAATGGATTTATTAGACTCCCTACAATATCACCTATAATTTTCTCTATAAGATGTGATAAATGACAAAAGATGAACTCTTCAGAATATTTTGTATAACATTCACTATTCATTTCACATTCTCTCTTATACTAATACCTTATAACACTTATCATCCTTGGAAAATAAAACCAAGCTCTAGTTATTAATATCTTTCTTTAAATGCAGATCTTGATTTTCCCCTGGAGACAAGACTTAGCATTGAGCTATGAGGGGAAAAGAAGACTTTGAGTCATATATTGTCCACAAAGAAAGGATTTTTCTAGGGTCTGGTGAGTAATCCTATTTTTCCTTTTTTTTTCTCCTCAGGTGTGCTGGCAATCTATAATTGTACGTTTGCCTTTAATACCATATTGTACTTTCAGTCACAGGACTATATGTAAAGCAATTGCTTTTGTATCATGAGTCACTAGGCACATCACAGTCTATAAATGTAACAATAATAGTGATGTTAATAATACTTGCTTGTCCTATGGCATTCTTTTATCTACATAATTCAGTAAGTTTTAAATGGAGAGATTATTACTCTTGGTTTATGGGTGGAGAAACTGAGGCATTGAAGAGACATAAAGGTTGGATTTAGTGTTTTCAAACCAGTTTATTAAGTTTTGTTCCTTCATAAATTCTGTATTCCAAGAGACTCCAGCTGTTTAATTGAAACAAAAGTGTTACAAAGGCCTGTAGTGGCTGCTGACTCAATGCGGTTTCTACTCAGTATGCTGTCAGCTGATTAAGAACTGGTACAGAGCAAGAGAATCTATTTTCAATGTCTTGTTCTAAGGCATTTAAAAACGGACCAAATTTCTCCCCAGATTTTTAACATAGATACAATTAAGTCAGCCAGTCCAGGCACAGAAATGGAGTTCCAGATATGTTTCCTGACTATGAACTCAACTGTAATAACCACTTGTAATAATCAAATGATAAGCTTTAATCACAGTACATGCCCCCCCTCTCTCTGTCTTCTACATCCAAAAATAAATGTTACAAAGCAGTAGAGAAAAAAAAAGTTTTGTGGTTTAAACGTAAAATCAGAATAACCCTGGAGGATATGCCCTAGAAGAGACTTTGGTGTCCCATTTTTGTTCTTCTCTGAAGTCATAAGGACCTTTCTTTGCACAGAGGCAATTTTGCAAAAAAAAAAAAAAAAAAAAAAGGAGGATATTGGCAGAGATTAGGGTTAATAACTATCTTCTAATAAGAAATAGAAGCACAACAGAGGAGAATTTGATAAACTGATTTAAGAATTATGCTCACTTGATACTGAACAAAGAGTGGAAACCAGAGGAAGAGAACGACTATTAATCGCTAAAGGTTAGGAGATCTGGAAACATTCTAGATGTTAGGATAGACATGAGAATAAACATGGCAAGACAAACACATGCTTAGAGGTCCAGGTAAAATTCCACATGTGGAAAAGGTCCTTTTAAAGGAAATTATTCCTATTTCATTGAAAAGAAGAGAAAATAGGTGAAAACAGTTGTTTGGCTGGTCTATCATAGCTACTCACAAACATAAAGAACTTAGTGAACTCAAAAAAGAAAAAGAAATATTTTTCCAGGACTCATTACTGATGATAGAAAGAGTATTCTGAATCAACAGACAGCTAGTAGGATGACTTTTTTCCCATTGGGTAAAATTCAATTATCTTCAATTAGGAATGGCAGCAATGTGCTGGAATGTGTAGTGAATGAAAAGAAATAACCATTTCCAGATGACTCAGCTAGTCATTAAATGAGTTCTATCCCTGAACATGAGAGATGGTATTCCATTTGGGAAAACTTTATCTAGGCTGTTTCTTCCATCAGCAGGGAAAGTGCAGATGATTAGTCATTTCAAGACTGCTTTTAAATTTAGAGAATGGAGATACCTTTCTCCTTGGACTACAGAGGAAGTCTGTGGAGCAGCTTAGACCAGATGCCTGACTTAGATTACTAAATAAATATTAATCACAACATAAATACAGGATTACTTATGTCTCTCTAGTCACTGTGCAAGAATTTATTTGTGATGGTCCATTTTAGTACATCTGTTATTTATCTATCTGAATTCGCAGAACTTGTGGGGAATCAGCTGACTCAGCCAGTTAAAGTACATAAATGAGCACCTAGAAAGGAGGAGGTTAAGGAGAAACAGATGAACAATCTTTTAGCACGAAATCAAGATGTCAAGAATAAAATTAATCAAGGCACCAAGAAGCTTGAACAGAAATACTCTAGTTGCCTGTATATGAATGGTAAAAAGCTGGATAATAAAAAAGAGAAATTGGAATTGGAATTGTTCTTTTATCCCCCAGCTAGTATTACTGACACATGATGGGAAGATTTGCATGAGTAAAATGTTAAAATCACCGATATACTGGATTTAGACAGGATTTAGTGGGAAAAAAAAGTAGCAAAGTCACTTTCTACCAAAACAGGATATTACCTGCCCCTGAGTTCTCTGGTAACTCAGGAAAAAATATTTTGCATGTTCATAGATTCATGTTCTAAACAAATCAGCAAATGAACGACATGAACAACATGAACAAATTTGTGTTCAAACAAATCAGCAAAAAGCTTAGACAAGGCACGAGCAACTGTCTTTAATAGACCAATACCTTAGTCTAGTAAAAGAATGGCTGATTTCTGCTGCAAAAATGGAGAAACTGCATTATAACGTGTGACTTCAAGTTGAACGGCATGGTTGGAAATCTCATGGTCCTTACAATTTCTAAAAATTATCGAAGAAAAAAAATGTAATAAAATTAATGTTTCTTCCTAAATGTTCTATGCCTGTTGCAGTTATCTCAAAAAACCAAGGAATTCTAAAAGCACAACACACCCCACTTTAGATGTTGTTTTTTTGACCTTACAGTAGCCTTCCAGCACCTAAAGGAGACCTACAAAAAAAAGCAGGAGAGGGACATTTGACAAAGATGTGTAGTGATAGGAAAAGGGGGAATGGCTTTGAACTGAAGAGGCAGGTTTAGATGAGATATTAGGAAAAATTCTTCACTGTAAGAGGGATGAGGCACTGGAACAGGTTGCTCAGAGAAGTTGTGGATGACCCATCCCTGGAACTGTTCAAGGCCATGTTGGATGGGGCTTTGAGCAACCTGATCTAGTGGAATGTGACCACACCCATGGTAAGCAAGATTGAAACTAAATGATCCTTAAGGTCCCCTCCAACCCAACTCATGCTATAAGTCTATGACCTAATTATGTCTGTAAAAGGTAAATAAGTCCATACAAGTGGTATATATTCTCAGCAAGTTTGTGAATGACAACAAACTGGGGGGAGTAATCCATATGTTGGAGAACATGGCTATAATTCAGAAGGATTTCTACAGGCTGGAAGAATAGGAATGGCCTAGAAATGGAATTAATTCTATGAGAGGCTGGGAACTGAAAAACTATGAAGTCACAGATGTGCATGTGCAGTGGCAGAACCTCCTGTGCTGGTACAGATCTGCTGAACAGGATCTGTAAATCCTGATGGGCTGGAAACCAAGCTTACTTTAGTAGATGTTTATTAAACAACTTTACTATTTTACTGCAGCACTCTCGAGGATGCAAGTTAAGTACAGAACCCAAGGTTAATGTTAGTTCACCTTAAAAATTAAAGCTCAGACATTCAAGGCCAACAAGCAAAGAAATACATACATATGTTTCAAAAATTAGGTAAATTTCGTATTTCAGTAAAAAGAAAAATCAATGGAACTTGGCACAGAAGTTTAAAAGTCAGTTTTTAGGACATGAACATGCTTCATTACTATTTTTCTTTTCTTGTCTGAAGTACAGTGTCAAAATGACATATTGTTAAGATTTAGAAAACTTTCTGCTTTGAAGGAAGAAAAAAATGGTTTTCTTCTTAACTGGAAGACTAGTATGAAACAGATTCAATAAAAAGAATGCAAAACATTCCAGGTGAGCTATGTTTTGGAGATTAAAATTAAACTAAGGAAAGGCAAGGACAAAAGGTTAGTGTTGTGGTGGGTAACACTAATCTACAGATCATTCTCAGAGGAGAATTAACATTTTTGTTTCTAAGTTATGTAAAAGGAATTCAACAAAGCATCACTAAGCTGTCAAATGAAAATACTAGAACCACAATTTATCTTTTTTATCAATGCTTGTCTATGTAGGGCTTTGGTTTTGTTTTCATTTGATTTTTTTTTTGTTGTTGTTGTTCCTTAGGGAGTGATCCTATACTAATACAATTGTATGCTTTGTAACAGTAGGAGGATATGTATGAAATTAAATGGCAATGATTGAACTTGGAAAAAAATAGATGCAGAAGGGGAAAATATACTCTGAAAGATTTTCAATATAGTTTCTTGCATAGGTGGCACAATGCATAAGATGGAATATACTAGTTTGAACTGGGTTGCTTTCCTTTTTCTGAGAGGAGACTTTATTTATTACTATTTTATTTATTTGTAATTAAATGTCTCTTTCATTGTGGTTTCTGAATCCTGACTGCAAAATTAATGGATGTTTAGGAAAAAAAATATTACTTTGCAATAAAAAAGATTTTTAAATTAGTTTCTCTTTTTTTGTGCCTCTGTCTTTCTTTTTGTAGTTTTAGTCAACTTAAAGACACCTTAGGTATTCTAGAGTATGCAATTTGCTGAGCCTTCTAATTATACTAAGATTTCTTTAATATTAAAACTTTATTACCTTTATTTATAGATCTGAAATTTCAATAATATTTCATTATGCTACACAAAAAGCAAAATAGAGTCTTATTCTAGACAGTTGTCACAAAAATGATAAGTAATGGAAAAAAATATTAGAATACCTTCAGAGCTGCAAAAGGTGCTTGGCTCCATAGTTGCATATGTTCTGCCATCTGAGTTAAACAGTACCAGAGAGTAACAGTAATTGTCAGTTGACCTTTTGATTAGACCTAGTCCTATTAAATGTTATGAGAATAATCAATTGGTACTAAATAACGAGCAAACAAGCAAACAAGCAAACAAAATTATTTCATTAAATGACCTTTTTTAAAACAGTGTTAGCTTTAGAAAGATAATTTTTGGCTTTAGCTTGGTTGTGACAGAAAAGAAAACCAAAATAATTCCCTCTAAGGGTATCCAACTCTATAAGAACAAAATCATAATGGTTATCTAAATCCAGTAACTCTCTTACAATGGTTTCTGCATTTTCCTGTGTAGCCCTTCCTCTTCCATCACCCTTATTCCTTCCATCCCAATAGCACCTGTCAAATGCTAAGGTTAAGTGCAGAACAGAACACTGAAGAACTGAATGCAGGTCAGGGCATAAAAACGCTTTGCATAAGGATGCTTTGTCTTACAGAACCAGCTGTGGAATGGACTGTGAACAGTGATGCAGGTACCAATATCCTTTATGGACAGTGTGGGGAGTTCCAATCAACAGCCTTTAACTCTTGCAAAGGTATCTTTATTACAGAAAAAATTGCTTACTTAACATCCATATAGTCCAGCACTCACTACATTTGGTTATTTTGTTAGCTACTTTTCTTACAGTACATTCAATTGTCATGGTAATTAATTTTTATGCTGACCTGAGGCTATCTATTTCCATTTCAGGGTGTTCCATTCACTCATTCTCCAAGATAGGTACAACTATTCAGCTGTGCTTCACGGTCCCTGAACTCTGAAGCAGAACTGCTCACCTTTTAAAACAAAAGTCTCTCCCCTCCAGGTACAATAACAAAATAAATTGATGGTACAGCATATACAAACTTATTTCAGCCTTCAGAGAATTGCTTACTGCCTTTCATGCTAAGACACATATAAACACGGTAATTCACTCTGATTTTATGAATTGCCTCCTGACTATCATTGGGGAGTGATGGCTAGGCAGTGCTAAATGAAAGCATCTAAAGCAGGTTGAGAATGACTGCAGTGTGCCTCTAAAGATCGATGAGTTGGCAGGTACTGTTATAAATTACCATCGGGTGCCATTCACAGACGATAAGAGCTTCATCCTGCATGACAGCCATTGATCTGATTCAGAACTAAGATGCAACCTTTGATGACACTCCTTGAGGATAAAAGGTTATGCTTCACATTCAGTTATGAATAATAAGGTCATGTTTTAATTAAAGTAGTATCTCAGTGGAATATTAGGGCAGTGAAACTGTACAAATTACTATGACTGTATAGCAATTGTTGCTGAAAAACAGTCTAGTACTGAGTATAATAACAGAGAATAACAATGAAATTACATTAATGAGGTAAATAGCCCATGTTATGAGAAGGAGCTTAATTAGTCAGATCCCAAAATTAGAAGAAATAATAGCTTTTAAGCTTATGTTTGACTCTAAACCTGGCAAAACAAGAAAATTGAAATTAAGGTAAGAAATACTTAAATTATATACCTATGTTTTGGTTACAGTAATTTTAATACACTTCAATTTTAAAATATTTTGTGCAAAACCTAATATCAAAGCTAAAAAACAAGCCAGGGACTTACTGTTCATAGAGATTTTTGAGTCTTCTTTTCTAGGAAACTCAAAGGATTGTTCACAAATCTCTTTTATTGGCACAGTCCCAACAACATTTCCTGACCAAGGTTTCTGAAAATACAGCTGGCTATATAATGAACATGTATCCAGAACAACTATTAAATGGAGCAAATATTATTTGTAAATATTTGTGAAATCCTATTACATAATAAAATATTACTGATAAATATGTGTGCTGCTGATACAGCAAAATATTGAGGCTTGTGCTTAAGTAAATTATCTAACCAATACCAACCTTAGAAACTGAATTAAGCAATGTAGGGATACAAATATTTTCCAGTCTACTCCATTGTAAATGAATTGCACATATTCTAACTCGCACTCCAAAAGGCAATTTTACTCACCCAAGATTTGGAAATTCACCTCCTATACAGAAAGTATTGTAAAAGTTCAGTCATGAAGATTTATCAAGAACCTACAAATGGTACCTTGTGCATTCTGTCAGCATGGCAAACTTTATTTATTTATTTATTTACTTTGACATACTGCAAAAGCATGTACAACCAAGTCTTTCTTCACACCCACAGTTGTTGCAGCTTATGCTGTCCTCAATCCAATCTAAATGTTCATTTTGCAATTACTCTGCTGTCAAATGATAAGTGAAATACAGAATATATACGCAGTAAGTACTTAATAGCTTTACAAATATACTTTCTATCATAATGTCACCAGTTGCTTGTCAGAATTCAGACATTTTAAAATGTTTAGTGCTTGAACTAGCTGAACACATCCAGATCAGAAACCAGGGATAGCGGCTCTGCAGGAGAGCAGCTATGCAAATGCCCTGAAAACATAAATTGCTCTGAAAAGGCTGAAAACACAAGATCAGATTGGGAGGTCAAGAGATTACGGAAACGAGCTGTCCACCTCCCATGGTGCACGACAGATTTTCATTTCCCTTGCTGTTCCTAATATAACTGACCAGCCATAAAGCAAAACTCACTTACTACAGACATAGCAATGCTTGTTTTGGGGGTCTCAGTAAGTCTGGGCACTTAGAGAAATGCAAAACCTCAAGGCAACTACAGGACTGGACCAGTTGCTTTGAATTGCCTTTAATTAAACCAAAACTGGGTTTGAAGCTGTTATGAGTTTGTTTATGTATGTTTTACAGTCATAAGCTATGGCTTTGCAAGGCAGATATAGAGCTGTCTCATTCTGATGAGAAATAAGTAACATTCCAAATGAAAAATGTAAATCTACTGAATATTTATTCTGCTTGTGTTCTATATTGTTACTGATGTCAGACTATAGCTGAAATTCTTTAATTAATACAAAGCATGGGCAGAGATTCTTCTTCAAAAGATTCTGTATCCAGAATCATTACCTAAGACTTTATATAATTATTTGTTTTCAACAATTTTTATGCAAACTTAAGAACACTATTTAGCATAATGTGGTCCTGATTTTTCTTGCTTCCAGATTTAATGAGGAAATGCACATTGCTTGCTTGGAGAAAAATAAAAATGTAATGTTTCAAGGCATATCCTGAGTTCTGACAGTCATATGCTATAGATTTCTGCTCTATGAGGAACACATTACTTTTACATTAAAATCTCTTTTCCAAAATCTTACTAGATAGCAGTACCTTCTAGAATAGAGAAAATATTCAAGGTAATTGTGTGTGTACACAGGGATTTGGTAGAAGAACAAAACAGTTATGGCTGAGATAAATACACATATACATGCTGACATAATGAAGCATCTAATATGTAGATATCCCATTTACTGGGTGAGAAAATAAAATTGCACTCAAGAGAATAGTTTAGAATAATTTTTTGTTTTCTGACAATATGCCTATTAAAAAAGATTACTCTTTCTGCTTTTTTTTCTTTTTTTTTATTTATTAAAAATATTTCCTGTTTCATACTGGTTTGTCCTTTTTTGTGCAAAAGTATGAATCAAATCAAGAATTGTAGTCAGTATTCTTCAAATGAAATCAGTAAGAATTACATTAACAGTTTTAAAGGATGGGTTTACAATCAATACATGGATAATATTTGAACTATCAATTTTGTTTTTAAAAATGCTGAGAAATTTCAATTTCTAAGCCAAAATAAATGTATTGTATTAGTGGGGCACAACAGTGTCCTATCAAGCATCCTCCTAAGAAGACAAATATTAAATAAAAAAAATCATGTACAGTACTTCACCTGTCACCTATAAACTAACAGTCTCTGAAATGTTAGATTTTTTATCTGACAAACAACCTGGATTTGATTCCCAAATACTTCATGACAGAAGTTCAAACAACCATTTCCCAGCAATCCAACAAACTTATAAGGAGGAAATGGCAATAGATTTCCATGCTGTTGGAAACACTTACATACTGTGTAGAAAAGTAACAAATATCTGAGTAGAAAAGAAAAATAAATAAAGTGATAAAGTAAAACAAAGCCAGAAATCAAAAAAGGCATATGCTTTTTTACCTGCAGGCAAAGGAGACTTGATTATGAATTTCCAGGTGCAACAGCACAGTCTCAGTAAATGACCATATTAATATAAATTTCCAGAGAGCAAAAAGCTTTCTGAAGGTAAGGAATATTATTTCAAGCTCTTCTTGGTTACATCTCAGTGGAAGAACATGTGTAGAAACATACTGAAGATCAAAGGGCTAAATAATTATCTTCTTTATTAGTTAATTCTGAACTTATATTTTATCAATGTCCTTAAGATTTGTGTTTCAAGGATATAATACCAATACTGTAATACATTCAATTCAGTACAAATAGTATTTACCCTTTGGTGATTGATTAATTATTACCACATCAAGAAGATTCTGTCTTCCTTTATCCTTTTGGCAAAACCAGTATTTTTTTATTAGGCACTTACGCTTCAAAGAGGTAAGCAGAGCATGATCTCAATAAATTTATTATGAAGGAAATTGACTTTTTGAAGTACAAAATTGACCAATGGGATTTGGTAAGAAATATAAAAAGAAAAAGAATTATAAATCACATAAATGATAATATTTTAAATCTGCTCTAGATTTACTTATATATTCAGCTTTACGCTAGAGTTAAAACGAATGCTATGTTAAAGTTTCATTTGAAATCTAAAAAGAATGGTATAGAATGAAGACTGCCATCTCCTAAGTTTGTTAAAATGTATTAAAATTAACACTAGCATTTCATTTCTGCTCCATTTCCCTTTCGGGTTACCCATATTTTCCCTTAGTGAGAAGCACACAAGATCTACTGTATTGACAGTCGCCTACATTTGGTATATTAATTAGGGAACCACCTAATCAGTGGATGAGCAACAAACATTCTTTTACTCCACACATTAGAAATCTTCCCAAAATGATTACTTTACAGATTTATATAAAAACCAAAAATTATTAGGGGATGAGGGAGGTAGGCTTGGGTTTTGGTTGTTTTTCCTCACTGATACCTAATACTGATTTCAACGTTCTGTGTTGATGTCTACTGAGACACTGCTAAGTGATTAGGACCATATCCAGCAAAGCACTTAATATTTAGTTTTGAAATAGAAAAGGATATCTACTGATCTCAGTAAGCTACAGGAATCAATCTAATAGAACCAGTTGAAAAAGCTAGCACATTTTATTTTTCTTCATTCATCTTATTACAAAAGTGAGCAAACTTGTCCCTGAAAAATATTAAAGAATATTGCATACAAGCCTACTCCCTCCCCCACATACAAATGCAAACAACTGTATACAGACAAGACATCATTTATGAAACACAATGAAGCTAAGCAGGCAGGAAGTGAAAATATGAAACTACTCAAAGGGGCATTTCTAAATAATTTTTAAAAACATAATTTGTTTCATTTTCATTGTTTTAGACAGAAATACTATTTTTAACAACTCACAGCTCATTGTTATTTTATTAAACAGAAATAATAATTATTTATGTACTTTTGTGACTCTTCAAAGCACACTGCAACATTGCAGCTGAATAACTTAAAGACTATATAATTATTTTACCATAACTACTTTTTAGAGTCAGATTTATGCAGTGATATTGCACCATCAGGACTCAGTTATGTCTCTTATTTCTATTATATCACAATGAAACATTGCAAAACCAAGCACAGTGTTAAAATTACTGTGACTTGTGGTGTCCCTCAGGGGTCTGTACTGGCACAAGTAGAGTTTAATGTCTTCATCAATGACATAGACAGCAGGATTGATTGCACCCTCAGCAAGTTTGCAGAATGACACCAAGCTGTGTGGTGCAGTTGACATGCCCGAGGGATAGGATTTCATCCAGAAGGACTTGGACAAGCTTTAGAAGCAGGCCCATGGGAACTTCATGAGGTTCAGCAAGGCCAAATGCAAGGTGTGATACCTTGGGAGGGGCAATTCCAAGCAAAAATATCGGCTCAGCATTGAATGATTGGAGAGCAGCTCTTCAATGAAAGACTTGGGGGTGCTGATGGATGAAAAGAGGGACATGACCCAGCAATTTTCATTTGCAGCCAAGAAAACATACTGTATCCTGGGCTGCATCCAAAGTAGTGTGGCCAGCAGGGCAAGGGAGGGGATTCTGCCCCTCTGCTCTGCTCTGGCGAGACTTCACCTGGAGGGCTGCATCCAGCTCAGGAGTCCTCAGCACAAGAAAGATGTGTACTTGTTGGATCAGGTCCAGATGAGGGCCATGAAGATGGTCAGAGAGCTGCAGTACCTCTCCCATGAAGACAGGCTGAGAGAGGTGGAGTAGTTCAGCCTGGGGAAAAAAAAGCTCTGGGGAGACCTCATTGCAGTCATTCAGTATTAGAAAGAGGTTTATGAGAAAGAAAAATGGGGCCAGACCTTTCTTTGTGGTGACTTACAATCAGACTAGGGATGATATGTTTAAACTAAAAGAAGATAGATTCAGACTGGAAGTAAGGAAGAAATTTTTTACAGTGAGGGTGGTGAAAAACTGACATAGACTGCCCAGAATGGTGGCAGATGTCCTATCCTGGAAACATTCAAGGGCAGGTTGAAGGGGCTTTGTGCAACCTGATCATGATGAAGATGTCCCTGAGCTCATCTGTCATTGCAGGGGGTTGGACTACTTGGTATTTAAAGTCCCCTCCAAACCAAACTACTCTATAATCCTATGATCCTCTGGTTATATTCTTGCTGTTTCAACATGTAATTTATTGTAATTTCTCTTTTCTCTTTTTTTTTTTTTTTTTTTTTGACCAGGCTGGCAGGTCCTTTTTCTTTGCACCAACCTTTTTTCACAGTCATGGATGCAGACACGCTTAATGAAGGTTCTGCCTAAGAAGATGGAAGTGACAATTGCTTGCCTAGTAGCTTCCACTATGCTAATTGCAGAAGTTGGTCAACCATGTTCTGGTCTGACCCTAGTGCTACAAGAGACAAGCAGATACCCCAAAGAAAACTTCCTTGGGACTGAGATAAATGTGAGTAATTCTGACCGCAAATGTGAAAGTCCCAAGAGTGGATCACGAGTTCTCAGTGCTCATATCTTGCTCGCAGGTGGAAATAGTACTGCTCTGAATCATTTATACTGAACAAGTCATAAACTGCAAACCCAGGAAAATGTGAAGAATGCATTTCTCCATTATCCTCAGGCACTGGCTCTTGGTATGATTTTACATATGCTGCTTGTTATGATGATATTGATTACTAAGTCAACAGAAGCATTCACAAGGGAGTGCAGATCTCTTTACTACTGCTCTGTAATATTAAAATATCATTACTGAGACACCAACGTTTTGTTCTGCTGCAATATTATTCTCTGATGGTTGCCTGCCTGAGATGAAATTTGAAACTGTCACACACAGACTTGTAGAAGTGATTCGACTTCACTTATAAGGAAAGTGAAATTAAATATTCATCCTTGGACTGCATTTCAGGTTCAAACCGACTGAAAATCCTCAAGGCAAAAAGTACTTAAGTCACAGAAGAATTTTTTCTAGTTTTAAAAATTCAGGAAGTCTATTTATCAGGGCTGGAGAGTCAAGAAATCATTTATCTGAAAGTTCTGTACACAGATATTATTTTCTCTGCTTTGCAGCATGGCTTTAATTACTATGGCTAGATAAGCTGCTTCCTAACCTGGATTAATTTTAGTACTCTGAACATCCAGACTGAACTCTTCAACATGTAGCTGCTCAGATAAGTGGTGGAAGAGCTTAAGTTTGAACTATCTGAACATTTTTACATTGGTGAGCATTTCTGCAGGTAGCAGCCTTCGAAATTAAGGTAAGCAATTACAGTAATGACAAAAGCCCAGTTAAATCTTTAAATGGATGTAACACCTCGAGACTTTACTTCCAATTTACAGATTCACTTGAGGGTTTACCCACTCTGAAACCAAAACTGTCTCAGCAAATAAAGATAAAATACTATAGTCCCCGCTAGACAAGACTTCCTCTGAATACCAAAAGTGATAAAATTCACCGATCCAGAACGTAGAAGCAAAGGATTCTTCCTCACAAGGGAAATTATTTTTTTTGGACAGACAAATTAATTGAAAATGGCCCACAGACTTGAAAATTGGTTCCTTTACAGAGCTCAATTGAAAAAACACTATTTTATTTAGAATTTTCTTGTTTTATTCGCACTGTTCTTGCTCTAACACTGGGAATATAGCATGGAATTCGGTAATTTTAAATGCCATATCAATAAATTCTACTCAGATATACATTACATTTCAGGAGTGTCCCAAAGCCATATATATTCTCAAAGAAAAGAGTGAGGCAGGTATTGCAGGAACCAGCACAGAAAAAGCCATCAAGAGACTTTGTAAGCTCTGAGTTCCACACACACTCATGCTGCCCAGGCAGCAGAACAGAGGGGAGGCAGAAGATTTGGGAAAACTTTTAGTTCATGGTTGTCCTTCCATGACTGCTGTCAAATGGCACTGAGAAATATATGACAATATTTAATATTTTCCTTTCTTTGGCTACTACTATCATTTAGTCAAAACAATAGTAAGCAGATACAAGTTTTATAGAATCAAAAACTTTAAAAAAAATTTTGTGACTCGAAATGCAATATGCTTACATATTCATATATTTTTCTAAAAATTAAAGCCATCTCAGATACCCAACTCTGTGTATAGAAGGGCTTTTTATTTTAAAATTCATTAGTGCAGTGTTTCTTTCTCTCTGTGTAGGATGACTTTGTGATAAAGACATGTCTGGACATATTTTTCAGGGGTTCCTCACTTTAATACAGATGATGTGTAAAGGTTGAGGTGGAGTATAAAATAATTGTCATTATGAAGACTGTAAAAGTGGAAACATATTTTTTGGAAAAATAAGCAAAATACAGGACAAGTATTCAAGGATAAGGCTGGTACTGGAATGAGAACCACTATAATGGACAGTTGGTGTTGTTAGTTATTCCCAGTCCCTTTAGCTCTGGAATAAAACTCCAGCTTTCAATTAAAAAACCAAAAAAATATCAAGTACACACCAGCAAATATCATTTATTCAAGCATAAATTCTAACCTTTGTTTTAGAACTTATGATTTTGGCCATGAGAGATGTATTCAAGTAATAAAATGTGGGTTTTTGATTTCTCCTGTTTGGTCAAGAAGACTAAATAAAGTGCTGAAACCAAGTCTAGGATTGTTTGGGGCAACTTTTCCTGTAAAATGGAATTTAATTTCATTTTTTAATGATGGACTCAGTATGATTACATGGTATTTAATTTGCAGATTGAAGTTCAACCCAAAGAGACAGCATAGTCAGCAAGACTTGCCTCTAAATTTAATTCCCATATTTACAGAAATTTCCATCTCCTATTAAATTAATGTTCTACTTTTTTTAATCTCCATCATGAACACAATTTGTGCTTTTCCAAGATTTTAAAATTTCAGACAGGCTCTTTTGTTTAAATCTATGACACCCATGCTTATCTTCTTTGTATGATGCATGTCTCTCTTGAGGCTTCTCTGCATGAAAGACAGTCTTGGCCTCATGCTTTTTCTCCCAGTACAAAATACTGTGCAGGAAAATTACTTCTAGATTAAATTTGGTTTCTGTCTAAGCAGGTGTCAGAACCAAATTATGAAAGGATCAACTCAAATTACTAATTGCAGAAAACATTTTTTATCTCTGCTTCTTTTTGACGAACAGCACAGCTAGAAATATTTAATTATTGTTTAATTATGTTTACTAGAAACACATACAAAAGCTATAATATTCCAGGAGAGAATTCTAGGGAAGAAATTTTAGTCAATGTTGTCAAGGCAGAGAATGCAATACTTAAACTTATCTTTCATTAGAGATGCTTCCCCTCTCTTTCCCCCTACCCCATCCCCCCATTTAATTTATATGCATAACAGGAACAAAGAAATTGCTTGTTGCTCCTCAAGGATCAAAATTCCTACTTAAAAGAAAGGGAAACTATTTGAAGAGGATACAAGTACTGGCAATGTGATTGAATTATTTATCCCCTGGCATCATCTATTGTCCCTGAATAATGGCTTAGGCTTTGTCCCTAAATCATTAGCACACTCTCTGAAACGGTATGTGTACGTGAAATCCCAACAGAGTTTTCATCTCCAATGGGAAATAATAAAAGCAGCAACACCTAGCTGTCACATGTCCATTTCACAGGCCAAAAAATTAATGCTCTCATTCTGGATCTAAGCCTAAAGATAGGTATTTGGGAAAAAATATTACTTTTTTATCATGTCACTACTTATGATTTGCCTTCACTTGATTCAGAGTGATTCAGCACAGGATTGTAATTAACCATGCAAGAAGAGGGGAAAAATGTTACAAAAGGGTTTCACTAAAGAGTAAATGATTCAGGGTTTCTGAATTTCATATATAATCATTTTGAATGGACACATTTTTTTTCAAGTAATGGAATAATCTTCTATTTTCTATCCTTTAGAAGCCCCAGAAATGACACTATGTTCAAACTCAGTGGTGAAGAAAGATGGTACCTAACTATTATAGAAAATTATCAATGTTTTACATAATAAGCATATCTTTATCTTGTCTACATCAAACCTAAACTAAATTTTGAAGGTTTTCAAAAGTCCTTTACAAAAAATGGGAAAAAAAGAGGGGATCATTTTACTTTGAGGTTTTTATCAATAGAATGGTTGTATTTTATCACTTGGTACAATTCATGCTTAGATTAAATTAAGACATAGTTCTTCCATAAGGCAAAATTAATACATGTTGCTGCTATTTTGCAAATCTGTAAATTGAAAATGAAATTCATGAACATATGGATTCTCTGCTTTCTCAGATGTGTTACAAAACTGTTATTAGTTTAAAGCGATAATTTACAACTAAAAGAGAGAATCATCTCACTTAACTTTAGAATTCATAAAAGTTACACATGTAAGTGTGAAGTAGCCACGACAGTCTCCTTTACAATCAATATGGAATACCAGAATACAGAGGTGTTTTAAGTACCTATCTAGTAGATCTGAAGAGTTATGATGCATAATTCCTTTATTTCATAGAAATATGGTTGAGTATGTCTTCTTTCATGACTGACATCTGTATTTAGGAAATCTAGCTTAATATAGATCAATCAATCCCAGGGTGTATGAAACACAGAGCCTGATATGTTATGTAATTTTCTGAAATATCAAATAGAAAGCTATTGGCAAAGAAGTATCTCCTTTGTTTGTACAAAAATGTCACTGTTTTATCTTAAGAAATGGAACACCACTGAAATCAGTTAAGCTATTAAAAGTATTATGTTTTGTTTTATTTTTTTAAGGACTAAAAGTATTAAACAAAGTTTTTATTAAATGGTATAAACTCATCTACACAGATGAGAGTTTTATGAGAACCCACAGTTGCCTTGTATTAGTCCAGAATACTTGTCCTTAGTTCAAAGTCATACTGACTATCTGAATAAGGAACTGCTTGTGTTATGTATTTTTTTTTAATAATTCTTTTAGCATTAAAATAAATACTGTATGAAATCAAAATAAATACTGTATGAAATCAAAAGAGCATTTGGAAAAAAAAAAAAAAGTACCTAAACTATCTCAAAATTCACATTTTTCTACTAGGACTGTCCAGACATGTGATTTGAGTGGGAAAGAAAAGGCTTTCCCATTCTTGAAATGTAGTGGAATGAACATGCCTAATGAGAACACAAGCAAGAGTCAGCTTCTTGCAAAAAAGCAATAGATGGAAATTAATGGAGCATCCAGATTTCCTAAACCTCACTAATAAACCATCTTCTGCCTAAGCAGATTGTTCTATGGCAGAAATAAGATATCTTACATGTGCCTCTGTCTAAATTCTTTCATACAAACTGCTACTAGATCACAAATGTGTGGGTTGTTAGAAGGAATGTGGTTTGAGATATTTTGTTTAAGCATTAGTAAAATTGCTTACTCAATCACTTTGAAAGGAATATAGCAAGGCCAGTGGTGCCCAGTGACAGGAAAAGGGGCAACAATCACAAACTTTATCATAGGATATTCCACCCAAACATGAGGAAAAGCTTCCGACACAGGCTGTGGAATCCATTTCCACATATTCCAGATATTCCAAACCAGCCTGGACACAATCCTGTGTAACCTGGAAGGAAGTTGAACTAGATGATCTCCAGACAACCCAACCATTCTCTGATTCTCTGATCTTACAGACCGTAGACATTTTTGTATTAGAAGCTAAATAGCAATCAAGCTACCTTTTACAGTCCCAAAAACTCTTACTCGTTTACAAGACTGCAGGTTAAAATGAAATTGAAATTTGTACTACCCAATATTGATCACAGTTCAGTATAGCTTGCTTCAATAAAAGTCACACTGAAAAAATTACAAAACCTGATTGAATTGTGTACTTTGTCTATCAAAAGAAAATTCATGCATGCAAACAGAATTGAACAAAAAATACATCTTTATTTTTAAGAAATGAACCAATAAAACCCAAATAGGCATTAAAAGAATGAGGCATTTCAGTATTTTAATGATCAAAAAAAAAATCCTGATGCTTAATTGAAGTGTCAAGAACATATCTTCAGCTTCTTGAAGTTCACCAATTCCTCCCTTACACACCTCTACATAATGACTGTTTAGCACTGCAATTATGGGCACTATTTAGAATCTATGCTAAAAAGAGACAGTTGTACAAAGCAATTTCTACAATACTCTTGTTACTATTAGTAACATTTCAGAACAGCAATTTGTTCATGCTGATTTGACAAAACACAAATGTCTCAAAAGTATAAAAGTTTGCATATACTAAAAATACATCAGGATTCCTGTATTTGTACTGAACTTTACTAATAATGCAAGTAACTACTTGTATTATTACAATTATGTGTGCAGTGCAGAGTGCAACTATTGTCTAAAGTGTTTTCCCCAAAATCAGTAGCTCAGATTTTGACTTAGACCATGAAGCTAATACTGCACAACCATGTTAATAATAGAATTATTAATGCTTTGTTGTCTAAAAGCTGTTATGTACATGATATTCATACATATGCAGTAAATTGTGTAAATAAACTCTCACCAAAGAATCTCTTTTTTATTCTTCAGCTCTCCACATCTCCCTCACTTCCTTCTTTTATTTTTGGTGGTCATATGCACTTTAACTCTTACTGGTGCAATAAGGCTTCCTTAAGGCTCAGCCATAAGATCAAGCAAAAGAGGTTTTACAGACATGGGCAAGTCAACCTATCTGTAACCAGCTGCTTGTTCTTAGATCACAGAAAATGCAGGCAAACTGGTTTGTGATAACATATTCTGGCTGTGGTGGTAGTAGTAGTTTCATTCTACACCTAGCTTGCACTGTGCTTTACGGTAATTTCCAGTGGCTTCTGCAGTAAATGAATTTTTTTACTGCAGATACATGAGAATAGAAACTCTAATGTAAAGTATTTTACCTCAGCAGCACGATGTTTAGCAATAGGTGCCATAACATGTCATTACTTGTGAAACTAAGTATCAAACTTTAGCAAAATATGTGGCTAAAAGTAACCTGGCCTCGTGGAAGGTGCCCGTGCCTAGGGCAGGGAGATTGGGACTAGGTGACCTTTAAGGTTCCTTCCAACACAACCATTCTATGACCCCATGACCCTATGATTCTGTGATTTTGGACCTTGATAGGTGAGCTGCAATATCATTCTTCTCTCAGAGTGTTATGCTCCTCCATAACTTAACTTGTACAAGAACCCTCAGCAAATGAGATTATAATAGCAAATAAAGAAAATATTACTGTAAAACACATTCTTACCTTCTGTTCCACAAATATACTTCACTCTCAGTTAAAAACTTTATTTCATAAAAATGCATCAATAATTTTTTCCCTTAGTTCTCCAAGCAAAGTAACCTTCTCTCTCTGTAGTTTGAGTTTTACACAAGACAAAAGTTTTAGGACTTTTTTTGTTTTGCTTTGTTTTTGAAAGAGAAATATTATTCTGACAATTTGGACTTTTAATAATGAAAAACAAATTGCACTGCCATTTACCTGGACACAGACAACAGGATGAGTGAAATATTCATGAAATGTAAACTACATTTTAATGTAACATATATTTTGCTGTCAGCTCAGTTTAGACTTCTTAAGTGTTTTCAAAAGCAGTCATATCTTTTTGTAATCTCAATAAAAGAGATATACACAATGTTGTAAATTTAGTCACCACACGTATGCCAATATAGTAGATATAAATATGATATTTTCCTGCAGTTTTTGCATTTGGAATTTCTTTTTACGGGGAGGGAATTTTAAGAGGACTTTTTATTATCTTTTTAATTTTAGTGACAGATATGAAGATGGGAATCAAATTACCTGGAATATTTTACATCAGTGATTGTGTATAAGAAGTAAATTGTTCTCTTTTCTTCAACATTGTTCTCCCTAAAGTTTTGTTAAAATTTTAAGCTTTATATATGTTACATAGCAACTTCAAAAGCATGAATAATTTTTCTCTGTTGCCCTTTTATCTTCAGTGATACCTGTTTTGGTACCTGGATGTCTTTTACATAACTTTGCTCTCCAGTAAAATTCCAATGTCCTTGCTCTTTGCTTAAGAGAAAAAAATGAAGCCTATAAGCTCCAGGCATATCAATCAAAAACAACACAGTCAGCACTAACTCTAATAATGAAAACCATGATTTCATAAATCATCCTGCACAGGTTGGGGTCATCTTTTAAGAATTTCTTATCAGGCATGGCTCAAGATTTCTCAGACTCTCACTCTTCTTTCTTTAATAAAAACAATAAGAAGGATGTCAGCATACAAATTGATGTGACCCTCTTTAGCTTAAAAAGATCCTGAAAATGAAAAGACTATGCTTTGCTTTGTCCTTGAAACTGTGGAAGTCAGGGTTTTTACCTCCCCTCCCACAAAGTTCAAAGAAAAAATTTATCTCAAAGCTTCATAATGAAATAAAAGTATATAATCTTACATGGACTTAGTTTAATAAACTGTAGATTTAATTTGAAGAAGCTGGTGGTAGACGATACTTTCTCTACTGCCTGTATTCACTACATAACAGGTTATAATTGCCTAACTGGCTTTTGTTGTTCAATATCTTTAAGCAAACCAAGCAAACCTCTCTTAATGAAAGGATATAGTTTTAATTTCATTAACAAGTTTCAATGCATTGCTTTACAATTTAGATATTTCTGTAATTTGAATAAAACCCACCAAAACACTAGCAAAATATGAGTCTATTGTTCTGTTTTTCAAGACTAATATATGAAAGAAAGAAAAAAAAGAGTATGACATTCAATCTCTGCTAATAAAAAACATATCTTTCAGCCTTCACCTCCTGGATCTGATGCCCCACTGTGCTTCTGTACTTTTTGCACTCACACAGCCTGACATGACAGCAACATTCAAAATTCCATTAAGTTTTTTGCAAGCATCTAATCTACTCCCTCATTAACAAAATAATTATCTCCCAGTTAGAAAACAAACTAACAAAAAAAAAAAACAAGCAAATAACAAACATAAAAAACAAACAAACAAAAACCAAAGAAACTCCAAATCAAACTAAAAGCCAAAAAGAGAAAATCAAAAGAGATATCTAAGGCACAAAGACCTATGGGAAGGGAAAAACCCAAACATAGTTTATCTCTGTAGAACTAAAAGAGTATCACACAAATATGACAACTTTAAGATGCATTAAAAGACAACAATATCTATCTTAGTTAATTGCATCTGCCCTAATTTGTAAACAAAACCTGAGTTTGATTTTTACTCAAATTAGAAAAGTTTCAATGTTAGTATGGAATGGATCATGATCAATTGCTCAGTTTTGCTCTTACAGAAGGATATGAATGCTTTGGATGCATCTACACTGCTGGCTGAGATGTGTCTTTAAAAATAGACTCGGACACTGCACAGAGGGCAGCAAGAACAGATCCATTCTGATCAAGGTAGGCTTTCTGAAATTACATGGCTGTGAGCTGGGATCACATTGGCTGAACTAGGTACCACCCTCTATGAAGGGACACAGCATTTGACTGCAATGAGAAATACCAAGTTGTGGATTGAACTAAGATTTTTTTTTTCTGTGTTAACACAAATGAAATTATTATGTTTGACTGAAGGAATACAATTAGCTCAAAATGTAAAGAGAAAAGACTGCAGGAGTGGCTCACAGGCAAGAAGGGACAAAGTCACCTGAAAAGACCTGAAAACTATATAAGCAAACCTGATGCAGCAGACCCCACCCTGACGTGGTGATGTCAGCTCCAGAGCACCTGGCTCCTGTGTTTAGAGCACTCAGGAGGGCCTTGCTGCCGGCATATGTGAAATCTGCAATTTGAGCTCCTGAAATGCTCCTTGGTGGTAATCCCTCTTCTAAAGTCAACGCAGAAGGCTTCTGAGCATGTTGCCTCAGGCAAATATTGCTATTAACTTTATAAAAGAGTTTGAGACACTACACTGGAAAGTGAACAGCTCAGATATGAACAGACCATATGACTGAGTAGAAAAATTGTTTGACTTTCAGCATTCTATCAGTTAGTAAGTGGTGGAAAACATAAAAAAAAAAATAAATAGAAGTTTCCTGGTAGGAAACTACTATTTATTAAGAATTCATCTTCCAGACTGAACAGTCCTTGAGGTCCTGTCTCCACTCCATAAAACATTGTTCATCTTGATGTATCAAAGTAAAAGTTAAGATGTAATATTTGAAATAGGTTTATTTCACCACTAGCTTAAGTAATTTTTGTTTTTTCCTATCTAGTCCAGGATCTGTTTGATTTCTGGGCCAAAGCCACATATTGTCAGCTCATATCTAACTTTTCATACATCAGCACCTCCAAGTTCTTCTTGTCAGGGCTGTTCTCAACCTCTCCATCCCACATCCTCTCTTCATACCGGGGTTGCCTTGTATCAGGTGCAGGAACATGCACCTGGCCTTTCTGAGCCTCATGAGGTTCCCATTCCTGCATATCAGGGTTACCCACAAGAAGAAGAAGAATGAATTTTAATCTAGCTATCTGTTTAGCTATCTATCTATTTAGCTATCACACAAAAGCACTTGAGATTGTAGGCATATGTACATAGAAAGAATGTGAAATATATACAAACAATACATTACATGTATACACGCACACATATATATGTATATATACACATATACATTTTATATATATATAAATATATATTAAATATATCATTTTATATATGTGTATATATATACATATATATATACACACATATACATTTTTTATATATATATATATATATATATGTATATGTATATATATACACATACATACATACATACATTTATGTATCTATTGAAATGCTTCCTCTATTGCAGGGCACATATACCACTATACATTTGCAGGAAATTCTATTCATTTTGAGTAAAAGTTTTAGAGGAAAGGCCTTTGTAAGCACTTCATAAACATACACACTACAACTTTACTGATTGTCTAGCCAGCCCTATAGCTGAACGATCGCTTCTACACGTCATAATCCTATGAATTGTGGAAGAGTCATCCTTTGGATTAGTATGAATCCACACTCCTCAGAATTCACAGTATAGAGCAAATTCCTACTCTAGGCAAGTATTCCAAAGTTCTGTGCAAATTGATTGGCTCATAAGACACGCTGGCAATAAATATTTCAGTTCTTCATGCTTAGGAAAAAAAAAATTTTACATTTGAGTCCTTCTTAAAATGAAGTAGAGACTTTAGAATGCAAATTCCAGGCAAAGATACAGTCCATCCCTTTCTAATACTGAGAAGACAGACATCTAACTTTACAAGACAACTTTCTGTCATGAAAATATTTTATGTGTTACTACAACAGCATCAATCCAAACCCAGAATAATGTGCTTAAAGAAATAGGCGCTTTATGTTCCTTTTTGGGGGGTTGGGCACTGTTTGTTGTGGGTTTTGTTGGTTGGTTGTTTGGTTGTGGGATTTTAGGTTTTTTATTTGTTTCTTTTGGGTTGCTGTTAATTTGTTGTTTGGGGGTTTTGCTGTGGTGGTGGTAGGATTTTTTGGGTTTTTTTAAGGTTTCTTTGTTAATCAGGCAAATCTAGTGGATTATATAATTTATACTTTTTTATCCTTCCATTCTATGGGGCTATTGTTGCTAAGATGAATGTAATACATGGAAAAATAGGATGGTTTTAAAAGAAATTAACCAATCCTTGCTAAGGTTAAGAAAATATATTTTTAATATTATGAGAATTCTTTATATGTCATCGTAATGTGATTTGAATCCTCCTGTTTTACAAGGAATTAGTGTATCAAAGAAAGATTACATTTCTCTTTCTCATTTATTACTAACCTAAGGAAGTATATAATAATTCAATTTAATTTATATTTCCCTGAAGAAGTGCAATTCAGTGGATAATAAATGCAGAGCTTCTGTATTAATAACACCTAGCTGGAGACAGCAGAATACATATGGCATGTAGTGGTTACAATTAAGTAGGAAGACCTGAGACAGAAGCATTTACATCAGCAGCTTTGTACTGCTTAGGAAAATAATGGACCCTGAGGCAAAGCTGAGGGACTTATTTATCTGCTATGATTAAAACTATTGATAATTCCCAAAGTGGTAGGTTCAGCTGCTGTTCCAAATTATATTGCTTAAGATATTAATGAGAAAACAGAAACACTGTCTGCGCTATTTAGTTCATACCAGAGGCCATATTTCATTTGCCAATTCTACTTTAGATTATTCTACATTCAAGTTGAGATTAGTCTACATTACTATTGTTGATTTCATGTTTTATGAAATGTTCCTTGGCTTAACCCTTCTATTAAGAGAACATGATAGCATTACTGCTGTGTCAGGTCTTTTGTGATACCTAAAGAATATCTTTATTGTGATTTACATTTTCACTTATTCCTATTCACCAATATTTATTAATCCAAGTTAGAATTAAAAATTTAGTTTAGATTAAAATCACTTCCATATATCATGTATTGTTTGTAGAAATTGTGAAATGTTGAGTGCTGTAGAGAACTGCTGCCCACAGAGGAAAGTAGTAGAGCTGTCTTCCCTGTAATCATTACTCTGAAATGATGCTTGACACTGATCTCCATTCAACACAGTCTTTGTTAACTCTGAGAGTTATCCTATCAAGTGGGATTAACAATGAAATATTCCATCTAAGCAGCAACACATAAGAAGAGCAGGGATCACTGGCTCAGTCAGTCACATGAAGATGCAGTCAGAAGCCAAGCAATGAGTTGAAGCTCTGATTATAAATTGAAGTATGAAATGATTTTGTCAAGTTTTGGTGTTTGACAGGGAGAAAGATTCATTAGAATGGCTCTAGAGAACAGATGCTTGGTACATGAGATAGTAGAAAGTATAGGACTCAAAAAATCACTTCTGATAGGCTGTTAGACCCATTAAAAAATTAAAAAAATACGCATAACTATTTAATAGGTTAAAGTCATTACTTTGTCTCTCCCTAAGCATAAGGAGGTTTTACACCCTTAAATCACCACATTAAAGCCTTTAAGCCCCTGTCATGGTTTAGGCCTGGCACAGAGCCAGTGCCCCCATGAGAATACCTTCTCCCTGGTGTCTACTGTGAGATGTGACCAGGAATGAACAAAACAGGCTCCAGCTTAGAAATAAAGAAAACTTTATTACCTAAACTACAAGAAAAGAAGGGAAAAAAAACTATAAGGGAAAAATTGAAAAGCTTACAAAAAGCACTTTCCTCCTCGCCCCCACCAAAATTTCCCAATTCAATACATTCCCCCAAATCACTAACTCCCAGTCCAGCACCACCCTTTAGAATACTCAAACTTCAGTCCATGAAGAGGAGAGGAGTCCTTCTTGCACCATAGGCTTCCCCTGGAAACACGTTAAAACCTCGTGTGCTTCCATGTGACTCAGCACCGCCCGGAAAGTCCTTTTGCCGCTTGTGACATCTTCCTTCCATGCCCAGTGCTCTCACCACTGTGCATGGACCAGAGCTGCTTCTAGGGCCGTCTTTTAAGGATGCCTTGTATCACTCCAAAAGGCACAGTCTCTGCTTTGGGACATCTGTCCCCCCCATTTTTTTCCACCCCCTGGGGCCGAGGGGTCCCCACACTGAACCCTCCAGGTTCTGAGGCACTGCCTCCCCCTGAATGCAGTCTCTGTGTCACAGGAATAAAACTGGGTGAGTCTATGGCTACACAAGAAAAGCCCAGCCAAAAGGCCACTCCAATCATCTCTCCCCACTCAGCCAGTCTTCTCCACTTCCCTCGGGCCTAGTTCTTGGTTATCTCATTTCCTATCTCTCCTTATTCATCTCCAAGGAGGATCAGCATTTTTGCAAGGTCTCAATCATGTAAGAAAAGGGTTAAAAATTTCAGTCTCTGCCTGTCCCAGATCTCCAGCACTCCCATGCTGCTCCGGCTGGCACCTTCTCGCTGCACCCCCCCTTCTCCTCCTGGGCCGGCTGCTGTCACATTCCGTCGCCGGCTCTCCCTCTCTCTCTCCTGGGGAGGGGGTGGTGGCTGCCCGATGTCTCTTGGTGCTCTTCCACCCTTCCATCCTCAAGGGCCTCCTCACCCCCCATCTCTGTCCAGGCCCAGGCCTACCACAGGGCTGCCCCTCCCCTGCCCAGCAGCAGCAGCTGGACGGGGGAGGCAGATCCGGCCTCTTTCCCTCAAAGTCCCAAGAGAGCCTCCCAGGCCTGAAGCTCTGCTTTTAACCCCTGTGTGTTCTCAGAGGTGTGTCCAAACCCACTGGCCACATCAGGTGCCAGTATCAAAATCTGAGCACCCATTGGTTTGACCACAGCATCCCAGAATTCCCACTTCTTCCTGGTCAAACCAGCACAGCCGCCACCTTTTCCGTGTTAATTGCTCTAATTTCATATTCAAAAAGACTTTTGACAGATGTCCTTTCTTTTTGTCCTGTCTGGGAAGGCCCTTTTTATGGCTGGTCAGTAAAGAGTTTAAAGACAAAAAAACCCCCACAAAACAACAACAACCACAACAACCAAAACCAAAACCAAACAAAATAACAAAAAAAAAAAAAAAAAAAAAAACATTAAAACAAAGCAAAAAAAAAAAAAAGGAAGAAAGGAAATAACTCTCTGCTACATTTTAGGAACATCAGAAACCATGAAAAATAATTACAAATAATTCATGTTTAACTTAAAATGAGTCTTTGCACAAGGATTCTCATATTTAATACAGATCATGAGATCTCACCTGCAGACTGAAATAATCCACTGGGTGTCATTTCCCAGTGTTCACAGTACAGGAGGTGCACTCAAATACGTGAACTCTAAAGGCTATCCTACTATTCCGATTACAACTCTGGGGTGTTAGAATTACAGTACTTTAAAATGAAGGCTTAGCATATTTTTATATGTTTTATAACAGCCATAAACATGGCTTCATGCATTTACTCTGACAGCCATGGATAAAACTATAAAATAGTAATGTTTTGGGAATAGTACAGAGCGGAAGAGAAAAGAATCTAACTGGTCTGATGGCAAGTTTTAGAACAAACCACAAATATCTCAGTATTTTCTTTCCTGAACTGGGGCTTGCTACTCAGATTATTAGAATTAAATTATAAGAAGGTAAATATGGTATGAGCATAATAGGTTTGAAAATAATAGGAGACTCTTTGGAGACAGATGAGATAAGAGCTTGTGTATTTCTACCATCCATAAAGTGCTCAAAAGCCAGTTTTTGAGCCACTTGGTCTGAACAAACAGGCCTAGGAGGCCAGATTTTTCTCTCACTCCTGAACTCAACACCTACCTTCAGAGTCAGCAATCTGAGGGAAAAAGCTGGAACATGAAACCCCCTCACCAGATTAAAGACGTTATGTGTTTCCTATAGAGTATTCCAGTCATGATGGGAATGAGTTTTCAGACAGAAGCTCTCGGCTATCACTAAAATTCACATTACAGAAATCTCAACTTTTCCATGAACAACAGGTGTCTTTCATCCCATATGATACTATACATATAACAGTGCATAGACTATATAGTACATACTATACTATACTATAGTACATACTATTCTATATTCAATGAATATAAATATACATATTTATGTAAAAATATTTTCATGACTGTGGTGCAGAATGTATTCTTCATACAGACTCAAAATTTTACTAACACTCTTTATCACCAAAGAACAGAGAATGACCTTTAACTACTTTCAAAAGGAAAATTTTGAATTTGCAAAATTGGCAGAAAAAAGTTTATTAAATATTTCACTAGTGAAATCCAAATATGTTATTTATTTCTAAAAACACTATGTCTTATATTGCAAATAGGACAGATAGACAACTAATTCAATATAATATCTCTTTGCAGAATTCACAGATCTAAGATAATGTAATAATAATTACATTTCCATGCATATATTGAAAGCATATGTTATGATTATTCTGTTTTATATCCTTATAGAATATCCCTTCCTTTAATTTATTTTTCTGCAAAAATAGAGCTCACAACAGATAAGATGCTTTTAATTCTGACTTTATTGCATGGCAGACCACCTGCTTTGATTTCTCTGGCCACTGTCAGATATTTTGGTGAGATGGCTTTAGACAGAAGAAATGGCTTGCATTTGGATGTGTTTTTAAGACAGAAATACTAACATGTTTAAGCTACACAACATACTCTTTTTTATTTGACAGATCAGTGGCAGTCCCATTAAAATAAGATATATGCTTCTACATTAGCCTGACAAGGGATTACACTAAATAAAATGTTTTTGACTGGCATGAGTTTCCTATTACTCAATTTGTCCTTTGCTGCCAGAACGGGGATATAAAAAAACTACATAACATGAAAAGTCCTTGTCCTTGGGCTCCTTGACATTACTTGGAGGCCAGCAGTCCTGAAATTAATATGTATTCCTTATTTAGGTTTTGCTAGTATGCTGTTTTCTAATCATAGTGCTAACAGGTAAATGCATAAATTTCTCAGAAATAAATACCATCCCAATTGATAGCTCACTAGCAGTTTTATATTGATATTTTTGCACATGCGCAGAGCTGTTCGTTCAACAGCAAATACAATCTAAAAACAGTTGTTATTCAACACAATATGCTATTATTTTTCTGCTGTATTTCATTTCTCTGCCAAGTCAGAAAGTAAAGGCTGATGAAACTGGGCTCTTCCATTATAATTTTATTCTAAAATAAGTGATATTGACAAAGGTCATCAGTGGAACTGCTCAATTAACAAGTCTGCTCTCAGAAGGACAGTTCATGGCCTGGTTTCTAATATGATCAACATTAAATCATTTAACACTTCTGTGACATTCAAAAAGATTCAGTTTTTGTCAATCAAATTATAGAAGACCCTCAGTTAACACCGAAAGAATTATATGGGTCACCAAATAGCCTGTCTTTTTAAATAAGCTAAAAGGAAAGGAAAGGTTCACTCCTGCTCAGGAAAACATACCATATGGGTCCTGATTGTAAATCACTCTTGCCACTTCGTTGCCTGCTTAGTGGTAAGGAGACATTACAGTTCCTCACCAGGAAGAGCTAAAAGCTAAAAAAGACCTAACCATCCCACAGAATCTTTCAGCCCGTAGGTACAAAGAGTTGCTCCTTTATCCCACTGAAGAGAAAAATCAAATTAGGGTTCAGAGAGGGACAAAGTAATAATTCACAATTAAATCTAGACTTTGCACATCTTATTCAGGGTTTTGAATTAGCTCAAGCAGTCCTTCAGTTTCCATGGCGTCAGAGGTTCCTGCCTCACCAAATCAAAAGTGTGAAATAATTATGCTTTACATCTAACAACTCAAGTGGGTTCACACAGGCTACCGACTTGCAGGCACTGAATGCCTAACTCCTTTGATCAAACTATACTAGCTCATTAAGCAATATTTTCTCTATAATTTTTTGTATGTAAACATTGAACAAAAGGCTAAATATTGTGCCAGAGAAGAACTGAATACTGCTCAGCAGGGTTTGATGATAGCAGCCAATTGCCTCCCCTGCAGTTGGAAGACAGTTTGGATAACTATTCCAAAGATTAATGAGCAATCAGTTCTAAATTAAACCAAGACCTATGTTTAAATCTTTCTCACTCACACACTTTACAAGTCTAAATTTGAGTTATACTCACAGAGATAAAATGCAGTATTTGGCTTTGTGTGTTGTAGAACATTATTAGCAGAGTAAAAAATTGCTTCTTTAGCATTTTCTTCACATTTTTCAGCTTTTATTTTCCTGAACAATTGGAAAGTAAATGGACCGTGATGAGGTTTGCTGCTTCTGCACCAGCCTATAAACAGAAGTTTCCTGTCATTTCTAGAATCTATACAATCCCATTTTGGAACTGGAACAGAAGTATTAGATCTGTGAGGCTCATGACATCTGACACACCATTTTCATACTGAGCTCAGTTTTTAACGACTGACGAGGCAAATACGATAGTGAGCAACGTGAAGGATAGTCATTGAAGGGCTTTGACACAGCTCAGGAAATATCACCTTGTTTGTCTCTATGCAATCTCTGTAACTCTGCACCTCTCCCTCTCTATCAGTTCACTTTCTAAGTGTAGCACTGATACAGTCAACCCTACTGATTAGGGTATGTATGGGGTGCACATGTGTACAAGCATGTAATAACAACAAGTTACATATCATAGGTACCAAGGTAGCTTTTGGAATAGTCTAACTAAAAGAGTGTCAGGAGAGGAACATTGCCACTTTTGGATAGATGGCAGAACTAACAGAAATCAATTTCTTACACATTTCTCTTCTAATTTCCTAGCTAACCTCTTTTTCCCCTTCCTCTTCCCTTAATTCCAACCTAAAAAGTAGGAATGAAGCAGGAATTCAAAGACACCTCAGAGACTGTCAAAGAGATCAGACATGCAAAAGCTACTGCCTAAGAAAACTTTCAGAACACATTAATTTGATGGGTAATTTCCTTCTTGTGTGAATTTGCCTCATTTTTCCACTCACGCTTTATTATTCATGTATGAATGCAGGAATGAAACATACATACCAACAAATTGGGTTTTTCACGTGTTACTTGTTTTGGGTAAAGAGGAAAAGCACAAGATAATTTTGCAGATTTAAATCTCCTAAGGTTCTAAACTTACGGAGAGTAATTAAGATACAATGAATCAGAGTAAATAGGATTAAGAATGTAATAGGGTTTGGCAAATTCATTTAAAAAATTACCACAGTCATACTGTTCATTTTGCTGCTAGATAGTAGAGTGGTTTAAAGTAGTATATCTAAAGAAGCTTTCAATAAAAGGCTTTCTATTCAATAAAAAAACCAAACCAAAACAAAAAGAAAAAAAAACCAAAACAAACAAAAAACCTCCTGTGAAAATTACAATGTACTACAACTGTGATACAATACAGATATCACAGGTCAACCAGGTGATGGTGGTTAGATGAAATATGATATCTATTATGGAATTCAGCCGTTATCTGAAAATACACTCTTGAGCTTTGTGAAATAGATAAGAGGAAGCACTTCTGACATGGTGGAAAATACATGAACTGATTTAACCTACTTAGTATTGACAATGTGCTATCATTATACAAAATACAGGAACCTTCAAAAGTCTTGCATTTTTCCTATCTATAAAAATAATTTATGACTAACATCTGATCATTTTCATATCATCATCTAAAAGTTATTTAAAATTATTTTTTAAGCATACATATTTTTATGACATACATATATTTAATTTAAAACTGCTGTTATTAATAAAATCAAGCTAAAGAGACAAAATCTCAGTGAAATTAGTCACAATCTGGGTGTGGTAGGTATTGCAAGCCAAATAACTCGAATTTCCATCATTGCTAGAAACATACTAAAATCCCAAGATAATAAATTTAAACTGGGATGTTGCTCATCCAAACTGGGAATGGACCTCTGAGGTGTAATATTATGTCTGTGTTCATCCTGTCAGCATTTTTGGGATACAGCAACCTTATGACTGTGTTCAGTTTCCTGTCAGGAGTTATCAGTTAGGCATAGAGTTGTGCAAAAATAGCCTGAGTTCTTCTAGACTCAAATATACCACCTTAAGAGTTTCTCTACCAAACTCACCTACCTTTATATATATACATCTATAATTGAAGAAAAAAAAAATAAAAAAGATGAGGTAAGACTAGCCTGCAGTCATCACCAAAGATAAGACAAGAGGCTCTATTTGGTATCTTGATATCTTGATTTTGTATGTGTCAGAATCTCCCGCACCTCTACTTTTATGTACAGTTTTCTGTATGTGTCTGGTTTCAGTACATAAATGATAAACTAGGAGGAAAAAAAACCTCTCTGTAGTACATAGTATTTGAGTGTTTTCTTGGAAAACACCCCATGCTGGAAAGACCACTACAAATTTTCCTGAAGGTATTTTCTTATAGCTCACCACATGAAATGTTTATTACTTGTAGTTTAAGTTTTCTTGTCAAAAGTTAATGAAAGCAATTTATTTATCCATCACTATTATATTAAAAAGAGATATGAGTCATATGTAGGGAGACAGACAAAAGTAAGTTCTTGTTTTTAAAAACCTTATGTTCACATTATTTTATCATCACTGTGTTAGAGAAATTACTGTTTTATATACAAATAAATAAAAAGGAATGGAAAATGAAAAAGGAGAATTGTCTGTAATAGAGATTCAGACTTTAATAAGCAACAACAATGTTGTATAATGGTTATTAATTTCCTTTAGAACCAAATACGCCCTTTTCTCACACACAGATTATAGTTTGTATTTTGATTTTCATTACTTGTTGGTGCTTATTTACTGCGGGTGATTGGTTATTCAAGCATGTCAAGAATATACCATTTACAAGATTGGTCCCAGCATTACAGGGAGCTTTCAGAAATGCAGTCTGTTTCTCTCATATGCCACAGCTGAAAGCTCAAGACATTTATCCACTCACTACTCTAACTACCTTGCCGTCCCACTGTAGTTTCCACAAGAACAGCAAGTGCCGTGCTTCTCTAATTGGCACTTCCTTGCCAGCCCTCTGTCCCATTCATCATCTCTGTCTGCAAATGGTCAGCTCTGAAGGGCAGACCAGCTACAAGTCTCCAGAGAAGTCACAGATGAGACACACAAGGATAAAAAAAAAAAAAAAAAAACAACAACCAGGGACACTGCTAAAGGAAAGGACAAAAAAAGACTGAGCAAAATAGTGAGCTAAGAAGAGAAGAGATTAGAAGAACATGTCAGAACAGATTAATTTGAGGAGATGAAGCATAAGGCATAATATTAGGAATTTTTATGGAATAGCTAGAGAGACAAGTCAACAAGGAAAAAAAAAGAGAGAGAGAAAGGAGATGCGAATAAAATAAGCAAAGCCTTTCAAAGTATATCAGAATAGCCCTAGATTAAAATGAAAATAAACTTGTCAAAAAAAGGAAAGATGAAGTAAGTGGTAAGCATAAAGAAGGAAGTACTTGATAATAAAATACTAAATTAGGAATTTAGTATGTAGGAATGTAAATTGCTGGTTAAATGCATTGGTTGAAGTATACTTTATCCTGACAGACTAGAACATCACCTTCAAAATGTAATTGCAATGTCACTTGCAGTAAAGACCAAATGAATTATATGTCACTTTACTCAGAGGAGGCAAAGTTCAATTTGCCTACACTGCTGAGAAGCTTGCTCAGAGCCTGCATTTACTTTCCTGTGTAAAGTAAGACCATTCAGCTAATGCTGAATCATATTTTAATGAATGTACTTAATATCCACAGGCTTAATTAGTTATATTTTTACACACAGCTATCCTGAATGTTTATGGCCCATGAACTTAGGTTTTTTTTCTAACATTTATGGTCTGATTGTTGAAAATTAAATTATTTGCATGAAAATTAAATACTTTGTGAACATTGACTGAAATTTAGCCTTCTGTTCTCATGGGAGCTTATGAGGAATTTGAAAATATATAGTTAACACAAAGGTTAATCAAAGGTTAATAGTTCTTATGATTGAGTAGAGTGGATAGAAAGTAGGGGCAGCTTAGTAGTGTTTTAAGATGTTAACTCATTTCAGCTGGAAATCTCTCAGGGCTCTCAGTGACTCTCTTACCTCTGTTTCTCAGACGAAAACAGTCTAGTGACATACGAGGGCATTAGTGTCTAATCAATTTGACGTCAGTTAGAGAAAAAGTACAAAAAGCTATATTTAGTAAATCAAAAGTGATCTATACAAAAAGTACTAAACAAATTAGTCTTCTAAATAAATGCTGAAAATGAGTAATCAACCCTGAAAATAGCCGGCATATTTCTTACCATGAAAAAGTTGTTACACTAGTAATTGTAGATACGCTGATATTTTACACAGAATAATAAAATTCAGAATATGTAGAAAACAAAAAAAGAAAGAAAGAAAGAAATCTGAATTGGGCAATGTATGTCAATGTATATCTGTGTTACTGACACATACCGTACAGTTAATATTCTTTCATATAAAATCTTAAAAACATGGTAAATTATGTGTTTTTATGGGAAACCTTTAAGAAAAACAGATTAAATTAAGTCATAAATCACAGCATTTCAAAACTGACAGAAGGAGGAAAAAGGTTCGAAACTGCTCATTCTTGAAAGAGCACACAGAACCCAGGTTTAGCTTCTTGTTTGCCTGAACAGATGTGACTCTTTGCTTGTTCTTTACAAAAGGATATGCTAGAAACATTTCTGGGAGGTGCTGTCAATTTGCTTCATATAAACAATTAAAAATTAATGGAAAGAGAAACAGCAAGTTGCATATTTATCTCCTGGGTATATGTGCTAATCATCAGATATGTGCTAATCATCAGGCAATAGCAATATTTTCACTCTTGGGTCCTATAAGTATTTGAATAACTTCCCAAATTGAGCAAAATGTCTGCAGCAAGATGTACTGAATAAAATCCAAGTCTAAAATCATTAGACTCTAACACTTTGGAACCCGTGCTGAAAAATGAAAAAAAAATAAAATTAAGCTCCTAAGACACTGAAACCATCTTGCTCTCTCTTTCTTGTCAAAAGCTTAGCCCCTGAAATTTTGTGTAAAAGAAAGGTCACAGCATCCTTTCCAGCTCAAGATAATCACAAATAGCTCGAGAAAAGTGGAAACACAAATTTAAGGCATAAAAATAATTGAAACAAACATCAGCTACAGAGAAAGCAATCTGAGAAAATACAAAGGAAAGGAAAAAGCTTCATCTGTTCAGTTATCCTGCAGCAGACATTGTGTTGATGATGAAAAAAGGTGGGTTAGAAGATATTTGGCTGGCTACTCCATTTTCAGGTACTGTAGCAATAATAAGGCCTGACTAGTTTGATCATGAAGAAATAGAGTGTGATTGAGAGCCGGCTTCTGACATGACTACACCCTCGCAATCAATATAATTGGGTGTCCTCTGGTGCCTCTCCAATGTGCACTAATACTGGAAAAACAGTTACCCATCAGAAGGCTGGCCAAAGATTAAAAAGGAGAGGAAACAGATACACTCTGCATCTCACTTTCCCCCAAAACTGCACTGATCTCCAGTGAAGTAAAGGGGAAATAAAAGCAAACAACATAACTGAGGAAATGGTAAACATGGAAGACAACTAACCTCTAAAGAAGTGGAGGGAGGGTGTGTGTTTGGATTTTTTCTTTGTTTCTTAATTCCCTTATAAATAAGAGATTTTTTTTTTTTACATGGGATTCTTTTGATTTACTTCTTTCTGAAAAAATGTTGCAAGAAAAGACTGAGTAGCTAAAGCTCAGTTTATCTTATAGGGAACCTTAGAAACATATAGTCTGAAACTGGCCTAATACAAAATCTGTTTATTAGTTACAAATACCCAGTACTGTTTCCACTATATACATTTGCTATTAGTATTTTATATCAGCTGCTAGTACACTATTCAGTCTTTTTATATAAAATAAAGAATGTAGGCATTTAAATGATTTCTGCATCAGGCCAAACTGGACAAAATCAGAATATCAGCCAAAAATTTGACACTAATTTTAAGACATCCTGGTTAAGGTTAAGAATAGATTTGAAGAGAGAGTACCTCCATAAAAGCTGGTTTAAAGCTGACAAAAAGATTAGGCCAGCCAACAATATTAACTATTATTTGAACTTTTAGATTTTTATTCCTTTCACTCTTCTCTACATATCAGTCAAGCAATGCCTTACATTTCACAAATGAAAGCAAAAGCATAAGGAAAAAGTGGTATTTTCAAAAGGGAATTTTTGCTTGGATGACACCATGGATTATGCCTGCTATAATCAGATGGGAAAGTCATGGTACTGGTAACTTTGATACCACATAGTCACAAATATTGAACAGTGCTGACTTTTAAAATTTTTTCAAGGGACTTTTGTTTTCCCTGATGAACTTCAAATCTTACAATGACAATAACCATGCAAGTAACCATGCAAGTTCTACACGAGTCACAATTCAGAGTTTTAAAACTTTTTGCTGTTTTTTCACTACTACCACAGGAATTAAGTTTTTTTGTCTTTCTGTTCTACTGCACAGGAAAATTTGAAAAGTTATAAGATTAGAAGAAAAGGGTACATTTGCACTTTAATCACTTGTCTGGATTTGCTGCACATAAATCAGACAGTCAAACCCCATCAGCATACTAGAAATTATACTCATAGACTTTCACTGACAGTACTTAGCAATCTTACACATTTCGTGTTTTATGTTACAGAATTTTATGGAATCTGGTTTTTGGGGTCTTTTTTTTTTCCCTTTTCTTTTTAAAGTTTGGAGTTAGAATAAAAGGAAGAAGAAGAAAAAAAAGAGCTCTAACTTTTCCATTTGTTGGGAAAAAAAATATAAACACATACAATTACAAAAAATTCTTAAACTAAAAATTACTGTAAAATATTACTAGAGAAAAGCAACCAAAACCAAGAAAAAAAAATGCACTGAAAATGCCAGATACACTTATTTGACTGTAGATATGCACTGAATTTACTCAGTCCAAGACAGGACTGCTTCGTGTCTACATGCCAGCACAGACACACACCAATCCCCAATAAAGCCTTCCTGACAAGACTCCTTCACAGAACTGGCTAACTTCCAGGAAATACGTGATTACTTGAACTTCCGTTGTGTAATTCTATGAATCCTGTACAATTTTTAATCACTACCAGAGCACTGTAAGTAGATGTTGGTGAGAGATTTAGTTGATCATCCTCTCATACAAATGCTGTAATTACTGGTTTCTTCTCAAGGAGAGGAAGTAGGGATGGTCCCTAGGACAGGAAGTTGCCCTTCCTTATTGGGGTATAAGCTAGTTAAAGGCTGAAATACACAGTGTTGAACTCTTTCCTATTTTAAAATTGTATCATGTTACTGCATCTTTATAATCAATACATTTACATTTCTCATTCTATTTCTATTATTATTATATTATTATATTTCTCATTATATTTCTAAAGGGAGTTTTTGTGGAATATTAAGTTTATATGTACACACCAAACTTTTTGTGCGTCACGAATATCATTTGATTGCAAAAGGCCTTCTTAGTGCAATGACCTTTTCATATCGTGACAATGATTAGAATTATTAATTTGGTAGAAGAAAAGTAAAATAATTGTGTTCCAAAGGAGGACAGACAATAAAAAAAATCCTGTTACAAACTATCTTCATTATCTTTGAAAAGCTCATAAGTATCTACCACCATAACCTAATATTTCTGACTAGTTTCCCATAAAAGGAATACTGAGAAATAGACTTGACAGCACAAGTTTACAGAAAAGCATCATCTAACACACAGTAATTTTAAGGCTTATCAGTACTATATTAGTCACTTATTTAATGTCCTGTACAAAAGCAGTAGAGATTCACCAGTCTCTTCATATTTCTGTGCATAAAATTCCTCACTTTCTTTAAATAAAATTAATTCCAATAACATTTCCCAAGGAAAGATTTTAAAAATAAACAACTAATGACAAAAAAAAGGAATAATCATTACCAACACTGATACATTTGATATAAAAAAACCAGTAAATCTGGTGAGCTCCATAACAACTGAAATTTTTTGAGTGTTCTTTACATAGTTATTTTCATTATATTATTTATCAGAATCTACCATATCTATGCATATATATATATATATATATATATATATATATATATATATATCTTCAGCAACTCATGACTCATGTTTCTTCATAAAGAAGCCCCTCCATGCTTTTTGTTTTTCATGGAAAAAAACCCCCCACATTATTCCATATAATTTTACAGCATAACTATTTTGAAACCACTATTTAAAAAGCCATTAACCCCGACCAGTGAGTACAAATAACACCTGTCTGAAAAGATACGGCAGTCTGCATTTTTCTGCCAGTACACTGAAATTACTCAGCCTGGCAGATAGCTTGTAAGACCGATCACATCTCCCATTGAGAAAAAGGCCTCTGCTTTTTCTTTACAAGCACATTCTTTAAACACCTCCACCATTTCCACAATCTGCTGGGGTCTGTAGCTAGGTAGGGATTAAAAACTGCCTGGCAGTCACTCATAGTAATTCCACCGAGGAGTGGCAAAGTCAAATGGTGCACCACTGCTTCTGCACAGCCAGCTTCCCCAGGGATTGACTGCTACCACAGGAGCAGAGAATCTTCACTGCTAATCTCCTCTAACTGTTGTTGACCTGTCTCTGCCTTCCACTCCCAAGTACACAATAAATCAAGCACATTTTACATGAAAAATGAAGTAATTACTCAGTGAATCCAATGGCTAATTGCGCATGGAAGCCTCTGGGAGACGTGGGACAAATCCATGTCAGATTTTGAAAGGCAGAGAAAAAGTAAACTAAGTTAATAACTCCTCAGATACTGACAGACTGAAAGGGATTGAAATGCACCATTTCTTCAAAGAAACCAATACCCTGCTTAAAGGAAATGGAAAATTCTAGCTATAAAGTTTAACTTTACAGAAACAGCAGGAGTGATTTAGAGGAAACATAGTACCAAAAGCAACCAGTTTCTGGAGAAAAAAATGTCATGGGGCTGCAGCTTCTTATGTCAGATATCATTATTGCACATTATTTAAAATAACCTTCTCTTTTTTATATCCTCCTTTCTTTCCACCTGCTCTGCAACTGTGTACTTCTGAGTCCCATAATTCCTCTTTCAATTTAATTCAGTTCACTTGCTCCCTCTCCCCAGCTTCTCTCTCGATTGCTCCATATCCAGGGAAACCTTCTCCAAACTCCTATTATAAATGCAGCACTCTGCCTGCTTAAATGCCATGTACCTGAGCTTGCTGGCTTTCTCAGACGCATTGTGGAGGGAGAGGAGAAAAGGGAGTGGGACAGGGACAAAGAAGGTGAAAGATAAATTCCTTTGCTCCCTTTTGAGTTCCTAGCCAGTCTTTGCTCAAAGCAGATCACAGCAGGTGTGATTAGTTTCACCCTTGCAGCTCTGACCTGATTGAAGCATTTTTTGATGTATTTAAGCAGAGCATCTCATCATCTGGACAGCAATAGGAACTGTAAGAGATGAAAACATGCTCAGTGACTTTTTTTTAGAGGTAACAGTAGTGAACTTCTGGTAAGTATCTACTGAACATATGTGCTTTTTCAACTTGGCTAAATTTGCTTGGATTGTCACAGGATAGCAAAAGAAACATTCATGACACAAATGCCACTCCTCTGCCAAGTTTCAAGGTCACTTGCAATTTAGCTTTGAAAAGCAACACATTTTTCTGCAGCCTAGCTGCTGTAAACAGCTGAACCATTTTGGCCGACTTCTTTCAAGTCGTGGTCCTGATAAAACTAGCCAGAATGGAAAATTTCAGCCTAAATAGTTACAAAACCTGCCAAGCCTAAAGTGTTTAGTGTGAGAGGTTATTTTCTTGATGCTCCCATAGCAGTTAACTTCATCTCATATAGCCACAGTGTTTTTTGGGGTCTTGCCCACACTTCAAGGCACCATCCGCAGGATACAGCTGATCAGCTGTTAAGTTCTTTTTAGTACAGGGGAAAAAGAGGAAAGAAAATGTTCAAAATCAAAAAACTTTTAAGTTTGTTCTTTAAAATTACAACATTAAAAAATTTGCAATGACTCTTGGAAATTAAATTTGGATGTCTGTGCTTCTCTTCTCTTTATTGGTAAGACTTCTCAGTGGGGGCTACAAGCCTAGTTATATTAGAGGATAATACCATGAGAGAGAAAAAGGGGAACTGAATTCTCTTACCTATGGTTTCTTTAGCTACCAGAAATAAAGCACATTTAGACTCAAAAGGTTTGTATTAAAGATTTTAATTCAGCAGCAGAACTTCAAGATTTGTTAAATGTAGAGGAGACAGGAGACATTTGCGTAAGAGTTAAAATGTTTTAATACAGAGAAATATTTCAAAACAAAGAGCAAAAAGCTCTTGGGCATTGGAAGATCTGAAGTAATTGGATTTGATCAGATAAAGAAGAAGGCAATTATTTACATAACAACAAAAAAATCCATAGAGAAAAAATAATCTTCCTTTCATGATATCTTAGAAACAATCGGACATCAAACATTACTTTCATGCGGCCATGTTTTATTGTCTCCTTAGGCTTAATCAACACGCACGGATGAGCTGGAGATACACAGAAATTAAAACTTCAATCGTGCTATCTATGTTTCCTTAAGTTCTCTTCAGAAAGTTTTACTTTGTTAGTATAAAGTACTTCCTTACATAAAGCAAAACCAATTTCCTTTTCTTTTATCACAGCAAAAGACACATGTCACTTTTGGCAAATGTCACATGTTGACATATAATGGATGATGCATGTACTATTACAGGTGTTGCAGCAAAGATGTTAAACTTGGAAAATTTGCACCAGTTGGTACCACAAGGTGAATCGACAGATGGACACATTCAGTGGACATTATACCACATATGTGTGTGCTAGAAAGATTACTCCTTCCTCTTACCTTTTTTTGATAACTGCTTTCTCAACATAGCTCAAATAAAAAATTTCTGGCATCATTTCAGAGCACCTGAATGTCACTGTCTGCACATCAAACTTGAGACGACAGGAAAGACAGGAGTAACCTACTCTGATGCATTCATATGCCTCATGGGTAGGAGGAAAATTATTCTTTATTCTTGTGTTAATTGGTTAGACAGAGGAAGGACATCAAAGAAGAAGGTAACTGAGTTTTCTCTGAGCTTTGTGCTGACATGCCTGGCACTCCAGTTAGCCTGACTACACGTATACAAGCCAGAAACACAGAAACACAGAAACAGTTCAGGAAGTCAATGTGGCAATATATTAACATCACCCAATGATTGTGTGTGTGTAGGGGGGGATTGCTTATATTTCTAAATTGTGCTGAAAATTTTTAATGTTGTACAAAACAGCCCTTCTTTAAACCCAAATACTAAGATTTAAAATTTTTGAGAATGAGTATTTCTTCTTAATTATATTATACACAGACATCACATATTTACACAATCAAAGCCCAGCAATGTTGTATTAACTACTAAACATATTTTTTTATTTGTACATATAAATCATTTTTCTGAGAAAATATGTTGCCACCAAAGAAATCAAAATGAATTCAGTAAATATACTAGCTTCTTAAATACTACCCCATGTGCAAATAAAATGCACAATTTGGAATAAGATAAAGACACTAAGAAATTTGTCTGTTTTCAGAAAAGTGTATGTGTTCTAAACTGTGCCAAGTGTCCTTTAAGTATAATTTTTTTACATTATCTTTTTGTTAAATTTATACATATTTTCAGTCTTTTCTCAAGAATAACTCCAAAAAAAGAATGTTGCATGTTTTATGTATTAAAATGGTATCATCTCAGTGTGGTTTTCTTGCACTGTAATCCAAAAGAGTTTATACTGAGGAAAAAGTATCAAACATGTTTGCTGAAATATTTGAAATATAATCACTGTTTCATTTGCACCATTTTTATAATCATTGTGGAAACTGATTTTCAGAAAAGGTTTTTTTTTCTCCTTACTCACCTTCAGTATTTCCACACTGAGTTTCTAAAGGAAACACTGATTATCTTTTTAATGTCACATTTGTTTCCTAAATACTTATTATTATATGAATAGTCTTTTATAAAATGCTTAAAGGGCAACCTTAAATCACTACAGGGGAAAACCGACTGCTACATATTGAACCGAATGTTAAACCTCTGAACCTCTTGCAACTCAGTTTTTGGGTTATCCCTGTTACAATGCTATGCAGTGATAAGACAGTGAGTTTGATGATAAAGTGCTGAATCTGACACACTAAAGATAAATCAGAATTACTGATAGAAAGCTGCTCTACTTTTGCTGCCCTGTATGAGAAGGTGGGTTCATTTCCATCTCCCTGTCAGGCACCTGAAAACAACAGGCCTTATGCCTTCTTAATCTCAATGGGTTACCTTCATAAGCTCTTTAAAAGTTATATATGGAAGCTCAAGTAAGCCGATTAGCAATGGTTGTTTGCAATCGGACATCAGCAAAGTACATAATAATACTGCAACATAACTGAGAATACAGAATGAGGCTGGTACCACTTGGAAGATATGGCAATGTTATTTAAGACACAGAAGGGTCGCATAAAAGTCAGAAAGCAGCCAATGTGCATTTTAAATGCTATCTCTTCCATCCTGAAACAGCTCAAAATTTCCTGACTTTGAAGAGGGCACCTTTGCTGACACTACTCAACCTAAAAAATCTTTACCATATATCACTCTCTAGTACTTGCTCTTTATCAAATTTTAACTTTCTGAAGTTCTACAGCAATAATTGATAGCACTTAGTTACATCTATTAGGTATATTTTATTGAAAGACTCTTTGAATGCCTAGCACTAACCAAGGCACATTTGCTTTTTTTACTTCAAAATGCAGCATTTAAAACTCACACTAGTGTTTTGTACTGGAAACATGCCTCAACTAATAGTTGTACTGTGACAATAGTTTAGTTGCTATAGTACAGAATCATCAGAGAACCATGGAATTGTTTGGGTCAGAGGGGCTTTAAAGGTCACCTAGTTCCAGTTGCCCCTGCCATGGGTAAGGACGCCCTCCACTAGACCAGGCTGATCAATGTCTCGTCCAACCCGGTCTTGAGCACTTCCAGGAATGGAGAATCCACAGCTTTGCAGCACAACCTGTTCCAATGTCTCACCACCTTCACAGTAAAGAAATTATTTCTTATAGCTGATCTAAGTCTAATCTTTTTCAGTTAAAAGACATTGCCCCTTGTCCTGTCACTACATGCCCTTGTCAAGAGTCCCTCTTCAGCTTTCTTATAGGCCCCTCTTAGGCGCTAGAAGACTGAAATAAGGTCTTCCTGGAGTGCTCTATTCTCCAGGCTAAACTACTTCAACTCTCTCAGCCTGTCCTCACAGGAAAAGTGTTTTAGCCCTCTGATCATCTTTCTTGGTCACCTTCTGGACTCCCTCCAAGAAATCAAGGTTTTTCTTATGCTGGAGACCCCAGAACTGGATGCAGCACTTTTGGTGGGGTCTCACAAGAGTGGATTAGAGGGGCAGAATCACTTCCCTCAACATGCTAGCTATACTTCCTTTGATTTAATGTGTTTGGCTTTCTGGGCTGCAAGCTCATACTGACACATGGTGTCAAACTGTTCATCCTCAAACATCCTCAAATCTTTCTTCTCAGGAGTGCTCTCAATCCCTTCTCTGTCAAGCCTGTATTTGTGCTTTGGATTGCCCTGACTCACATGCTCTACCTTGTATTTACCCTTGTTGAACTTCATGAGGCAGTTAACCAATGTTGGACAAAATATGATGCCTAAAAGCACTCTGAAAAGATTTTAGCCTGCCTTTAAATGTTTGAAATTGTATCTGTCATGTTTTCCCATTTGTCAGTTCTGAATAACAGTGAAAATTGAGAGCACAGAAAAAAAAGAGTTGATTAAAGTAAAAAATAAGGCAGAATAGCATATACGTTAGCCAAAGTTCTGTGTGATTCTCCTCTGAGATCAGACAACCTTTTGATTTAATTTTTCCTGACAGTTCAGTATAATATAATAATAGACAGAATGTCCTTGGTTTTCACTTTTACTTCCCCTTACTGTTGTCCTTGTCTACTGCAGATGCTCAGCCTGAACCAAACCACTTTTTAGACATAGCAAATAAGCCAGAAAATGTTTTACCCACAATTTTACGTGAAAGTAGTACGAAGGGCCCATCTGTGATTTTTGTTGCAATTCTAAGTACTGATTACCTTCCCATTCTTTGTTATATAGCTAAGACATATGGTACCCTCCAATTGTTTGATGAGCATACATGCCAACTTCTAGGGCTACATTTCCCCACTATATAGATCAGAAATGCTCAAGGCTATATTCAGAAAAGCCCACAGCCCAAGCTCCTTAAAATCCTGAGCATATTAGCATGTTTCTGTAGTTGTGCTGACCAAGGACAGCCACAGCCAAGCACAGAAGAGCCCAGGCTGCATAGCAACTCCAAAGTATTTTGGAGGCGCTTTCAGACTTGGCCACAGCTGTGTTATAGGAAACAATGGTCAGAAACAGTGGATGCCTACTAAAAAGTAAAGCTGGGGACATAAAGCCCTCCCTTTACCCTGTGACATACATGGCCAGAGACACTGGCATAGTCACTCAAAGGTAAAGAGGTATCCAACCTTAGCATGAGGTTGATGAGGCTTAATCTTAGGGGAGTAAATGTGAGGAGGTTTATGGCAAGTAAATGCTAACACTCAGATCCTAAAAGATGTTTTAATGACGTGGAGTAGCACATGATATTTGGGGTGGATTAGGTCAACATATTCAGCATATTTGTACAATTGAAACTACTTCCAATGTTACAACAACAAATATTGGTCACTCTTCCTTAACATATTCATATACACCTGGATATGGAAAAACAATTTTTTTGTTAAATTATTTCTATCTTGAATCCCAGTTTCAAAAGGAGAAACTGAGATTTTTGGCTGCAGATTTGAACATTGTTCAACCCACACAAGTTAGTCCATATGCAGTGGTAAATATTGTCCAGAAACATCATTAAAAGAACAAAAATTATAAGCATATTTTGAATGTCATATGTATGAAGCTATCACCCTATCTTTAAAACAATGATATCTTTATATTTCAACTTGCAACAAAGACACTACAAAAATTTACTTTTTAAATAATAATGATTCTTATCTTTTCCTTTGTAAATCTCTATTAGTACAGTCATTTTTACCCTGGAAAAACAAGACAATGATGAGTGACATCTCTTTTCCCATAATAAAGATGGAAAAAAATACCTTGTTTGACACGACCCAAAATCTAGTCACTCTATTTCCTTTTCATTATTTGAATGTCCATATTATAGACACAGATGGCAATACAATACAGGAAAAAAGGTAGATGAACCATTTTGATTAAGCAGAAAGTGGCTACAATCTTTATAAGAATATTCAATTATTCTTTTGCAGTTATTGTTCTACAACCTACTAAAAATATTTCTAGGTCTCCAAGCATATTCTAATTTCTCAAACTGGGAATTTAACATCTCCCTGGAAAGGCTGAGTATCCTACTCTTCATGGTTCACATGCCTCATTACTTGCCATTTCTTCATTGTAATTATTGCAGAGGTTTTTAAGGGACAACAGAGGTAATCTAGCTTTGAAAAGAGATGGGGATGGATGGAAAATACTTGTCCTTCCCTTTTGAGCACTTAAGGTGTATGAGAACTGCTTTGAGAATGAGAAATTGATTGGCTGCAGTTTTAGCTACCAACAGAAATCTCTCAAGAATATACACTGAAGATATTTTTAAGTAGGATGATGTCTAAATCTCTGTGAGACTGCTGATTTTGAAACTGATTCCTTCACTGTTTTTATCCCATTAACTAATATTTCTACCAGACAGTTAGTCATACTGGAATGTACACAGTAAATGTAGTGGTAAACCAAAGAATGAACAAAACTAGCTCTGTAAATTGTACTGAAAACAATGTTATTTTATTCAAACCAATGATAACTACTACAGAATGTCGTGCAGCTAAGACCTGCCTAAGCTCTGATTGCAAATATGTTTACTTCTGTAGTAATGAAAGGTAAGTTCAAGTTGGAAATTATTCAGAGTCCTTTTAAATCTATGACTTCAATTTGCATATCTAAAGAACAGTCTAATTATATTCTGTTTCCTACCCAATTCTGTACACTCACATTAAATCTTAAAAATGTGAATACATACAAAAAGAATCTCTATATAAGGTGATGGATGACCGCCTACTGGAGAGGCAAATCCCTGCTTTAGCTCTTAGTGCAAAAGGATAGCTTTGCATTGCTTACAAATATTGTCCTGTGCCTGTCTGGTCCCATCTGGCTTTCAGCACTGTGAGATAATCACCCATCCATATATTCAACACAGCCAGTTTCCTTTCACTCCAACAACAGCAACTGAATTAGTCTTGTGTCTTTAAAGTTATGATAAAAACAGTTAATTAACTAAATAGACATAAACAGATCAACACAGCCAAAGCCTGACCTGTTATGACTGCCAATAAAGTATTTCAGTTCAAGTATCCAACTGCTACCCTTTGGATGAAGAATCATTGTGATGTTATCTTTAATTTATCTCACCCTTTGCATTTATACAAATTGTGATAAATAATGAAAACAAAAGGGATTGAAGCTGCTAAAATGATGTTCTCGAAAAGTGCTTAGACTGAACCTTACTAGGGCCTTGTCCCCAGACATTCTAAAAGCTTTTCTTCTAATTTTGGTTTTAAGAGGCAAAACATAAACATGGCTTATTTGTGTTATAAAATTAAGTGTAACAAGTCTATTAGATAGGAATCTAGAAACAAAATAGATTTTAAAAGTCACAAACAAACACACCCAATTACACACCCGGTACAGTAGCCCACTTTTCTGGTAACTCTTTTTGGGAACAAAAATGAACAAGAATGAGATAACACAATCCTAAAGTGATATTTTATTGAATGAACCAGTCTTTCAACCTGGACATAAAAGAGGCACATGAACATTTTTCTTCTACAATATTTTTTTCTCCCTTGGTCAAGTATTTAAAAAGAAATATATTTTTGCTACATATATTTATATGGGCACTCATATAGTGAATTAGCAATAACATTTGAGGTTTCTGATGTTTCTTGAATACAAATGAAGGAAAGCAAAGGCTTTTATTTTCTTCATGAATACTGTACATATCCATTAAAAAGCTTTCAATCAGTGAAGTAGAGCATCCCAAAAGATAAACTGTATGAAATCCTATGATGTAAGGCCATAGTGGTCTTTATACATAAATATACATATAGGCCATGTGTGAGACAGTGTAACGTGGAGTAACCATAGCAACAATACAGTATGTTGAGTAAATCAGCTTAAAAACTGTCGAGTGCATTAGATATGCAGGGCATAGAGAGGTTTTTTTCATGCTCTTGTTGAATCAGACCCATACTAATGCTTTATATTAGCCATCTCTATTATAAAAAAAAAGTCCCTAAACCTTTCCAAATTAAGCAAGAATCACTTCAGGCTCAAAAAAAAAAAAAATGATTGCATACTTTAACACAGTTAAGAAAATGCTTTGTTTGTAAAATGCTTTGAAGATAAGTGCTAAGCAGAGCTTTTTATCTGCACAAGCAGTAAAATAGAGTGCAGGACTGCACAGAGTTATATCAGAGAAAATTGAGAGTGATTTTGTGCAAAAGTCTATGTTTAATGTAACCTATAGAACTTGATCTAATTCCTGGAATGTGATCACATGGGATTCTGGATCTGAATTTCTGCATGAAAATCAAGCAAATAATTGTCTCTTCATGAGACTGCATCTATTAGGTTTTTTTGGTTATTTTCATTTATATGGTTCTTGATGTATTTTGTATGATCAGAATATTACATGAACAGAGGATTATATATTTTCTCGGTTACAATTAAGTAAACAGATAGTTAATTAAGACTTTGGGTACCCCATAATTTATCATTAGGATTTTGATTTTCATTCTATTTACAAAAAAGAAATTAAAGCATTTCTTTAATATAAATATCTAAGTAGAAGATAAATGTTCACTAAATTAACTTCATCAGGGGAGACTCCTAAGTTTTCCCATTAAATCCAAAGAAAATCTCTTTGAGCTCTTGGAAGATTAGATCCTTCTCACAAAAAAAATCAGTCAGCTTCAGTGTTTTTTCAGCTGTCATATTTTATCATCTCAAATTTGTGATAAAGTCCAGTCCTCCTGTATCCCTTAATAAACACTGTTGGGTGAAAAATAACTGCTTTTATGTATTTTTCTTTCAGTCCCATCCTCCAGTTAGCTGTAGGCAGTGTTGTGGAACAGCAGCAGCCAGAGCACTGTTGCAGAGATGGCAGCACACACTGACTCTGGGGTGCTTCTATACATGTACAAAAGTAATCTGTTTTCAGGGTTATTGAAATGCACGACAAATTTAAAGTGGCTTTTTTGTAAGGAGTGACAAAAGATATAGTAATTAAAACCCAGGATATTTTTTTCTTTCTGTTGTGGTTGCATAAGAGATGCTCAGAACCTTGTTTTCCTGTCCTTTCTCACGCTGCCTTCTCTCCCTATGACTTCCATAGGCCAGCTGTTTCAAATCATGGGGTTTTTTTTTTACTAAACCATGCCAATAATAAAAACCTTCAAATAAAAGATGGACCAGGTATGTCAAAAGCCTGCAACTAAATTCAGGTTGCCCGTTAGGAAGCCTTCATGCTCCGTTAGCTGCTAGAAGGTATACGTGATGACTGAGAAAGCCACCTCTGACCCACTGGCTTTTTCATGCTCTAACTAGTAAGTAGGAAACAACAGGGGTTGAGAGGAGCTCTATGAAACAGTGCTCGTCAGAGCGAGACAAATTGGAAAATGGGCTCTTCTGTATTCTGTAATGACAAGAATATTTAATAGGCTGTGTAGGGGGTACATTAAAAAAAGATGTTAGCTAGCCTGAAAGTACACTCCTGGGGTGAAGTCCTAGTCCCTCTTGAAGTCAATTGCAAAAAGTTCCATCAGATTGAATGGGGCCATAATTTCACTCCTGGAGTATACCCAAGTGAAAATGTCGATTTAATTCTACAATAGATAGGAACTCCAATGCACGCTTTTTGATTCTATATGAAACACTAAAAATACATGTTTAGGTGAAATGGCATATGCCATTAGAGCTCCTGAGGCTTGAAATAAACCAAACCAATTTAATTTTGACTTTCTACCTCACCTCTCTCCAAATGAGAGTCTACCTTTAGATGAAATGTGCTGAATTATGTCAGTTGCACTTTTTTATCCCACAATTCAACAGGGTGTAGAGGGCCATAAAGTGGATTATTGAAAATTGGCTTGCAAGAGTGCAAAATAAAATTTATCTAAGTCAGCTTTTCCTCACTCTTGGCTCATAACTCTAACACTCGTAATTTTGCTCCCACTGTCATTTATAAGAATTGTGACCACAGAAAGACTGGAAGGGTAAAGAAATGATCTAAAGTTTGGGGCATAAAGCTAGGATCTGTGTTTAAGTCCTTTCTCTTCCAGTAATGGCTCGGCAAAGTCTCTCTGGACTCCATTTTAAAGGTGTTAGGCTTCAAGAAATACCAAAGGGCACAAGAATAGATTTTCAAAAATAATTGAGGGTATCTAATTTTTTTAAATATTGTATGCTGACTATACAAAATGGGGGAAAAGGTATCTAACAGAAATAGCGATAACAGAACTTTAATACCTTACACATGCCACACACACACTGTGAAATATTTCTGTACAAATAATTCATGAACACCTTAACAGTCAGAAGAGAAAGACAATACCAAACAGGCCCATAATAATGATATTTTTCCTTTGAGTGAGCAGTATCTTATTAATCAATATTAGTTATTTAGTTTTTACACAATATACATATATATATATATATATATATATGTATATATAAAATACACAGATGTGTTGGGTGGTGAAGTAACAAAGTATGAATAAAGGTAGCAAATTTAGCCTGAAAATTATTTTGTTTTCACATGCAACACTAATTACCATTTGGATTAGACTGATGTACCACTTATCACTCCAAAGCAGTGTACAGGGAAAGGAGGAATGGAAGAAACCTTAGTATAATTATTATTCTTTCTGAGTGATTCAGTATGCTTTACATGTCTGTTTTCTTTAATCTACTAGTGTAAAATTCTTTTTTCACAAACTGCTGAAGAGTTCATTTCATTAATCCTTTAGGAAGAGTTTCTGTCAGATGCTTTAACTAATGGCTCTTAGCCCCCGGATGAGTTAGAAAGGAAAATATTACTTGGATCAATAATTAAACACTTGAGTTTTGGGGTTGCTTTTTAAAAAGGAATTATATATTATTATTCTTGTCAACCTTGCTTGGCATTGTCTAGTGACTTAAAAATACTGTTACAAGACAAATCTTTTATTTGCCACTGGCCATTTCCTTTAAGCTTAAATGTCCTAAACATTCTGCTTTGGAGAACATATCTTCAAAGTGCTCTTTAATCACCACTATGTTAACAGCTGTCAGTATCCAGCCTTTTCCATGAATGCTTAACGGGATGCTTGGGATGCTTGTTTCTTTCTAAAGTTTGCACTAACCATAGATAAGTAAACAATTGCAGTCCAGACAAGCGGTATGACTCTATGAATAAAAGCCACAAAGAAAACATTGAAACAGATTAAATTTTTTCTTTTCTTAATATGAAAAAAGCTCATATCTTAATTCTGGTCTGCAAATTACTCCATCAATTATGAATCCTGAACACTGTTTAAAATTTACTACTTTAAGATAGATTTTAATGTTCTTACTCATACTGTGAAGCACTTCACTGTGAAGCAGTCTCATTACTAGTCTTAAGAGGTCTATTTATTAAGTAGTTTTTCAATATTAGTCAAGATTTAACTATTAAGTATTTATTCATGTGGTCTTAATTAGGTATTTTAAGTAAGGAACACCTGCACCAGCATTTTACTTGTGATATGCAGTGCATTTTTGAAGGGAACCTCTTGAATTTCCCATTTACTGCTCTTTGGCTCACAGCACAGAGAATTACTAGAGCACAGAGTTTTTCTTGGATTAAATTAAGACACCAGCGATGGGTACTCAGTCCACATCATCAAACCAGAGCTACTCTCAAGAGCAGAAATTCACACCCTAAAACATGCTCAATGAGGACACAACACCACCTGTTTCATTCTATGCATCTGCTTCTATGGGGCCACTTCACTTATTACCACAGAGATATTCCCAATACACTGTAACCAATAACAGGCATTTAATCTAAAATGTGAAGATAAAACCAGTCCAGAATAAAATGCACAGAATATGAACACTGTACCTTTTGAGAATTTATTTGCATTGGCCCACACTCTTTTAAGTTAGAATATAAAAATATGAGCCTAAAATCTTCACATGCTTAAGAGAGATAGGGTGATGATTGAGTAGTGGCAAGTCAGTGATATAAGGAAAACACAGCCAATAATTTTCTGTGACTATGTTACTCCTTTCTCTTTGACACCTGCGTGGCTAATATTACATCTTAAGAGTAATAATGCAAAATAATGTAGAGGAACTGCTAAAGCAAGACCTCTGGACAGTTCTGAGGTGCTCTGGTATAATATGTTCCAAGCTGCCATCAGGAGCCATAAAACGCTAGGCATCTCCCAATTATCATTTCATGACTTATGAACACTTTCTCTCTCATTATCATTTGAAGAGATTGCTTTTCTATTTCTATCTACTGATCTCTCAATGGCCAACCAATGAGCTCCTGCTCACTGCTAAGTTTTAATCACTCACTTAAATGTTTATCTCAAGCAACATCTGATTCAGCTGCTGGCCTAACTGATGGGGTGGAAAGCTTGTGTGGCAAAGGAAGGGGAGAAGAATGGGAAAAATTAAAAAATCAGGGAAAAGTAAGACTGATATGCTTCTCAGAGAAAGAAGCAGTGCTTTTAAAGTGTTCCTGTCCTTACAAAATATATTGTTCCTATTCCCATCATTCATTCTTACTATTTATTTATATCACGGTACACTGTAAAAATAAACAACATTGCTATATTTTTATTCTGGTTTATTTTCAGGTCTTCAGGTTTTTCTTGTCTTTGAATGTTTATCTGGTTAGGGTTTTTTTCCACCACCTGTTGTGACAAAACTGCAAGAGAGAGGTAAGCCACTGCAGGAGGAAATGGAGTACAAATTCTATTTCGCAGCTATATTCTATGCAGGAATATGGACAGAGAAATAATGTTTGAGGAACATGAGTCTCTGTCACAAAGAAAATCTTTCTTGTTTCATAATATTAGCTAAAATAAGGAACTCAGTTTATCTCTGCCATTGAAGTAAATCTGAATTCTATATAACTCAGTGGCACTTCATATATGTAATACAATATTATTTATACTTTGCTCTTAAGAAAAACAAGTATTTACTTAAGGTGATTAGAAAACCCTGTGGAGTTTGAGAGAGCAGGGAAAGGATAAATGAAAAATAATTGGGATTTCAGAAATAAAGGGAAATTTACACTGTTAATATTGTTAGACACACCCTTTTTTCCCCCTACAAATCTCATTACTACAAATACAACAAGCAGCTGCTTTGACCTTGCTTTTACAGATGTGTAAATGTAGTTTATATTTAGTATTAGACATTAGACAGGTATCTAGACAATTTATTTTGAGGAAAGACACATAATCTCAGAGGAAAGTAACATATCAACCAGCATTTTCTTCCTGATGAAAGGAAAGGAGAAAGAATTACCAACTCTTTGTTTAAAAAAAGAAAAAAAAAAAGAAGTGCATTAACAAGGATCAATAAAGCAATTCATACCTGCAATTCAGTCACTGTGACACTTTTATTTTAGACAGGCAACCCAACAGTTATTGCAGTTATGACTATTATTCATGTCTGGTTCCCAGATGCAGCCAAGGAGAGGAAATAGGCCATGGCTTAATAGTTGTCTCAAGTCTGCACCCTAGTTCACCAACTGAACATTTTAATTCCAACCTATAAGATGTAATGTCTTGATATTGACTCAGCTTCCCAGGTTATAGCCAGCAGCAGTCAGAAATCTGCTTGTAGTTATCTCAGGTTGTAATTGCTGCTTCACAGCTGAGTCCACAGCCCAAGTACATCAGTATTCCTGCTTTGCCTCATGCATTGGAGATGGCAGGTAAAACTATGAATTCCCAGCTGAGCCTGATGCCCAGCTGCACTTCCTAGGTAATGCATGCACCCACCCAGGTGAGATGCAGGCTCAGGTGTGAGCCAGCCCTATTGTCTGATCATAAACACTATACCAGTGCTGCTTTCACTCCAAGTTGGAAAGAACCACATTGACTCTCTGAGGACACTTGGTCTGGTTCCTGCGCAGTGAAAGCTGTGTAGAAGAAAACTTTCACAATGGTAGTGGTAGTTTCAGTTGCTACTTTCCAATGAAAGGATCACCACCATACCTCGTCCATTTCACCGTGCAATAACCGTCATTTGGATACAGGAAATAAAACAGTAGTCCTCCCCAAACAAAGATTTAAGAGCAGAACCTTTACAAGTGCAAAACTTTAATCATACAACTTAATTCTGGTTCTTTAGAAAGGCAGACTCTCTCACTTATCATTCTCAAATCAAACTACAGTTTCTGAGGTGGGTTCTGAGATGCGAGTACTGTAAGAGATGATATTAAATGGAAAAGAATATGCACGTTCATCAGTTATTTATTTTGAAGCAACTGGTTGAATATTTTGATGATGTTCAAACTGCTGATCAAGCTAGTCAGTTCAGTGCCAGCACCTCTCTCACTGTAAGGAAGACAATTATTTTGCAATTCTAAAAGGTCAGTTAATTTAAATTAAATATAACTAATTTGCAGGACATGTAAAACAACAAATAAAATGTACCAAGAATCAACATGTGGAATCAGAGAATCTTGGAATGGCTGGACTTGGAAAGGACACCTGGAGATCGTAGTTGGATTAGACAACTAGTCCAATCTCCCTGCTAAAGCAGGCCAACCTACATCAAGTTACAGAGGACTGTGTCCAAGAAGTTTGTGAATATCACCAGGGAAGGATACTCTACGTACAGGGCAGGCTGTTCCAGTGCTCTGTCACCCTCAGATAAAAGAAGATTTTCCCTGTATGGAGCTTCCTGTGTTTAAGTTTGTGCTCATTGATCCTTGCCCTGTTGCTGGGAAGAATTGAGAAGAGTCTAGCCCCATACATATTTGTATGTATTGATGAGTTCATCATCAATGCATCTAAGTCTTGTCCAGCCTAAGGGTTCCCAGCTGTCTCAGTCTCACCTCCTTAGAGAGATGTCCCAGTCCCTTAACTCTTCTTAGCCCTCCTCTGGACTTGCTCTAGTAGTTCCTTGTCTTTCTTGAACTGGGGAGCCCAGAACTCAGCACAGTACTCCAGATGTGGCCTCACCAGGGCTGAACAGAGGGACAAGATCACCTCCCCTGATGTGCTGGCCAGATTCTTCCTAAGGCATCCCAGGACATAACTGGCCTTCCTTTCAAAGATGATTGAGAGCGGTTTAGGAATAACATCAGCCGTCTCCCTCAGCACTTATGGGCACATCTCATCAGGACCAATGAATATGTCGGTGTCAAATTTACCTAAGTGATCTTTAATGCAATCCTCCTAAATCATAAGTCTGTCTTTCCTCAGACTTTCTCTCTTGCCTCCAGGAACTAGGCTGGTTTTAGCAGTAAAGACTGAAGCAAAGAAGGCATTCAGTAAATCCACCTACCAACCAACTTCTCCAAATACCATAAAGTTGGTTTTTATTTGAATAAATCAGTAGGATTATCTCATAAAGCCAGCCTCTGCATGCTTTTCTGAAATGAAAGAAAATCTAAGGTAGTAATACATCAGCCTGCTTTGTGCCCTTTTTTATTGTCATATTTCAACTGTAACACAAAATAAAGTATCAAGCTACCCAGATGGCCTCCAGAAGCCCACTCCTCAGTAAATGACCTCCACTTTTATTACAAGTGAGAAGCAAAAACTGGACTGCTTTTAAAAATGCTGGTCCTTCTGCATCAAATCACAGTGCCCCTGGAGACAGAATGCACTATGCCATTTGCTGTAACACTTTCAAGTTACCAATTACTCTTTTGCTAGATATATACACTATAAGGAAAAAACCTATAACAGATTGAAACAGTTATTTTAATTAGAATAAATGAGTGGTTTAGCCTGCATATCTTTGATCATTGTCATGTTAACAAACTGAATAACAATGAACTCTTCGAACAGCGGGCTCTGTTGGGATTTCTGTAGCACATAATGTCCAACTACAGCTAAAACTCGCTAAGCCAATGCTTTTGTTTCCTTATGAAGTTTCATCACAAAGGTAAATGTTATCCAGTATGTTACATATTAAACACCATCAATGACTATTAAGTCTTTTATAGAGAATTGTCACTGTCAAAGGCTAATCTTCTTTCTTTTTTATCATAATTTTTCTGCCTGACAAAAGGCACTGATAGGGTTTATACACATACAAGCAATGTCTGCTCACACTCATTAGACTTATCCTGCTTGTCTAGGTAAGAGACAAAGGTGTACTTAAAAAAAGCTTTCCATCCCAATGACACGTGAGTAGAAATGCAGATATTCTACTCTGCTTGGTCTTCATTAATTTAGCCCACTTTTATGTGCTTACATTCCTATCTACCTTCAAAGAAACAGAAAAAGACAGAGGCAAACAGTTATATAAATTCACATCCATTTTAATGTTCCACTACTGCTAGCACTTTATTGTGTCTTGAAGATGCTCATATTTTCATAGCAGACATTTCAGTTCACAAGACTAACTGTTCTTTCAGTCCCCAGTACAGCTCATCTCTGTGTGTTCTATTTGATTTAGAAAAGCCAAAAACATGTGACAGCAGGACTTCTTATCAAATAAGGCCAGTAGTTTAAAGAAGCTTTAATAGCTTTAAAAAACTGAAAAAAGGAAATCCTATCATCCTTGAAAACTCCTATAGGTTTTGTAAAGTGCTGGAAACAAGAGCAACTTGCAGTGCCAGGCATGTGACAGATGAGTTCACAAAATAACAGAATATAATAAAATTTTCTAGCTAATGATTTAAAATATAAATTCTTCTATATCATTATAAAGAATGGTTAAAACATGTCACAATTTGACCTTGCAAGCAGAGTCATCCAAAACTGTAAATTTGCAGAGCGAGGTCCTTGACACTGTTTCATCATCATCATCATCATTATCATCATCATCAACATCATCATCATCATCATCATCATCTCTTTACCACTCCCACAAGCTCACTGGTTTTGAGCACTGCACTGCCTCAAAACACAGCCATGCACTGGCACCACCCAGCACTACAAGTACTGAGCACCTTACTTTCAGTCTCCATTTAAGACAATGGGTCCCATGTCCTTAAATGATCCAAAAGCTCTCAGAGGAATCTGTGGCCAAACTACTCCACTCCCTGTGAACACAGCACAATATCTTACTGGAAACATTAAAGGAAGGAGAAAATTTTCCTTTTATCTCTGTATTTCTCTATCTGCTAGTGCTGGCCTACTAACTCAGCACTTATTGTGGTCCTGCTGAGAGGGTTTGTAAATCCAACACAATTTCTACACATTTTACTAGTATTTTACTGACTAAGTAGCTTTTTTTTTAATAGTGAGGTTACAGATGACACAAAGACTAATGGAGTAATAAATACTAAGGGCACAATACTTTACAAAATTATGTGAACCATTGACATCAAAGGTTGTATTTAACAAGTTGTATTTTAACAGAGCAAGTAAAAGCTAATATATCTAGGAATTAACAACACTTTACTTAAAAATCAGGTGCCTAGGAAAGCAGTGGTTTAGAAAAAAGGATTGTGAGAGCCCTGACTATTCACAGGATTCATTTTGTCCAGGCCCCAAAGGACCTCCCTGTACCTGCCCAGGACCCCATGTCAGTCCCCTGTGGCCATCAGACCCTGCTCCATCAACTCCAGAGCAGCGCTGGCCTCAGCACCCTACCATCCTGCCCTGCCCTGTCACAGGCACTGCTGAGTCTGTGGGCCCACAGCCTGGCCTCAGCCTGTTCCCATCCCTAAGGATGTGCTCCCTGGCTGCCCTGCCCCTGGCTGGGGCAATAGGATGAATGCTGACAGACTCTGCCCTGATGGTTTCCACGCAGAGCTCCAACTGCTCCATGTCCAGGGAGCTATTTGCTACCTCAACAAGTACTTGGGAAATTATGCAAATAATTGCTCTCAGTGCTACGAGCAGATAAAATATTTTAAAATTTACCGAGTTTGCACTGGTTGAAATGATAAAATCTCAGCCAGTCAGGCATGCTTCAGTAAATAGCAAGAAAAATCAGGAACAAGGTCCGTTCTTATCTACACAAATACCGATTGTGTGACTTGGCCACTGTTTGTGAGCACTTGGACATCCAGAGTGAGAGGTCAGATAGCAATAAGCACTAGTCTTCCAGTCTGAAAAACATCATCAACCGGCTTGAACCTGAATTTAGACAAATTCAGCCATGGAGGACTTTACTTTTCCACCTGTGTGGAATGACAGGATCATGCTAAGGACTTGCATCTCATCCCATATGTGTTGACACCATGACTCACCATTACTACTTAAAGTTCTTGTCTTTTATAAGAGTATCTTTCAGTCCAGATGTACAAAAATATTTATATATTCACCCAAAAGTAACAATGCAATCCCTGGATTTCTGCTGGATGTTTTGACTCTCCTCATACACATCAGGTGCTTGCTCATGCAATTGGCAATTTATGCCCACTGCCTGAAAAAAATGGAGAGGCTAAAAGTCACTCAGATAAAGCAGTAAGTATTCTAAAACAATGAAAGGGGATTTCTTGAGCAGATTTTTTATTTTTGTATACAAAATGATGTGCAGATTTTTTAATCTGTTTTAGCTTCATCATGCATATCTGTGTTTAACTCTTTGCTGGTATTGTGCTTTTGCAGACTTTCCGTAATGGGCTGAGACACAGCCTCATGTTTCTGTCCTTTAAAAGTAAGAAAATAGACTTTTCTTTCTGGATTTAAATAAGCTATGACCATTAATATAATTACTTGGGAAATCACCTAAATATAAAAACTAGGAAGCTGCTGAATTTGAAGGTTCAACTGCCACAAGTTCTTCACCTTCCTATATCTGAAGATAAATGAAAACTTGAAAATAGAGGAAAAAATGAAAAATGAATTTACACAAGATATAAACCTCACTTCATTGAGTGTATTATTGAGACTGATAATGAGAACTACATTGGCATTATGATTAAATTATATATTGCAACTGCTGCATATTACTAAGCATAAATTACATTCATGTTGTGTTTCCAGCATATTTTGTATCGCTCCACTAAATCAGAATTCCTGTGTAACATCAATAGTCTTCAAATAAGTAAATTTGTTAGAAACTTTAGCTATTCACACATGCAGTATCTAAAAGAACTTGATCAAAGAGTACTGAAGTCTCATGCTTTATAAGTAATAAATGTAAGTCTCTTCAGGGACCACCTGCAGGTCTTGAAACTGAGGCTAAATCAATTCTAAAGATGGTGTAAATCAAAGTGACTCTAGTTATGAGTGAAATTATGCTAATTTGCATTGGCTGGATATCTGATATGTGAAGTCCACAAGACACGGAACACTAAGCACATACTTCAATGATTTTCAGAATTAGATGATAATGGAATTTATTTATTGTTGAAGTGCCTTCTTGCTGTCAGACTTAGAAGAAAAAAGCATCACCACACATAAAAAGTATGCTTAGCTGATTTCAGACAGATAGACAAAGGTTTCTGTAGAGACTAAGCTGAAGATAAATATCTAAAATATCTGAATGGCAAATCACATAAGCAGAAGGGTGCAGTAGAAGATTTATGGCTACAGGTGCTTGGCAATGGTCATTCAGAAGTTTGGTTTGCTTGGGATTCTTTTTCTGGTAACTGAAAGTAGCATAAAAGTTCATTGTCCAAAAAAGGTCTATCTTAGGAAAAAAAAAATTGTAACCTCTTTCGCTAGCTCCCTAGCACTTTTCTTTTTTGGAAATAGCAGCCCTTCAAAAGGTGGCACTGATTGCAATAAAGAACAACTATATCAAAGTTTATTTAAATGTATGTTACCCTGGAAAGGCAGAAGTCTAGTTAAACTATGTTCACGATACATATCTTTCTCTGCAGCAGTGAGGAGAAGAATTGTTCTGTGAGCTTAGACTAGAAATTTCACTGACAGTGTGAAAGCTTATGAAAATCTGACAGGGCATATTCTCCCTTACAGAGATCTACAACTCTAAGAGAAACACCTTTCTCCCTTCTAGAGCTAAACAGAATCAAAGAACTGAATAAATGTAAAAATGAACGTAAAAACTGATGGTCAAGCTCCTCCTGCTCAGAGCAGGAGAAAACAAGATTGGCAACAAAATTCTTAATTTCCCCTAGGATTATTAAAAAACATCTGTTAGAGTATCAAAGCACATTTGATATGCTGTGCCAGTTTTGCCAACTTAGACATTTCAGCAAGAAATTCAATTTGATCTGAAACATGTATCAAACTGTCACTTTCATTCTCCCAAATTTAATGCAACTTATGCTGTTGAAACTCTTGAGGTTATTCCTAAATGTGATCCCACTGAGGACTCAACTAAAAGTTTATGTGCACTTACACTTCCAAGAGTTATGATGGGAAAAGAAAAAAAAAAAAAAAAAAAAAAAAAAAAAAAAAAAAAAAAAAAAAAGAGAAAAAGGGATAAGCTCAGAAAATCTGCACTATTGTTTCTCTATAAGAGTAATTAACACATATTCCCAAAAGAACTAAGGAAAGAAACTACAGATTCCCTTTGGGCAGGATAGTAACAGTAGCAGGCATTAAATATGCAGGCAGCCATTAGGCATGATTAAAGATTAATTCTGTGTCATAGAAAGGACTTGAGGTTGTCACAGGTCATGACTCTCATCTTTATTATTTGGCTTACTGTTTTTATTTAATTAGCTGGACTTAATGAATCTTTGGTTATAGATGTCTGGCAAGCTAGATTATTGTGCACCATTTATTAAGTTAAAGGCTCAGCTCTATAACTTTTTCTTAGCTGGTAGCATCCACAGTTTCTTCAATAATAACCAGAGGGGGTTCTACATGTGTATGAATGATGTAACGACTTTATTTACCAAAGTCAGCATTAGAGATTCTCCTGGAACTGGTGAGATGTGTGAGCTCATAATTTGGTGATAGTATTTCAGTGCTGCCTATTACATTATTTGCATTGGTAAAATTCTCTCAAAGTCAGAAATCATAGTTCTCAAGAGGTACCATGTATTGTAGTGGCCATGTCGGTGTATTTCAAGTTTTTGTGTTCTGCTCGCTGTTTTTTAACAGAAATTATTCATTTAAAAATGGAAGTATTGAGTATGTCAAACATTAATTTAAATCACTTATTTTTTAAATCTATACTTCCCTAATTTTTTTCTATAATGGAGATCTAAGAACTTCAAGTACTTCCCAAATGGAAAACATTTTCTTTTGCATTTGTTTTTATTAAATCTTCGCATTTAGCATTAAAGGGCTATCTTTTCTTCCCTTTAAAAACAAAAAGAGTTCTATTTCCTAAACTTTGCCTAGCAGTTAGTTAAATCGCATGGATGGCAGAATCTCAGTGTAATGTATTTTTTCCTTCCTGTTTCAATTAGAAGGGTAGTCAATCAAACAAATAATAATTAAAAAGAGCATCTGTAGGAATGAAAGAACTGAGGAGAAAAATGGTTTATGATACAATGTAGGGGAACAGTAGAAAGTCTTTCATCTTCTTCTCAGATCCTCTGTCTTCCATACCACAATGAAAACAAAATTACCTTGTCCTTAAAAGTCTTGAAAAAAATAATCAGAACTTCACAAAAACATATATGAAGGGGAGGGTTCCTTTCTCAATGCACCAGAAAACACGAACTTTGCAAGGTAAAAACTAATAAAGCCATGAAATCAAGTTTCCTGTGAATTGAGTGCATTTTATGACGCATCAAATCCTAGAGAAGAGAACTAAGGTCATTGTGGCCCAGCATAAAATGAAGACAGCTAAGGATTAAATCAGACTTCACAAAATTCACAGAATTTGCCTTAGAATAATTTGCAATACATTTGGTGTAAAAATTAGCCAGATAATGCTGGTAAACTACAAGGTAGCCTGGTGCATAATATGGAGTTTGGAATCTTTAAGGAAAATAGGAATCCATGCTAATCTACTGGTTACATACAGAATTTTCTGAATGATGAAGCTAAAGGACATGAAGAACAGGGAGTAAATGCTGGTACTAAGCTAAGGTAAGTAATTTTTTTTAATAGAACAAATTTTAATGTTGTATAATGCAAATTATAATGTATAATGCATGTATAATGGAACAAATTATACATGTTACACTGAGTAACATTTTTGTTAGTTTCAGGCCTAGCAATTTTCTATCAAAGATGCTTGTCTTAGCACTTTGGAGAGCCCAAACACTTTGCCTATGAAAAGAAAAATTTATTTACAATTAAATATTTGTAGATGGTTTAAAACAACAAAAGGTCTTAGAAAAAAAATTGTGGAAATGCATATTTTGGCCTTAGGCCTGGAATGAAATTGGAAGACTCTATCTAGAGACTTCTGGCAGAGATTTGTTTCAGTTTTGGGATAGCCACAATAGGACAGATATTCTTGGCCATTGGTCCTTGTAATCATGTTATTAAAAAAAAAACTTATACCCAGAAAGAAATTTAATGATTTAATGGACTCTAACCACTGAGCCTCAAATGCAGTCAAGTCAGCTGCAAGTTCTTAACTGTGCATGAAGGATGAAGCTATCTCTTGTTATGAAGACAGTGTCTCTTCAGCACATGCTGATGGCTGGGTAACAGACAGATAATCTCCTAATTGTTTACCTTGATAGTGACGAGAAAGCTTACAGCAGAACAAGTATGAAAATTAAAATTCAGAGGACACCGAATTCAATGGCAGCTATTAGCAATGTAATTAGAGTGGTTGATTAAAAATGTGCATGAATGTATTTGAGACTCTGAGTTTGTGCCAGACCTTGAAAAACAAAGGTCTTTAACAGTCTGAACTATAAAGCTGCTAATACAGTATGTTCTGAAAATACCTAAAATGCTCATAAGTCTATCTGATGTATCAGACAGAAGAACAATTTAAGGATGATAAATTCTAGCCGCTGAACAGTGCTACTGTGGGGACTGACTTTGGCAAAACTACTTAGAATAAGAAGAGTTTGAACAAGCTGCTTTTCATTCAATGGAAAATACTTGTGACATGTACAACTGAGTGAATTTTGGGCCAGGAATTAGCTTTTTTCCTAAAGTTTTCACAATCTGTGTCTTGAACATAGTACCTTCTCTTTTCCAAATAGAAAGAAGTAAATATGACTCAAAACTCAGAGAGTGGTACATTTATTATTAAGTATTTAACCTGAAGACCAGATCAAGGCAAATCAAAATTGAACCTCCCATACTGTTCTCCTGGCTGGGCTTATACTGATAAATTGTATATATCTACCATCTACATAATTTCTTCTATCACCTATTTCCTTTCATCAGTAATATCCTTGGCTTCATTACCATCTCTTTTTCCCTTCTCAATTTTGGAAATCAGACTGTGCATCACTACAGGGAACCTGCATTTAGTTTGGTATTAATAGAGCTTTACTATAAACACATGGTGCACTGAGCAAAAGAGAGAACTGATACTTTGGAATGTGCCCAAGAGTTATTTAGTTCAATATCCTGTCTCTGACAGAGGATGATATAAGAAACCTACAACAGGCAGATCTAGGGTTATTCGATCTAAAAGAGAGCATACTTTAACCTTTAGATTTAAATTCTCATTTACAAAATATGGCTTATCATTTGTTAAGAGAAATTAAATATATTGTTAACATCACTATTCCTTTTTAAAAAACCTCCTTGATATTTGACCTAAATCATGTCCTGTTTTATGAGATGCATAAACCATTTACATGTACATAAATAAAACAACTGTAAACTTAAAAGTATTTCTGGATTCCATAACATTTAATTTTAATTTACTGTCCTTGTTTCCTTTTGTTCAGAGTCATGAAGTGTTTGGTATGTGAAAATAAGCGATAGAAAACATAAATCAGAAAAAAACTACTATTTTAATGTTCCTCATTCCTCTTTTCTTTTGCAGCAGTTCTTATTTCTTTCAACACAAATTTTCTACAAATTTCATTATTGCATTATATATAGTTAAACCTCTTTTTATTCTGTGATATCCTTTAAGATAAAGGACAGACAGTATTACACAGCATTCAAGAAGAGGTGTTTAAAGCATTATATTTTTTCTATTCTTTTTATCCCTTTTCTTATGCATATTAAATCTTGCATTTTTGTTTTAATATATCGATATTAAGCTGATATGGTCCTTAAGTTCTGTACCACTAGAAATTACACAAATAGAGTTGTGGATTTTTAAGTTGATATATATTACTTAAAAGAACAGAAATTATACCATTGAATTCAAGTCTAAGCTATTTTGCCCTACAATTTTAGTGTACTGTGTTTCATTTACCACTTGTTTCAGCTACCTTGGTTACCTAATACCCTCCCACCAATTTCTCTGATCCTGAATTAATATCTCATTGAAGGTAAATAAGTCATCTGCAAATATACCTATCACACCACTTTCTGTATTTTCACACTATTAATAAGAATATTTAAAATAAAGGTGAAAAGACCAAATGCAAAACCTTAACTCAGTCTCATTGCTGAAGTTTCCCCAAAAGACAAAATAAAAAAAACCACATTATTTTTTTCTTTGCATCATGTTTTATTGAATATTTGAACTGTGACAATATTTCATGTCAATATGTATAATTACTTCTTTTAACAACCCATACGTGAAATAGCAATTGCTGTGTTATAAGGACATTAGCAACATTTAAAAGTGAACCCAATTTATTGATAATGGGCTATTTTTGATTTATCAGAACATTCCCTCAGTTATAATCCCATATTGTCAAAGTATTTGATATTCAACGAATGTCTTTCAATATGTTAATTTCAATATGTTAATGCTGTGCTTCACTCAAAACAATAATGGCTACTTTTTTAGTTTTTTCACCATATCATAAAGAGAAAAACATTTAGACGGAGAACAATTCAGAAATGGCCATAACAATTCTCATTAGCAAAAATGCAAAGTCCAAGGAAAATGCCATAGCAGGATGATACTGGAAATGGTCTCTATTTTAGGCAGTACTCAAATAGGAGAAAAGTCACTGGTTGTTGGGTGGCGCATTTAATTATTTATAAACACACAATTCCCAGTGTATCATATTGGTGGCTTACCTTGAATATGCATTCCTGAGTATAAGCCATAGAAAGAGTCAGTTTCACATGTCAAGAACTTTTTATTTATGAAGTGCTATAAACAAGTTATATGAATGAAATTTGTGGGGGGAGAAAAAAACCCCAAAAAACTTTCCTCCTTTCTATTTTCTCATTTTACATAATGCTTTTCCTAAGGGAATAGAATGAGGGAATGGAAAAATAAATTGTACATCAAATTGTAGAAACACTGACACATTCCTCTAAATCACTAAAGTTATCAGGCAGTAAGTGGAAATTGCACATAATATGTCTATCAGAATTTTTCAAAATATTATATGAAAATTCATTAATTCACAACAATTCTAATCAGACCTGGCATTAAAATTTTGTATCTGTGTTGCTAACGGAACTTTACCAAGCCAAATTTTTAGAAGGATAAAAATAGTGCAACATAAGTAAAAATCTGGTTTCACTGAAAAAACTCTGCTTAGTTCTGCCTTTCTTCTCTTCCTCATGAATTTATTTAAGGTTATTTGAGGTTAATAAAGGAACAACAAAAATAACAAAAAAGTCTCACAAAAGGATGGGCTTACTGTTACAGAGAGGAAATATTTCATATTATAGAGTGATAATAAGCAAACAAGGAATTGGTTCCTTAGGAGAAAATGTATCTACATAACTGCATAATCTGTGACACATCAAAAGTACAAATTAGTTTTTTTAATTATGAATAAACTCAATTTACTTAATTGCTAATTATAAGGCTCATATGTGCATTTTTCAGTGTCATAACTGGTATCAATAGGAAGTTAGTATATGAACTCAACATATTTTAAGGATGCCTTACTATATTTTTTAGTAGTTATTTGAAATATTTTGATTCTTCTTTTTATTCTAAGAAAATACACTGTCTATTTTAGAATTTGATAATGACTATTATTGCTATATGTACCACAAATATAAATCAAAAAGGATTTCAGCAATCTTTCTTCTTCACAGAAAACTATGTTTACTTATTTTCTTTTTCTGAAGCAGCAGTATTTTTACTGATTGAACTCTCATGCTATGCTTAAAAATTAATAAATCTGATAGGATTTCCAGACTGTCTGTGTCTGTGCTCTCCATATTTTGGAATTCTTGGCTAATCAAAACAATTTAATGAAAAATTTTTGTCTTTGGAATTTCAACAGGGAAAGTCCATAGCATTTGCGGAAAGAAAATAAAGAGAAATGGAAAGGAAATTTTAAAAAGAAATACACACCAACAAACATACATATATGCTTCAGTCAGTTTTGGGGTTTGCATTATCCATGAAGAATGAAACTTTTCTAGTGGTTCGTATATAAAACTAGCATTGCCTGGACCTGCTTTATTCATGAATACCAGATGAGGATCAAAGCATAAAATTTGAGAGGGTAGCTCACAGGAGGAATCTGTGAAGCCAAGGCAAGTGAAAAGATATTGCCTATTGATGAGAAAAGCAGAGGTATTACTCACACTCTGAAACCCTTACTTTGTGTTTACATCGGTCCTCAGGTTTTCTGTATGTATCCTGGAGCTCACATATGTAGCCTTAATACATGAGACTGGATGGGATTCAGAGGATATTAAAAGAGCTTGCTGATATGACAGACTGCAAGACTGAGGATTTGGCTAACAGAAATCTCATGAAGTTCAGCAAGGTGCAGAACTATGTACCTAGGACAGAATAAACCCATGTGCTGATACAGACGGGGAAGCAGCTGGCTCAGTACCAGCCACCCTGAAAATTATTTGGCTGATACAGTGAACAACAGGTCAAGTAGGATAAAATTGTGCCAAAGAAATCCCACACAGGACTGTATTAGAAAAGATGTGGTCAGCTAGTAGAGGTAAACTATTGTTTTCAACTCAAACCCAGTAAAGCTGCACTTGGAATACGTGCTCAATTTTGTGTCTCAGTTCAAGGGAGATGCTAGGAAATTGTGAAGAGTTCAGTGGAAGACAAGCATGCTAGTGAGATTCCTGCCTGATGGAGCAAATTGAGAGAACTGGCTTTTTCAGTCTGCTGAAAAGCAGGTTAAGAGGAGAGAATAAGCTTAAAACTATTTGGAAATCTCTAACCACAACTGTGAAGCTCTTGGTAATGACAAATTGTAAAACAAGGAGGAACTGCTACCAGTTGTGACTTTTGACGTCTACTCAGCATTAGGAAAAGCTTTTGTAAAGCACTGAATCAGATCACACAGAGAAGTTGCAAAATCTCCATCTTTGGAGATTTTCAAGAGCCAGTTATGGAAAACCACGGGTAATCTAAGATGATCACTATTCAAGAGTCCTGTTCCTTGGCTTCAGTAGAGAGGCTAAACTACACAACCTCCTGAGAACTCTTCCAATCCATAGTTCTGTAACGCAGAAAACACAGATGAAAAGATGAACAATGCTTCCTACGGATTAGTAGGAATAAATACTAAAATAGATGGTGAAACTATCTATGGTTGTAAGCTGCATTTTAAGTAAAGCAGGGACTCTATGTCCTGCACTGCTATAATGAAAGCCTCTGGCTGGCTTTCTGAGGCACTTTGATTCAGCCTTACCAATGACTGGGAACAGTTCTCAAGAGATCCTCAACAATACAATTCTAGGAACAAAACCAGAATCAGTATCGATTAGATCAAAAGTTGACATTAACACAAAAACGGCCTTTTTTGTCATTGCACATAAACCAAGCTGTTACTTTTTGACAACACAATACATTACTTTCATGTGCAGTTTTCTTAATAATTTTATTATCCATGTGATTAATACATTATTTGCTTAAGCCTACCATCTTGCTGATGTTGCACAAAACAAAAATAAATGCTCCTATGTTAGAAAAAAGAGAAAGGCCCATTATAAAATTAAAAATTTGGATATTGTTACATGACATGCATTAAAGTTGCCAACTATGGTAATACAATACTTACACATGAAAGAAAAGTACAAGGTCATATTACCAGATCAAATGCTGAAGCATTTGAAGCAATGAGGCTAACTGACTTTTGGAGTTTTGAATCCTTTGGACAAAAATTATTCTCCTAATCTACTATTACAAATAGTATAGCATTATAACAAATAATGCAAATAAATTAAAAGTAGTTCTAAGACTCACAAGCGTTGTTTGTGGCTGAAATACCACCCAGTTTTTAAGTGAACACACACACACACAAGAAGCCTAGATGATAAAAAGTGAGGGGGAAAAAAGAGTCCCCTTTTTTTCCTCCAGAATTAAAATACCTTTACAACACTCAAATGTTAACAGACAACAATTTGAATGACTGATGTTACATAACAGACACAGCAATGTGTTTATTGTGGCAGGGTAAGCTAAGGACACAGCTTTCTTCTGCACTCAAAATGTTTTTGGTACAGGGGGTTTAAGTCCAACACTTAATGTGAGCAAAATGTGGCTTCTGCATGTTAATTATGAGCTAATTAAGGATATACAAACACATAAATGTATCCTCTGCATTTATAAAACTCTTTTTCTCTCTTCATGTATAACACGTGCCTTCACATCCCTTGTTGTCAAGTCAGGTGCTATAGTGCTACATGATGGATATAATTTAATGTGACAGGTTACAATGTAGCACATTATTTGGAAAATTGTTGAAAAAAAGGCAGTTGGTACTAAGTTCATTGTTAAAGATGTTCAGGTTTGTTTCGCTGATGGTTTTCTTTTGGTTTTTTTTTTGTTTTTTTTTTTGTTTTGTTTTGTTTTGTTTTTTGTTTTTCTTTGGGTTCTTTTTTTGTTTTAATTTGTTTTGGGTTTATTTTATTTTGCGTGTGTTTTTTAAATTGGTTTTGTTTTGCTCTTGTTTTTTCAACCCTAGTAAAAGAAAACACTAAGATGACATTTTTTATTTTTAAAAGCATAATTTATCTCTAAGATAAGAGCTAGGGATTTCTCCACATGCACCAGATGTGTAAAAGGTGCAAACAATTAGAGACAGAATCACTGAGCAGATATTCGTTCTAATGAACCAGCAAAAGGAAAACTTGTACATGGAGTGATGGTGCTTTTTCCATTTTTCTCATAGCAAAACTCTAATTAGGCTAAAGTATATCTCTGTAATTTCAAAACAGGGCATAAAACCAAATGAAATTTATGTTAAACAACTTTGAATGGATTCAGCTACAGTTCTTGCTGTTTTGATGGCAAAATGTGACAGGATGTTACATTAGTAAAAATATTTCCATAATTAATGCATGACTGCATTCTCTGTTGGATAGGTCTAAGATAACAAAACCAGGTTTAAACTGTAGTTTTCCAGATTCTCTGAAGTATTAATTTTGTGTTTAGTAACCCAGATGTAGATGACATAACAGACACTGTCACGCATTTTTCTATAGAGTTGAAACAGTATCCATCATTATAAATCTCTATATTTCTACCATTTATATATCCATACATCAAGGGAAGTGATGCAGTATGCACATATGCAGGCCCAGGGGAAAAGATTTACTCATCCTCTAATCAGTCTCAAGAACACTACTGTAGGAAGACAATAACATTGAGAAAACTCTACGTTATAGTCCCATTCTAACAGAAGTTATACCAGTACAAAAATAATACGGCGAAATGCAGTTGTTTGTTCCTAGATGGAATGCAGCTGGCCTGCACAGAACCTGTTCCATGCTAGTTCCCCAAACAACATAGCCTGCATCTTAAGCGTGCTAAGGGGGATGACAGGGAGGCAGGAGTGGAGTGAAGACACCAGGGCCAGGATCTGTAGTAATCCTCGCAGGGATGGGAGATTGAGAGCACCATGTAGTGGATAAACCTCTTGGCAGCTGTTAACCAAGGGTGAAAGGTGAAGATGGCTCCCTGTTGAACTGGTGGCTGTGGTGAAATTGCTCCCCTTGGATGAACTTGGTTCATTAGAATCTCATTGTAATATTAACACACCTCCATAACAAAGTTACCCGCCCCCAAGGTATGACCACCCCTCACTGAGCAAGTGCTCCAGATTTTAGTGACTAAATCTTTAACAGCAAAATAAGAACTTTACACCAATCAGTAACGAAAGCATGTGTGACTAGAATCACTCAAGTTCTACCAAAATGTAAAGATATAATAGAAAAGTGAGTTAGGGATGGGGAGAAGTTAGTGAAGACTCCATCATAACTTCTGGGATCAGTGAAACTTCTACCCCATGGGAACGCCAATTGGTAAGAACTTTACATGCACTAAATTATTATTGTAAGCTAGTTTTTCCTGGTGATTTGAGCTTGTCTCTATATTGCACCAAATTCATTTTTTGCAGTCAGTTACTACCACCAGCAATCTCTGAGCCTTAATCTGTCACAATTTTCTGTTATCAGTATGTTTGTTAATGAAAGTGTGTTGCTCCCTAAAGTGATTAGTTAGCTCTTCAAGGGCACTGTTGTCCAACAGAGGATAACATAGTTGACAAAAATGGGGAGATACAGGACAGAGGTGCCTCTTTCTAACCCGTAATTAAGGATTCAACTCTGATATGCTGTTGGCGCATGTCCCTAAACAACGCTCTGATCCAGCAGACTGTCCGGTGGAGTCCCCACTATGGGAGACTGACAGACTGGTCAGGCACGAGGGTCCCAGCTTTCCTGGGACATTGGCGTAAAGGAAGGGCTCAAGGTACCCACCCTTTTTGTCTGACTATACTCTATTAAGATTGTTCTAGTCCCTTGATATCAGTAAGGATACAAGATATTTTTATTACCCCAACCTGGTAAACAAAAAAGTGTGATATCAGATTTGAGCAGCTTAACTAAGAAAAAAAAAATCTCAAAAAACTGAACAAAGAGTACTTGAAATTTCTGAAGAAAAATAACAACTGCTAATACACAGAAAAAAAAGGAATCATTCTGTAAACGAATGCAAGGGGATAGAGATTTTCAAGTGCTACAAAAGTTTTATTTCACATCATAGTTTTACACCAATAAAATTCAACCTCTTATTTTTTAAATTATTATTTTTTTAATTATTATTTCTATGATAATTGCAAAAATATTAACAGCTCACTCACTCTACATCTTATTATAACCTGTCCATTCTATCACAGTTTAGTACCCATTCAAGCATCACAGGAAGGAAAGTGTATTATAACCATGAATCATAGGTGGCATTTTGCAAACATCTCTTATTACCTTCTATTTACAGCCAAATAATATAATATGCTTAGATATGCATGTCTCCTTGGGAATTATTTAAATTTCAGTCATCTGGTGTGATCTAAAGCTCTAATAATTTGGTTGAGGAAAAAAAAATCTGAAATTATGCATAAAAAACTGGTACCAGTGCATAAAAAACTGGTACCAGTGCTTGTCTTGGACTTACTGACTTTCTAAAATTTAGTATTTCCTATAATTTTCAGAGATGACATTTCTCTAAAGATAAGTTTCTACAAAAATATGTCCAAAACTCAAGGGATGGAAAAACTTTTGTATTTAATTGTATTGGTACTTTTTTGAAGTTCATGCAGATACACTTTTAGGAAAGCAAAGCTGAATTCTCTGAATGCAATACTTTCAACTTCCTACAAATTTAAAGGCTCACAAAAGAAAAAAAAAATTCAATTATAGTGTATTTTTAAGTTTTCCAATAACAAAAAAAACCTTATTATAGAATCACTAGTTTAATCTTTCAAAATCCTAATCATCGTAGTAGATTTTTAAGCATATTTGGAGAGAGCTGTTTGAAACAAATAGGGAAGAAATTATACCTGAGCATGAGCCTGACATTTCATAGCAGAATAATCTTTCTTTATATTTTAGGTCACTCAGAAGCTCACTGGAATGATGTCGAATAATGTAGCAGCATGAATGTTTATATCTCTGTGAAAGACACTCACTACTGACTAACACCCCTGCATTTTCTATTACACGATGTCTAATTAAGCCCCATGATGCCACTCTCAAATCTGACAAACCAGAGATAATTCTTGACATTTTCAAAAACTTGGCTTATGTTCCCCTTCTTTTTACAGTGACACAAGCTGGGGCTTCAAACTGATAATGACATTGCAGCAAGTTTCTGGTTTTTTAATCTTTTTCAAACAGTAGTTTACTCAGAAGGAATGGAATCACACAGACCCTTATTTGCCTTTGCAATGTTCAAGCACAGAACCGAGGCTGCCAAAAGACAAAATTTTGCCCTTACTTGCCTCAGTTCAACCCCCAGCAAAATCAATTGAAATTATGTTCTACTACCCAGGGAGCGATTGGGTCCGTAGCACACAGAGAGAACTGTCACAGCACATATGAGGTGATAGGTCACGTCACTTCAATTGTCCCTGTCTTCTCTCAGCACTAGACAAACATCAAGAGACAAACACAAAGCAATAAAATAGCAACAGTAATACTCAGTGTTCTGATTCCGTCCCTGTCACTGCTGCTTCTCCAATCCAGCCATAAAGCAGAATTTTCTCTACCACATGTGGTGCCTCACATCTACCTTTCCTGGTCAGCAGCAGGAGGCAGATCAACAATATTTTGAGGCTGTCTTTAATTTAAGACTCTTCTCTTTAAAATGAAAACTGCTTTTTAGATAGGAGAACAAGGACAAGGATGAAAAGGGTTCTGTATATGCTTCTGAAATTATGAAAATTAAAGAGAGGAATATGCTTTTCTTTTAAAAAAATAAAATTATTCCATTGCTTGCATAACTCAAAGGATATACATTTCTCTGTCCTGGTAATACCATTTGCTCTTATTTATTTCACTCTGTATGCTGTGACACTATCCAAAGACTACACAAGATCAGTTTCTCCATTAAAAGGAAAAATAAAGAGAATTGATAATGACTTACACATTTTTTCACAAATATCCTATAATGATTAAGAGATGGTTTGCATATCTTAGGGAGAAAAATAACAAAATGAAATAAAAGTTTTTCTCAAAAAAAAAGCTGTAAAATCTCATTAATATGTGATTTAAGAAGTCACAGATTGCCATTTCATTTCTCAGTCAAGACTGAGATGAACGATGAAGGACTTTATCTCCTGGAGTTAATACTAATGCAAAAATCATTAATATTTTCAACTGTAAATTCCTGAGACCTGGGTACCAATAGCAAAATGTTTTGCTTTTTTCCACAATTTTCTTCTAGATATTGCTTTAATACAGTTTTACAAGAAACATCATTTGTTCAGACTGTGTCCCAATTCACCCTGCAAACAACAGAAAACAGAAACTAATTATTTTCAACCTAACTTCTACCCAACAATATCTTTTGAAGGTAGATACTAAATTGGTGGAAAATTACATCTTACATTGGATTTCATGCTTATCAGATTTTTCCCCTATCTTTCCTTCTATCTATTTGATTAAATCAATTCACATCTTTCAGAAGTCATAAGGAGGAAAAAAAGAATTCACCATAGAGAGATTTCATGTGTATAAAGAATATTACCATTAAACTTGTAGACTTAGGCATTTGGCAGCCAAGCTAAAGAACACACAGTAACCCAACTTACTCCTGAGCAAAAGTAGAGCTTCAACAGGCATAATCATCTCTCTTCCAACACAAACTTACAGACTAGAAGATAAAGCTATTTGCAATGAGTTTTTTCACATTGGTTTAGTATTTTTACTATTGTAACATTATGGTTCTAGTAAAATCAGATTCTGGGTGGCCATGAAGTAAGAAAAGGCTCCTGATTTTAGTAAGTCTTGCAAAACTATCTGATCAGCTATAATACAGTTCATTGAGATTCCGTTTCAATGTGGGGTTTTTGCTATTTTTAAGAATTCGAATTTGTGCATTTCTTTTTAAAAGAAGAAAAAAATGTAAAAAAAGCTCCAATGATAAATGTAATAAATTCCTGTATTGAATGCAAATCAGTGAGGTGCTGTAGCTTGCTTTTAGTGTTTCCCCTACTTTTGCATTGTGTGTCTAACACTCTCACATTTAAACAGAGACATTCCCCCCAGGACACACACACTGACACAACAGTGCCTTACATCCTTTTGTAAAGATGTGTGCCCTTGATATCAGGAAAGCTCAGGCAGTATAACAGCCTGAAATCTTGCCCAGAACAGGGATATTTATTTGCATATATCTGCAGACTGTTTAATTCCCTACTGTAGTGCAAAGAAAACTACTGTTCTTCACATTACTTCAAACAGACTACTAGAACTACGGACCTGAAAATCACCATTCACTATGGAAAAAGCCCACAAGAAGTTTCATAAATATATTAATGTGGCATATTCTCCTTTCACCAACATTAACAGTAAGGGTTTCTGTGTTAATTACTGAATATTGGGAAGGGAGACTGCAGTTTTCTTGAGAAATTTAACAGGAAAATTTGCATGGCAGTGAAAGAGGTGAATCCAGGATTGATGTATTTCTATTTATGTGTTATTCAGATCAAATAATTTGCAGAAAAGATATTATTTATATGAAAGAGATTCAAATGAACTATTTTCTTGAGTCTTTCTTGACTGAATGCTAACAATGACTACCTTGATTTGACAGCTCGTCTGTTCTTAGGTAAAGCTGAATGACAGACATCCACAAAAGCATTTGATTAGTTTATCATTACCTGTGTCTATGTTTAGCAGATGTTTTTGAAGTTCTTTACCTCAGTACTCAGTGAGATTTGTCACCATATAATGTGAAGTGTGGAATTCTGTTGTTCAAGTTACTTTTAAGTTCTTTCAACATTCTTCAGTAATTTATTTCATCACTGAATGTAAGTTTAGATCATCTGCAAAGTATAATATTTGGGCTGATTTTTAAAATAGAGAGAACTCTGGGAATATCTGGAAAAGTAAGTTGCAATAAATGAATATTAGGTAGAGTTGAAGAGAGGGGACTGAGAAAATAGTAGTAAACCAGTATGTTGTGACCTGTCCCTGAAGGAGAGGGTAACTCAGATTCTTGTTACCAGATCACTTGGGGAGATTAGAGTGAAATGACCCTGGATAATTGGTGTTCATAAATATCTGTAGATATGTAGGGCTTATTCTAGAACAATTTGTTTGCAATGGAAAAGAGGTATGGGTAATTTCTGTAGAAATAAAAAAGAGTAAAAATATCACTTATGTAATAATATAAGAAAGAGAAAGAAAACAAAGAAAATATAAATAAGTATAGAAAGAAGAAGAATAAGAAAGTATAAAGTAAATAATGGAGAGGACAAACACCACCACCTCTGAATTCAGTGACAAGAGTTGGTTGTTGCAATTTTGCTGTCCATCTGTTGAAGTGATGCTTGCAATCCTGATCTGTCACAGGTGGAGGAAGCCCATGAAACACAAAGTTCAGTGGGTTAATGCACACTGAGATTCAGGTGGGAATTCCCAGACACTTCCCCAGAGGTTTTACAGTGTCTGATAAAACATTTTGAGGCTCTTCAGAGGTCTTTGGTGGTTTATGACACCTTCTAAAACATGACAGCTGCCTCTCAGAAGAGCCTCTCACATAAAGCCAGTTATGCCCCATCAAAAGGAATGAAAACCCTCAGGCCTGCGAGTGAATGTCCCAATACCTTCCCTGGGAGGAGTTTTACAACTGATCCTGTTCTCAGGAGAGGAGACTGCATAATAAAAAGCACTATTCCCTCTCACCGGATCAGCTGCTTATTAGTCCCTTTCCTCACCTGGCTCAAAACCCAGATCATGCTAAACAAAGGTTGGAGTTTCCTGGTCATCCTCTTGTGCTCATGCCCTCGGCACCTGTGCAAGAATTTTGCCTTGCACATCATCAGCAAAGCACTCCCTGTTTTTGCAAGAGGCCATTTGGTTAAGCCATTAACCATTGACATTTCAGTCTCCCACACTACGTTTTCAAAAGATCCCTATGAGCATTACTCATACATTAGTCCCAATGGGCTGTGACCACCCAGCAATCATAGCATAGGTTTTGTCATATTGTATCCTAAAACTGAAGGACAATACCGTTGTGATAATGAAAATATTGCCATGTGTCACCACAAAAAGTATGTTTGCAAAAAGAAACATTAAGCAGGAAGTCGTAATGGCTTTTAAAAAATAGAAATAAGCATTGCTTCATCAACTGAATCAGAAACAAGAGCACAGTTTTGGAATAGGCTCTTGCAAATCACTATTACTTTTATATAGTAACTTAAAACTCAAGTGCAGCCCCCCCACAAAAGCCACCACGCGCTTGAATTTCTGTGCTGTCAGTTTCACGATGGACAGCTGATGTTTCATTTCCTCTCATTTATGGAAGGCTAACTTGGAAGAAGTTAATTCAAGATGATAGAGTTTTTCATTGAAGATTGACTTTTTCAAATTTTATCTTATTAAAATTTTGAGGCAGGTGAACTAGTTAATCTTGGACATCTGGCAGTGTGTAAAAATACACAGTCAAGTGACTCCCAAGACATCTTGCAAGAAGGAATTAAATTACTTAGTTATTCTGTGAGGTACTGTGCTATAAGGTAGCATTCCTTTGTATAGAGAAGTTAGTGTTCTATCCGGTATCTCCTAAATAATAGATTTACAAGTTTTAATCTTAATAACAGTTCATTTGGGTTAAGCAAAGATACTGCTATTATAAAGCTCTTTTATTTCCTTCAAACAAAATTAATATTTAAGAATCTTTATATGAGCACTAATAATAAATAAAAGATATGCAGATTCATCCTAATAAGAAAAATTCTATATTTTTACTAAGGGTAACAATGTACATATACAAACATAAAGACCATGGGTGCACATTCTATTATTAGATTTTTGGTCCACTTGTGAAAAATTATGCATTTTTCTAATCCATTTTTCTAATCCAAACCACTCAATGCAGACTGGGTGACAATACACTGAAGTTAAACAGAAATAGCAGAAGAAAAATGTGGAGCTTTGCCACAGTATCTCTGCTTGTTCAGCTTCTGCTAGAAAGTCCATTTTAGCAGTTGCTTCTGTTAAGTCCTGGAAACAATTTATTGAGGTTGGAACAAATGTATTGCTAGGGAATTAAAATATATTCCTACCAGAAATCTTGAATTAAAATAAAAGGAAATCAAATCATTAAACATTTTAATGAAAATGCAGTTTCTTTTTGAGCAATTGCAAATATTCTAAACAAAGGTAAGCCAGGTGTAGAAGTCACAGGGACTGGAATCTTCCTTTGGGACCTCTGCATAGACCATGCAATGTCAACCTCAGACTACTCCCAGTTTCTTCCTTCATTGATTCTTGACCTGACACAACCACCTAGCAGCCCAGAGGGGTCTCTTTAGTCAGACCAGGCAAAAGACAGTCAAAACAAATTATTTAGGCACTACCTTGTCTCTAAATAATGCCCTAAAGCGTTTAACTGCACTTAACATTTTTACTGAACAACTTTTTTTTGTTGTTGAGAGTCAGAAAATGTCATGATGAGTATTTTCAGTTTGATATACAGAAATAATGGATTAGCATCCATCAAAGTGAAAAGAGATTTTAGCTCATGATATGCAACTTCTGTTCTAATTTTAACACAAGCTTTCCTTGAGTTATGCTATATTTAGCTTCATTTTTAAATAATTTCTTGATGAGCAATAGTCTTAAAATATAAGTGACAAATATGGGTAAATCATCTGCAATAGCATTTATGCAAAGTCCAGTGTATTCCTGGCTCTCTCCGAGGATGCATGGACAGAGAATATAAAATAGCTGCACAGGGAAAGAAAGATGCACTTTCCAGTCCCTTGCTGTCACTTTGTTATTGCATACAGTGAAGCTGCATAAAAGATATGGCTATAAGATCCAATTTTTTAATGATTTCTTTCTTAATGAAATAGCTCTCAAATTTTGTTTGAAGAGAAAGACAGCCACCTTTACATCTGGGTAATTCCCCTTCACCCTAGCCCCCATTTAACTAATTAAATGTTCCTCAGAATTTGAAATCACTGAGTATAACAAAGCTCCTGAGAATCATAAGAAAGTCGGGAGGACATCTCAAACACAGGAATGGCTAGTGTAGGACAGTCTGGGGAGTACACGATGCTTTCAGTATCATTTTGTACTGTACTTTAGGGCTTTAATAGCCCTTCCAGCAATGTTGCACCAACTGCTAATCGATACCAATTATTTTTCTCACCATAGAAACTAGGCTTAGTTAACCCCTGGAGTGCCTTAGCCTGAAATAAATAGACAGTATGTTTTCTTATGGGGATGAAGAAAACATCCACTACAGTGGAATTATTCCTACAACAAAAGTGCTGCTACATTCAAATGCTCGATGAACATATAGTCATCCAAAAAATTACTCTGGCCCGTAAGTTTAAGGCCACATTCTCAGAGCATTAACTTCAATAAACAAACCACACATTGTATTGAAACAGTATAAGAATAGCTATTTTACTGCTAATTTTTGATATTAAAACATTCTAATTTTGCATGCAGGTCAGGAGAAAATTTACATTGTAAAAGCATTTCATCACCAAAACTGGGGGGAAAAAACCCAAACAAAACAAAACTCCCCACCAAAAAACAATGTTTTGTGAAACACTCCCTTATGCACCCACATATTTTATCACAAATAATTATGATAAATAAATACTTCCTTGGGGTATTTTGTTCAGCTTAATACAAGTTTTTTAACCAAACATATAAATAGATTAGTCAAGATTTTTTTTTTTTTCTGTAAATAGGCAGGCAGAGAGTAGAATCAGGGAACCATTTAAACATATTGAAGCTCTTAAATATTACTGCTAAAATTATTTCCAAGTAGCTAATATAAAGGCAACATAAAAATAAGAGTATTGGAAATAAAAAGTACTAGGGAAACAGCTACTTTGTAGCCTTATTGTGCTGCACATTCTCAGCATCCCTGTGGTAATGGAAATCTAGATTCTCCTGAAGTAAATGTAAATTTCTGCTAAGATCCAAATAATGTTTTATGTTTATCTGTCTATCTTTAAGTATGCATGAAGTGTTTAATTCTTAAACACCTAGAAAGTCCTGCATACATTTATTCAGTATAATACACCATCAAATGGGAATAAATTGGAACACAAAATAGTTCAATTTGATTGAAGAAAAAAGCAGACAGTCTTCAAGACAAAGAAGTTGCTCCCATAGCAGTTCACAAAAAGGACAATTCTAATAGATCCAAGAGAATGAGAAAAAAAAGCCGATACGCTCCTGCAATGGATCTATCAATAGGGTAAATAATTGGCTTTGCATTGCTCTCTTTAAGCTAGCTAAGCTAATACATCATTTAAATGATCATTTTAGAAAGTGAAGCTGTCTACAGTCATGCAGTATTATGCAATTGTTCAGAATACAGTACAATATTCTGTCACTCTCAGCTATGGACATATCTGAAATATTTTTTTCAAGCCATTGAACCAAAAGCTGAGGAACAGAGGTTCTAATAAGCCATTGCCCTCTGGAGCTGCCATAGTTCTCTGCATAAACTTGATAAACTGCTTCCTTCATTAGTTTTTGTTGGCTTTCACAACAAATGGGCCCACATCATTACCATTGTTTGTCATATGCTCTTACTCCTTGAAGGCTATGAGCCATTGCAATGGGACACATTCCAAAACCATGTGATACGTTGTTCCAGGCATTCTAGAAAGGTTTTCCTAAGGAACACAATTTTTCATATGGTAGAAGGAATATATTCTGTACTCACTTGAAAGGAATGGTTTGCCAAAAAAGTAAAGCAGGGACTGATGGCAAGAAGAGGTGAATCTTGATTTAGCAAAACTTATTAAGGCTTTTTATTTTCTTAATGTTTTAATTTCTCCACTGTTTTTTCCAGGCTGTACTAGAAGGAAGACACAACTAAAGATTTAGAATATTAATGGATTTTTGAAATACAGAAAAAAATTATGCTAACAGAGGATGGGATTTCCTTTCATTAGTTGTTCAATCCACTGCAACCAGGCCCAGTAACATAAAGCATAATTCCTTAGAAGACAAAGCAAAAAAGGCCTCACAAAACTGTTCAACATCATTTGTCTTTGCTTTCATCCTTTACCAAAGGACAGGCTTAATTCTGACTCCATAACAAAAACAAAACAAAACAAAACAAAACACCAAAACATAACAAAAAGATGCTATATACTTAAAAATGGGGTACATTCCTGTATTTGAGAATACAAAAGTACTTACAACTATGAACAAATATTGCCAGTTTCTCTTTAAATCCTTACTTATCTCTAATGGCAAGACAGCCAGCAACTGAGGCTTCATTTTTTTTACACTTTTCCTGTGTTCAAGCTGATGTGATGACTAATCTTTGTAACTATTTTCACCATGGCATGCAGTTTAATTATTAGGCTGGCACTACTATTCCCTAAATAAAGTATCAATACTTCCCTTTTTCACCACTAATACCAAGATCCTTGCGGATATTTACAAGAGGTATTTTCTGATTCCCTGCAAAATTTATTTCTTTTATTTAAAAGGGTACTGAGTAGTGCTGAGTAGAGGTGGGAAAAAGAAAAGAAGGATTACTTTTCCAAGGAAAAAGGTCTTAATCCAAAACTTGAGGCTGAGGGATAAATGGATGCAAATTACAGGCAACTCAGTGAAAGCCCTTACTCGGTGCAGCATATCATTACATATCTATCTGTAACAGAAAACTAGATGCTTAGAGGAAATAAAAACCACACCAAAACATAAAAATCTGGTAGGATTTTATGCTAGGAAAATGAGTATTTGGAATCAGTAGGTAACTTCAAAAAATGTTTTATGTGAGATTTAAAGGCTCAACTTTTTTTCTGAAGACAAAACATAAAATATTGAAGGATCTTTTCTTCTGGAAAAAAATAGATCATTTTAGGTGGTTTACTGAGTTAAACTCCCCATAGTATTCTCAACATCTTTTGTAAATTGAAATTGCTAGAATTGGTAACATAGCAGAGGGAATGGGAGAAAATTCCAATGAGACAAAAAGCTTCCATCTGGATTTCATTAAACAGTAATTTTCTCTTAATTTGTTCTATAATTTTAAGTCATGAAAGTCAATGGATATATTATTGCATAATGAAAAATCTCAGGGATTATATAAAAAATTTGGTTTTACTCAAGCTTTTATTCTCTGGTTGCATGAGCTCATATATCCTAAATTAATTATCTGACCAAGTGGAAAAAAAAAAAAGCTGTTTGCCAATGGTTTTCTGCCTTTTTTCTGTCAGAAATTTCACCATGGTTTGAATCAACCATTGACTTAAAAACTAATATTCTCTAAAATGTTAGTGACCATAATTTTATATACTTTTCTATATAAAAAATAGAATATGTTATCCACTCACCGTAAAATATGTGTTATGTGATGAAAGACAATCCTTTTCTTTTTCAGGAGTTATGAAAAATAAATTTAAAAAGTATCTAAAATTATAATCATTACTCAATGTCACAAATAATTATTAGACCTTTAAAATCACACTTCTAACCTCATAAAATAAATAACACAGGAAGCTTTTTTATTTGTTTTTTGGTTTAGATTAGACTGAAAGAAAAATTAAGGGATCGCATCTTGTACTGTTGGAAAAATATACTAATACATCAAATTTTTTAGAGAAATAAAAGAATTTAAAATAATCTGTACTTCTCTGTCTAGTCTCTGTGCTAGGTAAGCATCTCCATATGGCAAGCTAGTTATGTCTGATTTCCTCAAACACCTTCCAATTCATGAAGCTTGGATGCTACACTTACCTACTCTTTGCAAAGCAGTAATTATTGTCACAATTTTATGTTTGTGGCCCTCTCTGCACCCTAGGTTTTTTCTCACTTTTCAGTGTTTGCAGAGCAGTGCCCACAATTACCCTTTTTGTAATTCTGCACCATTTTGTCATTCATCCATTCAGTTGTACAAAGTCCCAACATGGATTTAGAGAGCTTAATCAGGGAGCAGAAGGGGTCTGGAACTTAAGCAGGGCCATCAGAGGTATAAGCAGTGAGTGTTGTACTGGAAAGATGCATCCTGCTCCGAAATCTTTGTTTCCACTAAGGTGCTGAAAAGAGAAGGCAGGAAGGAAGGAAGGAAGGAAGGCAGGAAGGAAGGAAGTAGTGGAAGGAAGGAAGTGGCGGAAGGAAGTGGCGGAAGGAAGGAAGTGGCGGAAGGAAGGAAGGAAGTGGCGGAAGGAAGTGGCGGAAGGAAGTGGCGGAAGGAAGTGGCGGAAGGAAGTGGCGGAAGGAAGTGGCGGAAGGAAGTGGCGGAAGGAAGGAAGGAAGGAAGGAAGGAAGGAAGGAAGGAAGGAAGGAAGGAAGGAAGGAAGGAAGGAAGGAAGGAAGGAAGGAAGGAAGGAAGGAAGGAAGGAAGTGGCGGAAGGAAGGAAGGAAGTGGCGGAAGGAAGTGGCGGAAGGAAGGAAGGAAGTGGCGGAAGGAAGGAAGGAAGTGGCGGAAGGAAGTGGCGGAAGGAAGTGGCGGAAGGAAGTGGCGGAAGGAAGTGGCGGAAGGAAGGAAGGAAGGAAGGAAGGAAGGAAGGAAGGAAGGAAGGAAGGAAGGAAGGAAGGAAGGAAGGAAGTGGCGGAAGGAAGTGGCGGAAGGAAGTGGCGGAAGGAAGTGGCGGAAGGAAGTGGCGGAAGGAAGTGGCGGAAGGAAGTGGCGGAAGGAAGTGGCGGAAGGAAGTGGCGGAAGGAAGTGGCGGAAGGAAGGAAGGAAGGAAGGAAGGAAGGAAGGAAGGAAGGAAGTGGCGGAAGGAAGGAAGGAAGTGGCGGAAGGAAGGAAGGAAGTGGCGGAAGGAAGGAAGTGGCGGAAGGAAGGAAGTGGCGGAAGGAAGGAAGTGGCGGAAGGAAGGAAGGAAGGAAGGAAGGAAGGAAGGAAGGAAGGAAGGAAGGAAGGAAGGAAGGAAGGAAGGAAGGAAGGAAGTGGCGGAAGGAAGTGGCGGAAGGAAGGAAGGAAGGAAGTGGCGGAAGGAAGGAAGGAAGGAAGTGGCGGAAGGAAGTGGCGGAAGGAAGGAAGGAAGTGGCGGAAGGAAGGAAGGAAGTGGCGGAAGGAAGTGGTGGAAGGAAGTGGCGGAAGGAAGTGGCGGAAGGAAGTGGCGGAAGGAAGGAAGGAAGGAAGGAAGGAAGGAAGGAAGGAAGGAAGGAAGGAAGGAAGGAAGGAAGGAAGGAAGGAAGGAAGGAAGGAAGGAAGGAAGGAAGTGGCGGAAGGAAGTGGCGGAAGGAAGTGGCGGAAGGAAGTGGCGGAAGGAAGTGGCGGAAGGAAGTGGCGGAAGGAAGTGGCGGAAGGAAGTGGCGGAAGGAAGGAAGGAAGGAAGGAAGGAAGGAAGGAAGGAAGGAAGGAAGGAAGGAAGGAAGGAAGGAAGGAAGGAAGGAAGGAAGGAAGGAAGGAAGGAAGGAAGGAAGTGGCGGAAGGAAGGAAGTGGCGGAAGGAAGGAAGTGGCGGAAGGAAGGAAGTGGCGGAAGGAAGGAAGTGGCGGAAGGAAGGAAGGAAGGAAGGAAGGAAGGAAGGAAGGAAGGAAGGAAGGAAGGAAGGAAGGAAGGAAGGAAGGAAGGAAGGAAGGAAGGAAGGAAGGAAGGAAGGAAGGATCAGTTTAACACTGCCTGTCAAATGAGACATATAAGAAAAGTTCTCAGAGAAAATTACATGGCACTTTGATCATGGGCTACAGTAAAAACATGGGGAGAAAATTTCCCAAAGAATTCAGGCTGTACTTAATAGAAGTTATGGTCTGGCAGCAGAGAAGATGCTGTTGCAATTTATGAATGTTATATATTACAGCTATTATAGAAGCAGAAGCTTATTGCAGTGCTGCAAACCAACAGGTTTCTCCCTCTCTCTGCTGCAGAGTTCAATATTAGCACAGGGGTTACCGATGGAGACACCCAGTCACAAAATAACCCATCTTTGCAGTTGAACATTGAAGAATTTTAGAATTTCCCTGAAGTATTTAGCAAGGAATATTTGTATTCTAATAAAGGATAGGGAGAAAAAAATGTGGTTAGTAAGGGGTAAATCGAGCACTTAACACTTGTTTCACTTTACAGGTCGATTTTAATTTTGTGTTAGGGATTACAGAGAAATCTGTCAATAAGACAACGGTACAGAAAACACAAAGGCGGAAGAAAAGCAACTCTTAGTATCTAATAGAAAAGTTCCCATGTAAATTATAAAATTGAAAGCAAAATAAATTTATATTTTGTTGAAACAGACTATCTAGATTTTAATATTCTGAAATGCATCAAAATGGCTGCTTCAAATTTCTAGATATTTTACAGAAAAGATAATTCCAGGAAAACAGAACAGCTACATAAGCTGTTTTCAGCTTATTTAATGCAGAAAGCCCAAATATTAAGGTCAACTGAAGTACTTGGGATTATTATTAACTTCATAATACTTTTTGTATTACTAGAAAATCACCTTCACCAAAGCATCTCTCATAAGACATTTCCAGTATATAAACACTCAGAGGAACATTTCGTTGTAGCTGTATCTCTGTGCCTGTTCTGCACCTTCTGAGTTTTGAGGAGGACCACTTCTGAGCACAGACTGAAACCTCTCACCACCACTAAGCATCCTGTCACTCACATTCCCTTTGTGTGCCCCCAGCAAGAGGACAGGAGTAGTAATGGTCCCTTTTAAGTCCCTGTGAGTAATTGTTCTCAAATTAATTAACTGCAGTGCATGTCACTAGATTTCTTAAACAAAGTAGGCATTTAGTGCCCCAAGACAGGAACTGTAGAGAAAGTAAAAGATGGGATTGAATCAGAGGTCATTACGATTTATTTTACCAATTACACATATATTTTTTGCATTTTTTGCCACACCTTAAAAGCACAAAGATCTAAATTACTATTCAAGTACTCTGAGAATTATAGAACGGTTACAATCCAGTGACTTAATCAAAATGCATTTGTGCTGTAATTTAGAGAGAAGACAGCAGGAAGAATGATATGAAAACACAAAGTATGATACAAACTGCAGAAAGGATCATTTTTGAAGGGGTGATGGGAATGGAGATGCCTAACAAGCCAATATTAAAATCCTGGGAAGACAAGCACTCAGAGGATGGAAGCACAAGCAGTCAATGGTTTATAGAGCAGCAGTCATACAAGAGAAGTCTGATAGCCTTGTCAAAAATTAAGACTTTTAAATGAACCTAATCTAATAAAATATAAAATAAGCTTTCAAATGTACTTCCTAAAAGCATATTTACATCTGGAATTCCATTGAAACATGAATTTCTTAAGAGTTTATTTCATAAAAAAGTCCTAAAACTTTTAGAGTAAATATCCACATTGTTATCAAATGGTTATTTGAATAGCAATACTTACTTCCTCTTTAAAAAGATTGAAAATTGTAGATGAAAACCCTGTTTAGGTAACATTTTTTTCACAGATTCTGAAAATTTCCTTTGTATATTCTCCCAAAAATTATATTAATTTCCATGAAATGTGGTTTTATTCAATGTAATATCAGGTTACACAATTTATTAGTATTACCATTGTATTGAAGTCATTATTCAGACATAGTTAGTTTGCTTAAAGACCATATTAACAACAAAACCATAATGCTAATGACAGTTGAGGGAATGAACCTTAACTCCAAATGTCTGTTTCTCTCCAAATACCCCTAACATAGCTTTTTCTTCCTAATAAAAGAAAGAAAAATATTAATATGTCAACTCTTTCTAAAACACAATAAAGTGGAGGTAGTGAACTCAGATAAAATGTACAACAGGTAAATAGAAATTCAATATTTTTAAAGAATTTGAGAAAGAGGTAGAGCAGATTTTATTAAAGTGAATTTATAATTTATATCTGGAGTTTTGCTGCCATGCACTTCCTAGCAAGTTTCATAGCTTCCAAGTCACCAAACTACATGTTTTGATATGCTTCAGGAATAAATCTATTACCAAGGCAACAAAACACAATGCAGTGCTTGCTATAGTTTATCCATTAAACTTAAGCATTTGCTTTAAAAAAATCACATTTACCAACATATTATGAGACTTGTATTTTAAAAAGGATATTTTCCTTCCTGTTTCCTTGACTCTTGAAATTATTCTGGCTTCAGTGCACATATAATTATGCTTGTATAAATGAAAACTATTGAGTTGTATGCTCAGGGAAAAATGCAACAACTTAAACACAGTATGAGATTTTTAAAAAGTAAGTGCTTACAGAATATCGATAAATAGAAAGCTTTTCCATTCAAGCAAAGAACACAGCAATATCTGGTTAAACTGAATTACTTGCATAATTCTCTTAATTAGTAGAAAGCCACTAAAAAAAACCTTTGGTCCTGGTTCTAATGTTTTTACTTACAGAAAACCAATCTAGCTCAAAACTAGATGCATTTATTTAGTAGTCAGTATTCACCATGTAATTTTTTTGGCCTTCATGACCATTTGTTCCATTAAAAAGTAGCAGAGATGCTAGCTATCTCTGTTATTTAATTAATTCTTTAGTTGATTATACATTATTACTGTTTAATATAAGTCGCAGCAGTATCCTCTACCAATTTCAGTGTCACAGAACTTTGCAGGGTAGGTAAATAACCACAAAACTTTCAGGTAAAACAGAATATGGAAATGAAAACCAGAAACCCTTGAGCAGATAATAATGTGAATTTATGGACCTAGAAGATGATGGTCTGTTTGGTTTTAATGAAAGTTGGTCACAATAGGGTTGGATATGCCTGGCACAACCCCCCTTAAAGCCTTCCTGCTCTGACAGATGCTCCTTGAGCTTATTCTGCTAACCAGCCATTTGTGAGCTGAAGCTGTTGCTTGTCAAGATGCCTGAAGACAACTCCTCACGAGTCAGTCTCAGCAATGGCAATGACACAATTTTAATTTTAATGACATGCATTCTTGATTTCTGAAGTACATGAGTGACGCTTGTCATCGGTATTCATGTTAATGGATAATAGCAGGAATTTTCCTCCTATCAGAAGCCCATGAATTCCTCAGGATTTAAAGCTGTAGCTTAGTTGGCAGAGACTGGAGGAGGGAATACAGTAACATTGAGCCACCATGCGACAGCATCCACATTTTTTAGGAAAAAGTGCATATGTAATTGCCTTTCACTGTTGTGGTTCTCCTTCTTTACAGTAGACTGATTTACTAGGAGGACCACAGGCTCATGTAATCTATCAAAGTACAGTAAACAGAAGCTCTTAATAACTTGACTATTTTAATAACACATTTCAACAATCCCTCTTTGCTGGGATTAAAGAGCTCCGCTTGCCAAACTGGAGGTGAGGAAGAACAGCTGACAGAGAAATAAGAACTGAGAAAGCATGAACATTTTCCACATTGTTTGCTGAGTTGCTAAAAATATATTAATAGAAGAGGTGTTACCTTAACTGATCCCCTTTTCTTTTTAGAGAGAAATTTCACTGCTAATCCATACTAATGTTAAGCCATCATAAAACTGTTCAAAAAATCAATTACAATCCATAACAGAAAATCTATTGGTGTGACAAAAAATGTTATCTCTAGAGAGTTGTTTACCCAGTCTGCCTGGGAAGATATTTCCAACAATTGATAAAGAACAATAAAGAATAAGTATGCAAAAAATGTGCCCTTGCATTGTTTAAATTATAGTGTTAAACAAAGTTCCAGTCCTTTGAGTTTAACTAGGGGAGCAGAAAAGGTCTCTTCTTTCAGATAGCTGAGCTGATACACACAAATATATTCATAGTCCCCTGAGGTCATTATTTAAAAAACTACTAATGGGACAATCCCTTTTACCAGCCATAGATATTTCCACTCCATTCTGCATGGTTGAAACCACACTAAAACTGTGAAATAATCTGCTTTGTTTTGGAACCATAATTACATATTGACAGGTTAAACTGTAAGACCTAAATCAAGGGGATTTGGGTTATTATGTGAGCATTCTCATGGGGCAAACCAAGAGGGACGTCAATTATTTTGCCACAGCCTAACTCCTTTTCAATTTTATTACCCTGAGTGGCATTAAATACTTGGTGAAAAGGAACTGCTGAAATAAAAAATGCAAGGCAAATGTAGAAAGGTTGTCAGAAAAAGTTGTAACATAAAATGAAAATAAAAATAGCTATGTTTTACAAGGAAAATGTTCACAGAGAAACATTTTATTATTACAAAATATCTCCTTTTGCTTCTTAATTATTTTTCTTTCTTTGTATTTTTCCCCATCTTAAATAGCTTTGATTTTGTTTCTAAATTCTTACCAAAAAGGATTGAGAAAGATCTTATTTACTGAACAATTGCCATTGTAAAATTACTGGTCAGAGCATTTTCCAATCATCCACTAGTTGATAAAATGAATGACATATGCATTATGAATAACATACAGTGAAGACTTTTTTTATTAAACGTATAAGATGCCAAAATTAAAATATGGTTTAGAGGTAATAAATATAGTGTACATGTTCAAGAATAACAAAATTATTTAGTTATTGAGACATCTTGACACATTATGAACTCACTCTTTATGAGCTAATTTTTGCATTTCAAATGATGCACATCGTCCCTGTGTTCATATTGCATTTCCTCTTTATCCATATCTATGTTTAATTTCAAGAACATATCTATAAAAAAAAATGCCATCTATATTGTATGTGTTATCTATATTATTAAAAAAAACCTGCTAAAAATATTTTTACTTAAATGTCTAAGCAAAAAACCAGAGGAAATTATAAAATGTAACAGATTCATCAAAAGAAAAGAAAATAGAAAAATATATATAGGTAGCGAAATACCCACAAAGTGCAAAAAAATCATTAATTTTCTGAGAAAAAAACAAAACTTCAGAGGAAACCTCCTGTTACATAAAGACATGCTGAAGTACAGAAATAGCTTGGTGGATTTGCATCCAATCATAAGAATATCATCAAAGTGTATTATTACGTATGTTTGCATCATTTGTTCTTCTGCAGGATTTGATTTTCTGCAACTAAATCTCACTAAAGAGAAAACACCACAAGCACTGCTGGGATTGGTTTTACTGAAGTCCTATTAAATTTACTTTACAAGCATAAAAGTATATTGCCCGTAGTATGAAAATTCAATGCAACTACATTTTTAAGGTTAACTTTAATTCTTGCTTGAAGGTTAGGGTTTGGCTGTGTGGGAATACGACATTACTGCACAGATGTTGCACTGCCTTGGGTCCCCCAGCACCTATCAATGAAACACATCAGGTGCAGCGTGTCACAGCTCATGTCTGCACTTTGATTGCTTGTAGGGCTCCATAGCAACCGAAATAGAAGCAACCTGTTCTAGCAACTGGAGATTGCTTTCATATTTTACTAAGATTGGGTGTTCCGCTTGACTTGTATAGTAGTGGATGACTTACTGGTTGGAAAAAAATAAAAATGTTTGCAGAGCAAAAGTTTTGCCTCTTTATAAACTTGGATTTATGAAGTTCAGCAAACTTTGCTGATTGCCACTAAGGCATCTGATTCACAGTCAATAATCAAAAGATTATATGATTGCATATTAAATTAACAAGCTTTAGGGATTAAATTTAAGTGAAACGGGAAGAGTGAGCATTAATCTAAACCAGAGAAGGGGAACAAAAAATATCTACCAAACAAAACCCAAAATCAAACAAACAAACAAACAAACAAACAAAACTCCCAAACAAATTTCCTCAAAATGAAACAGAAAAGAGCCCAAAAATAAAAAAATATTATACAACTATAATGAGATGGCATAATAATTCTGACCTTTCCCAAGGGAAATTATACAAAATCAAGAGAAACAGTGAAAACATTAAGAATTTCTACATGCAATTTTTATATAATTCCTTAATTAGACTGCAGTTTGATGACTAAACCTTCTTCTCTCCCCAGCTGTAAATAGCAAAAGCAGGGTGTTGGATGATTTTGAGTTCTATTTCTGACCTTCCTGGCAGGTTCTACACTGCAAAGCTTACTTTTATCCTAAAAGAGATATTTACAAAGGGAATAGTGAACATCTACTGTTTCTTTCATCCTCACTGCTTCTCTTCACTGTACTGAAGCCCACAGAGGAGTCTGGTGTGTTTGGAACTGATATAGTTGAAAAAGCCAAAAAAATGTTTCAATTCTGTTTACCAAACTATTTAATGTGTGACTACCTGGAAAATCATTGCCTCCCTGCAGATGGAAGGCTAGCAGGGACAGTCATTCCCCAGGCAGTACCTGGACACTAATTCTGGTCCACTCATGCCTGCTATGCTTCATAACCAGCTGGATGCCTCTAAGTAAGAGCTACATGACCATGCCTTGAAAGCTGAAGAGTGCCTTGCAATTTTCTGCTATTGTGTTCTTGGTTCTTATTCTTGATTCAAAATCACTCCTCTTCAGTCTGCAAACTTAAAATCCTGTATGACTTTCTCTGGTGCACAAAATCTCCCCACATGTTGTTTTTAGACAAGACTAAAGCTAGTCTTTACCATACATCTGTCATTAAACTATGAGACTGCTGTTAGTGGGCTAGCCCATCTATGTTCCATGAAAGTGCACTATAAAGATGCTTTGGTTTTTTTTCCCACAATTGCTGCATCTTTTCTGTACTCAAGGAAGATTGCACTGGTTGTCCCCATTTATTACCTTGAAAGCATTTGTTCTCTACATGGCCAGTTTGTCTTGTCTACTTTGCTTTCCAGATTTCCACACATAGTGAAAAATGGTAACCCAGGAAAATACCCCAGAAGCAGGAGGAATAGGACAGGTTGGTACTTCTTTACTACAGTTTTTCTTTATACATTATATCATTATGGCTCTAATGTGTCCAGCAGTCAGAAGGCACAGTCAATTTTGTGTGGTAGGACAAGACTCCAGCATCCCACATATTTCCAGGGAATCTTTCACTATTCATCTGCAATGAATTTTGTGTTCTTTCCTCAAAGCGATCCTGTGTGCAATCTCCTACACTCTTGGGTGATGCCCCATTGAATAGGTTATTATGTAAAACCAAGCATCTCTTATTTTCTTTCTTCAGGATTATTAATGCCTCAGCTACAAATTCAGGTCCACAGAAGCTATTTACATCAAATATAAGAATTGGACTTCTAATTGTGAATTTCAGCCTCAATGAGAAAATGTAATTTGAATCACAAATGAACAATCAAGTTTACTGACACACCAAATCTTTGTTCTGACCATTTCTAATTCCTGATCTTAGATTTCTTCTCCTCAGCATAATGACTTCTTGAATGCTGTTCTTTTGTAGTTAGAGCTTCATAAAGAGTGCAGAAATTAATTTTATAAACTTGCAGCTTCCTGAGATCAGGTGCATGCCTCACCTGTCTCTCCATTCCTCAGCAGGGTATCAGTTAAGTTAAGTAATGGTTAGGCACATAAAGGAAATTATGATACACAAGATAACAGAGAGTAACAAAGCTGGGGAACACTAACGGGTGTCTACATTAAAACCTGGAAAAACTGGACTGTAAATAGCATAATCATGTACTCTCACATCAAATATAGGAGCCTAAATTCTCTTTCTTTCTTCATAAATCAAGTAACTAAAATGGATCTCAGTGTACCTGTTAAAAAAGACGTAGCATCAGATTTCAGTACAGATGCTCTATGCTTTAAGCTCTTTTTATAAGAATAACATCTATATTCAAAACATAAATCATGAAACTTTTAAATTGAGAGTTTCATTTTTCTGTTAATGAGCATGTCCAACTCCAGAGAACTTCAATACTGTAAATCAGGGCAAAATGTATCCCTTAAATAATTAATTACAAGTCACATTCATAATAAGTACTGTAATTTAAAGTTTGCTCTGCAGCTATTCCTTGTCAATCAATATCACACTTGCTCTGAAGAAACAGATATTGTGTTATTATTAATAAAAATGACTTGATACTGCTATTTTTTACATTGAAACATCACAGTTTAACAAAATCCCATAACAGGCAATAGCTTCAATTGGTTTTAGGTCTTTTTATTCCAACTGTGGAAAGACGAGGGGAAAAATTTCTTGTTCTGATACATAAATACTGCAACTGGGACGATTTATTCTGGGTTAAATGTAAACTTTTGACTGAAGTACAAATCTTCCATAGGATTTCAGCATGCAGATCTATGGTTTTAAACTAAGCAGAAATTATTTTGAGTGATGGCTCCTCTTAACATCAGGGGAGTGCTTACCTCTCTCCCTTTACTTTGTACATGGCAGGCCTCCAAAACTCCTACTGTTAAATCTGAATTAAGTAGCCTTAATATGTATGATATTTAACATTTTCAGAAGCTATGCATTAAATCTGTAGCCTGAAACTTCTAGTTAAGGAATAAACCCAACACTTCAGGGCTTTACATGCATTTCTTTAATTCCTCTTGCCAAGTGTTATGTTTCACTGAAAACTATAAAAGTTCACATCACCTGAATCTTTTTCTGCAAGATTAGTGGAGTAACATCTTAGTCTGAAAGTGATCATTTTCTTTCACAGCGTTTTATTCCCTGAACTCTTATGCTTGTATTAAATATGAAATAGGTATAATGAGTTTTAAATTTTAAAGACATTAAGTACCCTGAACAAGATGGTTAAGAATTGTAGAGCAACTTTGCCACTAAAAAGAGCTTAGCAAATCCAGTAAAGTACCACATTAGTTTTCTATATGCATGATTATATGTATTTACTATGTTATCGGTTTCTGAAAATGTATTCACTCATTCACATATCTCAATATGAATTTGCATTCATTTCTACAGCATTAGTTGGCAAACAAAACTACATGACCTAAACCTCTCAATAACAACTATCAATAATAAGGTGTTTATTGGTGCAGAGAAGGTATCAAGATACGTATAGTTGCACCTCATCTGCGAAAACTGACAATCTGTGATAATCTGGGTCAGTCCAGCACTTTACCTCCTTTACCCATAACCTCCTCCAGGCCTGATGTTTTTAGTGTCTGATAGACCTGAAACTACTACATCAATGCTTTACAATAGCTCATACTTCAGCTGGCATATCAGTGTCATATTGTTTCTGTTAATATCTCTCTTCTTGTCAGTGGCATTACCACTGCAGGAAAAAATAATAAGAAATAATACTTGGTATATATACACATGCTTATTAAAGCCTTTACAAAGTAAATGGTAATCTCAGAAACTGTACCTAAAATTGTGTCTATAATGTGATCTAAAGTAACTGTCATTTGTACAAGTATACCAAAGACAAAAAAAAAAAAAAAAAAAAAAAAAAGATTAGAAGAACTTTCTATTCTCCTTTAGATTAAAAAGGATGGAGAAGGGGAGACAAAAGTTAGGTGGACTGATGAAATCTTCTGTCCCATGGATCATTTTAAATGGATCAAACATACCCCAGAATGCTATAAAGGGGATAGAAACTACATTTTAATAGGGTCCAAAGGAAGGATGTTGAGTATTCCAAAAAATACCAAAGCAAAACATAAAACAAATAAAATAAAATCACAGTGTACAGAAACAGCAGAATAAATAAGACCTTGTAATCTGCGGGCTGCACCACTATTAGTGGCAGCTCAAAGGAAACGAAAAGTCACATTGCTGTCAAGTCTCCTATAAATAATCAACCTTTGATTTTAGTAGTGTGGTGGGTTGACCTTGGCTGGTCACCAGGTGTCCACCAAGCCACTCCATCACTCCCCCTCATCTACAGAACAGAAAAAAAATGTACAATGGAAAGCTCATGGGTCAAGATAAGGACAGGAAGATTACTTACCAATTACCATCACAGGCAAAGCAGACTCAACTTATGGAAATTATTTTAATTTACTGCCATTTAAACATAGTAGGGTAATTACAAGTAAGAACAAATCTAAAACCAACTTCCCTCCTCCCCTCTCTGCCTCTCAGGCTCAGCTTTACTCCCTATTTTATCTTCCTCCTCCCCTCCAGTAGTGCAGGGAGATGGGGAATGGGGGCTGCGGTCAGTTCATCACAGATTGTCTGTGCCACTCCTTCCTACTCAGGAGAAAAACTCCTTACACTCTTCTCCTGCTCCAGTGTGGGATCCCTCCAATGGGATACAGTCCTCTGGGAACTTCTCTTGAATGGATCCTTCCCTCAGGTTGCAGTTCTTCAAAAAAGTGCTCCATCTTGAGTCCTTACCATGGGGTGCAATTCTTCAGGAATTAACTAAATCCCATAGGATCACAGGTCCTGCCTGGAACTTACTCCAGCAAGGACTCTGCACAGGCTGCAGCTTCCTACAGAGCTTTCACTTGCTCTGGCACAGGCGGGACTGCAGTGTGGATACCTGCTCCACCACGGACCTCCACAGGCTGAAGGGGAATCTGTGCTCTTGTGCCTGAGGTCCCTCCTCTCCCACCTCATTCACTGATCTGTGGTTCTCTCACATACTATCCCTTCTCTCTCCAGGTGCTGCTGCACAGCATTTTTTACCCTTTCTTCAATCTTTTCATAGAGGTGCTCCTAATGTCCCTGAGTGGCTCCGATTCAGCCAGTGGCAGATCTCTCTTGGAGCCAGGTGAAACTGGCTTTGCCTGTCATGGGGGCAGCCTCCAGAATCTTCTCACAGAACCCATTCCCGCAAACCCATCCCCCCACTAGCAAACCTTTCCACCTAAACCCAATGTAAGAAGCTGCAAGGGTATCACATGATAATATAATATAGGAAATGGTGAAGATATGAAAACGTATTTCTGTGTTAAACTAAAGATCACTATATGAGTAAAATATTATGGTCCTTCCACAGTACAATTTATTGTACATTATACATTAGAAGGTGAACTTATGCTATTTCTCACTATTTACTTTTAAATAGGATTACAGCAGAGACCATACTACCTGCTATTCTCTCTGAGCAATACCTTAAGGCAAACTGGAAAAGCAAAATATTCTTGATGCTGAAGAATATCTTAATACCCATTTTCCATGTAGCTGCTGTCTTCCTAACAACATATTTCCAACAGTGAGAACACAGATAGCTTCCTGCAGAGTTTCTAATCTCAGGGCTATTTTGCAGAGCAGCCAGGGGGATGTGCTAGCGTAATAAGAAATCTGGTAACTACTGCCTAGAGATATAACACTTCATGTCTGCTCACTTTTCAAACTCTCTTGGCTTAAAACAGGGATCCTAGCTTGGCTCCTAAATCTTTCCTTCCCTAGATAGCAACACATTATTCTCACACCAGATAGCTTAACTTGCTGGCTGCCTACAGAAGCCCTGAGAGCCCTTTTAATTATATACAAAACTAACACACAAGGTCCATAAAACACTTCCAAGTCAGTCAAGACTGCTAACTACTTGGATGTGAAGTGAACATGCTTGTGTTTTGATTAAGTTGGTACTTCTGTTTACACTGCAAGTGAAGACAAAATATGCCAAAGATCGGGGGGACTGGTTGCACACTGGACCTCAAAGTTAGTGTCCCAGATTTGCTTCATTTGAATGACAACTCAGGGTTGTTATTTTGGGAAAAAAAAAATTAAATTATGTAAAGAAAGGATGCTATTTCAGTAGGATTTTCCCCACAATATATTTTTAAAAGTCTTCTTTTTGCTTGATATAATTTCCCTGTGGCATTGTGCCACCTCCACATAGCCATCCATAACTCTTCTCCTGCTTGAAACAATCTTCAACATGCCACTCTTGTTAATGACTGAGATACCCCCTGATGGTGCTTAACATTTAATAGTGGTAGAACTCCACGTTTGCCCAAACAACCTTTTCCATTTACCTTACCTCAAAGGCGTTCTAATTTTTCTTCAGAGACAGAAATCCTTTAAGCCCATTGTATCCTTAGGCTACAAATTTACTGAGATTTAGGTTTCCAATAAGAGCTCCAAGATGAATGCCACCTTCTCATTTATGAATCAATTTTTGCCCATCGGCTTTTCAGTGTTATTACTTTTTATTTTATTTTACACTCAAAGGAGAGAACCGAAGGAACGCATACATATGTACGCACACAAGGGATAAGGGAGGAAGGAGGAAAAAATTAAATCAGAACCAAATAAAACAAATGGTATTTTCCTCAAAATATTATGAATACAGAAATGTCAAAAACTGTGTAGCCACAGATATAGTAACATTTTTGTCTTCAGGACTCTTGTTTTGATCATTAGCACTCACCACAAAGGCAGGCACGCTATTTCTGAGTGTCATGAGATATGTTTTTATATAACAGTTTTCAGCAGTTAAAGAAGCACTTTTCCTTTCTTGCACCACAATTCAACTTATGCTATCATCTGTCTTCAGTGGTTAGCATGTGTTTGTTCTCAATAAAGACAATATGGTATCTTGGAAAATTCTGTAAAGGAGTAGCACATAAAAAAGCTTTACTTGCCTAAACTAACTAAAAATCCAGTGCAATTCATTTGGAGCTAAATTTCAAACAGGTGAAGCAATAAACTGACTGGTTTAAAAAACTCAGTTGCAAGAATCATAATTTTCAAATCAGTGACTTGTAAATTCTGATTTATTCAATTATGCTTTGTCTGAAATGAATGTTGAAGTTCATGTAAAACACAATACAATGCACAATTCTAATTGGGGAATTATGTGTTTATGGTCATGTATCAAGTCTAGGTAAACTGTAATCCCATTTTAACTGCTTTCTGTGAGTCAGATACGATCTTTGCTCTGTGGTTTAGAGGAATTTGAGGAATACAATGAAAATTTGAGGAATACAATGAAAATCAAAAACTGGAATCAATCTTCTGTCAGAAATTAGCCTGCCATGGTAGAACTCTTTTATACTTCAGAAACATTCCCTGTAAAATAAGAACTGCCTTGCTAACCAGGCAACATGTTTTCCAAATCCCGATGGTACTAGCTAATTAGAATTTTATCTGCATTTATGACAGCTGTTATATTACATTTAGTTACATTACTATATCATAAGCAATTATTTAAAAACAAGAACAGATTCATTTGATGGGAAGGGAGGTATCTTCGGGATTCATAGTTTATCTATAAAGCTAAATAAACTGAGCAGAATCTTTCTGCAAGTAGGACATTTTGAAATCCACCTCTGAAGATTCTTTTGAACAAACAGCAAGCATCATCCAGTATAGCTACACTGTGATAGCAATGAAAACAACTGGAGCTCAGTATTATCTACATGACTGCTTAAAGGACACTCCTGATCAATGTGTGAATTAGGCCCCAGAGACCCTGCATGACCATTGAGACACTGGCCCATGGGATGTACTGTAATCAGTCAAGCCTCTATTTTAACACCACAGAACTTGACATGCTGACCAATTTTTTCCATTTATGTCTTGCTCACTACTAGGGGTTTTTTCACTGCTGTATTCTATGTCTGGATTTCCCATTGCACAGGCAGGTGGAAGTGATGTAAGTAATTGTGGGTTTACACTACTAATTATTCCTTGTAGCCAGATTAGGAATAAAGGTGAAAAATAATTCAAGAAAAACAAAATAAAGCAAATCAGAATGTGTCCAGAGTGTTGTTGCTTGCACTTGGAGAACAGGTCTTGCATACCAAACATCAAGAAAAGCCTTTTTCAAAGGTTATCTGAACACATGTTAAATAGTTGACTACTCAGCCAAGTGAAAAATAGATCCAAAGGATGAAATAATAAAGCATCAGGGACAAAAGATCCACACACTATTTAGCAGAGAATGAAGCTTTCTATAATGGAAACATAAGCAGAGACTCTTACAGTACTTTGAAAAGAAGATTGCAAGCAAAGCCTTGTGAAACATCAATGTATTCTGTGACAGCTGTTTACAGGTTTTCCTTTTAAGCTGTTCACAGTTGTATGTCAGAGAAGTAATTTTAGGGAAAAAAAATAGAGATCTGAATGCTTTTCCAGATATGGGCATGCAATAAAAATACATTCACCTGAAAAAAAATGATAATGGTATTTTTTGGGTTAAAAAAAGATTTGTGTAGTGCAAATTGAAAGACTAACTGCTGAGTTTTCTAAAATGCATTTTTCAGGTTTAGTTATCCATTATTTAATACTCAAAATTCATTTTCATAGTTTCTGGATGAGCCATTCAGAATGGCAATGTATTATATTTCAGAAGGAATGGAGGGATACAGAACAAAATACAAAATACCTACAATGTCTCCTGATCCACTTTAAAAAATAAAATCTGTAAGTAAGGAAATCCAACATTATTTGTTATGATAAAGCAAGGAAATTAAATTCTTACAGTACTGCATTTAAGACAAAGCTAGATTCAATTTGAAAAGGGGCACTGCTTCAGACAGCATTTGGCTTCTTATGCGTTTATGACAGTAATGAAGGATTTTATTTATACTTGCTGTTTTATAAGAACTAAAGGGAAAATATGATTTAAGGAATTAATATTATTATTTCAAAGCATTCGTATTATGCTATATCACTGTGTAAAGCAGTCTTCAAAAACTCTGGGTAGCGGTGTAAATGAGGTGAGTGATAGCACAGCACGGCACCTGTAAGAGCTCCTGTTGCACAAAATGGATTGGCAAATTTTGTGGTTTTTCTTCCAAGGCTCCCTTTTACTTATATAGAAAACAAACCCTTATATTATGGAAGTGTTTTATTTGAATGGTATGTTTGCAACCCCTGTAAGGAGCTGAAATAGCAAACTGACTTAGATTCTCTACAGCTCTTTCATGGGAGAAAAGAGGAAAACAATCCACGTGCAATAGTTCCTAGTTTCTTGCTGCTACCTCTCCCTGCTGACCATAATATAGACGAGACACAGCTTATTATCTTTGGCTTTATGACTACAATAATATTCTCTTGCCACTAAGGAAGCTTGCCTTCCTGGGCGGGAAACACAGAACAGTACAGCTATTTTAGGAGAAAGCTTGCTGTTCTGCAAAGGAAGATTTTGTTCAGAAGCAAAGGCTTGAACAAAAGAGGGGGGGAAACAGTACCTCTTTCAGAATAAGTCTTGCTCTGAAATCTTATACTTCTGAAAGTTGCCTCAGTGACATGACAGAATCCTCTGAAATGCAAATATATATACATTCAAAACATCATTAGTTTCTCAAAATTTCATTAGGTATAATCAAGAAGAGTTATGACACCTTCTGCCACAATTCCTCACATATGAGTGTATGGTAATGTCACAGAGTTAGTATCTGACAAATTTCTCTTATAGGTAAGCATGGCCTAAATAACTAGAGAAGATAAAACTAGAGAAGATTCAGGAAGATAAAACAGAAGCTGAGACACTGAAAATCTAGAAAGTAAAAAGGTATAGGATTGATTAAAATCTGGCCATAATGTTTTAACTGGTAAAAAACTGAATAATATTTTTCTCTAAAGTCCGAGGCTACTCTCCTAGGTAACTGGTTTAAACTACCACTTGTGGTGTGTTGGCCTTGCCTTGATATTAAACGCCCAACCAGGCCCTCTCTTACTGCTTCTCCTTAGCAGGACAGGAGAGAAAGTAAGATAAAAACACTTTTGAGTTGAGACTGAGATGAGAATAATGATTAACAATTGCCACCATGTGCAAAAGGGGTGATACTTTGAGAAAATAAAATTTGTTGCAAATTAAATTAGAGCTGAGTGGCGAGAAGCAAAGAAAAGAGAAACAAAAGCTACACTTTATACTCACTCACCCCTTTTTGAGGCTCAACTTCAGTCTCTCATTCCTGACTTGTGAATATACTTGCTCTGGTGACTCCTTCTCCAGAAATGCAGAGCAGTCTCTGCTCTGAATCCTGGAACATCTCATTTCCCTCCTTCACTGACCTGGGAGTTGGTAGCAGAGTTTCTCCTATTTTTCCTCACTTCGTACTGCCAGACAGTGTTTTTTACTGCAGGTGGTGTGTTTTAACCTTAAGCATATTTTCTGCAAGATGCCACCTCCTTGGTGGCAGGGCTCAGCTGTGCCCTGAGGTGGGTGCTCTGGAGAGAGGTGGAACCAGCTGTGCCCAGCATGGGGCAGCCACAGCTGCTCCTCACAGTGGTCACCCTGCAGCCCCCACCACCAGCGCTAGGGCACCTGCACCTAATTCTTACCTGTATAATCCTGGAAACCCACATCCAAAATACATAAGTAATGAAGAATAAAAAGGAGGTGAGCAATAAAAAATATTAGGTGAAGAAGGTTGAAATGTATGAGCATTAAGCAAAATAAAACTGCAGGCTTGTTTTGCTGCATAGAGCTGGCCCGTGTAATGGGGAAGAGACTCTTTCTATATAGTTGAAGAGAATTTTCATTTATTGTTCCAATTGTCAAGATTAAATGTGAAAAATGAAATATTTATCTTTTTAAAATCAAGTTGAAACACTTGAGCCAGAGAGGTTAAAACAAGTTCATGAAACAATCACACAAACAATTTAAGGCCATGATTTATTTAGCAGGTTCAGAGTGATAATGAGCAAAACCGCTAATCAGTGCCCACAGATATTAAATAATAAATTCAATAGGTCGAAATGGGTATTTGTAGAGCAGCAAATGTTAGTCTAATGATTGAATTAATCTTCATGCAGAGAAATTATTGCATGCCAAATTTGTTTACCACATAACATGCTAATGATGATAAAACTGGTGGGTCTTCTTTACCCTTACAAATTAAGTGCTACTTGGGAAAAGTTGAAAGGGCATCAAGTGGCAAAGTTTTGTAAGAGTCACATGAAAAGATTGAGCAAACAAGAGACAGTAAGAGATAAGGTACTTGTTCTGTATTGCACTTTGAATGGCTGAATATAAATTACTGGATTAGTACAGTTTATCAAAGAACCTATTTTGTAAAACAGATCTAGAAATAAGCATGGGCTTCATAATTAGCCGATCATTCTGGTGCTTCCTAAACCCACTTTTGTTGGCTAAGGAGGAAAATCTGAGTAAATCTGTGCACAAAGGCTGGAAGTTCAGACCTCTATGCTAATTAATGTGGTTGCTTTTTGGGCTTTTTTCTGATCATCAAAGGTGCTTACAATGATAATTAAGGACAATTTTTGTCAAATGTCTTGCCTAAAAAGAACCTTGGATAAACAAACAGACAGACAAATGAAAAAAAACTACTAACAATGAAAACCGTTGCTTTTTTCTCCTTTAAAATTATTCAGTATCTATTATGAGGTACAACCAACTGTTACAGTAGAAAGTGCTATTTTCAAATTGCTCACAGTTTGGAATTTTGATGCACAGATGAATGGCCCAGTTTAACAAACCTTTCACAAGGCAGATTATCAGCAAAGCTGACTCTCAACTACAGAAAGAAGTTTATTTCCAATTATTTATTGAGGGGGTGGCTATATGTTAGTTTGCTGTAGGTATTTTGTTTTATATATTTTTTAACTGGACATTTCTCAGCTATTTTGAACTGAGACTTTGCTGAAGTATCATCCAGAGACATACACTTGGCTACACTGATCGACCCTTTTTGACCGTGACAGGCCAATTCAAATGATCAAAACTGTTGAATACACTCCATCAAAACAAAACTAGGGCTATTGAGGTAGGCGCTATACCTCTTTAACGTCACTTATGTGTTCCAGTGAAAAATAGATTTGAATTTTTTCATTGAGTAAAATAATTTAAATTATTAAATGAAATTAAATTATTATTGGTGAAAGGCCTAGGAAATAAGTCCTGCGAGGAGTGGCTGAGGGATCTGAGGCTGTTTTACCTGGAGAAGAGGAGTCTTAGGAAAGACCTTACTACTCTCTACAACTGGAGGCTATAGCCAGATGGGGGTCAATCTCTTCTTCCAGTGACTGAACAATACCACACTGTTCTGATCTGCACCAGGGGAGGTTTAGGCTGGACATTAGGAAGAAAAGAGTCATTGACAGAAAGAGTGATTGGGCACCAGAATGGTCTATACAGGGAGGTGGTGGAGTCACCATCCCTGGAGGTGTTCAAGAAGAAACTGGACGTGGCCCTCAGTGTCATGGTTTAGTTGACATGGTGGTCAGTCATAGGTTGGACTCGATTACTTTCTTTTCTAATCTGATTGATGTTTTGATTCTCTAAAATGATCTAATTATTTAATCTGGCTAAGGTGCAAGATTTGCTAAATTTTCTTGAGAAAAAACCAAACGCACACAACAAAACATTGCTTTATCATCTTTTTCCTTAGACTAAATACACTATTCTATGCCTGACTTGTTAAGGAGATTCATATGTGTATCACATATTTTGATTGCACATGCAATACTGAATGGAATGTATAGGACTTCTAAAAATTTGAGGAAGTAATACTGCATATGACATAAAAAAGAAAACAAAACCACCAAATCCCTGTTGCTAGCAGGAATGTAGCAATACTCAATACCTTTCAGAGATGAGTTTTAAGTGCTCTCAAATATTACAACAGGCACTGCAACAGTTTACCATCACTGGCTAGTCCAGACATACTACTCCAATTTCATAGCCTCAGCCTAGTTATACAAATTTTGATGGGCAACCAGATAAAAAAGTAGAAGACTGCTGTCAGTGTACTGCCAGATTTGTGTGATGCCATATTACTTGTGGCAGAATACAACACTGAGTAGGCTGGCATCTTGTAATAGGCAAACATTTGACAAGACCAAAAAGGAAGGAGGCTGAATTAAGCAATATGGCACTCATCTTTTCCCCTGGTTAAGCACTCTCTTTCTCAATTTGGGTTGTTTTCCAGATTGTTCTGGAACTTCACAGTCTTCTGAGGACAGGCGTTCTTTCGTTCAAGTTTGCTCAGTTGACAGAATGATTCATGGACATTTTTGAGCCATAAATAAAAGAGCTTTCTAAATTTTAGCAGCACAGAGCTGTTCTAACATGTTTCAATGTACATGGAAGCATTACCTATAGCGATGTCAGTCGCACAGCTCTCAACTTTTTCATTCACAATGCCCATGCTGTCATGCATAATCTATCCAGCTGGCAGTTTACCTGACACCTTCCAAGCCATTCTTTTCTCTGCTGCCCCAATGACACTCATCTAATTTCTCTCCTTTTCTCTCCCTATACTCATGAAACAGAGTAGGCAATATCAGCAGTCACTTCTGGACATGATCAACTGGGAAAGGCATTTCATCTTGTCACCAACCTAAACATATGGAATTCTAAACAAAGGACATGGGATATGAAAAGACATTAACATACAGTGCTACCAGAATTTATCCTTTCAAAATTAATAAATTAATAAATACATACAACAATTGAATTAGATTAAACAGAATAGTAGAATATACTTTTTGTCAAACAAGCAAGCAAGGGAGTAATACACACAAAAGGACACAGAAAATACTCCTCTGAAAATGAAAGACTGTGGACCATGAGTCTCTTTTGTACTAAAATATCTTCCAAAGCATTAAATTGCTTATTCTTAAGTGATTCTTTAAATTTTATTGTGCTCTTATGAGGATTTTTTTTTAATTATTCATGCATGTTCTTGTGAATGACTCTTTAGCCCAAAAGAAAATAAAGCATGTAAAGAAACTTTTTTTTTTTTTTAACAGCAAAGTACTTTATTAGAAGGCATAACTCATAGGCTATGGATTGAAGTGTGAATAGTGTTCAATTTGGGTTAAAAAAATCATAGAATCATAAAACCATATAACAGAATATTCTAAGTTGGAGGGAACTCACAAGGATCATTCAAGTCCAAATCCTGTCCCTGCACATGACAATTCCAAGAGTCACAACATGTCCTTGAGAGCATTGTCCAAATGATTTTTGAACTCAGACAGGCTTGATGCTGTGACGACTTTCCTGAGGTCTCTGTTCTAGCTTTATGCCATTTGAGTCCTGTTACTGGTCAAAAGAGTGACAAGATTGGTACCTGCCCCTCTGCTTCTGCTCATGAATTGTAACTGCAGTGAGGTCTCCCCTCAGTCTCCTCCAGGCAGAACAGACCAAGTGACCTCAGCCACTTCTCAAATGAGGAATTTCCCTGTAGACACTTCTCCATCTTCATGTCCCTAAAGAGACTATTTTAGTTAGATTTCTCAAATATGAACTGGGTGGCCGTCCTATGCCTAACACAGTTGTCCAGATATGCAGAAATAGAACATGTGAGCATAGCTAGAATTTCTTTAAAATGTGGCCCTGAGAGTCTGGTAAGACTGCAGAGAGTATTAACAGAACATAACCACTGATGAATCAGCTTATTTTCAATGATGTTTATGTTTAAAATCAGTCATGCTGTTTCTTTAAATGCTGAAGGGAAGTTGGGTAGACAAAGGTCAGTATCATTAACATCTAGATTGTCTGAATATCTCTGTACCCTAGTGGAAAGTGTTATATCTATGCATGTCTGTATGCATAGATATGCATATATTTATCTATTACAGCTGTCACAGTGACCTATATTCATCTATAACATATGTTACATATTCTCAGTATTCTGCAAAATGTATAATTAATATGTCTCCAAACAGTGTAGCTGCTCATGCAAGAGGGATTCATATTACTAAGTGCCTATTTACATCTGGAAATATATGGTTTCCATTCATAATGAAGTAATAATGAAGGACAAGTATGTGTACTATATGAAAAATTAATCAATATTAAGACCTGGAGTAATGGCACAAAGAAACTATCTTATACAATTCCTTTCATTTCTTATGAAAATAAATATATGAACTGTGAAACTATAATTCAAACAACTAATCCATTGTGGTGTGGATGATTATTTTTAAATCATTTAGTTTCTCTTCTGAATGATCCATGGAATCTGCACTTAAATCAGCTGAAAAGGGCAGCAGGGCAGGGAAATTTTTGATTACACTTTTAATTTCACAAACTAACCTACAAATGACTTTAAAATTGCTGGTAACACTACGGTATTACTAACCACCTACACATTTTTATTGAAAGAGTGTAGCTACAATCCATTAGTTAATGACTATGCTGAGCTTGCCAGATCACATTCACACTCCTAGCAACTGTAAGTGCCAGGGTTTCAAGGGCCTTGGAATAACACCACCAATTAAAACCAGCCTCTTTTGTTAAATTTTAGAAAAACCAAAACATTTATAAAAAGAAGAAAACCCCAAAACACTAAAATTGTATTGGCTTCTCTACTGAAAATGAAATCAATTTTGTATGCCTTGACTATGTTACAGTGTAAGTCTTTGGAAATATTGAAATATGCTCCTGTATATTTCAAGTACATTTTAAATAGCAATGACTTAATGTGCTTTTACTAATAAATTTCTTTCCCTTAAATTCAGTAATTGGCTACTGCTCTTTAACGAAAAAATATTTTTTAATATTTAGTAAAAGTTAAACATCAAAACTGGTCAATTACTCCATCACACTCGCTTGTCAATCATATATATATTTTACAGAAGAAAAAATGAAGGATGTGTAAAGTGATAAACATCACACCATTAGGCTCTTGGATTATAAAATATGCAATTATTATGAAGTTGAGAAGGTTTTTGCTTTTTCCTAGTTATTTTAGATGAATGAATCATTTATAACTGATGTTTTTGCTTGATATGTGTATGTCTTCAATAGTTATCGCCATGACACTATTTAACAAATGCAGATATGGAATAGAATAGTTCAGTACAGTAAAGTAAAATAATTAAGTTATTCAATCTTTCTCAATGAACTTAAACACATTTTTTAGATCTTGAAGACAGATCTTATCTAAAAGACTAGTGGAGCATATCACCAAAGAGCAAAAAGAATCCTTCCCCTACATAGCAGACACATAGAATTTAATTTCAAGTTTTGTATTGAAAATGACATTTTTGTGTGGTTTTCAGAGTGAAGAACTCAAAAAACACCATGCATATGCTGGGAATATTTGACCCCGAAGTACTTAGATGACAGTTCAATAATGCAGATTTGTTTAAAATAATAGGTGAGTTGTTTCGCGTAGCTAGAAATATATCTTACTAAATAGCAAGATAACATTAACTTGCAGGAGTGTACTTCTGACATTAATCTCCTAATCACCTCTACTTGACATACTTGTGAAGAACTCTTGGAGTACAAGGATGGGATTCCCTTGGAATGGAATGAAACAAATTCAGTAATGAATGGGCATTCAGCCCATGGTCCACAAAAGTCGACGCTGCCATGGAAGTACCCACAGTAACCTCTGTGCTCTCAGCACCAGTTCTGGATCTTCACATCCAGATCTGTTCCTACTGTGCTGTGTGATACTTCATTGTGGAGCTACAAACTCAGATAAAGGTACAAAATAAATATATATAGGTATACACAAGAAAATGCTTTTCTACCTTCTCACAACGGTGTCTAGATGTTACTAAATAATTTTTTGTGAGTTTTTTGGTTGATTTTTTTTGTTTGTTTGTTGGTAGTTTTTGCTTGTTTGTTTTTTAGTGGTGGGTTTTGTGCTGATGTAGCATAGAATTTCTATTGAAAACTTTTTGCCAAAGCTGCAAAATTTTCAAACTGTCCTGAATAGTTAAAGATTTATTTATGTCTTTACCTATATTTTATTTCAAGATGGGAACAAACTCCAAAGTTTTTAAATGTTTTGGAAAAAGTTTTTAATATATTTTCCTTTCCTTGCCACCAGTAATTATGTCCTAAATTTAGTTGCTTATGTTGCTACCATGTCTAGATGGATTCTCGGTAGCACACAGGCCTCCACCTTGCAACCACAGATTAAAGACATTTAAAATGCAATGCACAGTCAAAAAAAGGTAAGTATTCTACTCTTATTTTCCTTTTCCCCACTTATCTTAACATGTATTTACCTGGATTAGTATGAAAGGGGATAAAGCTTTACACTAAGAAATTATTCAACTCTTATTCCTATTTCTAGAATGTTTACTTTCATGGCTTTTAGACTGCAAATATAATTCCTTATTTTTTTCCCCATCTACTTAATTCATCTTTCCTCCCTCTTCTCCTCCTGTTAAAGACAAACAGAGCAAATGTATGTACAAAACCACAAAATATTCCTTGCAAAGGCAATTATTTCAAAGAAAACAGAATATTCATTATCTACATAGTATAATTTTCAAATTTTATTCAGAGAACCTCCCTTCTTATGCATGGATTTCTCCTTAAAAAAAAAAATGCAAAAAAAAAAAAAACCACCCCAAAAACCCAAACATAAAATCTGAGAAAATGGAAAAGATAAATTCATAACATAAGCATAATAAAATTAATAAAATGAACATCTACTTTAGGGACAAGTCTAGGTCAAACCTGAAGACACTTTTGCATAAGATTATTTCTTAAGATAGCACACTTTTTCTTCCAAAAGATTAGATTTCCTTCCCAGAAAGTGAAGCTTTCTAAGATATTTGCTTTAAGGAAGGAACTCCTGGATTCGAATGTATCATACATATATTCTCTAAGAGACCATCAAAAGGCATCGTCTGCACTTCAAGACATGCTAATTTTCAAAATGACATGAGACTTATACTTCCCTGTCAATATTTGGTGATTGTTTGGAGGAAGGAAAACTGATTAGAGAACAGAAATTATTTTACTTTTAGAAATCCTTCCTTAGAATTGTGCTTTTAAAAGGTATGATGTTTTCATTTCAGTTATACCAAAAAAAAAAAAAAAAAAAAAAAAAGAAAAAGAAGGGATGGAACTGGTATTTTTATTTAATTAGCACTGTAAAAATGAGGCATAAAAATTAACAATGCCCTTCTCCTTTGAAAAATGTTATGTGTAGATAGATAAGAAAAACTGATAAATCCTCCAAAACATATGAATATTCCCTTAGCAACAAGAACAGCTGAGATTCATCTCACACAAAAGGTTGGATTTGTGGGAATCAACTAAATTTAGGTGTCTGAGCTTCCCCTATACACAATGTCAATCCCATCAATATAGTTTGGAAAACTATGCCTCTCACATTAGATGCATCTACTACACATTCATCAAACACAACTGTCTGGGTGTCTAGTCTCAATTATGATAATTTAGGTCTCCACTGACAACACCTGGATCTCAGACTCTCAGATTCACATCTATCTCCAACTCACATCTGAATGAGTCACAGATGCATCACAAGGTTACACACATGGCACCTGCACTCACAGCTTTTTGAATAAATCTCAACCTAAACCTAGCTTCTACTGTCTAACCATCAGTAATGCCAGGTAAGAAATATCCTGGGGTACCCAAGCTGTTCAGACGTGGATGTCAAACAGGAAAGAAAGGAGTGCAATTAACAAGAAGTAGGTATTCAACCAAATGCTGATGTATAACAAGTTTCTGAATCCTATGCATATATTTTGCAGAGCTAAATCCAATCCAAAAGGTCTTTGTGTGAATTTTGTGTTTGAGCTCCTATTACACTCAACAGAAATATGGTGAATGGACTCTAGAGTGAAATGTAACAAACTTTGTATAAGTTCCTAGTTTAAATGAAAGTTTCTGTGCTCAGTAAATTAAAAAGGGAACTTAGACACTTTGGATAAATATTTAGATTTCTTCATGTAAGCATCCAAATTCAGGGTATCTAATATGAAGCTGAGTTCATCATTAATTTCTAGAACTAACAGGGGTATTACTTGATTACTTTCTACAGCCTTCATTCATAACCTATGGTGTGATAAAGGCATTATTTTACAAGATTTACTTGATCCATTTCAGGTTTTACCTCCGGGGCTAAACCAGAGAAGCAATGAGTAACCTGGACTGTACACATTTGTGTTGATTTGTGTACTGTGTATAATACTACACCAGATATCTTACCATAAATTTACAAGTTAATACTTGATTTACCTTAGAGAATACAGGTTTTTCTTTTCTTTTTTTAGTTCACATCTGCATTGCACAATCTATGCATGACAAATTTAATAATTTATAGGATTTCAGAATCATAGAATGGTTAACTTGGAAGGGAAATCCGGTGAGGGTTTAGTCACACCTCCCTGCCCAGGTCAGGAAGTTACCACGACTCAGTTGGAGAAATGTCTTTTTTGATTTCCAAAATATCCATGAAGATTCCACAATCTCTCTGGGAAAATTGATGCAGACTTCTATTGTTCCAATAGCAAGAAAATGTGGTGGTTCTTTTTTTCCTTATGTTTAAAGAAAATGTCTCTCTATTTCAGTTTGTGCCCAGTTGTCCCATTCTTTGATTTGGTACCTACTGAGAAAAGTCTGTCTCTCTCTCTGCTCTCCTTCCTGCACCACATCAGGTATTTGCACACATTAATTAGATCCTTGCTAAGCCTTTCACCTCTCCAGGATGAACAGTCACAGTTCTCTCAGCACCTCCCCATGTGACAGATGCTCTAATACCTTAATAATCTTTGTGGCCTTTTTCTGGACTCAGTCCATATTTCCATTTTCCTTCCACACTGGAAAAGCCAGCACCGGATTTGGCACTTCAGTTGTGTCTCACCAGTGAGGAGTAGAGAGGAAGGAACTTTCCCAACAGCTTGCTGGCAGCACTTTTTCTGTTCCAGTTCAGGAGACTGATTTCTTTTCTTCAAGGGTGTCTTTCTGGCTCATGGCTGATTTGCTATCCACCAGGACTCCCAGTTCTCTCACTGCAAAGCTGTTTTCTAGTTGTCAGGCCCAGGACTGTGTGGGTGCAATGAGCTTATTCTTCCTCATTGTTTTATAAGTTATTCCTCTCATTGCAGCCATCAACAATTCTAATTCTACTTCAAATTTGTAAACATTTAAAGGCTGAAATTAACAATGCCATGCTGAATTCAACACTTTATTCTCAAAAATATAATCTTTCTTTTTGTCAACTTGCCTCTGGGAATAGGAGTTGCACTACTAAGACTCTATTAGTAAAAGAACATGTACCATTGGTAAATTAATTGTAATTTCAAGGTAACAAGGAGTCACAGCTGTCACAACAGTAACTTCCTATTGTTGTGATTGAAGTCACAACACTAACTTCCACTGAATTTCAGAAACAGCAACCTCAAAAAAATCAAACAAATATTTCTACCATAATCACACTATCACACTTTTAAAAGGTGAATTGTGTCAAACACAGTTAGGTGTTAGATCACCTAGAACGCTAAAAAAAAATCTTTCAAATACATTTCATGATGATTAAAGATATATGTGTTCAGCCATGCTTTTGACTTTAATTTCCCATGGAAGATCTTTAAATAGTAGAAAAATCTTGTTTAAAAAGTATTGTTAAACATCATGTTCATGATGAAAAAAACCCCCACTCAGATCAAAACAATGACTGATAAAGAAAAAGAAAAATATTTTAAAACTGTGAAATTTAGAAGACTTATGTTTTATTTTTCTTATTCTGAAAATATATATATATATATATATATATATATATATATATATATATATATATATATTACTGGACAGACATTGTACCAGTATTAAAATACTACAGATTCAAGAAGACTTGAGCACTGCATTTGAACTATGGACACCAAAAACCTCTTTTATCAAATAAAAGCCTGATTCAGTTGAAGTCAGTAAGCACTGTAGTACTATTTCCTCTGTCACTGGAGATCATTAAATGAAGAAATCATTCTGTAACATATGCTGTAGATACCAGCAGAAAACACATGCTTTTTTTAGGTTATTGGCTAGGATTTCTGATTTGTATTGTGCAGGATGCTGTACTAGTCAAAAAAGTCCCTTGGGCCTCAAAACATACTTGCACTTCTGGAAGTCAGGTTTCACATTGACAAAGGGTGGTACAGTCACACAGGCAAGAGGTAGAAACTGAAAAGAAATGCTTTCAGACTGAGAATACAACACGAGCTTTAATATTCTGGTGAGTTAACCTTAGCTGCTGCCAGGTGCTCACCAAGCTGCTCTATCACTCCCCCTTCTCAGCAAGATGGGAAGAAAATGAGATGAAAAAGCTCATGGGTTGAGATAAGGACAGGGAGATCACTCACTGGTTACCATCACTGGCAGAACTGACTCAGCCTGGGGAAGATAAATTTAATTTATCGTCAATAAAAACTGGAGTAGGATTGTGAGAAACAAGAAAAACAAAACTAAATACACCTTTCCCGTTACCCAACCCATCCTTCTTCCCAGGATCAAATTCATTTGATGCCACTAATTGGTGTTAAGGGATATGAAAAGGAGTTGCAGTCAGCAAGTAAAACTTTGTATCTGCTGCTCCTTCCTCATCATACTCTTACTCCGGCCATCATGGGGTCCTTTCCCAGCAACACATGGGTCCCTTCCACAGTGTGTGAGCTTCCAAGACAGGACTGCTCCAGAGGGGGCTCCCCGGGGGCCACAGCTCCTGCATGTGCCCTTTATGGACTGCGACTTCCTTCAGGGAGGGCATGCCTACCTGTTTCAGGGTGGGCTCCTCCGCAGGCTGCTGGGGGCACCGCCTTCCCCACAAGCTGAGAGAGAAGCTATTTGCTGTCTGAAGCATGCTCTCTACCTCCTTCGTCACGGACCTTAGTGTCTACAGGTTTGTTTCTCTCACATTTTTCTTACTCCTTCCCCCCAGATGCTGTGCAGCTTTGGGCAGCAATGAATCTGTTTTAGAGCCACTGAGAATTGGCTCTGTCAAACACGGGGGGCAGCCTCTGGTGTCTTCTCAAAGAGACACTGTCTGCAGCCCCCATCCACAACCTTGCCATGTAAATCCATATAAAACAAGTAATCAAACACCAGTGGAAATAAATCACTGGACTATTTTATCACTGGAATATTTTGAAACCTCAGTTTGATTTAAGGGAAGTTGTGTGAAACACTAAGCATTGTGCTATAGTAGAGGTTTGACTGGATAATGGAGTCACTTTGAAACCTAAAAAAGTCTGTGACTGTCTGCAATAGATCTGGGCTTGCTGTGATATGAAGAAAAGCCTTGTGAGCAGAAAATACTTACAGGAGAAAAATTACTCTTAATTCCTTAAGTCCCTTGTTTTAACCTGGCAAAAGCATCTGAGGTTTTAAACTCTCCTTGGTATCATCAGTGACAGCAGACAAAGGCACCAACTTTCATCTCATGTGGAAGCTTCCCCTCCCTTTAATCCTCTAACCTTTGTCATAGTCCCCTGCCCCATGTGGCCTTTTCATCTAACTGCTGAGGACCTGCAAGTGCTCTTCTCAGGCAGCAGCAGCTAGGAAGTTTTGGAAAGTTATCTGTTCCTCTTGGAGAAGCAATGAGACTAGTTCCCCTCCTACAGCTCATTCAATGGTTATGGCCTCCTGATTTACACTCCAATTAGCATTGGTGTGCAGAGCAAGAGAGAGTAGAATAGGAACAGATGTAGCACAGTGGCTTTTCTGAACCAAGACAATTTTTAAATCCTCACTGCAATGAGGCATCAAAGAGATGTAAAGAGATAGCAATCTTCTAATGCCTCTCAGATTTTATTTATCTTTTTAAAGTCATAAGTGCATGGGCTAAGATTGAATTCAGGCTTCAGACTATTTTATAGCTCTTCTGTAGGCTAATTCACCAACCTGACTCCAGTTTTTCTTACTCCTGCTTGCCTGTAGCTAAATGTGACAGTGTTAGATTCTGTGTGAGGTATGAACTCGTGTTTAATGAAATGGAGGATGTGACTCAAAGGCAAATGTTCCTATTTTAGTTCTCATAGTCTCATATTATGAAAACACAGGAATAACTATGGATGGCAAATTATCTAGATCTAGGTATTAATACAGTAGCACATCTTTCTACACCTTAGGCTGTTTAGCTATGGACCACTCCAGTATTGCCAAAGAAGAAACTTTGGAGGCAGCAAAATGAAAGAGAGGATTAAGCAGAGGGTATGCCCTCAAGGTTAAACCATCATCACCCACTGGGTGTAATGATAGTGATACTGTAAAACCAAAGCTCTTTGCAGCAGAGGCTTAGCTTCTCCACATGGGACACTATCGTATGACCAAGTGTAATACAAGGCAGTCTTGCCATTACCCTGAACTTTAATCATAATTAAGCCACTGCCGCAGAGATATTCCTACTTATTACTGGAATTAGAGTACCATTTAACACCCCTGACATTACTTGACTAAACTGCCATAGTAATAGGTTTATTAAAAAATGTGAACTCAGGTATTTATCAGCCAAATTTAACCACACAGTTTTTATTGCACTGGAAATAAAAAAGCTATCCACAAACATTATTACTGAAAGACAGCATTATAACATTACTTCCAAGAATATGGAATTGCATTGGAAGTAACATAGGACAAAATAGAATGTTCTATTTAATTTTGCTAAATAAAAACGTGATCTTGAAACTAGTGTGTGTGTTACAATTTTTGCTACAGCTACATGTTTTTTATGAAGCTATTACTTTGTTGATATATATTGATACTACTCATTAATGAGGTGTAGAAATTAGGCAAACATTTACTTAGCTTTGTAAACATGTATCAGAAGACATAAATATTATATTTCTGTCTGGTTTAAAACTGTTGGAATTATTGCATAGATTCATCCACAGTGTGCAGTAGGCTTTCTCCCTAGAGCAGTTCTAACACTCCACTAAATATATGCTATTCCTCTTTATCTCTTTGAAGAAAAATGAATCACATCCACAGCTTGCAGCTATCAAAATGTGATTTATCAAGCATTTTCATGAAAATGCATTTTTCTCCTTCCTCACACTAGGAGGCACATTTTTACTTTGTACAGTTCTATTGCACAGCTCTGCTGCATTCAACTCTTAGATACGTTAACAATTCCAGGCCAAATTTGAGTCCCTGACAACCTTTACTAAACCACAGTGAAAGAAGAATTCTTCACTAATCAAGTGGATTGTTTCTTCATGCTGATGAAAACCACACTTATAGTAATGAGAAGTAACCATCTGCACCCAACTGCTGGAGAACAAAAGCACAGGAGTTTTTTTAGCAGTACCTGAAAAAATAATTCACATTAAAGTACATCAGAGACCTGTACAGTTTTATTGCAACTGATAATAAAGATGTTTGTGTTAAAAGTATACTTCCTGACATGCACATTTAAAACCATTAGAAAGCAGGAATTTTGGTAATGAAAGATGTTTTAAAGTAGTATAAGTAAATTCAATTTTACATTGGCCTTTTATTTTTACATCCTAAAAAAACTGGAATGTTTTGTAAATTCTTATCTGATATACTAAGAGATAAAGAACTTGTATGAGATGATAGATATTTGGAATATATTCCTTTTAAAAGGAATCAAGAGTATCAAGCTGCAAATGAGACAAAAGTGAACTATAAGGAGTTGTAATTGACAGGTTAGCATCAAACTCCTCTGACCATCAATAATACTGATCAGTTAACAATAGAGAAATACAAAATATATATTAGAAAAATCAATACAACCCTCAAATAAAAGACCTAAATAAAGGAGAAGTTAAATAAAGGTTTCAGTGATGCAAACCAAACTTGGACTTACATCTCATTACGAAAGATTTCATATTTCTATCTTGTTGCCTTTCTCTCATAGCTACAGTGACAGCGTGTGGCTGACAATGCTAATATTTGGCTTCTCTCTTCATTTCAGTTTCACCCGGTGTGAGAGATTTCTGTTTTCAGATTAGCTGGATGAATGTACTCTCACTGTGTGTGTTTATTTCATTAAATCATGTGCTTGTAGTTCTTGTGTCTCTGTAGAAGCTAATGACTGCAAGTAAATATGGCATTAAGGTTTCTCATACTCTTGTGTAAAAAGTTAGCAAGACTTTTACCACATTTCTCCCCCCCTATTTCAGGTTTTGAAGACTTGGTCACTCTTCAAGTATAATTAAAGTAGGACATTATTTTCAGAAAAAATGGCTGTGTTTTTATTCACGTAACTTCACAGTGTACAGTAATAACCCACACAATTCACTGAGCATTAAAGTCATTAACCAAAATTGCTCTCAGCATGAGGCAAGGACTTTACTACCAAGATTAACATCACATTCTCATGAACTGAAGAAAAGTTTTACTTTGAATGAACTTTCATAAAAACACAGTCGAACGAACCTGTGGCTTTGATGTAGAGGTCATTTGCAAACATTCCCAAAAACACTGTTCTTTCTCTTCAGTTGAAGCATTTAGAATAAAAATATTGTTATGCAACACTCATCATCCAAAACTGCTAGCAGTACATGTACATGATAATACTACAACTCTCCACTAGGGCTTTATTCCTTACTTTATAGTCGTATCTTTCACCTCAGCATGTCCCAAGTATATTCATAACCAGCAATCCCTTAATTAGCCACTGAAACAAAACTACCTCTACAGTTCAATGCAATTAGGGAACATTTCACTGCAATAGAACTAGAAATTCAGCTTAGGAATGTCAAGGAATACAATGTTCAAATGATACTATATATTTTAACCATGAACACATGTAAATACCCACAAAGTAACTTTGGCCAATACCAGACAGCATTTTTCTCTTCTGAAAATTTTCACAGCATCTTCAGTAACCATAAACTGCTTTAAATCTTATTTCACATCCCATTAAAACTTGGGCCTACATTAGCAAACTAACTTTTAATATAGTGTTTAGGCAATAGCTTGATACTGATTACAATATACAAGTTAAAGCCATCTAATGAACAACATGACTCTCATCCTGGCCTGGATTTTTCTAGAAAAATTTCTGTCACAGTACTGTCAGTTCAGTACAGTTCTGTCACAGACCATATAATTCCTTTCTTAGTTTGTGAGATTTGATGAGATACAGAGTGCACTGTTTCAATATCTGGTAAAAGCAAAAAAAACCTATACTTCAATACTTCACTAATAGTTAATATAGCTTGATGGTTAGATTTTATAAATTTGACACAAATTTAGCATTCCTAAGGCTAAATTAGGTGTAACTACAAACATATTAAAACTTTTCATATAGCTTTTAAGAACACTTATTCTGACTAATCTTCTATTAGTGTCTATATTAGGCATGAATAGATGATCATGATTAATATACTGTGTTTGCACAATGTGTTTAACACAAAATTTCCAAAACTACACTTTTAATAACTTGCTATAAAGTTTGCTAAGCCATTTTTTTTCCTAACTCTCCTGGAGGACTTTTATGCTGCCTTTTGAAGGGATGTACAATTCAGAGTCTGTGAAGCCAATGCGACAGTGCCAACATGCAATGCTGCCTTAAAAACTTCTCTCTGATGTTGTTAAATCTTTCACAAGTCTCATACGTGGTCAGAGAATTAACCAGATAATTCCACTTAAGCTCCTCGCTTGCTTAAGCAGACATACATTCTTGTTCCAGTCAATCCACTCATTGTTGCTATTCTTTTATCATTCTTTGTATTTGTACAGATTAAGGGTTTAACATCATAGCTCCAAAAACATTTCTGTTTTGATAAAGAGAAGAAAATGCAGGTGTCATATCCAGGGGAGGAGAAGAGAAAAAAAGAAAAGTAGAAGGAAAATAGAGGAAAAGAAACCAGAATGCAACTCTCAGTAAAACATTTCAAATTGTTTCTTTGTAGAGTGTCATCCAACACAACCTCTTGGTCTTCCTATATACATATGAGAGAAATATTTCCAAAGTCAGTATTCCACAGTTCATGTTGTCATCTGCCATGATGTAAATGTCATCATTCAGATCCAGCTCTGCCCAAATGAGGAGATGGACCTTAATATTGTTCATCAGATCCCAAGGCCACCTTCTCTCCTGGTTTGTACAGGCCCAGTGACAACTTAATCATCTATACAAAAGGGAGAAATGCCAAAGACAGAAACTATTTCTTATTTCTATACTCCTGGGATGCAAGAGGACTCAGGTTCAATTACCTTCCAAGAGCACAGATAGATTTTTAACCTTTGTCTCACAATCTAGACAAAAACCAAGAAACTTAAGAGCGGTGCAACTTCCCTCTCTCTGTTTTCAGTATGTCTGAGTCTCCACATTCCACATTGCAATGTCAAAATACTAATCACCCTATTGGTTAAGATCTTGCTTCAGTTTTTAGTTCTCTCACAAAAGCACAGCAATAATGTAAATGTATTATAGAGGAGGATGGAAGAGAAAGGCAGAAGTTCCCAAATCAAATAGTTCATCCTTAATATTTGTATGAAAACCTGTATCTGACAGTTCCAATACATCATGCCATTCCAAGTTAACAAACAAACCCTGTGATTCTTAATGTTAGAACAGGGAATTTTAAGGCTGTTAAGAAATTTGGGTTCTTTCAATTTTTCAGTGCTTCACTGATTTACTGACTTCTCTGTTAGTCTAAAAGACAGCGCAACCTCCATGTCCTTGAACTTAAATTGATATTTAGAATGACTTTACTAAAACAAAGTCTAAAGCTAAATAGCTACAGAACTGCAAACATCAGGAAAAACTTGTTACCTTGTAGGACATCCTTCTCCCCTGCTGATATTACTTACTGTGCAATTAGTATGAAGCTATTTATTCTACTGGATCTACTTTTCTTTCCACAGTCAAATTACAACATGAGGCACATCAGGCAAACTACATTATTTCCAAACAATTCTTATGAGCTAATATGAACAAACATTCATGCACGTGCTTAAAAACCTCCCTACCATTGCAAAGCTCAAAGGGATGAAAAAGAAAGTACCAAGTTAGCAAAGCAACTCAGATAAGCAGAGATAAGGAGGTGACTCACCCGAGTTGGGGTCAGAATTGCCATCAGCTTCAGTCCTCTTGTCCGGAGAAGCCTGGTCGTAGAATTCGTCCTGCGGCTGAACCAGAGGGAGAGGGTGTGAGATCAGGGTTCCACCACCCACTGGCTCGTGGTCTCCCAGACCACTGTCACTGCAGCTTTCCTGGGAGCCATCGGGGAGGTGAAATGTAACACGGCGCTGGGACTACAAAGAAGAGCACAGGACACACTGATTAGTGCTCTTCTTTTCAGTTCTCTTGATTTTTTTTTTTTTTTTTAACTTTTGACATAAAAATAGATCCCTGGCAATGCTTATGAAGCAATTGCTATTATCATGTTTGCTTGCTGTTTGTTGTGGTTTGGTTTATCTTTCTTTCTTTTTTCTTTTTTTTTTCTGGCTTGCTTTTAGATGGGAAATTGGCCGATGGGAGAGACAATTTTCAAAGGTCTATCAAAGGCCTATATGTGCTCATCCATGAAGTAAACTTCTTCTAAGAAATTAATCAGTGGGAAAGTAGGTATATTTCTAATAATTTTCAAAACACAATCTATTTAAAAACTTCTCTCTGAGAAGCAGAAACCACTAGAAACTATGTTATGAAAAGCAAATGAAATTCAAAAATTTAATAAGTATATATTTCTGAGGTTAAAAACTGTATTATCATTATTCAAAGTGGAAAAAAAAGACATCCACCAAACTAAACAAACCCATAAAAATGGTTTTCATCTTTTGGGAATAGTAGCATGAATAAATAGCTGTCTATATTTAACTGATAGCAGTCATGTACCTAAAATGGATAATTAAGATTGATAATATATGTGTGAATTCACAGTGTTCAGCAAAGAATCACAAAATGCAATGACAGAATAAACAATTATCAATTTGGTAAGAGAAATAAAAATAAAACAGCACAGAATTTGCACAAAAAAACACAGGGGCGAGAGGCAGAATTACACATTTTACTGAACTTCTTAAAAAAATAAACCTATAGCCATTTCAAAAGGAAAAAAAACCAACAACAAACAAAACCTTCAGTGTGCACTCAGATTAGTTAACTGTTACTGATTTTGAACCTCTCTCATCTGGAGAAATAATCTGACTTTTGAATTGTGGCCACAGAATGATACAGTGATTCCCCAAGAGCTTCAGAGCTGATAGCACCGCTGCAAATTGTTTAGCAACCATGACTGTTGGATTCATGAAAGGAATATTACAGGTTTTCATGGATCAAAATACTGCATCTTTGAAGGATTGGAAGCAACTAGTTTAAGAGTACCTCAAGAGAGTGATTAAATTAAGTTAAGCACATCTTCCCACCAAAAAAAAAAAAATTGGCAGCTTCAGTGGTGTGGTTTGTTAGATTAATTTAGGATAAAGTAGAGATTCACAAAGTTTTTCTTAAGCATAGTAACTGTTTAGTTTAATGGCTATTTCTCATCAATATTAGTAATCTGAAATTTATGAGGTATATCTAAGCTAATGATTCGAGATTTCTACAGAGCCAGAAGAGAAGGAAACATTTGGAAAATACTACAACAGGTATCTTTCAGTAGTTAATACTTTTTAAAGTAGTTAACATCAAGTGTCCTGTATCCATCCTGAATCAGCATCAGGCCCCAGCTTTCCCTTTTTTTCTCCACCTTTTTTCATTTTTCTTTTAATGAGAAAAAACTCAAGTTAATACTACTAACTGTATGTTTGCTTATTAAAGACTATTTGTTAATGGTAATTGCTACCATTTTATATAATGATCAATAAAATCTACCAGGTTTCTTTTTATTCATCTCCCTTGGGTGGATATAGTTGATTAAGTCAACTTTAGATTACTGTGTTATTCAGTATAGAAATAAATATAGTACTATTTGCTCTTGGCTGTGATTTTATAATTAGTATTTTGCTTTTAAGTTCCTTTTCTAGCTTTAGGAATAGAATCCAGCTGTAGAAAACCAAATAGATCCTCTGAGTCATTGGATGTATTCATTACATCAACAGATAACCTAACTCTAAATGTGTCACTAAGAAAAAACTTCAGCTTACACTTTGTTACTTTCTCTTACAACTTTTTTGTTCTGGAACTACCACCCTGAACAATTTTTAATTGCTATCCCATTCTTCCCCTTCAATATGGGCACAATAGAAATGTAGCTAACTGCATAACTTAAAATCTTCTCTTTCTGCAACTACTTTCAGAAATATAAAATTGGAGATCTGTTCTTCCAAACTAAGAATTTATGTTACTATCAAAGTCATCAAGTGGTAAACTTTTCTGATCCATCTCCCAACACCGACCCCCTCCCCAGGTCATGATCTGAGGAAAGGAGATTGCTTTCATTTTTTTTAAACCAAAAAGACACTATAAGAAGACATGAATGACTGAGAAATTAAGCCCTAAAATAAGGGAGGAGATGACAAATTAAGTTTTAGGATCTGCAAAGTAATAAAACCCCTATAACTAATTACCTAAATAAATAATTTTAAAATGTCCTATTTCATGAATTATATAGGAAAAGTACTGATCTTGGGTAACAAAAATTCCTCATACTGGCCAAAATCCACTCTCACTCTACACTGACAGTGACCAGTTAGGCAGTAAAATGACCCAAGCCTAACACTTACACTGGCAACTTCTTTGCTATTAATTTTTAAAACCATACTTTAAATGGTGAGAGAAAAGTACATTGTCTTGCCTTTCTGAGCCACTCTAGCAGAATGATCTGCTTTGGAATGTCGTCAACTAAATAATGCCTATTTTGCAAGCTATCATTGGTGGGCTGAGAGATGCTGTCATGTGCTGGTTTTGCCATTGAATTATGCTGAAAGCAGTCTGACTCACCATCTCCAAATGAAGATCCTGATAGTGAGGTAAAGATTTGACAGATAAGCTGCTAGGAGACCTGGAGACATATGACTGGCAGTCAATCACTATATACTGTAGAAGTCCAGTCCACTTGCACACAGTTGGGTTCCTCTCCCATATTCCTTCTTAGAGTGTATGAAGTTTTCTCCTTTGAAGTGGGGAAACCCCTTCAAGGATACTCATTAAGGCTGAATTAAAGAGATCTGCCCATGAGCATTGGTGTGGTGAGTTATATCAAGCTTTACTTTTTACTAGCCTTACTTAATAACTTTGATATAGTGCACTATACCTATACTATACACTGCTAGTAGCTTTAGCTTTTACATTCTGTAGTAAATAAATCTGATTAAGATATTTTGTCTAATCATTTATCATCTAAATAATAAATTATTTCATTTCATTATTATTTATAGAAATGTATCTGACTTGCCATCATTAATCCTGTGGGACAAAGTTACTTAAACCATTGACAAAGTCTGGGGTTAAGACTGGATCCAGTGACAGCTAAACTCCTCTCTGAGAAGTTTAGAAAGCATGGAGGCCCTTTCTGCACCCCATGACTCAACAGCAGGGCTTCTCTAATAAATTTTCTCTGAAATTTCCATTCTCATCCACAACAGCCGACCACTAAGGAATCCACAGATCATTACAAAGGGTTATAAAAAATCTAAGGGTCATATAAACAGTGACCCAGTTCCAGAGATGATGGATGGACAGCACGAGGTCCACAAAGAAATTTTAGATTAAATTGTGGTATCAAAACAATGAGGGGAACAAGCCTTCTGCAAAAAGAGACTCAAAGCAAATGTTTAAACTTGGGCATATTAGTAATTGAAAAGAAAGTCTGTCCTCAATGTATTGAGAGTTTAAAAGTGTCAAGTAATGTGATATGTGGTCACTGCCCCCACTGCCTGGTCCAGAACGCTCCTGCCTGGCTGTCAGAGCCCAGCCTGGGATTTCTAGGCTAGGAAAGCTGCTGCAGTACCAAGACTGAGTGTGTAACACAGACACACACATGGACACTGATTTGGCCACAGCTGTGGCTACACAGCCTCAGATAAGGCTCTGCCCCAACAGCCCCCCATTCAGGACTCACAGCAGACACAGTCACACAGGCACACATCCCCCCCTCGTCTTGAGCTGTCAGAGGCAGAAAGTCACAAGTGCAGCACACACCCCTCACCCCCCAGGTTCACAAGCACCTAGCACCAGCACAGGCCCTCTGCTTGCCCAGAACCCCTGCCCAGATCCCAGTCCCCCTTTCTGACCCCACATGTCACCAGCTGCTTTCACGGGGGGCTCACTGCCCACATGCAGCACTCTCACACTTGTCCCACAGGCAGGCCACACTCATGGGTCCTCCCCAAACACCAGCATTGCCCCACTGCCTGCCAGATATCCCCACCCAGACCTGGGGCTTCCTACTCCTGGCTGGCCCAGCTTGGAGTTTGCCGGTGAATCCACACCAACACACCATGCACAGATGGCTTGGGCAAGGTACACAGACTCTCCACTGGAGGCAGAACACATCACAGGATGTGGTGCATGGTCCAGATCCAGCACTGAACCCCTCACTGATTGTTCACTTAATTTTTTGTCACCACCACAGTAGAGACAGGAACTCTTCTTTCAGAAGAAAATCCAATATGCTTACACTATGCTCATGTTTATCTACTCACTCATGCAACAAAACCCAGGTTTGAATTCGTTTTACCTAAAAACAGATTCAAGTTGTTTTGAGTAATGAGGTTTATAGTTGTTACAACACTGGGACTAATGATAACAAGTAATTACAAGTTTAATTACACTACAACATACGTGGGATTATATAAGCATGAGGTAAGGTTATGGTTCAGGTCCCAACACTTGGCCAAAATTCACATATAAAATCTGTGACACATTCAGTCATGAATAAGCATTTGGTGGGGAGGAATAGTGATCTTCTTCAGGTCCTGAAAAAAATTCAGTCCTTATTTTTAATCAGGAAATATCACCTCATTTTTATGTGAAACCCAAAACTGAAATGTGAATTCAGTCAAAGCACTATAATTTTACCTGTGTCAAAGCAACTTCAATATATAGTTCAGAACAATTAGACTCAGTGGGGTTTTTGAACCTGGGCTGAGTTTAAAATTCAGCAAAACAATCTTAGGAATCATTCTCTTTTAATCACCTATTGCAGCAGATTCCATGAAACTCCTCTAGGTGAAGCAGGACTTTATACCCACAAGAGAAACACCATCTCAGATGGTGATAATGGATAGCAAACTCCTGGGTTGGAAACAGGACAGTTCAAGTGTAGCAGCAACACTTTTTTTCCCTGTTTTCAGACCAGGTGGTCAGCCAGCCAACACTTTTTTAACATAGTAACAACCAAATTATGTCAAATCAAAGGCACATGAAACTGGTCTGGCTCCTTTTTTCCTGCTACAACAAAGTCAAATAGGTGCCTAGTATGTTCTAAGAACTGTAATTTGTGAAATTACAGAACACAAATAATAGCTCTGGTACTTGAAAATGCCAATAAAAATAGCAACACAAACTCTGGTGTAGAGATGAGGAATGGATGGCAGAGGATGGGGACATTCTAACATTACTGATCAAGTACAGAAATTAGAACTTGTGTTTGACTTGGCATAATACATTTTTCTTTGTTATTATACTTTATTTGAAGATACTGAAAACACTTAAACTTATATTCGTGTTGCAGCTTGTCATTTTTCTTTCCACATACTCTCCCGTTCTATTTTTCTCAGTCCTTCTTAATATGAGGAATTCAGTGGTGCCCAATGTCAGAGCAGGTAATCATGGGCACAAACTGAAACACTGGAGGTTCTGAACAACAAGAAACTATTTTTACTGGGAGGGTGACTGAGCACTGGCACAAGTGGAGTAGATACACTGTGTAGTCTCCCTCCTTGGGGATTTTCAAAAGCCATCTGGACACAGCTCTGGACAAGCAGTTGTAATTATCCCTGCTTGATCAGGGGGTTCACTAGACACCCTCCAGAGGCCCTGTCCAACCTCAGCCATTCTGTGATTCTGTCAACTCTAACTGAAAATAGAAGACAGTATCGAATTATTTGATGCAATTTCATATTTTCCCAGAGCTGAAAACATAATTTTGTCCTGAAGTACTTTATTTTCTACAGCCTTAGCTGTATAAAATATATTCCCATACTAAAATTTCTAATTTCATCCATTACAAATCTATGGCTTTGGAAAAGTTGCATGGAGCATTATATTTACAATACTGAAGTCCTTACACAACCAAAAGAATTGGTAGAAATTGTACCTCAGTAAGGATTTCTAGAAAAGGTACTCCAATACTAGTGAGTTTAAGGCATTACTCATGAGACTAAGCTTTTTCACTGCTGCCCTGTTTTCCCAGACACACTCACACATGGATAGAAAGTGGGCTGCAAATAATGTAAGGTATTTTGTTGACCTGAGTGATAAAAGCCTGAAGTACAGGAAAAATCACGCCATGTGATATCAAGTGTTTGAAATGTCCTGTGGCAGGTGAGTTATGAGCTGTGTGGAAACAGAACTTTAATGTAGGAAGTGTAAGCACTAAGTTTCAAAATTGTTCCCTTCTTTCCATTGTGCACTAGCTTCTAAAATGCATTTTATTTCCAATTATGTACTTGAATCATACAGCAAGTTACAGAAATCAGTATTAAGAGGAGATTTAGCTTCTTTGTTACTCCAAAAACCAAACCTTCAAGCTTTGTACAACTATTGTATTGTTTTTGCTAATCAGGGATCCCAGAAATAATTATACTATTGTTCCATTGCTGAATGTCTCACAGGGACAAATTTGGCAACAGATCCTATCCATTGTTATAAACCAAGCTGTAATTAAAAACACATTTCTGCACTGGGTAGCTGGAAATAGAACCTGCTGAATTTTAACCAGCCGAGTTGCATTTTGAGTTTACAAATTAGGTACTTTAAACTTTTTCACTCAATACAGTTGTGAATAAAAAAAGTCATGATTTCTCTCCTTGATTTCCAAACAGGAAGAAGCCACTAAAAGATCCAGTTCACAGCAAGACAAATTAAACTTTAAAGAATGGGATGTAGGTCTGTATATCGGAATATATATTCAAGCATGACATTTTTTTAAATTGTAATTGAAATATTTTTTTCAGATCTGGAGGTTTTGCATCAACAAAAACTACTTCCCTTTCTTTTCTGAACTATTATGGTATACTTTGTGTTAAGATGATAAAGAAATATTATGAAAAAAAAAACTTCAAAGAAAACATCCTGGGAATATTTTCCTTATGGAAAGATTGCTGATATGGAGGCTTAAAAGTGAAACTTGAACAAACAATTTACCTTTATTATGGAAAATAAACAGAAGAATCTATACCTGACATAATTTACTGAAACTTCAGTCACTAATAAAGAAGTCAGAGGAGAAGCATATTAAAATAAAATCAAGTGTAAACAGTAGACAAATGTCCTAAAAAGCCTGCGGGATGATTAAATGATGATTATGGAGAAGGTATTGCTTGTGCACAAGTTTAAGAAGATGTTGTAAAGACACAAGAAAAATCTATGCTTAATTCCAAACATCTTTGTGGAAGATGTCTGTTTCATAAAGTTTGTTCCTTCCAGGATCAAAATAAAGATTCCTATTTCATGTACTAAAACACAGATTTTTTTTTTTCTTATGAGATCAGGCCTATAAATGAAGACCAAGTCACAAAAACAGATTAGTAACAGTTTCAACAAAACATATCTATGTTTGTATTTGCTCTGCAGAAAGAACTGGCAAGGTCTTTGAATTAACATATGGTTCCTGTATCACTTTGTTTTATAAATAAACAATGATTTGTTATATTTTGCAGTTCTGATTGACTTAGTGAAAGGCCCCTAAAATATACAATCCACATTCTATTCCAGTTTGGAAAGATGAGTCAAGGACTGTTGCAGTGTGTCTCACAAGAAGGCCACAAAGCCGCTCAAACAGGGCTTTGTCCAACTCAGCTCACTGATACACACCTGCCACTTTCATGTTTCACTGAACTTTGTAAAAAGAGTGTAAATCTGAGATAAAATAAATCTACTTTCTTTGTAAAAGCCACTCCTGCTTTTCCCTGATAAACTTGGCTCAAGTCTGTGTAAGTACAAATTGTGCAGTAGATCCCTGCAATTTGCTAAGAGAAATAGAGGTATTTTTTCTTGGCTGCTTCTAAACTAAACTTCCTCACGCAGTCCCCATGGTAGTCCTTATTCAAGGATCCTACTTGCAGGGGATAATCCATTCTCCATGCTCATCTTGATATCTTAGCCACAGAACCAAGATAATGGAGATAGATAGGGTTTTGGCCAATCTTTCAAGCTAAACTAAGAATGAAAAAAGAAAAAGCAATTGCTACAGCCTCTTCATGCTACTTCTTCATACCATGCTATCCATATAAATAGCTGGAGTGCCTCAGTATATACTTCTTTTTCCCCTTAAGGTAACAATGTTGGTATTGATTTCAGAATGTAAATTGTTGCTATACCAGACAATAATTTGATTTCTTCTGCTCAATTTCTCAGTACTAAAATTTCATAGAAATCTGTAAATTACACTGCAATGTATTAAAAGGAAATATAAATATAATTACCTATTATATCTGTCTTGCTACTAAAGCTGCACAGAACTGGCCTTTTCATAAAGGTGAAAAACATTATTAATTACCATCTGATGCATGAATAGGTAGGAATTGACAGCGTGATGGTCCCAAGCATATTTAAACATGGAAAACAAAGAGCCTGTCTGGCTGGAGAGTTGTGTTAGCTTTACAGAGACAGTGAATGAAGAAAATGAAGAAAAATCTGCAGTCAAATCTTGTGGTTTCCATTATTGTTTGAGGCAGTATCACATTCTTCCCCTATTTATATGATGATGTTCCTTCATTTTATTTCATGAAACTATAGTCTTTATTTCATAAATCTTTCTGTGTTTTGTTAGGTTTTTGGGGCTTGGGTTTTTTATTTTTTGTTTGGTTTGGTTTGGTTCTGTTTTTAATTGGACATTCAAGGGACTGAAAACCTTTAACTAAAGACACTAGACAAACGACTATCATATGTTTTAAGTTTTGCCTTCCTAATATCCACCTAAAAGGCAAAAAGTTCTTTTCTATAAGCATTATAAATAAGCATTTCTATTTAATTTCTATTTGATTCTACCTAAAATCATCTTGACTGCAAGGTAAATTTGACATAACAGGAAAGCTAAATGCTAAATTTAATGCAGTCTAAATCAGAGCATTACCTTGTTCAACTTTGGAGTCTAGTAAAATATTAATAAATTTTGAACATTTTAAATATTATCCCCCATCCTCCGGAATTAATTGTCTGAGACACAGAAAATCAGTTCTGAGCCTACGATTATGAAAATTAATATATCAGATGCATGCAGGAAAGGAAAATGGAGAAAAAATACGGATATTTCTGTACAATACAACATAAAAGAAAATAGCCATATGTGTTGCCAATAGAAATCTAAGCTAATTTTCAGCAATATTATTCACCCAAATGGCTAGGCTAACACCCAAATGTTAGCTTGACATATTTATTACATATTTTTACCAGAAACTGTGTGGAAAAAATAGCCTGAGAAAGGATTCATTCAAAATGGAAAAAAATTGTATCTACCTATTAAAAATTAAAAATCAGTGGAGGAGGAAAGGCACTTCTAATGAACATTCATGCCATCCTAAAAGAGATATAATTGAAAAATAACAGTACCATGCCTTTTTGGAATGACTGTACTCAGTCACTGACTATAGATGACAAGGTAAACTTAGGGCATGTGTTAGAAGATGTAACACAGATTAATTCCTTTGATAATTCTGTTGTTATAACCCTTGACATTAGAGAGACATGAAGTTCAGAGATTTCAAATTTAAATGCCCCAAATTAACATACCTAGATCTTGCATTATGTTCAAAACTATTTAGCCACATGACTTTAGATATTTAATACTTAAAATTTTATCTGTGTTTAAGAGAATTATTTGACACAAGACCCTGAAGAAATAGATCTCACTGACAAAAAGATACTAGACTGATTTACACATAATTTAATTGCAATAGAATTGTATTTTATGTGATCTTTAGTAATTTGAAGACTTCAGTGATCTTCAATTTATTTATTTAGTTTTATTTTGGTGATGAGGTACTCCTAGCATGACAGATAATGCACATTACAAGTGCACCCAATTGAAGAAGCATTTCAGAAGCACTGTACCAATTACAATAACCAGAGTAACTTCTCTACACTCTGAGAAGTTTTACATTAGTAAAAGCATGTGTTGATCAATAATGCATATGAAGTACTAAATGTAGAAACAGCTGTTGCTGAGATTTAACAAGTTAAATTATAATAATATATTTACCCTGATTTACATTCTGTAAGACTCATCCAGCTTCCATAATGTGAATGGGATAATAAAGCTTCAGGGACTCACTTTAACCTATAAATCACATTTTTAAATGTTAGAAGGAACAACTGAGAATATTTCCTGTCTCAGGACTGTACATTATCTGGAGGCTGCTTATAAAAGTAACCCTATTATTTTAATATATAAGAAAATTGACTACTATATTTGCATTTACATGTATAATGTTAACATAAATTAAGATTATAGTATTTAATGAGTTACAGAAGTGTTCCATCAAGTAAGGCTTATTAATTATATTGAGTAAACTGATACATGTTCTATGATGTCAACAATCATTACTGACACTGCATCTTAGTGTTGAAGCCTAAAATTACTGTGCTACAGAAGTACTGTGTATTTAAGGTTCCATCACTGTCACTAACTACACAAGATATGCAGAGTTCTGTAGTGCCAGGAAGCAGGAAACTTTACAGTGATCTTCAGCAAAAAGACAGATGTGATAAACCCCTTTAGTATTCTGTTCCATTAGCACTTTAGTATCACACATAACCTTGAAAATCAAGCAGGCCATGGATCTTGTGTGCAGGTAGCAATCTTTTGTCTGAGGTCATGCAGCCCTTGCTCTATATTAGAATTAATCTGTTATTTGAATGTTTTTATTTTAATGATGCATGGAAAAGGAAGAAAAACGTACTTCAATATCCTCAGGTTTAACAAAAAATGACCAGTGTCCACTAGGAAGTTTGTACCAAAGGGCTTTAAAGGCAGTAACTGTCCTAAACTGAAAAAAAAAGTGTGTGTGGGGGAGAAGGTGGGGTGGGGGAAAGAAAATCTGAAGGCCTGTAAATGATCAAACTCTAAGCTAACCGGTGCTCATAGAGACATCATGATGGAAATCTCCACTTTTATTTATGTGAGTGTGAGGAAATTCAATTAAGATTATATGGATCATCAATAAAACAAGGATTTAAAAATGCAGAAAAAAGCAGAATTCTTATAAAGACTCTAAGGATATTTTGTATTAGCATGGGGACAGGAGGAAAGAAAGGAAGGAGGCTCTCAATTTAGGGATGTTGTTGGAGAATAGTAAATTAGGACACTGCTTCCTGAACTAGTAGTGGCCTGTATGGGTATCTGTCACTGTCAACTCACTGGGTTACAATTAATTCTGAGTCAGCAGTCGTGTCCTCTCCTACCAGCACAGAAAGCAGAAACGGCAGCAGCGCTGCTCTTTGAGGACAAGAATATTTGCATGCTATGATTCCAGAAAGCAGCTGTACATCTGTTAACACAAGGAGCACTAGAGCTGTCACATTAGATAAATGGATCCACATTGGAAAAACTGAGCGTGGACACGATTGTCAAGGATAATATGGTTAAGCTAGTGCATCCTGGGAGAGATGTAATTTCTGGAATATTTTAATTTTGAAACTAATATTATTATCCCAATTGATTCCACACACTATAAGCTAATTAAAACGCCTCTGTTAACATATCTGCACCTCTAATAGAAAAAGAACTAGACAGTAATGTATTTCCACCATAAAAACATATATTTTCTTACTTAGGAGAGAATGTCCTTGAGAACTGCTTTCTTACCCACAGCTTTATGACTTTGTTTGAGGTTTTTTTGGTTGCTTGCTTTTTGTTTTGTTTTGTTTTTAAATTTAAACTTCCAAAGCTTTGGAGTTGTCATTTTGCATATGCAAACATGTGATACAGAAACTTAAAATAAAAAAAAATCCCAGTTTTCTCTTAGGATTCTCCAGTATATTAAAAATACTGACTGCAAACTTCTCTTACAGCACATATAACGCACATGTATATCTGCTTTGAACTATCTTATGATGTCAAAGCTTGAAAAACTAAAACCACGGAGCACACTAGTATTTTCAGTGGCTGAAGGATTTTTGGGGTTTTGTGTGTTATTTTGATAAGGGGTCTTTCATTCCCGTGCTATGTTAACTGTTGGGACAAGTCTCTGCTACATGAAATTACAATCCCAAATAAAACATGAAACCAAGAACAAGCCTGTGAAGGTGTTTCCACATAGAGGTTTCTATTAAAAAAAAAAAAAAAAAAGTACCAGCAGCTTAGCTGCTAAAACCTCATTAACAAACAGGATGAAAAAGGAAACCAGAAAAAAATTACTTCTTGCATGGAAATCAGCAATGTGACAGTGGTATTGCTGTACTCTCAAAACAGCAGATACTCTCAATGGTATCTCACTGTGAGAAAAAACAGTTAGGGTGTATTTTCTGCTGGCCTCAAGCAAAAGTCAAATGAGACCTGACAAGAATTATGATTATTATTAGACTCCATCCAATTTTCAGTATTTTTCACAAATTACATATGGCATGCTCTTGACACATTAAAAGTTATAGGGAAAACAAGAACTCTGACTATCACTTAGATAGTGTCAGGTAATGCTGCCAATGCCATGCTGCCCTTAGAACAAGCAGAAAATGTTTGATACTCCACATTATATTCTGATGTTGTACAATAACCTACTTTGTGCTGCTTGAGATTAATGTAAGTAAAATAAAATCACACTGCTGAACTTTTTTCAGCAGCTTAAAAGAATAACTTTGTAGAAGTCTCTGAAGTTACATTAACTGATGCTAATAGTCACCTACTTTTACATGGCTTCTGTTGTAAAGACAGTCACTAAGCCACATTCAGAAAAATAAAGAACTTTATACAACCTTGGGCTGTGACTTCTTCATTTTCTGTCTACAAAACTGGAGAAGCAGGAAGCACGACACCTACTTTGAACATAAAACAATTTAGTGATTGGTGCATTTATTTTTCTAATGTGCATACTGGCAAGTGTCTCATTTCACAGAATTTGTTGGATGCCGTTACCTTTGATCCCAGTGTTTAAAACTGATGGATTTATTTGTGCACTCTCTACCTAGTACACATGACCATGTTAATTAATACAAATGGCTAAGGACTGCTGGCTTTTGAGCCCAACATTTACTAACATTTCAAGGGCAATTTGTATCTGCTTTTCAAACTCTAGCTTTTCATTAGGCAAACTGACAAGCACAAAACTTCTGTCTCACATTTTATTTTGTGCAACAATACTAAAAATTTAAATAAAAGCATGAAAATCATAGAGCCACAAAGGAATGAAACTGCACTTCACAAAAAAAATTGTAAAGGCATATGCACATGTCTTATGTGTCTTCATTTCCCAGAGAATATTAAAAAAATAAGTCTTTATAAGTCGCATCCAAACCTAAATCAATTGTTGAAAAATATTGCTGTTACATCATGATAAATTCCACATTACTAGTTATCTACTGAACACTCAGGACACACTTCTAAGTAGGAAATTAGCATTAGAAAAATTATTAAATAAATTACTCCTATATATGGGCAAATTGAAATGGCTTGTTTTAATATTGATTTCTCACATACAGTAGCTCAGGATCATTTCTGAAATGATCCTTTCTATGACAGATGGGTGAAAATGCATGGTGGCGCTTTGAGATTTAAGGTGTTATCAAACTGTAGAATAAATCACAGAGCTCAATGCCTGTGGAAGCTACCTTATCTCAGTCTTCACAGGTTGACAAGGCATGTAAAGAATGCATCCAAACTCCCTGGTTTGATCTCTATTGTTGACAGATCACAGATATGGAAGTCAGAGATATTTCCACGGTAACTGCAAGTAGGATGATAACCAGTCAAAAATGGCAAACAACCACACGTATTTCTTCAAAAAATGTGAAAGTGGAAAGGTACTTATTTTCTTTAGAGAGGGTGACCAGAGGAAGAAGATGTCATTACATTACATTTGCTAGTAATATTTTTAAAAGCAGTGAAAGGAGCAGTAAAAACAAGTTTTAGAAAATTCTCTGAAATGGAGACTTTAATACTTCTTCACCCAAGTTTGAATTTCCTTAGTAGAAAGAATAAATGTGGGCCTAACTTAGAAACCAGTATAGCCACTGAAAAGTTTTCCACTGATCTCAGTGGTATTAGGATTGTTTTATAGGCATTTCTGCTACCAGTAAATTTAATAAAATTACACGTTTTTCCTGTCATCTGTGTTTTTTATGATTGTTCTGACTTTACCAACCTTTTAAATCTAAATTACATTACTCACAGATATTATCTTTATAACTAGAGATGATCATTATACATATTCTACGTTTTTGCCCTGTGGTGTTGGATTTTCTTTTCTAATGTGTGCTAATAAGTATTCCTTCAATATAAAAAAAATAAATCTGATTATGGCTTCTTAAATAAGCTTTAAGTATATTAAATAATCACTTTGGTTTGACATGAAGTGTTTTGTGTGTCTGTGTTTTGTCTGTACATGCAAGTTCCTGTGCCTTAACTTCCTAGAATTAATTAAATATATATTCTTTAATAGGTTATCTCTCTAGTTTCTAAATGGAGATCAAATTCTTATGTGTAATTAATGAACTATATATGAAGCCTGCCTTTAACTTCTGAATTATACAATGTCCAAAAAAAATGCAGTAAAAAATTATGTGGCAGTCAAAGCAGGATCGACATTTCAGTATGGAATGACAGGCATGCTTCATTAAAGGCCAAATCCTGGAGTTCTTGCTCAGAAGGTAATGGAGGCCTTGCACTGCAATAAGGAATGCTGATTTCATTGACAGGTAATTACTCTGTTAATGGCTCCATTATGCAAAGACAGACCAGCCAAACTGCTAAGGTGTCAAGCATCCATCACTTTGGGTCAGACCAAAACTCCCATATATGCAGGCTACAGGACAGCCAAGTCCCACTTGGCACAGATGTATTCACTTTGGTCCTCGAACACTACATGTGCTGTGCCCAGGTAGAGCCACAACAGCTGAAAGCATGTGTTGGAGGAAAAAGGCAGCTAGGGGACTTAGATCAGTCTTTTTGGTATCATTTCTCTGCAAGAGTTCCTCGAATTGGGGGAAAAAAAGCACGTATGACTACATTTGGATAAGTGCTTATCACAAAATTCTCCTCTTCCATGGGAATAGTTTTAGGTAATATTAGTTGTAATTAGTTTTATTGAAATGAATACAATCAAAATTATAAAAGAATTAATTCCACATCAGATGCAAACAAAAGCCTAAAATAACTATATATTAGAGGAATGCCTTCTGTGCACTTTGAAAAAGACCAGAGGGTATGAGCTTTGCTCTGTAGAGGCAAGGTTATTTATCATTATTTCTTAGAAAAGTGCATAGTTTAAAATCTCTAGAATTGAAATTATAAGCCCTCTCAAATTATGTATTTTGAGTAGCAGTCCTAAGAAGAACAGTAAAATTATCAAAAATAATCCAAAGTCAAGCTGTACATGGATAACTTCATAATGAGAAAGCCAAATGTTTCCCACACTAGGAAAAAAAAAGATATGGTACATGCCCTGGGTTGACAGATGGAAGAAAAAGAAAGACAGATGTGTTCTAATTTCTTGGGTAGGGTTTGGGGTTGGTTTGTTTTTTTGTTTTTTTTTTGTTCCCTTTAGTCCTTTTTTAAGTAAGATGACGATCAGGCATAGATGGAACTGCTAACTCAATAACACTGGCTACAGATATTCACCAGAGCAGTAATACCAAATATCCTTTAGGACTTTGCCCACTAGTATAATCTCGAATGATATTCAGTAACAAGCAAAATGAGCAACAGCTGGCACTTTCCTTAGAAATGGCAAAACACCAACCAGGTCCAGTTTGTGCAGCCCTGGTAGAGGGGACCATCTGGAATGCTAGCCTCAATCTTAACAATTAAAATCAGGGGCCAGGTCAGACAAGTGGCATCTTAAAGAATTCATGATACTGAGTTTCTAAGCTAAACTGAAAATGACAGAGAAGCCAACATGTGAGGGAATATAAGTAGTCACGCTCACCCAGGGGATGGAGTGTGATCATGTGCCTAAAGTACCTGAGTTAGAAGACAGACTCTGTGGCACATTTGATACATAATAAAATGTAAGTCACTATAATCAATAGAAAGTTTCCAATTAAACTCAGAATAAGGTACCTGGGGTCTGTCTTCCAGGTACTTGTAACTTCCTGATGGTGGCCAGCTGCTGTCAGCTGCCAGTGATCTGAAACACCTAACATTTGTGTTTATTGGTAAATGGGAAAGATCATTGCTCTTTTTTTTTCAACTAGGCATGATGTTTTTGAAAACTAACATGATATTTGCAAATAAATTTTAGATGCTCAGATGGCAAATGCTATCCAGAGAATAAATACTTTATTATTTTATAATTTGAAGTAGAAGAAATATGCTTATAATTTCAATTCACTTGATTATAAAAGGCTTAACGCTGAGAAGGGGAAGGATGGAAGAGAGAACAGAAAAGTAACACTGTGAGAGGAAATACTCGAATAACATAGGAAAAATGCTCTTCCCTTACAAAATTTACAATCTGATTGAAGACTGGATGAAGTAAAGACAACAAGAGAGCCATGGGGAAATAATATAGGTAGCAGTAACAGCTCCACATGATTACTGTGGTTAGTGATGTGTCCTGCTTGATGGATCTAAATTATTATGCTTTCTAGTTCTTTCTGGGGATATACATTCCTTTTTAAAAGAAAAAGCAAAAAAAAAAAAAAAAAGAAGAGAAGAGAAGAAAGGAAAAGCAAATCTATCTTTGCCTCTTTTGCTGCATTCATAATGTATTGTTATTTTCTTTAATCTCTTAATTGCAGTTCTATAAGAATGAATTTTACTTTAAGATATTCATGGTCATGCTTTAATTTTTAAACCAGAAACAATTAAGAATTATATTTATTCTTCCCCATTACCCTCCCCCCCTGCCAGACATTTCCTTGTAAGATCCAATTGTTAAATACTTGCAAACAACAAGGGCATCTTTAAGAATATATAGGAAGATCCTTATCAAGTGATGGCAAGTACAGGATATATGTAATAGAATTAAATTTGCCCAGGGTTCATAGGTGACAAGAAAAACTTCTTTAGATATAGCAGAGATAAAAGAAAGAGGATTGAAATATGAGCCCTCTGCAGAAGAAAATGGGAGACTTGGTTACCTGGGATATGGAGAAGGCTGAGGCACATAACAACTTATTGTCTTGGTCTTCTCCAGCAAGTGCTCCAGCCACAGCATCCAAGTCACAGAAGACAAAAGGAGGGACTGAGAATGAAAAGCTGCCTGCAGTAGGAAATTATCAGATTCAAGACCATCTAAGGAATCTGAAGGTACTCAAATTCTTGGAACGTGATGAGATATATCTGTGGCTCCTGAAACAACTGGCAAGTGAAGTGGCTGAGCCACTATCCATCTGAAGTCGTGGCAGTCTAGTGAAGTTTGTTCCCACTGGCTGGAAAAGGGGAAACGTAAGTTCAACTTTTAAAAGAGGGAAATAACGAAGACCTGGTGAGCTACAAGCCAGTCAGTCTCAACTCGTTGCCTGGCAAGATCTTGGAGCAGATCTTACTGGAAATTATGCTAAGGCACATAGAAAAGAAGGAGGCAATTGGTCACAGACAATATGACTTCACTAAGGGCAAATCATGCTTATAAAACTTGTTAGCTTTCTACAATGGGATTACAGTGTTTGTGGATAAGGGAAAAGTGCCTGCACTTGTGCAAAGCATTTGACCCTATCCTGCATAACATCCTGGTCTCTCAACTGGACAGGCATGGATTTGACAGATGTACAACAGTGGAAAAGGAATTTGGTTGCACTCAAAGAACTGCAGTTAGCAGCTTAATCTCCAAGTGGAGACCAATGACAATTGGCATTCCTCAGGGGTCCCTTTTGGGGCTGGTGTTGTTTAACATCTTTATCAGCAATGCGGATGCTCCACAGATCTGTGGAGTGAGTCCAGAAGAGAGCCGCAGAGATGATCAAAGGGTTGGAGCACATCTATGAACGCAGGCTGAGAAAGCTGGGCTGTTTAGCCTGGAGAAGAGAAGGCTTAAGTGTGACCTTATATCACCTTCCAATACCAAAATTGAGCTTACAAGAGAGCTGGAGATGGACTTCCATAAGGGCACATAGTGATAGGACAAGGGGAATGGCTTTAAACTGAAAAGGGTAGACTTAGATTAGATACAAGGAAGGAATTCTTTACTGTGAGGGTGATAAGGCACTGCAGTTGGTTGCCCAGAGAAGTTGTGGATGACCCATCCCTGGAATTGTTCAAGGACATGTTGGATGGTGCTTTTAACAGTCTTGTCTAGGTGGAAGATGCCCCTGCCCTAGCAGAGGGGATTGAAACTAGTTGATCTCTAAGGTATCTTCCAACCCAAACCATTTTACAGTTCTTATGCACTATGATATTTTGCATAAACAAATGGTTGTGAAAATACATAAATGTAAATTTTGGTATCATTACAGGAGTTGTTTTAATCTTAGATTAAAACAACATGTCATTAGTCTGTGAACATCTACTCAGCTCGCTGGCTTGGTTTTCCTTCATTGCTACTATAAAGATATTTTTAATTTTTTTTTTTTAAATACACAAAGATCATTAACTAAAGTGGCACGACTCAAGAGTTACCAAGTGAAACCACAGACCTGTTCATTTCTGGGAAAGTATGAGTACATCTATACACTACCTGATATGGACATTTATCTATGATAATATCCAAATAGAGTTTGTATAAATAATGATGTGACACTCCTTCAAAGCAGCAACTCAAAACCTGCTTTACTCAATCCTGCTTTCTGTCTAAACTTTAATACAACATATATGTGCATTATGCCAGGCTCCAGAATAAATACTTCAAACCATATCAACAATTTTCACTGGTAACTAGGGCAAAGACCCTCTATATTTACTTGTGATTGTTTTTAATTTCATATTGAGATGATTAATCAGAGTAAATGTCTTTATTTTCTGCTGGTTTACCTTCAAGAAATGATCTCTTCTGGTTTATCCTATTATAAGGATCGTTACAAAAATGGGAAACAATTAACACTGGGTTTAATGCGTGAATGCCATAGAGCTGAAGTAATTGCACTCAAGGTCTGCTAACTTTTTAATCAGGCATCTGGTTGCAAGCTGCTCACAATTGATTCTGAGGGAAGAACTAACACAATCTAGGCAGCAAAAGCAGGTGCCAAAAAAGCACACATATTGGCGAAACCAATGAGAGCTCTAGAGGTTAAAAGAAGCAAAAACTAGTGAAAAATTCTTCTTGAAAACCTTTGCTTGGGATCCAGTCATAACTGAGTGAAATTAAATGAGGCAAATGAGCATAGTGAGAATATTTTTAGCAAAATAATTAAGAAATACGAACAGCAGAACCACAAAAGCTCAGCCTAGAGAAAACTTGCCAGTCAGAATATTAGTGAGCAGAATTAATTAGACTGGGGAGTCAAAATTTTCACATGCGTTTTGCTACATAAAATAAATAAGAAATACCATGAGAAGTTTCTGGAATTGCAATTAGGGCACTTAGATTCTCAGCATTTTTGCCTTGTTTTGGAGAAATGAGCATATCTGGTTTTATTTGCTAAAAATATACTTTTTTTTTTCCTTTATCTAATAAGTGTATCCTCCATGATTAAGAGAGTCCTGAATCTAAAAGTGCTTAGACAGCACAGCACTGGGTGCACTTATAAATTACATGTGTTGATGGAGACTATAGCTGCTCTCACACATATCTGTAGAATTACAGTTGAATCAGAGGCAAGTGCAAGAATATAATCTATATAAAAATTGCATGCTCCCATCTCTTTTCAAGTGGAAATACCCCTCCCTAGTTTGTATACTACAACACTGAACTCCTTTCAGGACTGCCCTCAAGAAAATTTTGTTTAGGCATATATGTTGGCATACCATCTTCAGTGTTGGTGGGTTTGGGGTTTTTTAATCAATATTTATATCTGAATCGTTTGCACCTAATTTTAATGATTTTGGCACCCTTCTATATAAAGCACATAGTTTGTATAACCTATATAACAGTTCTGCATAAAGGCTTTGACCAAACACCCTAAAACATCTAGATTAGAAATAGAAAACCATTATGATAATAAGGTTCTGGCCCTTATTAATGGAAATCAGGACAGAATCACACTTATAAACCAGTAAGCACCACCCATATTAGGAAGAAAAACCAAACCAACATAGATAATAGGTAGTGCAAGAGGTTTGGAAGCTTTATTTGACAGAAAACTCAGAAAAACTGCTACAAATAACATTTTTTAAGAGACTGTCAAAAAACATGATTGAGCTGAAACCTAGACATTTCTAATAAATATTTTGCAAAATCCTCATCCTTCTGCCTAGTAACAATTTCCCTGTAAATTCCAGAAAAAGGTTTCCTATCTTTTAGGCACACTTTGGTGAAAAAATAATTACTCTGCCATATTCCAGGCCTTGCTCTTTCTGAGACAAAGCAGACAATATTGACTTAGAAGCAGACTACCATGTTACCTTAAAATAAGGGTATCTAAGTGTTATTCTAAAATTTTTGGGCTTTTTTTTTTTTGTGTTTGTGGATTTGGTTTTGGTTTTTTGTTGCATTTTTTTGTTGCATTTTTTTGTTTGGTTGGTTTGTTTTTTGTTTTTTTTTTTTTTTTTTTGTTTTTTGCTTTCTACCTTTTTTTTGTTTTTCCCAGTTTAGTAAACCCCACCAAGTACAGGATGCATCAATTAACTTAGAGCCTCACAGTATAGGGAAGCCCACATCAATTGCATGGATCCAGCAGTGTCACTTCAATTTCTTTCAGACCTGGCTGAGTACAGATGCAGTAGGATATCAAAAGCTTTAATCATTCCCTATTTGCTTAAATCAAAAGCATCATCTCTTCTTGGATTGTTTACCAACACTTGAAATCAGCAAGTTGCAGCAGCTTAGGCATCAGCAGAGCAATACAGCAAGGACAGCTTCTAACTAAGGCAGATGACATGAGATGCCTAAAAGTTTTTCTCTCTTCCTATGCCTCAATGGCCATGGTTTTTTTGCAAAGCAAAACCCAGTTCAATGGCCACTATCTCACCTTGTGATCAGCATGGAAGAATAGTCACATATTTGTGAATCTGCCAACACTCCAATGACAGTTTTCTCTCTTTCACTTTCTTTCTAACAGATATCACTCATTCACTCTGTCTGTCATCTGCAGGTGAAGGTTTTAGAGAAATGAAAAGCAGTGGTCTGGCAGAGGGCCACTCACACACTCTCACAAAGAGACCCTTAATCATGAGGGACTTTCATATCTCTCTGATCTAGGAGCAATTCAGGATATATGCCAGAAGGAAGAAGAACAAAGACACCAGCATTTGAAAATTCCCTCAGTGCCTTAATAATACTGCTGAGATGGCTTTTGCCAGATTAAACAGACATGTTCCTTTAGACCCTAAATATTGGTCTGAAACTAATTCCCTAAGCATTGTCCAGAGTGTAACAGGGTTTGGGATACCAACAATCAAACTTTGAAGTAATTCTTCAAACTCCAGTGGAGTTGGCTGCAGAGACAGAGAGAATACCCAGGTCTTTCCAGGCCAAGGAGAGAGAGGGCAGCTTGATTTTTTCGCAATTGTTGTTTTTAAAGGATTTGGACAAAGCAATTCCAACATAACAGCCTATTTCTAAAATGCTTTACAGTAAAGGCTAGATGTGGGGCTTAGGGAACTAGCTGGTATTTTCTAATGTTGCCTACACTCAGCACAGCATTCTGACTCTGAAGGAGATCACTACGGGAGCTGCAATTCATTAGTGAAGCCTGACAGGGTAAAGATCTTCCTTCATTTGCCATTTTGTTTTGAAGCAACAAGAAACTACAGATTTCAAGATGAGGATTTTATCTTATATTCACATGAAGTATTATTGTTAGACGATACCCCAAGTGATTTCAATAACTCAAACCATAACTGTGTATAGGCAGAAAAATAAATCTTTTAAAAATCATTGAAGAAAAATTTTTGTAATGTGGCTGAGGTTTTAGCTTTTTACATGTCAGTACTTGCCTTCATAATTCCTCTGAGACTCACTCAAATGTTAAAAGAGCCCATTTGCCTATCTGTTCATTCAGTTGAACACTCAGCAGGATCACTTTCTTGTGAAGTTTCTAGTACTTGGGTTAATTTCATTACATTCAGTGAGATATTCATCATAAAGAAATATCAGGATATCAAAATGCAATGTAATACTTAAATTCCAGTTCACTTACATGGGGAAACTAAATTAATGTCAACCTGGAAATTTGCTCTGAGTTATAAGTGAATACATTCACTCTTTCTAAAGCTCTTATCAGCTTCTGCAGAATCTAAGGTCTTTAAAAAATTCTCAAAAAATGGTCTCGAAACTGTAAACTGAATGAAAGCAATGCGGTGCTTGCTTTCTAAATCAGCAGACAGACAGCTGGAGTGCCGCTGCTGTAACCCAAAGATTTGACAGGCTACAGCAGAGTTAAAACTGACAAGAGCCTTTCTTCATATTTTCCTGCTGCTATTCAGAACTCTCTGAGCAGCAGGAGACTGACGAGAAGGAGGTTAATTTTGCTCTGCAGTAGTTTGGACTATGAAAGTCTGAAGAAAGTAAACACTATAGAACAGCTTCATTCCTATCAATTGTTGAACATGTGATTTGGGGGAGATGAGTTAGCAAGGCAGATATGTTTTCAACCAGATTTCATAATGTCTTTAAATGTGGTCCTTCTGTTTCTTTGTTTGGTTTTGTTTGGTTTGGGTTTTTTTACTCATCATTTATTTACTGATTTCTCTTTTGACAACTAAAATCCAGGAAAGCAAGCCTGAGTATAATTTTTCATGCATTTTATTGTTCAAGAATATAGTAATTTGTGGGAAGGCAACACTTTCTCTTTTATTTTGGAGCCAGATAGAAGAGGCAAATTAAGGTCCCCAAGGGGACATGAGCTAGATCATTGAAAAGGAAGGCATGTGCACTGACCAAGGCAGTGGAAATGAGGCTGAGTCTTTAAAAAGAACATACCATAGAGAGGACTGAAACTGGATAGAAAGAGGAGGACTGAAGTCAGGGAAATAGTTAGAACCTCGTAGTCAGGAAAAAAGAATGACATGAAAGGCCACACAAAGATAGTGGGTAAGACCAAGTGGGTGTGACAAGGCAAGGACAAAGTAAGGATAGATATTTATTCTTACTCTCCAGTGGGGAAAGAGGAAGATGGTAAAAGGAAGCAAATGTTACAAAGAATTGGAAGAAAAGCCTCTAGCTGGCCTGAGCAGTTTGGACTAGGAAAGAGATGGAAAAGACAAGGAGAAATCCACAAAGAGAATGTCTGAGGAAATATGCCCTGATTCAATGTCAATAGGACAGAACTCTCCTGGGAATAAGGAAACTTCTGCAGCAAATATTATTCTAGTGATCAGGAATGGATCATGTGTTCCAAATTCTAGGTATTAAAAGGTATTGGTTAAAGGTTTAAATAATATTTCTGGAAAAGCTATATGATTAATCTCACTCTATAAGATTTTATCTGTCCTTTCACTATTCAGAATGTATATGGTACTAAGGAAGTTGTTGCATTTTCTGCAAATGACCAATTAGGGTGAAAAAAAATAGATTACTTTTCAAGCCAGTTAAGAGAAATGGGCATATGCCAAGGATGCCATGTTAAACACATCATCCTTAAGGTGGGATGAATTCCCTTCTGTCAAAGCCACTTACTTTACATTGACTAAAACCAATGTCTGCATGACCTCCTCTAAGTAAGATGGAATGTTATTGAAGCCAGGTAATTTCTCCTTTAGTTTCTGCTCTGTATTTCCTGAATGCTTAATTTAGGGTCTGAGATTTGAGATCATGCATACAACAGTGGCTTATGTGCCACTTCAAAGCCACAAAGAGTACTGACATCCTTATGCTTCTTTACTGGAGTGCAGCAACTGTGTGTTAATATTTGCAAAGCATTCAGAAACAGTAGTGATAAATGTCACAGCAAATTCCATGAGAAAACTAATAGCTCTGTCTTCAAAACAGGATATGAACACTGCAACAAATGACATCAACAGACAGTGAATAAGGAGGAGGGAAAATATTGAGTTTAGCTCATTAACTTGGACTGACGATTTTGTGCACCGAATAAGATCAATATTCTCTGGATATAATGATTGATATGTGATTAAGTAATTAAATACTTGTATTGCAATTCCAACACATAGGGGGGCTGAATTGAGTTTCTAGTAAGCATCATTAATAACAGCCTCTGGGTGCAAGATTCTGAAACTTCAAAATAATGATTAAATATAATTTCTTCTTAGTGGATATACCATGGCAACTTGCAAACAGATCGGGAGAGAGAATGCCTTGCTAAGACAGTCCTGCTTGGGGGGGAGAACATCAAAGTAACTGAAAACAAGTTCTAGGATTTCTATACAACTTTTTTTCATTAATCTTTGCCAACTTTATTTTAAATTTTTTTGGCTCTGTGGTTCAGGTTTACTTCCTGTTTGTTTTATTTATATTCTCTTGATCCTAGCCTAGGAATTCTGATTGTTCCTATTTGTTATGAATTAAAGCAAAATGACATTGCAAAGACAGTCACATTTCTGTTTTTCAGTGTGTCTGTTAAAGCCATCACCAGAAAATAGTATTTTTGACCAAACATCCATTAAAATAAAGGCATATTTGTTTGACATTTCCTCATATATTTCAACACTCACTGTTTAATGTCTATTTATAAGTCTCATGGATTGCAGACTGAAACACTTCCACAAAGACAAACTTGGCTCAATTGCTAGTCTAACTGGCAAGAAACAACAACAGTGTTCAGGACTGACTCTCTTTCACTCTCTGACTATTTCTCTTTGGAGAAAAAGCTGCTGTGAAAAGAGAACCAAAGCTCACAGTCATTGAGAAATCTGGAAGTGCTGTCATTGGAAGTGACAATATGGCTTGCTTAGTGAGGATTTGCTTTGAATGCACAGCTTCAGAATTATTTACTAATTAAAAATGTTTTACCATGGAGAAACCCTTTGATGTTTGCCTCTTGTTTCCTAGGGTGTGGGAGCGTGAAATCATGGATGAATGAGCTATAGCACCATAATTTGCTTCTGTCAGTTTAAATGAAAAGGTCTGAAATGAACTGGTGAAATTAGTTCACAACATTTTTACCCGCCAGTAAAGGCAATTTGCTTTTATGATAACCTGTAACCGCATACCCACCTTTCACAAACTTCTAATCTTACAGCAGGCAGAAGAATTATGTGTCCTATATGCTATTCCATGCCCTCTTTAGACCGGGGAAGTGAAGATGCCAATTGGCATTGAATTGTCAACATTCAGCATTGAGAATATGTTGTTTGCATCTAAGGTCAAAATTTACCGATGCACAGAGAGAGCTCCTACTCTCCGATTTATCTCTTCACACACACAAAGTAAACTGGGACTGTTTTACTCTGATGTTTACTGTGCTGATACAAATAGCAGCTAGAAAGAAAGACCTTAACTATTGGGGTGGAAGAAAGAAAGGACATTTGCCAGCAATAATAGATATATACATGTGCCTAAAGAGGACTAGTATGACTCTTACTAACAGAAGAATAAAGTCACTCAGCTGTGAAATGACTCATAATTAGGAAGACCTCATTCAAAACCCAGTTACAGCAAGATACTAGATAAGCAAATCAAAATCATCACTTCAGTTCTTTAAAGACAGATAGCATGCAGTATCCATCTGTTAAGCAATGCCACCTGTTCTATCAACTCATTACATCGTCTGGAGTATTAAGCAGGAAAGTCAATTAAGTCAATCCATGTGCAAGAGGACCTTCATGGAGGCTGAGCAATTGTTCTCTGCTTCCCCCTATCTCATCCCAGCAAGGAGGAAACAGGATAACTCCAAATGATTTCATCAGTCCCCTGTCAGAGTCCATCTCCACCCCTTGATTAATAATATAGGAAGCACTGAAAAAAATACACAGTCAATATAAAAATTGGGTTGTCTTTTATTACCAACACAAGGTTGTTATTAACCATTCACACCCAGAAAGAAATTTAATGAAGTATTTCATTGTGTTCCTCTGAGGGAAGGTTAAAATTTATGTGCCTAAGTCCATCATCACCTCAAAATGCTCAGCTTACCAGCACACGTTATTTCAGCTAAAGCCTAATATCAACTTGCACTTATGATCTGTGGTTGCCAATCTATGCACATTTACACAAAATAAAATGTGCTTGCCATTTACCCCTGCTTACACAAAATACTCATTAAAGTGCATAAAGAATCGAAACTCCATGATTCAGATACTACTTTTATAGCTCGAAATTACTACTTCATATTGATTTAACCCTTTGCTTGCAGCAAGCAATCACAAGAAGAAAGCACAATGTGCTGTCTTGGCAGAAAATGGCAAAGGCCTGTTAGTAAATGTAAAATCAGAAAATTCTTCAGGAAAATTCTGACATTTCTATCACATCTTAGAGAATACCTCAGTAAGGTTCAATTCATATAAATATAAGGTGGGATTGGATAGACAGGTCACACACAGCCTAAAATCTCTTCAGTAAGGACACTCTTAAGTGACATAATACTGACATAAAAAGTGAATCCCAAAAGCACAGCTGAGAAGTGATTTTTGTATCCTGACACCTGCTAAATACAAAGAGTGAAAAAAATAAACAAACCAAAAACCACCCCCTTCTCATCACCAGAAAAGCTGACAAGGAAATCACTCTTCCAGGAACTAAGAGGCAGTGTGCCAAGCAGTGTAACCTCTGCAAGAATGACTTATCATATTGATGGTGTTTGATTAGGGAGGGTTGTAGTTACCTTAGTTAGCTTGACGCTTTTAAATTTAAATCTTTAAATCTTCTGATTTATATTTAGTAAAACTAAAAAGAAAGAGATGATATAATGTGTCCTTCAATGCTGTTCATTTTATTTAGCTGGATGAGATTTCTCTATATATAGGCACAATCTTCCCCTGTCTGCACTCTGGTGCACTTACATAATAACAGAAGTCAACATTTACTTTAATGTAAAGGTAAAAATGTGGTTTAGTCTCCCTCAAGTTTCATGTGCAATTTTATGTACATTTTTTTCTTCCTTTTTTGGTTAATGACAAATACGAATTGTGATGAATAGGAAGGAAAAAACCCTAAAAAGAAAAACAAACAAACAAAAAATCCCAAATTCAAACACTACCAAGCCCCCCACATTTCATTGTAATGTCATTCCTTCAATAGAATATTTGTAACACTCCCATATGTTTATTAGGAGAGCTGTTTTGTACCATCCAGGCCAATTTCATGTTACTCTTACAATTATCCATTTCTAATACAACCAAAAATTCAAATTTCAACTGACCTGCAGAATCACCATGAAATCACAAACAACACAGGTCCTCATCTACAAAAAAACTGGAAAGGGGGAAGCTGAACAATGATGTTCTAAAGATCAGGTTATGCACAAATTGTGAGTAAGATGAAGAGCAACATACTGCAGAATTTGCTGAGATGGTTAGAACATGCTGCAAATGACATCAAGTTTGTGGGTTCAAACCTTTATGGCCCATTCACTTGAGTTGGATTCAATGATCCTTGTGGGTCCCTTCCAATTCAGAATATTCTGTGATTCTGCTAGAAATTTTTGTCAGCCAAACATATGTTGTTGAAATCGCATCAAATTTCCAGTTTTGCCAGTTGTGAATTTATTCCATGAAGCTGCTTTTATATTTTTAGTTTCTTTGTGAGACTAAGTGATTTGCAGTCTCTCAGTCAATATGGGTGTTCAGGGTAAGTTTTGTCTTCCTGTGATGCCTTGGGAGGCTACTTAGAATAGAGGCTAGGCAGTTTTAAAAGAATAAAGTAGGTATTTATTCAAGTAGATATTTATTAAAAAGGTCTTCAAAGGATACACTTTGGGCAGTAAAAGATCCTGGCTGAGGCTACACCCAGGATGGACAATGGGTCAGACATTTTCACACTTTTATAAGTTTTGGTCCATTTACAAATTGGGGTTAATTGTCCATTTACAGCTTCAGGTTATGAAGCCCCAGCCCTCCAGATTGCTCTCCTCAATTTGATGCTGTTTACACTTTCTGGGCTTGAAGCTGCAAGGGTGTCCTTGGTTCTCACTGGAAAAGGATTCTTTTGTCTGACTGAACTGTGAAGAGAACTTGCTAACATTTAATATGAAGTGCAGGGTTACACACTAATGCAGTACAGAATCTGGAAAATATGAAAGCTAAAACTTAAGGCGTCACCTGAAAGACAGAATCATAAAATCATTGAATGATTTAGTCTGAAAAAGATCTTCAAGATCATTGAGTCCAAACATAAACCCAAGATTGCCAAGTCCACCACTAAACCATGTCCCCAAACGCCACAACTGCACATCTTTTAAACATCTCTTGTGCCTTCACAGCAGCCCATTCCAAGCCTTCCAGTAAAGGCTTTTTTCCTAATAGCTAATCTAAAGCTCCTCTGGTGCCACTAATGGCCATTTCGTCCTCTCCTGTCACTTTTTACTTGGGAAAAAGACTGACTCCCACCTCACCACAACCTCCTTTCAGATAGTCATAGGGCAATAAGGTCTCCCCTGAGACTTCTTTTCTCCAGTCTAAACAACCCCAGCTCCCTCAGATCCTTCTCCAGATTTGCTGCTTCTCTTTGGACACCCTGTTTATGTAGCTACCTGTAGTATTTACCTAAAACTTACACTAGATATTTACTTGTCTTTGATAACATAAGTGTGTATTGGATTTTTTTGTCTTAAACAGCTTTATTTTGGCTAGCATAACATTATTTTTTTATTATGTGATTCTTTAGAAAGTTATGGTTTCCATCTGAGGAATTCTGTGCATTTAGAATTTGGGCTTGTATGTAGGAACTGACCTATAGGGAAATTATTGTGCTTTTGCATTTTTTGATTGCTTTCTCATTTTTGTTTGCAATAAAACAATGCTGTTTGCTGTTTTAAGTAATGATTCTAGGTTCCCTTCTCTGGGTATTTATATCCAGATTTTGCCTAAATTTTATGGATTCTCTCTGTCCAACAGATTAAGAAAGCCATCTCTCATCTATATCTACAAAACTGAAATCTCCATCCATCTTCTTATCTTACACATTGATTACAGCAACGTCTCTTGCTCACACTTTATAAAATGTGGTCCTGCTCCATTCATTTCCATGGTGTAATGACAATACTTTAGAATCTGAGTTCAAAAGAAAAAAAAACAAAAACAACAAACCAAACCTTGTGCACAAAACTCCTCTTCCCTAAATCCCTGTCTTTGGATCTTTATAAGATATCAGGCCCTTCTCACTGCACAAGGGCAGCAGAGCCAGCAGTGCAGTGTCCTACATCACAAGACCTACTTGCTGAGTAAATCTTCCAAGCAATAGCAAGAGCAGTCATGCTGCTCAGGGAAGGAGAGGGCAGGGGAAAAGGATGACAACAGCTGGAGTGAAATGCAATGCTGGTGCCTCTGCACATATTTCAGGAGCTAGATATGGTTGTCAGTTATCTTTATTTTGCCTGTACACATCTGAGTAGCAGCTTTTTCCTGTCTGAAATATCAATACAAAAAGCAGGTCTACTTCCACACAAAAACTATTCCACCTCTGATGCATTTTCTAATTAGCTTCTATTCTGCAGTAGCTTTTCAGTGGAGCCTGAACTGCCAGCCTGCTGTGACTGAAACACACCTATAATGAAGGACATGAAACCCTTCTCTCAAGCATCATTTTTCACTGGTACGTACAGGATGCAGGATAATACCGAAATGGGTTTAGATCCTTCCAGAAATCCACATACATTGTGTTTTTCAGAAATTTCTCAGCTCAGTGGTCATAATGAACTCAGTCCCTTACTTCAGACTCACTGATTTTTTTCAAGAGAATCTGTTAGCTGAACCAAGCCAAAAGGCTCTGACAAAGAATCAATGTCCTCTGTACCTAACAGTTTTTGTTCCTTTGATAAGAGTGTGAGCTTTTTATTTAGGCGAATCCCATTTTTGAAATACTGAGCATTTAACATACTTCCTTTAAGTATGAGTTTACTTTTCAACAAATCTTTTTTTTTTTTTTTTTTTCCCAAAACATGCCAGTTCATAAACGAGTTTAAGCTATTTCAGATTCCTTCACTGCTGCTCCTCTCTGCCGTACAGGGGCAGGCTGGATCTCTTCATAGCACTGGGATGATCATAGTCAGTCCTGTTCTCAGGCTGCAGCCAAGCAGAAGGTTTTGTTCAGCATTTATCACTGTGATCTGTGACACTGGCTCTAGCTTTATCATATTTCAGAAGTCTATGTAGTTTCATATGGTTTAAGGTGAGAGGGGTCTATTAGATCATCTGCTCTGACCTCCCATATATCATAAACCATTAAGCTTCAACCACAAGCTCTTAAATTAAGCCCAAAGACTTTAGTTAGCACTTTGGTTCTCAGAAGACTAAGCTTTTTGCCAAAGGCAGACAGAAAATGAGAAAAACAGATCTACTAATCCAAACTCCTCTGCAATGGAGGACAATTGATTAAGTGAGATAAGTGATTTATACACACCTCCGGTGTTAAGGCATTTACTGTAGGGACTAAAAATTGTGAATCATGAATTTAATACCCTGCTCTGCTTTCTGACTTCAGATCAGCCTCTTCCCCTTTCTTTGCCACAGGTTCTAATTTCTCAAATAGTTGTAATTAAAATCTCCTTTCTCAAAGCTTGTTATTACAATGTTCCTGAGATAGTTATTAAGTACTTATATAAGCCTCTTGTCTTTTGGTAAGTAATATTGAGCTAGGAAAAGTCTGAGTAGAATGCTTCAGTGCAGTATTCCTGTTTGCTCTTCTGTTTCCTAATTCAAATCCTCTGCTGGCTTCCACAGGGCTACAAGGTATTAAGGGCACAGTCCTCTGGTCTGCACCCTGCCAACACCTCGGGTTTTAGCTTTTATATTTTTCAGATTCTGTACTGCTTGACTGTGTAGTTCTGATCTTCATATTTGAGCAGGACAAGCTCTCTTCACAGAGTAAAGAGACAAAACAATTCCTTTCCTCGCTTGGGACCAAGGACAATCAATCCAAATCTCAGGCCCAAAAGCATAAATAAGAAGAAGAAAGAAGAGAGAAAAGAAGGATGGGACTTCATAAACTAAAGCTATATTTGGACAATTAAGGGAACATGCAAACGGAGCAGAACTTATAAAAGTGAGAGACTCCCATGACCAGTCATGCATTTTGTGACCATTTTGGTTCATCTTGGGTGTAGCCCTGGCTGGGCTCTTGTACTGCCCAAGGTGTATCCATTGAGGCCTTTTAATAAATACCTACTTTATTCCTTAACTCCATCTTGCCTCTGTTCTTGGTCAGCCTTCACAAGGCATCACTGCCTTTCCTGTCTGCAAATGATGCATTTCACCGAAAAATTAGGTGATTCATTCATTCACTCTAAATTAAAACCCCATAGGAAGGGGAAGAAAAATGCAGGTAGGAGATTGTTATTGGATTACTGATTTATAAGAGCAATTCAAGGTTACCAACACAATTTCACCTACTAACAATCCATGCTGAAGAAAAAAGCTGGCACAAACTCAAAGTGCTGTTCTGCATACACCTTTGTTACAAAATGGCAGCCTAATTCTGCCAGTAATTTTTGAAAATGTATATTAAACATACTTTCTACTGGAACAGTGAAACAGCGCACAGAGTGTTGTAATTTTGCTGAAATTTTGTTTCAAAGAAGCAAAAAGCTGATGATGATGACTGTCTTTAATCCTTTCTTCTGAAATTACTATTCAGAGAATTGAAAGAGATCTACTAGGTTAGCAAATCCCAAACCATGCTGTCACAGGCAGACATGAACTGTCATCCTGTTCATTTTCTATTTATATTATTCTGTGTATTACAGTAGAAAATAGAATTTAAATAAAAGTGATTAAACTGAAATTATATTTTTTAAATCCCTTCATATGAATTTTCAGATTTAGCTCCAATTCAGAAGGAAAAGACATTTCAAAAGCTTGAGATCATTCACGAAAAAAAAGAGCCTTCAAAAAACCCTAATAAAAAGGCTTCTTATAAATGGCAGCCTTCTTGTAAAATTTTTTCCACTGCTCCAAAAATTCTTTCAAGTAAATCTGACAGGGCAGCAAACAGGAAAAAGAATTGGTAGCAAATAGTAAGTGCAGCTCCCACTGTTCATCTGAGAAGAGAAACCAGCAGAGAAACAGTGTGTAAGTCTGGTACGAGCACTGCAATAAAAGCACAAAAGGCAGCTCAGCAGGGTATGTACCATCTCCATTCATGCCTAGGTTAGTTCCATGCAGAAATGCTTGCACAAGGGAGTCAGAACACACTCCCTTCTCTATGTCCACACTGTGCATCTCACAGTTTCTGCATGCCACACATTTCAGACTACAAGCTGTTCTTTTACGCTAAATTGCAACTCCACCATACAAACCTGTGCAAAAAACCCACTGAATTTACTATCAACCAAACCTGCTTTTAAGCCACAGGGGGTAGCATGTTTAATGGATGCCAAAGCTTCTAAGATGTGGCATTCAAAGCACTCACATCTGCAGGAAATATACAGCAATTTTGTTTTCCTTTTTCCCTTTATTCCTTTTTTCTTTTTTTCTTTCTTTCTTCATTTTATCCTTCTATTTGTATCATCATGCAACATTGCTGAGAAAAATATTGTTAAAGTAATGGGTAATGAATAAAGAGGAAAGTGAGCAGGTGTAAAACCTACTTTGTTTTTTGGTGCATGAAATTTTTTTTATGAATAGGATGGTTTTTATATTTTATCTTTGGAAAGAATTCTGAATTGTATCATTTAGGAATGAAACTCTAGATTAAAAAAAAATGCATAACTGGAATATATAGAAACAGCTTGGACAGTATTGCTTTTGGATTAGATTTGAACTCTACTATGAAAAGAGGAGTAATTATCCAATTGTTTGACACAGAAATCAAACACAGAAAATACTGTATGCCCCTGCGATCACAGAGTCAGTCTTCTGGTTTTTTGTTTGGTTGTTTTATTTTTTCCTTCAACACTGTGCTTAAATTCTGAAGGTCCTGGATATCAAAGATGAGAATTACACATCATGAGACACTTTTGTGTCAGTGTTAAACTAACACATCTAAATCTATTTTGCTTCCCAAAGTAGTTTGCAATAAGTAACTTTCTCTTCAATTATATATTCATATGGGAATCTCATTTTACATTTTATTCATCAACAGAAGAGATGAAATCAGTTAGAACATACTTGATAGCAGAGTTTTACTGCAATAGTAAATCATACCTCTACTATAAAAGTTGAGAGAAGCATTATGTGAGGTTGTGTTACACTCCAGGATTTTATAGCCTTGAAAAGAATCAGCAATAAATTTGAATAAGGCTGAGAAGGAAAGCAGCTGGAGATGCAAAAGAGAAGTGACACCTTCATACTGTACTTCTATTTACCATTTATCTGTCATTTTTTATCTCCACATCTTGATATTAGAAATCTCTTTTTGCATAGATAAAATGTCAGTGACAACTTTCTATTTTAACATCTTAGGCTGTCGATGACACTTTGTTTTAATAACTTTCAAAGAACTTCTGATTATTCTGTTTTTTACTTGGTAGAATGAGAAATACAGAAGGGAAAAAGGTTGCAGATGAAATACTCTAGAGCCATTTCCTTTTAGTATTTAAAACTATTGCAGGTTAAAAGAGTAATGAACACCTTGATATTTGCTATAAATTCTCTAAATTAAAATGGGTTACTTCAATTACAATATTTATGTATGAAATAGAATGGATACCTTATATGCATCCATGTTTTAGCTGTTGCAAATTCCACCCTTATTAGTATAAGAAATATAGAAACTAAAATCTGAGGATAACAAAATGTTTGATATTGACTTACTGTTTTGTTTTGCAGGGGGTGAGGTAGTTGCAAGAACTTTGAGATAATGCTAGTAAACAATTTTAAATATTATCCTTAGCAAAACTATAGGCCTAATCCTTTTCTCAGTAGTTCCAGAGCTAGTATGGACTTTAATAACACATTTAGATAACTTTGTAGCCAAGGGTCTGTAAATGTTTTTTTTTTTTCTCCTAAATTTCTAATTCCACAGACTTCTAAGCTAAAGATATTCTCACAAATGCATCTGTGGGTGTTTGTAGAGAACTAGAAATTTCATTACATAATATATAGCCTTTCCTTTACACTTCCCACTGAATCAAGAGACTTTAGAAACTAAATTTCAAAAAGTTGTTGCAAGAAATTTATTGCCATTTTAAAATTACTGCAGCAAAAACAACTTTTTATCACTTTTTTCATCATTTTTGGTGAAAAAAAAAATCCCCATTACTTATGAATTAATAAATCCCAAATTTGCAAACATTTTCTACAGCCATATTTGCTGTCCATTTAGGACTGATATATACAAGCATATCCCATTACTGTTTCTCCTGTTACAATTCAGTATTATAAGGAAATGGAAAAGGTGCACAGTATTTTGTGTAGTTTTCTAGTAGGTTTAACATTCAGAATCTTTTGTGAGCTAAACCTTGAGACATTTTCACCTCCTTTATAAAGAAAATATATTTTAAGATGTTGATTAGGAAAATAAATTGTCTCAGCTGGAAGTGATGAAAAGAAATAATCTTTTGCCCTTTATGAATTTGAAAATACTGAATGTCAATTCCATGTGGCTTATTCCAAGCAATTTTAAATTTGAATAAATAGTGAATGCTGTGCACAAGAAACGAGAACACTTTCCATGCTCAACCAACCCCTAGTGTGCACCTGTTACCCTAAGAGGTTTAACAGAGATGACATTAATATAACTGTAACTTCAACATCAGCCATAGTTCAGGGAGGTTGTTTGTAGGTAATACACTTTCCCAACACCAAAGAATCCCAAAAGTGTCCTTCAAAGCCTTCTTAACCAAACACTAAATCATTACAAATTATGAAAGTATATGCTTTAATTTACTTTAAAAAAAATTCTAATTACATCTATAAAGCTTTCATTTTCCACTTCTGATAATAATCTGGCCTAAAACATACTTGACAAAATATTTCAGTTTTATACATTATATCTGTGTCTGCACAGCAGTTTTACATGTCTTTTTAAACATGGATAGACTCCACTTCAGAAATCTGCACTAAGATTTTATATTACACAAAATATTTACAAATATCTGTATTTATGTCTCGTTATCCAGGGAATCTACTGAAATTATTGTTTGGGATTCTGAAAAAAGGGGTGTTTGCACGTGTGTGCTTCTTTTCGTATTTCCACACATCTATAGAATGCTACCAAAATAAACTACATAAAAAGTAACAGACTAATAGCCTGCATAATTTTAACCCTAATCTAGAAATATATTTTCAGTTGAAATTGCTTATAATAATGTTGTTTTAAATTAGGTAATTCAACATCATTTACCTTCACCCAGCAGTTCAAAAAATAAGGGATTCAGTAAACTTGAAGTGACAAACACAAAAATCTGTTCACGAAGGAAACTGACATGACATGGCACTCAATCAGTTACTCTAAAGCTTTACTCCCAGCCCCTCACTTCTGCATTATATAATTTCTCATTATCAAAATGAAACATTATCATCAATATGTTTGGTAATTTATGAAGTAAAACAATGTGGCTGTATGGGAACATTCTTAAAGGAGCCTTAAAAGGTATTATCAGGTTAATGTAAGGACAGAAAAACAATATGACATCTCTTTTTTCTTTGCTTTCCTTTTCTTTCAGCCAAATAGCTGCTGCTTGCTCCAGTCTGGTCAGAGATCATTCAAAGCAGTCCTCACTTAAGAATTGCTTAAGAACTTCAGATTTCTTGCCTCAGTATAGAGACAGATTGATTTTTTGAGCAATTAATGAACTACTATAACTAAGTATCGCTGTCTTGGGGATGAGTCACATTGTAGAGGGGCTGCTTTCCATTTTTATATCTTAAATGAGGGGCAAAATTTCATATATTTCACCACTGGAAGTCAAAGAATGTGAAACTCAGCAAACAATAGTTGTTAAAATTAAGGATGCAATCTTAGCTCATTGTGCAAACCTAGTTCAATGTAACTGATATACACTGTCAAAAATTAATGAAAAAAAAGTTTATGATGTGATTGTGTTTAGACACAAATATATCTAAAATGGGTCAGGGTAAGCAGCCTATCAACGTGCCTATATCTTTCTGCTTCATCAGGCAATTATAAGGTGTCTGATTTTTCAGACAGTTGAATCTATTAAAGTCTAGCTCTCTGCCAACAGTGCTCTTGGCATGCATCCACATGATGTAATTTTATAGATAACTGGATTTTTCCTGTGATTGGTATTTTTAAAAAATCAAATTTACTAATACAGATTTAAAAAAAAGGTGAAAATAACCATTTTATATTGAATGCTCCATTTATAAGTTTGACATCTCACTGAACCAGTGTTTCAAATGACTGTAGAATGTCAAGAAAAAGATTTTTTTCAATCCTGAGGAAAAAAAGTTTGCGAGCTGCCAATCTTCTGTTTTTAATAGCAAGTCCTGAATGTTCTAAATTAGTTTATGCATTTTTGCGACCACCTCTGTCTGCTGTTACTGTCAAAACTCAGGTCCTCTGAGTTTTCAGGAGTCTTAGCTGTGACACTATAAAGTTTTAACTCTTTCAGCAAGTGAGTGAGGAATACCTGTACATGGACTTCTAATAAAGAGGCTTCTTGATTAAAAGATTAAAAAAAAGCCCCAAACAACTGAAAGATAGGGTGGCACAGTAACATGGGTCTCTGGTCTTCTTTCAGTGAACTTGGTGGGGGTTTGGCTACACAGAACTGCAATGTGAGGAGCTGAAGTTAGCTTTGCTTTCAGCTGAGCTCTTTGGTGATACTCAGACACAGCTGTCAAAGTCTAGAGAATGGTGTGATCAATGCATTTCAGTCTTAAAATTTAAAATCAGATGTTTAAGTTGAAATTAGACATCCTAGATAACTTAACCCTTAACTTTTAATACCCCTTAACTTTTAATAACCCTTAACTTTTTATTCAGAGGCACAAATAGTTACAGAGAAAAACAGTTATCTGTAGATTGCAGAACAGTAAATCTACTTTATTTCCTTTGGCCACAAAAAAGATGAGCGTTCTAAGATGTGGGACTTGGGTGTTTTAAATAAGGTAGAATAAATCTTTTTCCTAAGAAGAAAATTCAACTTGCTGACCTTTCCAAACCACTTGCTGGCTGAGGACTTGAAGCAGTGGTGTCAGCAGTGAAAAAGCAGCAGTGAAAAGCATATCTGCTGCTTTAGATTAAAAATCACTTAATTCAAATGCATTTAATTCTACATTATGTTAACATTAATTTGAATTTAAATTAAATTCCTAACATCTGATGCTTATTTATGAAACCAGAGACATAAAATTGCATGCAGAGCTATACTATACATACAATGCACTCAGCTAAGAGAAGAACTCTTCCAACATTTATATAAAAATAGACAATATATATTTATAGTAATGCCACAAAAATATTAAGGATTGATGTTTTTACCTGCCCCCACCCTAAAAGGTTCCAGCAATCTTCTGGAAAGAACAGACTTTGTGTGTGAATCAAATATATACAGGTAATACCAAGATGGCCACAGTCAACAGCTGAAGCTTATTCCATCTTAGCAGGGGCAAAAAGTGCTCCACCATTCCTGGCTCACATACCAAAAGTTCTGGAGCAGGCATAATGCTTCATCAGGCTGTGTTTTACAATCTCCAAGCCTCTTATCTCCCTCCCCCCTTTATGTCACAGGGCTAGGCCTGTGAAGAATGCTTTTTAGGTCCTCACAGCATTCTGCTATCTTCCACAGAAACACCACTCCCCAAGAAAGACAGAAAACAATGTGACTGAATATTCTTAGCATCCCCCAGATGCGAGGTCATATTGAGCAAAAAACAATTCTAAAACCAACTCCTTCTCCTGGCTTGTCTTCTATTTTCAACCCTTTCAGTCCCACATTCAGCATTCATGAATAGAAAGGATTTTTAATCCACGGCCACTGTGATCAACAAAATAACAAGAGCATATCATAGAAGTCAGTTGAATGTGGCCATCTCTAGTTTTTAATACTGTCCTGTGAATATGCCTCATTTGCCTTCTAGAGCTACAGTGCTACAAGCCAATCACAGAAATGCATAGATCAATTATCTTAACTGGGTTATTAGCTTAACTGGGTTATAAGTAGTCATTACTTCAATGACTACTGTAAATCTTCAACACAGTTCTGATATTTTGTGTAAAATTCAGTTCTGGTAAGCCATTTACTACAGATACCTTACAATTCTGAATCATTCTACCATGCAACTTGAAGCACAAAAGCGAGACCTAATCTAGGAGTCTATTTAATCCAGTCTATCAACTTGGGTGCCTCAATTAGCTGCTTGAAAGGAAAGCATGAACCTTCAATTTGTTGTAATGGCAACCTAGATTTATCTTATTGCAGGGCTGGATTCCTGCAGGAGGATATCATTCATGTATGATCAAGCATGCAAGTACCTGGGGATTTGCTTTTTACAGATTTTTCTAGTCACTTTGAATAGTGTAAAAAATATTCCTCAGAAATTTACCACATTGCCTTTAAATATCTTTTACGAACAAACAAAAAAAATTATAATGAAGCATTATAAAAGAGATGGATACAAGAGATGTGGCTTTGGATTATAGAAAGAAAATATACAGCTATGTGCACTTTTCAGTACCCTTGGAGAACCAGTTTTGAAGTACACCTACATACATACATCCTGAGAAGAGGACACTCAGAACACACACATGCTTTCAGGTGCTGTAGCACTTGAGAAAACTCCTTTATTTTAAGGAGGTTTTCAGCTAAATAAATAACTGCTCTAGCCATGTTTTATCTGTGGGACACATCCATAAAATGAGACCGTACTATTAATTATAATTTCCTGTTCATTTTAATGACATTTGAAAAGCTTTTGTAGCTCACTAAATGAGCTGCTTGGACTCCTTTTCTGCCTGGTTAGTGACTAACAGCAAGTAACAGCGTAGAGCAGGGATAGTCTAATTACTGTCAAAACCAAAGGTCACCTAATTCCAGGCAATGCAAATAGACTAATTATATTGTTTCTTAAGGTGTCTTCCAGACATGTGTCAATCAGCAAAAATAGCAAATAGCAGAATAAGCAGTCCTATACCAGCATAAATTCATCATATTTCTTTTTAGAATAATGCAGTAAAATGACACCACATGAAAATGGTTGATAGGGAATTTAATTACTATGCTTTATAAAGGAGGAAACCGTGGGATATTAAAAAAACCTGAAAACTCTTTCTGTGACCTTTAAGTAATTAGTGTTTCATAATTATGTACATGCAGTCTGTAGTTACTTTTTTAAAAATGCCAATAATTTTCCTCCCTCCAACAAGCCACACATTACAGTTATTTTCCCTTATATTCTAAATAGGAGACTTCTTATTGGACAAATATTTTTCATAATTAATCTCAAAGGAAAGAAAACAGAAAAGCACACACATAATTAAACATTATAGAATTCTGCTTTTATGAGTGAGTTTTATGTACATTATCTTTAATTTTTTATTTAACACCTATGTAAAAACTGCGCTCTCAGAGACACACATATCCAAATCAGCCGGAGATATTTCAGTGTGCTTACCACATCACTTCAAACAAAAACTCACACTAGAGCTACATTTTTAGTTTAAGACTATCAACGTTCCTGATTTGAAAATTCTCTCAGAAACATCTGTTCCCAGAAATAAAGAGAGATCAGTGGCAGCACACCATACCATTGTTGTATTATCCTACCATACAGGTCATAACATAACACGGTCATTAACGAGAAAGCTTAAAAATTTAACAAATTATTATGCAAGACTGTTGAAGGAATCAAGCATGTGAATCCTGTATATTATGTGATAATAGCACTGTCCATCACACAGCTACTATCCATCACACTAACTGAAGGTACTGCCTATCCTGCCTTCCTACGCCTGAGTAACAGACCGGCTCCTGTGGATGATCCTGAAAACGTGTCAGCTCTGAGCTTCTTCCTTAATTCTCCAGCATGAATTATAGCTGAAACAGCACTGATATTTCCTAATGTACTACATGTGTTTCACTTCTACCTTTCAAAGTTACTTAGCAATGCCATCATTACTTAGATATGAGGCTTACAAAGGCTTTGAAGCTGCTGATAGGCAGCACGTATGGGTCCACGGTGCCATCAAAGCCTGTTTCAGAGAGCTGAAAAAGGCAAAACCTGAAATGCTGAGACAGAAGCACAGAACATGAGAGGGTACAGTCCATCCTGTCTCACAGGCTGTCAGAGAAGAAGCTGAAAAGAAACCAATAACCCACCCTCTGCTTCTGATGTTCTCTGTTGGTGCTTAGGGGACTTGAAAACCAACTGATAGAAAAAATGTTACCAGTCAGACCCACAATACCTGTGAGAATCAGAGGGTTATTTGGGTCAGGAGGAAGCTCACAGATGACTTTGCTCTGGTCCCCCAGCCATGGGCAGGGACATCTTTTTCCACTAGACCAGGCTGATCAGAACTCCAGGGATGAGGCATCTACAATTTTTCTGGACAACCTGTTCCAGAGCCTCCACAGCCTCACAGTAAATAATTTCTTTCTAATATCTAATCTAAGCCTACTGTCTTCCAGTTTAAATCCTGTACCCCTTTCCCTAACTTGTTAGCTCAGTATGCAGCTGTCATTCAAATCTGGGGTTAGGATTTTAGGAGTGGGCTGTCTTTACATCCTACAATCAAGAAAACTTCAGCTTTGATAGCAAGCCTATTAGACACAGTTTTTATTTTTTGGCCCACTGGGCATTCACAACTACTGGCCTAGCACCAGTCTAGCCTAGACATGCTGTCAACTTACAGGGCTTAACCAGCAAGTCAGGCTTGTCACTAGCCATTGTTCTCAAAGGAATTACACAATGCCCCAGTGAATACAAAGGCAAAGAGGTACTAGGAAAGCAATTTTGTTTTGGTTTTAAAAACTGGCACATTATGTGTTGCTTTCTCCCATTTTCAGGATAGAGCATTTTTAAGACATACATGGTATGATGTTTTGTCCTACAAACTGTCTACCCAAAGTATTTTAAAGGTTTGCAGGGCCTGAGTTAATTCTTCATAACTTATGGTGCTGAGTGTCAAATTAGTGTATTTGTATTATAAGTGTAATTCCACTGATATATGGTTTTCTGTGGATGGAGGTAATTGTATCAGTTCCAAGCACTGAAAAATAAATTTGCTTTTATCCATCAGTTTTCTATCCTACTTAACTAAAATTTCAGAAGAAGCAGAAGCAGGCTTTCATGTGGTGAAGTGTCCACTACAGTGTCTAAATGAATAATTTACTATCCAAATTGACTGCACCGACCATCTAAATTTAGAGATATCAGACTTTTAACAGATGGTACACTACAGACAGTAACTCTTGGTCAAAAGTGCTTCTAGAATATGCAATTTGCTATGGTAAACTGGTCCATCAAATCAATCTGGCATTTTGCCTCTGGGGAAGGGTAGTATTAAATCCTCTATAGAAAGATAAACTTCTCCCATATACACTTGGTCACCTGTGCAATGCTATACCTTCTTGACTCACAATAAGAAAAAAATCGGTATGCTTTCAGGTGAGTAGAATTTGTTATGGTATCAGCTGGAAGGTAGCCAATATCTAAATAAATTATATTTTATATGAAGGGTATGACCTTAAGATCCCCTAATCTTATTGACATAAGTGGAAACTCTCTACACACACAGTGTTTTCAGGAGTAGACAACAAATTGGCATGCAGTTTAACAGCTAGGATATAGAAAGGAAATTAAAAGAAACGGAAAGTGTGCATGCTTTCTATTTTAGGTTAATGCACTTCTAAAGACAGGAAATATTGTGGTTATTTGACTTCCTGTATATTATAGATACTACACTTCAATTATTTCTGCTTCAAATTCAATATTTTTTGCTTGACATAGACTATAACTTTAAAGGAAGAAAATGAATAAAGGTCATATTTTAATTTCCAGTGACAGAAAAATCTATCAATTGCATCAGAAAATAGTTTCCAGGATTAGTTAAAATATCCACCTTATTTTTAGTTTAATTTGGTCTATATTCTGCTTTTAGCCATTACATGCCAACATTTTCCTGCCTACAGACTTAATAGACCAGCATTAACAAATTCTTGTTCTCGGTATAGGTATTTATAGCTTCTAATCAAATATCTAAGTCTACTTTTCTTTTCTTTCTTTAGACTAAGCTCAGCTTTTTACTGCAAAGCACGTGTTCCAGTTCTTTCAATCATTTCTTGGTGCTCCTTTGACATTTTCTATTTTGCTTTCCTAACCGATGGCACCAGAATAGGACACAATATTCATGAAATAGTCATACTAATGCCAACAGCTGGGACAATATAATCTGCTAAGTCTTACCCAATATTTGCATAGTCACATCTTTAAAAACCTTTCATTTTTGTGAGCTCACATTCCATTGTTTATCTAGTATTACTCTCTGCAAATTCTTTTCACTTTGTGAAAGTGACTGCTTTCCTGAAGCAGAAGTTTTCTATTTGTAAATACAGTCCAACTTCCCAGGATCGTACAGCCCTCACAGTGGAATTCACACCAGTTTACCAAGTTTGATCGGAATTGGCTGATTATGTCCTTGTTACCAACCCCTGACCAAATTATGTGGCACCAGAAAACTGAAGCATTACTGATACGATAAACATTATGATTTAATTCTTCAATATGCAAAGTTGCAAAGAAACAAAAACCAATTTCCCTCATGTAGCACAAATGCTCTCTAGGTTAATTTTCTTCAAGCTGGAAAGTTTACTTTGTGCTTTATTTTTATATTCAAATATGAAGCCGTCATGCTATTCATACTTGATGCTGGGGAAAGTGCTACAAGGTCAGAAAAATCAATAAAAGAAATTAAATAACTGATATCACATTACTTTTTATCTCCAGTAAGTTATTACAACAGTAATGCAGTAATGTTACAAGGAGCTCAACAAGATCATCCAGAATGATATTAAGCCCTGCTTGATGCCAAGCAAAAATACAGTTAAATAAGACCTGGCGCTCCTTAATCAGCTTTGTGGATTTCTAAACTCCCTATAAATATCCCAGGTGCTGTATGCACTATTAAATCAAAATAAAATATACAATAGTTTGCAAACCTGGACTACACTTTCCCAAAATTTCCATTTAGCTGCAGTGATAGCAGGAATCTGCTATACATTTTTAACTAGTCCTTTTCTGGAAAGTTTAGTAAAAGAGCATCCCACTTTGCTTGTTCACTTTGACAGTCTATCCTTAACAGGAAGTAAATACAAAGTATTGCTGGGATACAGCTAACTTTGATTTGTAAGATTTCTTTCCCCCCTTTACCCAGATTGAGTACCTATTGTTTACCTCTCTTGTAAGGAACACCTGGCAGCATTAGTTGATAACAAACCCTACTAGCACTGTATTTTGACAATTGAAAACAATAGCAAAAGCTTTGCTATTCCATGCTGGTTTGAAGCAAAATTCATGTAATTATAATCTGTAAAAGAAAAACAAAACAAAACAAAACAAAACAACAAAACAAAAACAAAAAAAACAACAACAAAAAAAAAAAAAACCACAAAAAGCACCACAAAAATAAAAAAAACCCTCCCGAACAAACAAAAAAACCTTCTCATTATTAACAAGGTGGCCACAGAAATTTAATTAAATGGCCACAGAAATCATGCCAGGGATGCAGGAGACTGGATGCTGCATTCTTTACCACCTATGTTAAAATGTCACGTCCTGTCAATACACACTGGTAAGAGCAACCCCTCTCTACTTGAGAGACATCTGAGTTTCTTCATGATGTAAAATGGCCTCACACATAATACAGGCATGTATTGATTGAGTTTATAAAGCATACTAAGTTTATTAAGCAAACTAGGCTCATGCCAGCTAGGTGCTCAGGAAACTGGCCGTGGTTCGTACATCCTGAGTCACCTAAGCAGAGCAAACAACCTGTTATAGATTCCAAAAATAAAGCAGATAGATTAAATTAAATCTATGGCAATTAACAAAGTGATAAAAAGGGGGGAAAATATTTGCATTTAAAAGGAAGGGTTGATCTAAGATCAGAATCTGAATAGGCTAACTAGCATTGTTCATATAGCATGTTATTAAGGGATCTTAAAATGTAATGTTTGAAAATGAATAGGTATTTTTAAATTCACTGTCTTCGAAACCAAGGGGAATTATTTCCAGAAAAATAGGAATAGGAATTCTACTTTAATATACAAAACTTACAACTACACAAGGACTTGTGAAAGACTTTCAGATCAGAAGAATATGTAGGAGCAATTTCTTCTTCTTCTGAATTTTTCACATCTTATTTGAGATCTCCAGGACTGTATAATACAATTCTTGATGCTTTCTCAAAAAAACAATGAAATAACAATGCCAAGTAAGTGGAGTTTTGAATAGAGCTGGCTTCTTTATAGGTGAAACTGAAGGATACTGAGCAGTGTTGCTCCCTTCTGAGTGCGCTCTTACATGACCTTGTAACACAGAAAATTAAGAGGATAAACTCTTAATGCATAATTATATTTCTGTGCTATAATATGCTATCATAATTTAGCATTTGCAAACATATCTTTAGGAAGTAGCTATCTGGCTGCTAGTATATAACCCTACATTGGGTCTCACACTAAATCAACCTGGAAACATTCTGTTATAGAAAGGTGCTATTCTGCTTGATATGCTTTGTATCCCTTTATGAGCATTTGACATCTGCTCTCCAAATCTGCTCTGGCTGCCTGTTGTTTTTCAAGTGGAGTTTGAAGTGCTGTTTTTGACCTATAAAGCTCAAAATGACTTGAAGCTTGCTTTTTTGAGAGACTGAGTCACTCCCCATGAGTTAAGATTACAGACACCACTGAAGCACCTTTGAGTGAAAGATAGGGAAATAATGACAAGGTATATGAGTGCTCTTTCACTGCAGAATTCACTTCCACACCTATCAGAAGTGATCTAAATTTGTTAATCTTTAAAACGTACCAAAGTCCCACCCATCTATACAGACATGTAGGAGCAATTGCTGTCATGAGGACTGAAAAGGGGAAGGGAAGGCTTTCTGTGTACTGTGTTCTGTGGCCAGGGAACGACTGTTGCCTACTGACTAATGTTCCTGTCCATTGTGAATGGCATTTTAATTTGTCAAGAGCACCAATAGGTCAAAAAAGATATCTGAAGGTGTTCTAAAGACAACATACAGCCTTTTAACACCTTACATTCAGAGATGGAAGAATCAGAAATAGCTCCACGCAGGAAAGTGAGACTAACAATCCACTTCGAGCCCACAAAACCAAAACACCCCAACAAACAAACAAATTAAAAAACCAAAACATAAACCTACATTCACCTGCTACGAATTAAAGTATGAAATAAAGTGAGGAAGAGACAAATGTTATGCTGAATTATTCTACAAAGAGATGACAATTCCTACATTATTAAAAGTCAGGACGTATAAAGGTATTCACTTATAGATTAACTCCTTTCATTCTTGCAATTGAAAGACAATTGAAACCAATGCTGGTTTGAGAGCTGCTTAGCATGTTCATTCATACTGTCTGCCCTGCCCAAGCACCCCATTAGCAGTGCCACTTTCACTCCCCAGGAAAAGGAAAAGAACAACCACCCAACCGCTATCAACACCCCTTTACCTGTAGGTGACTAGAAAAGACTTCTACAGCCCTCTAGTGTTGCCAGACTACAGACCCTGGGTATAAATGCTAATTTTTGCCCCACACTCTGAAGGAAACCCTTCAGACTTCTCCACTGCTGGACATACCCACTACACCACTGAAATCCCACTGCTGGCAGAGTGAGTTACACTATTCTCAGAGTCACGTCACACAAGGGACATGGCACCAAAAGCATAGCACTGGCCTTTGCAAATAAAAGCGTATTTGCAGAAAGAAATAGGAAGAAAAATTAATATCATACATCCAGGTTAATTTGCTGAGTACATATTTAAAGAGCTGACTGGAGAGTTTGCTGTGCCTGCTTGCAGGCCTCAGCAGCACTGACGCCTCGTTTCTCCTTTTTCTCCCTCCCTGCCTCTTTCCCAGCGAGTTCCCGTTGACAGAGCCTACGGCTATACTCTCAGAAATCATATAAAACCTGACAGTGCCAAAATTTCAACCGCAAAAAGGTGTTTTAAGGTGTTGCCTTTCAAATCTAATTTTCCCGGACAGCTGCGTCGCGCTGGCAGCGCGGCTCCCGGCTGCCCACGGGCTGCAGATGGAGCTGTTGACAAAACAGTTCAGGAGCGCCGCAGCGGAGCGGGACCGGCCGGAGCGGAACCGGATGGAGCGGGACCGGCCGGAGCGGGTCCGGATAGAGCGGGACCGGATGGAGCGGGACCGGATGGAGCGGGTCCGGATGGAGCGGGTCCGGATAGAGCGGGACCGGATGGAGCGGGTCAGGATAGAGTGGGACCGGATGGAGCGGGATCGGCTGGAGCGGGACCGGCTGGAGCGGGTCAGGATAGAGTGGGACCGGATGGAGCGGGACCGGCTGGAGCGGGACCGGCTGGAGCGGGACCGGCCGGAGCGGATCTGGCGCTCGGAGCCGCAGCTCGCTCCTGCAGCCGCCCTGCTCCGGCAGGACGTGTGCTGCTGTCATGAATATTGCTGTGCCATTTGTTGCTGTTGCTTCCAAGTGCCCCTGCGCAGCTGAAAGAGTAGTGTAGCAAACCTCCTAACCTCGGAAAGGCAGCGCAAGGCTCCCTAGCTAACCTTCAAGATGTCCTTAAGCTATGAACATAAAAGCACGTTAGCAACTCTGGACTAAGGTTATTTTTAAGGGGCTAAAATCTCAAATCAGAAATACGTGACATAGAGAGAGAGCTATAAATATCAATGCTATAAACATAAGCATCAATGCTTCTGTTATCAGAACTAACTTCTTTTGGAAAAGAACTTTTGTGCTCAAAAAACCCGAAGCATAGTTGGTTTCTACAACAAGGATGTGCTACACATTCCCATACAAATTGTATTTAGGAAGTAAATGTGTATCAGAACATGAAATGTGCGAATGGTATTGATAGGAAAGGTGTAACAAGATCAAATTCACACTGTTTAACTGTATATTGCCACTTATTACAGCTGTGAAGACTGACTGCTATAGCACAACAGTTTATTTTGCACTTGAAATTTCTGATAAATATTGCCTGGAGATCTCTGCAGGGAACTAACAGAATCCCAGCTGTTATATTTACTGGCAAGGAAGTTAATTCAACCTTCGTTTGGACGATTCAGATTAAAGCACTGGGTCATAATTATTCATCAAGCAGGAATGATGACACAGATGATCTTTGTGTTCTCATGCAATTGAAAAAGGCTATGTTGTAATTAGCGTTGCAAGCATGATAAAGTGTTGCTGCAGCTTTGAAACTCCTCATACTTCAGTTCTAGTAGATAAGTGCAAAGAATAAATAATTGCCTAATCTGAATCAAAGGTTTGAATTAAAATTCCCAAATCTGGAGATTAGGCTGGATTTTCTTATTTCATTAGCTACAATGCTGAAAATATGCAGTCAAATTCTATTCCCATTTACTGTAAGGTTTTTTTCAGTATATGCGAGAAAGTGTGGTCTATTAAAATTCCTGTCTACTACTTCATTAAAAACTTATGAAACCAAATTTCAAACTCATTCTGCTGCAAGATGCATATGTCAGAGTGGCACTGCCCCTTTATGATTGTTTTTTAAATTACACTCAAGTATATGATACACATTCTTCAAACAGTCTGAGCATAAGTACCATCCCCAAAAGCTAAAATTATATCACACACTGCATGTGACTTTGTGAGTCAGTACAGAAAAATGTACAAAAAAGGATGAATTTATAGAAACTATTTTACTGGAAAATATAGGAGAGTTAATGTCCAATAGCAATCATAGTAGTAATTTATTCCTGTCTTTCTTGCATTTATTCTGTGGTACCTAAATTATATTACTGTACATGCTTGTTTTCTTGCTTGTAGTTTTGGTTGGGTTGTTTTGATTTTGGGGTTTTTTTTTAAGCTAGATGAAAAATGTTGGTCTTTGCATAGCATTAGCATTTAAATAGCCCTTTAACTATTTGGTGCTCAAACCACAGTAATCTCCTTAAGATTCCAGTTTACCAAATTATATTAAAAGCCTCTAATGTGTTTACATAATATTTAATTCCTTCATGCCTACAGAAGATTTGAATTCATATCATTATAGAATGGTCTGGGTCAAAAAGACGCTACATTTCCTCTTGTTCCAAACTTTATGCCATGGGCAGGGACATCTTCCTCTAGACCAGGTTGCTTCAGAGCTCCATTCAGCCTGGGCTTGAACATTTTCAGCATCCACAGCTTCTCTGGGCAACCTGTTCCAGTACCCCACCACCCTCACTGTAAAGAATTTCTTCCCAATATCTTTATGAGAGGCATGCAACTTACAGAAGGTGTTTTATAATACTATGGTGCATTCCAGAATTTCTATACAGGATAAAAAAATGGGAAGTTATGAAAAGTTCTGAAATACAACATAAGAAATCTGCAAAGTACCTTACACATGCCTTGCAGGATTTTACAAGAAACCTTCAAAACAGGCACCATTCAATGACTCATTTTTTGAAAAATCCAAAGCCAGTGGTTCTCCAAGAGAAATTTGCTGTGGAAAGGACAATACTTTTACAAAATTCAAGTGTTGACTCAGCCTCTAGACCATGATCAGTCTCTAAAATTTTTTAAAATGCAGTTTGATAAGATCTAGATACTGGAGAAAAAATTGAATATATTTTCAATAGATTTCACATAAAAATTGAGTAAAAACTTTGGAGTCAATATTACTGTTGTCAAATAATACTTTATCAAGGTAGCCTGATTTTATAATATGAAGATTTTTCTGTTGAATGTCAGTTCTGCTTCCTAAGTTCTTATATTCCTACTCATTACTAATTTCTGATCTCAAGAAGTCTACACCTGTATGTTAAGATTAACACAGGTGGCTACAATGAATTCAGCTGTGAAGGTATAATGGTATTGTTTTAGTTTAATTAGGAAAAATTTTGACCTGGGTATATTAGAATAAATTACTTGACTGCCAACAATTTACAGTTATATTTTGTGAGATCTTAGCTCTTTTGGACTTGACATTTGTCTCCGTATTTTCATTTATTTTATTAAAGTTACAAGAATTTTTTAAATATAATACAAACACTAGTTTTGACAGCTACACTCTGTTTGTTGATCCATAATTAGAAAGTAAATTTTTTAAAACTAAAAGAGTCTAAGATAAACTAGAAATTATTATAAGACTTTATTAACAGGCATAGGATATATTTGTTGTATAAGTAATGAATATTACAATGATTGCTGATATAGTTTCCTGATAATTACACTACATACCACTAAATAATAGCACAGCAAAAAGCTAAGAAGAAGACCCACCAATTTTTGCATAATTCAGAATATATTGAGGCCTAATTCGAAAGGCACGTGTATCAAATTGAACTTGGAAAAGTCATTTGAGGTGTAAATGATACCCATTAACATGCAATGCTGGTTAAACGTGGGATGAGGATTGACAGAGTTCATAATAAGGATCCAAGGGAAATGAGGTAGCTGAGTAAGAAGCAGGTGTTCTCTGAGGCAGGAACTCCAACACACAGGTGTTTGAGAAGCATCACACTCCCTTCAGTGATCTCAAGGGCTTCACCTTTATGTGCCACTCAGAATAGCAGCATTCCTCTCAATTTCCCTATGGCACCCCCCTCCCCACCTTTTTATAGTACTATCTATAATACAGATAGTGCTATGCAAAATTATTTACAAAAGGATGTCACACTGGCTATTTTTAATATTTTTCTGCTCTGGTGTGCGTAAGGTGGAAAAAAAGAGGTTTAACTGTTTTTCTAGCACATGAGAAAACACAATAAATTAGAAACTTCCAATAAAAAGTCAATGAGAAGTCTAGTGTGTCTGAAGTGAATCCTGTTGAATTTGACATGAATGAAGATTATCAATTTTTTTAAGGAATTAGAGCTAATTATCTTGTGTTCCCGTTTACTGATCCAAGCCTGTATTTACGTAATCATTCTCAACTGACAAAAAGTATGCTATTTATAAATGAATCTTTAAGCAATGAAAAAAAGCATCAGCTTAATAATAAAACCCTTACAATAAGTCAAATCATCAAGTACATGAGCAGTGAAGAGAGACTATAATGTTGAAACTATAACTTAATTTGTGAGAAGAACCATTCAACCTTGTCTTGGGGGCAGGGAGAAGGGAGAAATCTGATCTGAATTTTAAATAAAATTCTACAGTGGCGAACTACCTATTCACTCTAATTTTGTTTCTATTTCGCATCTACCCTTTTTTCTCCTGTTTATAAGAATACCAACAGAAAAATTAAACAAAACAAGATGGTAAATTTCGTAGCTGTTCTAACCCTATCACTTTTAAGCTCATATAAGCTCTGGTAAAGCCATGCATCGGCTCCTACTGTGCAATGGCTTTTTTTATACAGTTTGACTATGTGATGAAAGAAACTAGTTGACATGCACTTACCGTATTAAGCCCTGGCACCTGCATTGCAGACACTAATCAAAGTGCTCCTTCAGAGGGGTGAAAGAATCGCCATTTGTAACGCAATAATTAGGCTGGGTAGAAGGGCCTGAAAAGTAAATCAATCTCGTCTGCTCTCTAAATCTGACACCATTCTCTAGGCAGATTGTTAACATAATGAGACAGAAGCCTACAAGAGGTCCCATAAAAGACCTATGTCTTTTTTTTTTTTTCCCTTCTTTCTTTATACTTGCAATGTTACTAAGAGCATAATTACACACAAACCTACCCTAAGTCACTGGCATAAAAGCAGCTATTTCTAAGAAGCTCATCAAAAATAAGTTGGCAGAACAGACGGGCTATATAACACAGCAGCAGGCTGACTCAATTTGCCCAACTGGATGAAGATTATTTTAACCTATTCCCTACTAAAATTATCATGATTATGTCTGACAGGGAAAAGTAATAAGTTCCTATAATATGGCAAGAAAATAATTTTGGTGAATTAATCTGATTCTCTGTTCACACCGGGCAAATGAAGAATAATTCCACTGAAATCAATACTATTATCAAAATTGTATGAGGAAAGAATTACATCCAGTGTGATCACTGTGATTTTTAAAAAAGAAACAGTAACAAAATAGAAAAATTAGCGGTAAAGTTTTTTAAAAGACAATTTTCATGTACAGCCTCTCAGTATTCAAGACTGAAATATTATTTAATAGAGAAAAATAAGCAATTCCATTTTCCTTAGGAAAAAATTGCACCATCGTTGATGCTCTGTAGTACCAAAAACTTAGGAACCTTTGTTACAGATAACATGTTATGGTTGTTGTAAATAGTTATGTAAAAAATCATATAAAAATATATAACATAAAAATAAAAATTCATTATGCTGCAAGCGGTGGAATGCAATAAGCAGATATTTGTGTAAAACAAAAAAATGAACAGGATGAATCACTCTTTTTTCATAGCCAAACACATATTAGTAATTATTTTTACTCATATACCATGATTTAATTTAATCACTCCCTCTTAGAGACTATAACTGTGTAGCCTGGTAATGCAGTATTGTCTGTGATAAACTTTGCACTAAATCTGCAAAGCCTCTCAACTGAGGCTTGTCAGGTATGCTTTTTCTGAGTTTTCCTGGACCTGAAGCTCTGTTTTACCTGCTTGAGCTGTGGCAACACAGGTGGCTATGGCTAACCTGTGTTACTGTTGTGTGTCTTTGTCTGGTAGAACCATATTTTTGCACAGATAGCAGTAATGAGCAATTATTCTACATGGAATGAGATGTTTATGACTTTACCATCATGATGATGTAGAGAATTATTGGCCTAGAATGGTAACAGCAGCCTTGAGAATTGTGGATGAGATATGTGGCACTGAGGATTTCTAAATTTAACTTATCCAATATATTCAATTAAACAGCATGCTTTTCAGTGATTTCAGTTTTGGGGGTTTTTTTCAGCAGTACATCATGTTGATACTTTAAAATACCCTCAAAATTCAAGATACTCCATGTGACCCACAAAGGCCAACAAAGACCACACAGTAGTTACTAAATTCTTGAAATACAAATTTCATACATACTTCATAAGTACCTACAATTTAAAAAAAAATTAATCTCGTACAATTTTTAAATGTCTAGATGTTTTATTTCAAAGCAAGCTAGCAAGTTTGTCTTCTTTTACAGTTATTTCAGGAGCATGACTTCTGTGATCTGCCTGAGTGACCTCAAAATGAGATGAATTGTGGTTGGTATGCACCTACTTCTTCACATGGATTGGGTCATTTGGCTCACATCTGAATGTCCAAACTCAGGTAAGGAAACTTTAAAAAAAAGTAATAAAGAAGCAGTGTAAGGGTAACAAACTGTCTGCAACCTTTTAATAGATTCACAACTTTTTGGAAAGTTTATTTATACACAGGATGCGTAAAACTTAAACTTTGCAAACAAAATTCCACACTAATTCTCTGCTTTGTCTGAATCCATTGTTCAAAGAAGGTTTTCAAAACAATTTCTTACTCTGATTCTGCTTATTATATAATATTATACCTTCCCATTCTAAACTGTTTTGTTTTCATTAATTTTGTTTTGCTGTGTTGGGGTCTTTTAGTTCAGAAATTCTGCCTAGCAAGAGAGGAAAGGATCTATTCCTGAAATGGCTGCTCAGCACATGAAAAGCTATTAACAGCACACAGAAGCTGTATGGAGTCATTCAATATGACAGGGAAAATTGAATTGAAAACTGACTTCAGTCTGAACCCTGGATAAGCACTGTTTGGCTAGGACAATGCAGATTCAGTGTCAAAACAACTGATTCATAATCAAAACAACTGATTTGACTATGTTAGATTAAGTTTTTAGAACTGTAAATTGAAGAAAAAACAAAGTTTCTCCATTACAAGACCATTACAAATGTTCATCATTGCTTTGACCAGAAAAGCAACACACACAGAATTGTTTTTCTGCTATTTATGAGATTTAACAGAACACACTGTTTTAGTTATATTAAGTAACAGCAGATTTGACAGTCTAAGCTTTTTTTTTTTTTACTGGTCAAAACAGAAATCATGTTGGGAGTATTTCCATGAAACACTAAGGGTTTTTTTTCTAAGAAGTAATGTTTTGCAACAGACATTCAAAATTTTTAGAAGGCAGTATCTGTATTATATAATGTTACACAGCGCTTAAAATTACATTCTAAAACTTGCAGTTTGCAGAACATGCATGTTTTATTGAATACTTCAAATGAATGCAAGATTGCCAATTGTGCTGATCTTGTTTTCATATGATAATATGCAGAAAATAAGGCCAAAATCATCAGTATGAACAAGATTTTGACTTTTATAAGAACCCTTAACTGAATTATCAGGGGAAAAAAACAGTATTTCAAGTTTATTTTTTAAGAAAGAAAATGAAAACCATTTTAATGAAAACTCATGAACATAAAAAGTCTACAAAGAAAATGGAAACCATGACTTGCATCCTAGCGTAGTGCATATCTCATGTCTGAATGGTTGGCTAGGCAATTCAAGAGCAGTTAAAATCCCTTTAGAATTTAAAAACCTCATAATTAAGGTAAAAATCTCCTTCTCAATACCACTGAAAAACTCTTATCAAAATCAGCTCTGGTTTGCTGCCACCATTAAGAGTGAGGGAAGTGAATACTGGTGATTGGTGAAGGCTGATATCCAGCACAAACGCCCCCACTCTGGTGTGCACACAATCTTTTGGGAGGTACAGCCAGGCTGCTTTTCAAGGTCCCACAGTTTCAAAAATAGTACAGCTACAGATATTTTGCTATTCCCCTCCTTTCACACCTACAGTTTCTGAGAGCAACAGGAGCAGGAGTTGTTTACAGTATTTTAATTTTTTTTTACTTTTTGTCCCTAGCTGCAATTCTGAGAGGGGTTCAGACAGAGATTTAAGAAAAGAACCCAACTGTGTGCATTCTAACAGCTTAAAAGAGAAAATTGCACTTCTTTTTGACAATCCTGATTCAGTATCTTGGTTTTTGCCCAGATAAATCTAGAGAACTGATGCTATAGCAGTTGACTAAAAACATTAATGAGCTGTGTCCATTTTAATTGTTTCAGACTAGCAATTTCCCCTGTAGTTTGAAGGTCTTTGAGAGTGCAAAAAAACCCAGTTAGAGGCCAAGTTCTGTCCCTGGACTTCAGGCGGCTAATATTGAATAATGTCCCTAACAGCAGCTCAGCTATTCATGATTTACATTTAAGTAACTGCAGATAAGGATGTTGACAAATTCTTTTCATTAAGCTGAAAAAAAAGGGAAAAAAAACTCCTGTACAAAACAGTACGAGGCTAAGTCAATTCAAATTTTCAATTTCATTTTGTTTTTAGGTTTTTGGGGGCTTTTTCGGTTATTTTTGGTTTTAGGCTTTTTTTGTAGTTTTTCAAATGAAAACAATCCTTGGAGAAATAAGGAGCCAGGAAAACCTGATCCTGAATACAGATGTGTTTTATTTTGGGGTCATGCTTTGAATAGTAGCTTTTGGTTACTCAGAAGCCAAGTGACTCTGCAGTTAGTTGACCAAGCTATAAATTAGATTGTTTTCAATAGAATTTTGAGATTTAAAAGTGTGTCAGAAGTTCATTGGAGCCTGTCAAAAATTGCGAGGCCTTCATAATAGTTTAAAGACCTAAAACATTCTGGATACATTAGGCTAAAGACTACATTTCAGACTTTTGTGCAGATATTAGACATAATCCTCCCAAAAATTTTGTGTGACAGTCTAAGCTGCTGATTTTGACAAAAGGAGTAGAAAGGGAAACTCCTGTTCCGACTGACTCTTACTGATATATTATTATTGTCTCATTTGTAAATTTTCTAGAGACAATGCAGTCTGAAAGGTGTGGCAATCTGAGAAATAATATTATCTGCTAAAATTATGTTAGCTAAAGGCCAGTAAGCTTCAAGAAGCCAGCAGAAAAGGGTCTGCTACCTGGATTTGCATTTTGTAGCTCAGAGTTCACCTCAAAAAAAAAAAAAAAAAAGGACAGAAAAACAAAAACAAAATAGTAAGACAAGAATTATGTACTATCGCAGATATATTTTTACTGGATAAAAAGCAGACCTTCAGAAATCCACTCAATAGAGCTGGTAGCAAACGTCACAAAACAGTAATGACAGAGTTTAAAGGAGCAAGTGGCACCAAGATGTCGAGAGCTTTATGCCAGCAGTCCCTCCAAGGCAGCAGGCCATGGGCAGTGCCACAGTAACCAGCACAGGCCCAGTTATCACTGACTTTTGTTGGAGCTACAGGACTTCATGAAATTAGTCACCTTGGAGATGAATCTCTCACTTTTACATGCTAATGTACTCCCTTAGGTGTTCCCTGTGTCTGTTCTGGGTTTTAGGAAAACCTTTTATCAGAGTCATTGTTTCTAACAGATAAAATAAAGAGATAATCAAGGCAAAAAATCTGACCTTCAAAAGAAATTAAATTAAAAGAGAACCATCTAATAAATTGGAAAACTTTCTAATTGCAAATTAACACCTGACTCACCCACCTGATTATCAGCTTTGCTTTCACACCACTTAATTCTCTGCACACTTGGAAAGAGGAAATAGCCATCCCTCTTCCTGGCCAGCATTTGTTTCCCTCTCAGAGTACAACAGGAGAATATGGGTCCAGTTACTAAACAGTGATAATAAACCCACCTTAATTGCTTCAATTAGATCATCCACAGGGAATCACTTTACACAACCTATAGGGATTAACAGGCTCTTCATGAAACACTAGGAACAATTACACGGGGATGAGTAACCATCAAGAGCTGGCAGAGGAACAAAGTTGCTATCTGTAAGAATTGTCTCAGTTACTCTCTGACTCATCTGTGGGCAGGAATTATTCTTCACCCAAGTACAAATACCCAACCAGGACAAGTCAGAGGCAGATTTCTGTAAAGACATCCCTGAGGATCACGCTAATGTTAAGCCCAAAAGTAAATGGAGTCTCATCATCCCGGATGTGTCACAGGAGCAGGCATTTAGTATTTTGACACCATCTTTGCTCAGCCTGTGTGCCTTGCCCTTTTCAAACTGCGTTCGCCTTGTCTTTTTTGAGAGGTGTTTATTTGGCATAGCAAGAGAGTCAGTGTAAGTACAGGAAATCAAAGGGATTAATGTTCATACAAAGTAAATACAGTGCAAGTATTTCTTTTAATGGACAAATATTTAAACTGGTTTTGACTTTATTTGATCATTTTTATGAACACGATACTTTAAAGTTACATCTATTAGTAATGAGAAGACAAAAAAGAAAAGAGTAAACAGCGCTTCCCACGTGGCAATTTCTGTATGTAGCTAGGTACATTTATATGAATGTACACATGAATTTATTGAAGACTATACGTGCACACAGAAGGATGATATAAAAAAAAATGTGTGTTAAAATTTCAAATACCCTGGAGATAACAAACTAATTCTAGAATTATTTTTTGGGCATCACATTCAAGTGGGAAGGATGCAGTCTCTCGAATACAGAAAACTCTGCCTTACAGCTAAAACTCTGGCATCTGCCTACTCTAGTGAGACCATGCAGGACTCCATATGCTTCAGTGAAACTAAGCTTGTAGAATGAAACTTGCCCCCCAACTAAATTTATGGTGGTTGGGTTGAAAAGTCAATTATAATTCCACAAAATGACAAAGTAGAAGCAGTCTTGTCAAAACTTAAGAGGTCACAGTACATTCTGGGATGTGATCAAAAGTGAGACAGAATATTTTGGCCAAAAGAAAATCCCCAGGGCTTTTTAATTTTGCCATAAGCCTAGATGAGCTGGTTGATTATAGCATTTGACAGCTTACATACCATTTCAGGAGAAGAAGGCTTACTCTAAAGCCATGGATTGGTGACAAAAACCTTCTAAGAAGTTCTGGTTGCAAATGCTGCAATTGCTCTTTAACTGCATCTCAGTCACAAGCATTTGACTTCGCATATAAAGTAGCTTTGGGATCTTTTCTGTCCACCTTTTTCTGCTACTTGAGACCTTCCAACATGTCATTTACACTGGACTTCTCTGACAAGCTGAAGCTGCGAACAAACAGTATCTTCCTCAAGAATATTTAATGAAGTAGGAAAATACCATAAAATGTCTTTCTGATAACATGCCCCTCTTACCACAGGCTGGGAACAAAGACACCTAGGGTGTAAAATAACATTTAACCTGAAATGTCTTTTATGGCCAGTTGAAAAAGACATTTTCCCAAAGGGCAAACACCTTTTCAGATAGCAGTATGAAAGGAAATGGGCCAAATGAAGGAACACCTGCACTCAGTCCTTGCATCAATATACTTGAAAAACCCAAATTATCTGCTAGCTCTCCAGAGACATAGAGAAAAGTTCTAAGAGTGTTCTGCTGGGTTGGGTTGGCAGCAAGAAATGCTTCTGATCATTTCCAAATGATGAATGACATCCTAAAGAAGAAGAGAAAGTAGAAAATGATTGCTTGAGAAAAGCAGAATAAAACCAGCATCTGCTTTACAGTCAGACAGACTTTACAAAGGACAGGTAATGCTTCTAAGACTAATAACATTCCTAGCACTCAAATTGGGGAGAAAGAGAGTTTTATCGACTACATGAGCAGGCTTACTAGGATATATCTTTTGCCCTTCCAGGCAAGTTGTCACTCCCTCTGTCGTACCACACTATTTAATTTGCAGCTATTGCCAAGTCAGTGTTTAATCTAAGCAAAGTTGGCAGAATTTTTATATAAGTGTAATGCTCACAAAAATTGCAGCAAAAAATGATGATGGTTCATGTCATTTTACAGTGCAACTGAGATGAATCTGATGCTGGTTTTTGAATCCTTGTTCTCTGGAGAAGTAGGAAATGTTTTGAACTTAAGAAGTATTTCTTTCAATGGCAGTGACTTTGCTCAATAGTCTACATTCTGTAAATTCAGGTTGAAGATACCTCATTGCTCTATTTCAGATTTTTACTCTTCAAGTTTGTTTCTAATGCCAAGAGAAATGGGAAAGAAAATTTTCAGTATAAATGTTTTCAATACTTTAGAGGAAATACGATACAAAAAGTCGAAGGCTCCTAACAAATCCACTAAAAAATAAGATCTAATACTTAAGAAAACATTACATATTATTTAGTTTATTTTATTTAAAGAAAAAAACTTTTCCTCTTGCGCAGCAATATTCATTTTTCTCAGTAGTGTTTTTCAATTATCGTAGGTTTGTGGTTAGGAGCTGGGTTTTTGGGGTTTTTTATTCATTATTTTTAAACAATAGTTATAGGGTTGTTATTATTATTTTTGGGAATATAACAAAATCAGATTCACTGCATTACCTTGACTCTCTGAAGAATGTCTGATTATTTTCAACTTAAAAAAAAAAAAAAAAAAGAAAGAAGACCAAACATGAGCCAACAGGACAAGAACATATTCTTTGCCATGTATGAAATTACTCTTTCAGACATGTGCTGTCCATATGCAAAGGCAACTTTGCCATGCCCTTCTGTACATAAGGGTTTGACAGAGCTATATCCACTGTGTTTGTATGGTCTTTCACTGCATGCTAGAATAAACAGCATAGAACAAATAGAAAAATAGCATAGAACAAATAAAAATTGTGTATTTAAAGGGTAACATACTATCATCAAAGAGAAAATGTTACTAAGGAAAAGGTAAAATACACCTTTCCATAAAAAAGTGCATAAAATACAGAAGGAATAGTAGTTTAGGTAAGTAACTTCATCTAGGGCTTCTTAGAGCTAGAAATATGACTGAATTAATTAATAATTCAAAACTACAGGAAAGAGAAGCATATTCATGCTCCTCCAAGAATAAAAAAAGTCGTTTTTTGAAAGAAACATTGCATTTTTTTGGTAGGAAAAACCTGTTCAGAAATGTTTGGGATGAGTATCAAACACGTTGGTTAAAAACTCACTCTGCAGTGGTTATGTGCAGACTTAAAGCAGCTTGTGGTACCTGCCACAAACTGCTTATGGGATTGTGACATTTGCTGAGCCTTTACACAGAGGAATAATGGAGCATAAGGTGAGGTTGCCTTCATGCTGAGACCACTGCCCATTATGCTGACCAATACTGTCGGTGGCTCCCTTCTGATCCCCCATGGCCTGGACATATTTATTATCTCTTGTCTTAGACTGTGCAGAGGCATTTTAAATGAGTCACAGTGGCAGGTGGCCCTTATTAATACCTCTTAGGATGTGAGAGCTGCTGGAAATCCTAATCAGAGAGAAGAAACCAGAAGGTGGGACAGGGAAAGGTCCTACGAGGAAACACATGAGAACAGCTATATTTGGAAGATAAATATATTTTGGTCATTTGAGTCAACAATAATGGTATAGTCAAAGAAAAGGAAATTCCGTGTAGAAATAGCTTAGTATTTCCTATTTGGAGCAGACTAGGGATTAATGTTTTGTACTATCCTTGTAAATAGGTAATAAAAATCACAGATTACTTTATTGTAACAGAAAAGGAAATTATTATAAGGAAAGTTAAACCTATGGACCACAACAAGTTCCATTTGATAAATACATCTGGAGTAGAAGAATTCTAAACATTAACATTTGGTGAAAGATGAGAACTTTAGTAGTTCTGATGCTGAAAAAAACTTTTCAACAGAGGCAAATTGATTATGTGCTCTCCAATGCAAGCTTAGACTCCAGTAACAAAAGCACCACAGAATACAAAGGAAATGTTTTATTTTCTATTCTAGCTTATTGGAACTGCAGCTCAGTGGCATTATCATCCTTTTCTTGAAGGATGATAATACAGAGAACAGGAACAGAAATGCCAGTGGGAGAGGTGCATAAAGTCTATGTAGAATTTAAAACCACTAAAGTAAAAGGAGTTGAGAAATTGTTATGGAAATGCAACTTGATGTAAGTAAGTAGAAATAACAGGTAAATACAACTGAAGAAAAATAACACCAAGAAATGAATCACTGACGTTAATTTGTTTCCAGAACAATCTTGCAAGATTAGGGTAGGAAATTAACTGCTTTTAACGAAGAATCTGAACATACACAATAACTCTCAGCAGGAGGGGGTGTAAGTGATACACTTAGATTTTGCAAATGTCTGATTACTCTGATTTACCATACATTGTCCTGTAGTAAACACACACCAAATTTTAGTGGGGTTGTTTTGGTATTTTGTTTGTTTTGTTTGTTTGTTTGTGGGGAGTTTTTGTTTGGTTAGTTGGTTGGTTTGGTTTTTTTGGGGTTTTGTTGTGGTTGGCTTTTGGGTTTTTGTTTTTTTTTTTTTTTTTTGTGCTTCTTGGCGCTTTTTTCCCAAAAAAAACCCCCATACTGGTTAAATAGGGGCACTTTTATAGTGGTTAAATTAACCAGTCAACCAAATAAGTTTTGTTTTGAAGGAAAGCATACCATTCTGGAGTTTGAGCATTCTACAAATGATTATGCACTCTCTACTTTTTTTCACTGACTGAATTAAAAATCAATTCATATATAGAGTTATGAATATAAGTATCTAAAAATATAAATGTGCACAGGCATGTATATATACTCTTTTATGCATGTATATATATTCTTGTGTACCCATGAAAATGGAATATGGCTTGACATCAGAGGGCAATGTGTTTGGGACTTCATTTCCAGAGGATAGAACTCACACCAATATATATATATATATTTTAAGTATCTCCAAATTCACAAAGTGCTACAGTGAGTCAGTGATTTGAGGTGATCCAATTAAAATTAACTTATTTTAATCACAGGAGTAGTGACTTACACCCTCCAGAAACACTTCAGTTTATGGACAGTTTTACTGCACAAAAACAATGGCTGGTTGCCAGTTGTTGTTACTGTGAGATATACAGAGGTATACAAAGAAATACTTTTGATATATTTATAAAATATATAAATATATACAGAGAAAGAATGAATGAGATAGATCATTTGGCTTTTGTTGTTGAAGTACTTATTAAAAAGGCTTTTGGAGTGTGTTTACATTTCCTTTTATATTAATAGGTACATCACCTTTACACGAGCAAGGCAGCGTTGCTGCAAAAGAGAGGATGAAGTACTTGGCCCACAGAAACCAATTACAGTTCCACTACAACAACAAGGCAATGAAAACCAATTGAAAGCACAGCTAATCCTCATCTTTGAAGGAATGCAGCACCAAAATACTTGTCAAACACTGACATTTTAATGCTTCTCACGCCTCAAACTGTCCCACCAGGCCTCCTCTGTCTTTAACTCTTACACTGTTCTACACATGTCTTATGGGATAAAAAATAATTAAATATCACACTAAGTTTTGAATTAGAGTTCTGTTATGTACCACTTTGGGTTATCATACATTAAAATAGGAAAGTCGGACAATATTTGGCATGCTGTTACCTTCTGTATAGAAAGCAGGTCTTCACATGCTTTCAGTTCTAAAAGATTCATTCAAATAAGGAGTAAAAATGTGAGAATAAATACCTAAAGTAAGAATTTGTAGTTCTGGACGCAGCATTCCTCGTGAAAGAAACCAAATGAGCTGAACCATAAAAATGCAATAATAGTTTGTGGGAGTTCCCTAAAAGATAAATAGGATTCCATGGAAAATGTTCAAGTTCTTGTAATTTTTAAGAGAAAAGTTATCCACAGACCCCAAGTATTAATCCAAATATAACACTGTCATACTCAAAACTTTAATTTCAAGTAAATGTACTGTTCAAATGAAGCATACAAGTGTCTTCTACCGTCAGCAGTTATAGTAACCTGGACACAAAAATAATGAAAACCATAATCAATTTTTCTATTTTACTTTCAATGTGTTTAAAAATCTTTAGGGTTATCTTATATGTCCTCCTGTTCTGAAATGCCTAAGGTTATTACAGAAAGTTGACTGCAATATTTGTTATTATTGATTATTTCAGGAGTTGGAATAGACACTTAACTTCTGCTCATGAACAGCTAGATGTGTGTGAGATTTGATCCAAACTACCAAAGCAACAGCTTTGTTATATCTTTATATCTGTTTCTTAGCACCCACTTTTCATGATCCCTTTCCAGCTCATGAAACAATGTTTTGTTTTTTTTTTTTTTTTTTAATTAGAATTTCCTTAATGGGCTGTAGAAAAGGAGCCATGATAAAAAAACTCACTCATGAATTGGAATTTTATTGTTTAACCAATAAATTTCTGAAATATTAGAGGAGGAATGAAACTTGAGCTGTCCTAAGTGGAAATCCAGAACTAATTTTAACTTCAGACTGTTTTGATCTTTCTTATTTCTCAGAGTATTACTTATTTTCATTCCCTATTCCATGTTTATCCTCCAAAAACAATTACTGTGCTTTTAGACTGCTAGTGAAGTATTAAAAAAAAAGTTATCATGATGATTAGCTAGATTAATGCTGGCTTGCTTCAATCTAAAAGATGGTTTCGATCTGGGGTTCAGATCCCAATAACTGCCTGGAAAAAGGCTGCCATGCAGTTTAGAAAAACGTAGGCGACTGCTCATCCGTAGTTTAAATTAATATATTTTTCCATGTAGAAAGCATTTGCTTCATTCTTCCTGAGGTTAGTCTTTCTTTAAATTACTGCTGGAGCAGATCTGCCAAATAACCTACACTTGCCAAACCAGTCATGCATTCCTACAGAAATGAGAAAGTGTACCACAGTGTCTTTTTTTCCCTTCTCCAAACCCACCACCCTTTGGCAGGCTGCTGTGAGCCAACGTATCCATTTTCTGATCTTCATCCACACAGGTCCCATATTGGTCTTAACCAATGATATCTTGTTTATCCTATCATTTTAGCAACAGAAATGTTACATATGAGACTGCAAGGAGAAATGCAGCTAAAACTCTGCTTGTAATATATCAAATGCAAGCATTATCCAGTTTTCTAAAGCCTGTTGCTTTTATTTTTATAAATGCAATGCATCACATTTTATTGTAATGCTCACTTGTGTACTACTAGCTCTTTTTCTGTCATTTACTTTAAACTATGAGGTTTATCAGAGTGCTGTTGACTCCACACTAACGAGCATTAACCTTTCACTAAAGTGGTTTTAGAGACACAGCTCTCAGGCTTGCTTCCTTGAGATAACTCAAACACAGTTATTGTTAGCTTTGTTTTTACATTGACAATTTCACATTATTAGGGAGAAAGAAAAATCATTGTTCATCCTATTCCTGTCACTGCCAGCAAAAGCCAAAAGACACTGGAATAAAAAGCATCCAACAGAGCCTTTAAAAATGCCCAGTGTTCCTGAAGAGTCAGCAATGACAAGTAGGAATCTCAGCAAGCCAGTTCAGATTTCTGTTAGACTCCACTAGAACTTGACACATCCACGCCTGCGTTTCCCCTGTCTTGGTTAAGTGCCTCATATTAAGCGACATGAATTTGGGCCCCAAATGTCCTCTTTCTGTTTTGCTAGTGGACTAACTCACACCTTCTTAAAACGCTGTGCATGTGTATGGATTACTTACTTAGCCATAACACTTATTCAGGAGATAATATACTAGCTACTTTCAAGAAGAAATGAAAGTTTCCCACAGAGAATTCTTCTATGCACAATGTTATTTAAAATCTATTGTTGCTTCTTGTACATCAAGGGAAATATTTTCTCAGTATTAATAGAAGAGAACACTTTTCATTTTGTTTCTGAAGATCAAGCATGATTTTAGAAAGGTTAGCTAGGAAAGGGAAAATACCTTGATTGTTTTCCATGTCTCACTCTATTGTTTTTTCAATTCATCTGGTTGTCCCTTTGAAATAACTTGCACAAAGGATGAATTAAAAAAAAGCAAATCTTGGAGAACAGTCTGCATTCAAATGCAATTTATACTTTACAAGGACTGTGTTTGGTTAGTGCCTTAAATTACAGTCTTGCAATGTGGAGATATTTTAAGGTTTGAACAAATGTTTCCTATACCATCGACAATTAAAGCATTTCTAAGATAATATCACTGTTGAGTTAATACCGCGTCTAATCATGTTATTACTTTCATTATAATCTTGACCAAGTCAGTTTGGAAAAGGTGTGTGTTTTCAAGACATACCATTATAAATGTTATAAATGTCAACTGTGTACAAGTCACTTGCTTTAAATATACATGATCAGGATAGCCTTCCTTTCAGAGGTACAGTCAAGGCCAAGGACAGGTATTTTCTTTTGTCTTTGAAACAAATAACAGATATTGGCTTCTTCTTTCACTATGAGATTCATAAACAGTCCTTTTTATAAAGGATCTCTTTTTACACTTTCTCGAGAAGTATGAAAAAAGGCAAAAATAGTACAATGCAACTGAGTAACACAATGCTATGAAATGTTCAATTTGAAATTTTTTTTCTGTAAAAGATAATACCTAAGAGGACTACAATTGTCAAAGCCCAGTCATGTTAATGAATGGAAGTTATGCAATTATCCTTTTTTTATATTGTCATAATACTACTGAGGGTTTTTGAATGTTTTTTTAGAGGGGGGAGTGGGGGAGGGGTTGGGCAGGGATGGATATATTCAATGTGGCAGAGACTTTACAGTCTCAGTCCATACATATTTAAAGAGAATTTTTTTTTAATTTCTTAAAAATTTCTTAAAATTTCTTACATATTTGATCAGGCAAATATGGATATTGTTCTATAGATTGGTTAATATACAGTTCTATGTAGTCCTCACAGAAATTGCAATTACAAATACTCATTGACTATTACTGAAACTGCAATTACTTCAATATTTTTTCCAGCAATGGACTGAAAATTTACTTACAGAGATCAGAGACTTTCTTTTTTTGCATACACAGAGATAACTATCGAAACCAGAAAAAAAGCCACACATATGATTGCAAAACCTGCCTTCTATTCCTCCTAAATTTGCATCTTTGATTAACCAGTAATTTGCTAGGCTGAGAATTCAACAGGACTGAGTTATCAATTCATACTTCATATGCTCTGGGAAACACACTGTCTTTGTTTTAACCTCATCTTCAAATCTTTTTTCATGCCAGGAAGAGTCCAATCTCTCCAAGGAGATTTCATGGAAATATTGAGTCAGAACTTTCTCAATATTTAGGCTAGGTATGCATGGCATTATTTTCTCCTATGGGCAGTTGGGTATAAACAGCAAGGTTTTGGTAGCAGAGGCTATCTCATTTCAGACAAATCCAGTTCCAGCTGCCTCCAAATGGAACCACCACAGGACACAGCTGAGCTGTGCCTGGGCGAGGCATGTTCATCAGAGAGCAAAATACTGGACAACAGAGCAGTGAGAGGAGGAAAAAGTTTGAAAATTGCATGAATACCAAGGTGAGAAAAGAAGGAAGTGGGGAGAGATAGTCCAGACAATTCTCCTTCAGCCAGCAGAAATGCCTAAAAAGCTGCAGGTTTATCCTGAAGGAACTGCAGCCCATGAGAAGGACCCTTGCTGGAAGAGAGGAGAACTGTGAAGAGGAAGGAGCAGCAGAGAGGAGCCATTAGGGGCTGACCACAACCCCCAGTTCCCCATTCTCCTCTGCTGCTTGTGGGATGATGGTAAGGAAGGTACAGGATCCAAGAGTGAATTTGGGCGCGGGGTAAAGAGGAAGAAAAGTGTTGGTTTAATACTTTGTTTCGCTCCTTATTACCTGAATATACTTTAACTTGCAAGAAAATTAATACTCCCCATGACAGTAACCCTGTCTTTATTTCAGCCTACCAGAATTCTCATGATTTTCTCACACACTCCCACAGAAGGAATGGTGACTGAGTGGCTGGGGGGGAATTTGTTCCCTAGGCAAGGCAAACCCACCACAGCACCAGAGTTAAACGTAGGTGTATCACTCATTTGACACTATAGCTTATCTTGTAAAAGAAGGCATGACTCAGCCCCTTGGCAATGCCTTTCACTGTGTTCTAAGTTCCAAATTTGCCAACTAAATCTATTCTGTAAAATTTGTTTACATTTGGCATTAAAACACACCTAAAGCTGTGTGAGCACAGGTAATTGAACACAAAATTAACTCCAGAATATCTAAGTATTTTATTTTGAGTCAATTGTTTTCACAAATAGCTGCACTGGTACTGTACATAATAGGATCAAGAAGACACCTGTGTATCCAAAAGCTGTTCCTTTCTACCAACTGTAGCACTCAATACTACAAACAAAATTCAACTCAACCTTGTATTGCTCTTAATAAACAAACAGTATGTGGCACTATATCACCTATGGAGTTTGTGTTCTAAGATTTACTACACCTTCAAACTGGTGGGTTTTTTCCAAGTTTTCCTTAGCAAAAATCATGAATATTTTCTACAGTAGTAAATATTTTTTATCATGGCAGTATTCAAAGTCCTGTGTGGCAAAGACTCTTGAAGGCATTATTTATATTTCACAAAATGGAAAACTGATGTGAAAGATCTGAATACTTTTGTGACCAAATCAATCACAAAACAGATATTCTCAATCTAAGAATATAATTTCTAAGACCACTAGGTACATATAAAACAAACAACAACAACAAAAACCAAAAACCTAACAACCCAAGTCAGCCCAAAAAAGAACACCCCAAACATACTGTTAAGGAAAAGAGGAGAAAACAAAATTTCCTTTAAAATTGCTGAACATGAGCTAAGTTGGTGAACTTCCTACAGATACTTTAGGACAGAAATAAAAATACTGCATGGCCTCTCCTCTAGGTATTCTTAAATATTACAGTGAATTACTCCTGTAAATGAATTGGGAAATGATGCTGACTGCTAGTACAGAGCACTTGATAAATACCTTAAGCATGTAAAATTGTATATGCAGCAAGGGATGTATTAAGACTAATTGCCAACAAAGCATTTCAGCCTTCCCCATCTAAAATTAGTCATCTATGTATAATACTCATACAGGCTCCCTTTTTATCCAGTCCAAAGGCTTCTTCCAGACAATTCCCACTGCTCTCAGGCATCTCTTTTTGAAATTTATTAATTACTTGGTGTCAGTGTCTTTCCAGTGACCACAGGAGGAGCTAAATGTCCAGTCTATAACTTGACAATTCTTAGATAACTGAGTTGGGTGAGATATTTCCTACCCAGGCAAATCAGAAACAGTCTTCTAGCAAAATAGTATCTCCTCTTTGCCAGAGGGAAACTAATGCAAGGTCAACTTTGTAATGTATAGGGATTGCTTATGTTTCTTTTTCCTTGATTTTGTTGTCTTTGTTTTCCTTTTACAATGTCCATTTTATCTTTCAAAGGTTTGATTTAAACCACCTAACAAAACTCATTCCACAGTTCTCCAAAGAAAAAAACCACAAACTAAGTACCGACACCAAGCTTGGAAGGTTTACTAGAATTTTAAATGCTAACCTTTTTGAAAAATTGTTAGGCTGCAGGCAGTGGTACAACTCCAAGACAAGGAGTTTTGATTTCTGTTTTTTGTTTGTTTTGGACCTTTTGAAGGGATCTTCTGGTTAATGGGTACATTCTGAGACAGCTGGTTAGATGTCTTTATTACTTAATCATGTACCACCAGAGGGAATGCACATGATGAGAGTACCATAAGTGGTGAAATGGTCAAATCCATTCATTCCTTTTGTGAAAGAGTATAAATAAGATTGTTTTTTAATGTAAAGAGCAAAAACACTGAATTTAAAATATTAAACTTGGAAAAAGGTCTCCCATTTAACAGACTATTGCATATTACCTCTTTTCACAGGAGTAAAAAAAATTTCACAGTCCACCAAAGCAAAGAGGAATTGTAGTGAAAACATGAAAATTATCAATAAAACACCAGGATGCTAAGCTATAGTGCAAATTACCCTAAATAAATTTTCACCTTGTATCTTTGACAACCCAGGAATTGGTTTTAATTAATACAAATTGAGTAATGAGGGAAAAATTATACCTTTTGGGAAAGATACTGCACTGTGAATTTTTTTTTGCTGTATGTTGCAGATTTTTATTATGTGTAACTGTGAACAAAAGTTGTCTGTAAAAGAGTAAATCATGAAGACCCCTAATTAGAAAGCATGTACACCAAAAAGACATTTGATTACACATTAAATTCTACTATTTGCATCAGAAGCATCTATCTCATCCATGTAGCCTTCTCAAAAGGTAACACTCAATCCTCTGTGATGTTGTACCTTGAGTAATCATTTGCTCTCCTGAACAGACGCTGTAAATCACTGTTAAATCAGATTATCCTCTGAGGTAAGACAGCGGTTAAATAAGGCAGCAAGCATCATCACAGCTCCTGTGAAGCCAGGAGCACTGAGGCAATGTGTGTGAGCAGACGCGCTCCTGAGACCTCCTCAGCCCCAGGCGCGCCTGACGCGGCAGAGCAAAGAGTCGGATGGAGATCCAGCCATGGGCACGGCAAGTGCCAGAACCTCAAGGAAAGGCTGTTCCAACAGAACACCTCAACACATTGGACTGGTGCATGGTTTGGCAGAAGAGCAGTTTTGATATTTGGTCATGAACAGCCAAACATAGTGCCAAGTGTGAGCGTCAACATCGGCCCATCATGATCCATGACATCTCCAGGACCTACAGCTTTACATTGTCTTCAAGAGAGTTATCACAAAGATGAATGAGAAGGGCTTTGTCCCAAATGACCAAATAACTTTTTTTTTTCAATTTAAAACTGCATTTTTCTGTGTAACAATGAATAACTGACCCTTCAGGAGTCTTTGGGTAATGTATAAAATATATTTAGGCAACCTAATTAAAAAAAAAAATCAGACTGAAATCTAGTTCATAAATGATACAGAGCATTTGATAGCTAGAGTTGTCTTTTCAGAAGAAAGAAAAAAGCATGAGTCACTTAACATTTATTTACTTTTCAAACTAAAGTATAAATAATTTAGTGGTGATAAGACTTCATTTAAACAACATGAAATTTAATAATGTGTTCCTAAGTAAACACTGTGTATTATGCTAAGGCAGGTCTTCTGTGAACTATATTTGTCATAATTGCTTTTTTTACCTCGCTGAGTTTCTTCTTACACCAGTAAAGCTTTTAAGAATTAAAATATGTTTTTGGGTCGGCTTTTGTAGGGGATTTACAATAACGAGAAAACCTCTTTTTCATCTTCCTGAAACTCCACAGAGTAATTTAGTCATGAATAAATTATGTCAAAATAAGAAAATGTAATAAAGACAGCTATAGATAGTGTCTAGATCAATATAAACATTACAGTGTACTTTCACAATCTTTTTAACTCAAAGGAAACCCTTGCCACTCACACAGAAAATCATTGAGCTTCCACTCCATCAACATGTTCTTATTAAGAAATTGTCACACAATGTGATGAGAAGAATTTTTTTTAGAACTTCAAAGGAAAATCACACAGAGTTGTTCTGTCATGCTCATACATCTTAAGACAACATTTTTCACTTTAAAAACATAATGAGGCTTTAAATGCCATTATGCCAAAGATGCAAAGGGGACAACACAATACAAGAAAATATTTTTCTGCTTCTCTTATTGAGGGGAATTAAATCATTATTTAGGCTTATTTTTTTAAACCAAACTGGCTGTTTGTTACTCTATGTCAAACCACCTACTTTTAAAATATTTTTAGTCCAATGTAGTGAAGTGTCCTAAAATTGTTGTGAAAAGCCTTCTCCGATATCTAGAAACAAAGACCTAGTTGTTTTTAATTTATCCCTGGAGTAAGTTAATTTCTATAACTTTATATGACCTCAATCATATCATATCTTTTCTGTCAGCTTTTAAAATTACATATTTCTGTTTTCCATACATATTGGATCCTTACAGGATGCAGAAGCTTACTAGTTCAGCAAAGGAAATCATCATGTTTAAAACTATCTATTTAAGTTACATACAAGAGGCTTACACAATTCACTTACATCAAATACAAAAGATGAAAACTTTCTAGTATACCTCTGGCTTGGGCTAATTATTTGTGTTTATTTGCATTTCTACAATTCCTTTGCATAAGTAACATTTTAAAACATTATTTTGAGCTTTTGAGATTCCACAAAGGAGCCAACACCACCAGATAACATTCAGCTAAGTAGCCAGGCAAACAAAAAAAATCAACCAGGCAATAAAATAAAATGAAATAGAAGTAGATAGTTCTTTTTCATAAAGATGAAAGTTCTCTGAATTACAAGATAGTAAAAAACAACCATAAGGTAGATGAAATATGGAGAAGAGATTTTATTTTCCATGTTTTTGAAACAACAGAACATCTCAGAAATGTAATCTACCAGGAAAATAACTTGAAAAGTAGAAATAGGTGTGATGAGATGAGAAGAACAAATCCCTTTAAAAAGTCAGCCTCCAAAGCCTGATCTATCAACAGCAGATGGATTCATACCAACCTCCCTGCATTTCTAGGACTCAATTTTTTTATCTTGCCAGGTTCTACATCAACCTCTCAAGCTGCTTTCAGGCATGCCTTAGTACGGAAAAGCCTTGAATGCCATAGTTGCTCTGACAGTTGGAGGCTGAGAGGAACAGTGTATAGGTTCCCTTTAAAAAAATGTTAGGAGATTAACACCCAAAGTTTTGAGTGATAAAACATCTCTGCTACTATGTTTCCTCATGGTTTCATGAGCATTTATCTGGAATGTTCCTAAAGTTGTAAAATAAAAGAAATGCTGAATTAAAAGAAATGCTGACAGCAAAGGTAAATGGCAAATGGCTTCTATGTAAAAGTTAAGCCACCTGCTCATGTTTTATACAGAAATACATAATCCCTACCACAGAGCATCCTTAATGAAAATACTCTGTTGATTAATATAAATCAATTCCTCACTTGCATCACCAAAATTTATAATTTGCTCCTCTCAGGCAGTGAAAGGACTAAGATACTATAATTGTTTAGGTGCACTGGATTCTTGAAATAGTAAAAGCTGATTTTATTTCAAGAATTCTTTGCAGACTGAATCACCAAAGACTTTGATGTTCACATGTAGTACTAGTTTTTATTTCTAGTTTGTGTTTTTCTGTGTTCTGTGGTATACTCTTATAATCCTGATAGGTTGTGTCCAGCAGGACTGTGAGGAAAAATCCCAAGTATATTTTCCCAAATATTTCCCATATACTTGGGAAAAATCCCAAGTAATTTTAAATTACACTTACAATCTTTGATTGCAGTAAAATACAAAAATGGTTTAGTAAATATCTTTAGCTTCTAAGGAAAAGAAAAAAAATTACAGCACATTTTCTAGCAGGTCGCAGCAGATACTGAACTGTTTTAAAATGTACCAGAACAGGCTTCCAGTTTATAATGTGGAGAAGTAGGAGGGCAAAAGAACCTCACTAAAATACCCCTGGTCTTTAATTTCACTTCGGATGATTTGGAATTAAGTGTTTTGGAGGATTTTTTAATATTCACAAGTGCCAAATACTATTGACGTGTTTATTGTAACTGTTGATTCCTGTAATCATGAATTCATATCCTATCTCCACTGTGAATAATATGTTCAGGTATTTTGACAGAACAAGATTATTTCTCATTGTCAGTGAGAAAGCAGAGAATTTCCACAGAGATCACAGGGATTTTATTCACAAGGACAGTATCTGTATAAATTGCAAAAGTCACACCTTTGTGTGTCCTATATTTTTTACTTAGGTCAAGACTGTCTAACTCACCTCCAAAAAAATCAACACTATTTACACTTTGGAGTCTCACGCATATCAGAAACCACAGAGCTTCTAACCCTGCATAAGGATTAGTCAGTAGAAAGGTGAACACTGCAGTGCAGTAAAGCTCCTGCTAACCTTGTGTTGGTGCACTTGTCAAAGCAATACTGTGTCAAAGGCACGACTTTTGTTTGGGTTCCCTCAGGCTTCGCAAGGCACTCTCGCTTGATAGATTTTTGCTGTTCATAACTAGATTTTTGCTATTCATAACTGAAGTTAAACTCCACTAAATATCTGTAATAGAATGAGGATGTTCATGATGTCTGCTTCAGTTGGTACTTCTGTTAGGGGCAGCATCCCCATTTGGTGAAAAAATGAAGAAATTTGTATCTGACAAATTGAATCAGTCGTCCCTTACAATTTCAGGCTTGTTTTGTGGATTTTATTTTCCTGCCAAATTAATTGACAAATAATTAATAATGCTTTATGGCCAAGTACTCAGATTTTTTCAATACGGGAATTTTATTTGGGTTTACCAACTTCTTCGCTAAAAAATAATGGAACATCTTATGATATTTTTCTCCTATTATCTCAAATATTTTCCCTCTTCCTTAGTTCCTGGTCATCTGCAGAGAAGTTTTTGATCTCATTTCAAAAAAGGAAAGAAAAAAAAAAAAGAGAAGAATCATCTCTAGGCTCTTCTATTTCTCCATGTACTAGCAAATGAATTTTTATCCATCTTACATTGGACAGACATTACTATATATGAATTAAGAAGCTCAATATTAATTTATCAGCATTTTCTTGTGTAAGCTATATGACAGTTTCCATGAGCATGTGTACAAATTTTATATAAACCTTTAGCAGATAGCCACAGGCCTTTAAATTAATGGTCTGTCAATACTGGCACGGTGGGGATGATGCAAAAATAGGATGAATGTTTTTTGAGGAGCCGTGATTTCTTAATGTTTAAAAGATACTCTGAGTACAAGAGAAAACAAAGATTTATTTTAACTTGTATCTCTGTTTTAAAAATACTTAATTTCTTTGGTTTTTGTTTAAAAGAAATTTAAAAAGCATTAATTGCAAGTATTTTAGAGGCGTTTTCCACCATCCCTATGTTAGAATGAGAAAGGGTGTGGGGATTTCTGCAGAAAGACCGCAAACAATCTGAAAGTGGCTGCACAAATTTCTTTTCCTTAAAAATTGCAAAAACAGATGCATGTAAAAATCCAATTCTGTGATATAAAAAAATGAATATTCAGAGCCTGCTGAGTGCAAAAATAAATCACTCAATAAGGTTAAAAGAACAGTGAATTCTGGGAAACTGATAGAATACAAGCTACAGCACAGATAGTCATTAGGCAATGAGAAAGATCTGGCAAGATTTCTGTAACAAAATTAATGCTGATAACTCTGCATCATCAGTTTACGAGTACAAGTGGGATTCAGGATAAAAAAAGAACCATGTCCTGTTTAAGTACTGACAGAATATAATCCCATATGTTGAAAAGGACACTATTAATAGGCCAATCTTTTCTGTGAGAGGAAGAAATACACTCTAACTTACATAAACTGCAACGATATTAAATTTGGAGGGTAAAATTTTTTACACTGTAAAAACATTAGAGAAATTTGACTTAACTATATGTAAGGAAGAAATGCTTAAGTTAAAACATAATTCCTTAAAACCAGTCAATAAATAAAAACTCCATGAGTTGGTCAAAATTATATTATTTTTTCAGCAAATGTGGTGCAGCTCCATCCTTTCACACAATCTCATTGCTTTTGTAGGGTCTGTTTGTGATCAGCCTGGGACAGTTTTCCCTCAATGTCCTGACAAATCTCCCTCATCTATTTTCTTGCTGTTCAAACATAATCTACCTCTCTTAAAAAAAAAAAAAAAAAAAAAGTCATGCTGCATTTGGATTGCTTGAGGTTTTTTTCCTGTATCTGCAACTGTACAGCTTTACAGCTCTATCAACCAACTAAATGAAATAGGCATTTATATTATTTACTAATCACTTATGAACTTGCATACAGCACAGCAGCAATTTCACTGCTTGATTTATAACCCTAGAATAGCTCCCTTAAAACCAAATCAAAACAGACATGCCATATTAATGTAAAATATTATTTGACTGGGAAAAATGCAAACATCAGTAAAAGGATGTCCGCATAACATAAAATCCCATTAAAAAATCAGTAAGTTATAAGTTCCAAAATTTGTAACCTGCATACAACTGTCAATCCATTGCCAAACCAATATTTACAGTCTTCACTTCCATTTCCAGCCCTTTACCCTCCCAATATCCAAGCCAGGTTCTAAGAATGCCCTCTTGCCTCCCTATTTAAACATTCTTTCTGATTCAGCTGAAGTCTGATCTAATACCCACTATATGTGAACTGTATTTCTTCATGCAGAATTTTGCCTGGGAATCATTTTAAGGATGGATAAGATAATAGCAGCCATCCAGCTTCTAGTTCACATTCTCAACTTAGATGTACCATAAAATTCAAGTCCAACTGAACTGTCCACACTATTAAGCCAGCTCTGTGCATGAGGAATTTCATGGGAATTCTGCTGCTAAACATCATTATTTTTATGTTTCCTTTTTCAAGGTTTGGATAAAATTTCAATTGCCTGATCAAATTCTTTTTATAGCTGCTCATTTCAAAAACCCAAACATTTATCTTCATGTATACATAACTATCATGTGCTCAGGGGAAAAACGATCAATACATGGAACCAGATCTAAATATGTCTGTCCTACCTCTATGAAAAACCCCAGCATTTAAAAGATATCAGAAGGCATAATGCTAGTACCTGCTTGTTGGGATTTTTAAGAAATTCAAATTTCCTTACAACAGAAAACAATAGTTTATACATTTGCTCCAAACAATTCTTAAGAGAGTAATTTTCACAAGATTTTGTTTTAAATACCAAAAACAACTTTTCTCTAACAAAGAGCTCCCTATATAGTTTAGTTAATTCAGAGAACTGAAAGCAATCCTGTGGAGATGTAGAAGGTATAATCATGAACAAAAAGGCTATTACAAAGATCAATAGATCATATTTTCTATCCCTTTTTCCCTCACAGAAATACCTACACTTGTTTCTATCCCAATTGATATCAGTCTAATTTCAAAAGCTCTTCTCAGTGAAGTTTTCAAAACCTTCCTCAAACCTCTAACCCAGTCCTTAGGCCTCCTTACTGTTGCAAGATATTTCCTAGTGTCTAACCTAAATCTCCCTTGCTGATTTTAGTCTTTATTTGTTATGCCCACACAAGTTTGGTATTGTCTAGTTTGAACAACCACTGTTCTTTACAACTTTCCTTATGGATTATATTTTCTTTAGACAACTGGTCATTCTCATAGCTCACCTGTAGTGAACTCTTTTCAACTGGTCCACATCTTCCTGCTCTGGATTGCCACAAATTGAGCCTCATCCTTTCAATTATCTAGAAATCAAATGTATGTTCTGTCAACCCAATCTTTGTACAGAAAACCTACAATGGGCAGCATTTCCCTCAAAGGTTAGATTAGAAAAAGAAAATGCACTTCTATGTGCCACAGTCTGGGTTATTATTGCAGATTGACACAAAGGACAGCTCACAAGGGCTCTGGTCTTGATCACATTAAGTATGGTGTAGCAGCAACACTCACTGAAATGCAATTATGAGTAAGAGGCTCCAATACAGGCTTTTTTTTTTTTTTCACAAAGAAGAAAATACTTTGTGTTTCTCAAAACTAACTGATAGAGAATATAAACATATATATATGTGTGTGTGTGTGTGTGTGTCTTTATATACACATATTAAATCTAAATCATGCTTTCTATATAGGTTACCACAAGACAATGATTCAATTTCACATTAAGAAAGGGCAAAAGCGCAGAATTTATAGGAAAAAATGAATCAAAATTTTTGATGCTTTATGGCACCTTGTTAGTGTATACATGCTCACATGTACCACACAGGTGCAGTCTGGGGGAGATGCACAGGTTAGTTTTCAACCAAATGTGTCACTGCAGTTTGTATGTGCTCTATGCATGAGACTGAACACACACTGCAGGTCTACTTTCCTAATTATATCTAGCAGACTGTGGTGCTGTGGTAACAGGCAATCAAGCACAAACAAGTATTTTGCAAGATCATGTAGGTCTTATCCCACCCACTGCCGAGGGAGTGAATTGCAAGTTCAGTTGAGTATTAACAGGAGTCCTCCCTTTGACTGTGGTTCTGACACACCAGTAAAGGGATGAATAATTCTAGGGATTAGGATCAGGCCTGGGAGGTGCAGCTTCACATATGAAAACGGCCCATTTAAATATATTAATCAGTCCTCCCCAAGAGTTAAATTAGCTAAATGCAGATAAGATGCAGTTCTTGCTGTATATGTAAATACACATATGTATACGGAAAACTTAGAAGCAGAGGTACATGGGAGAGTCTGTCATGTTCACAGTTTCTTTCAGTCCAACATAGCAACGGAATGTTGACATTGATATTTATTCCAAATTTGTTTCCGCGTCTTATTTTAGAAGAAATCTTTGCAGTTTACCCAGTCTCCAGAATTGTAACAAATTGTCAATATTTTTGCGGATACATTTCCAAATCTCCACAGTCAGCCCACTGGACTGAAAATATGTACTTCATTTATATGATTTCCCATTCTTTATGCTCCAGTATTTTCCTGTATTTTAATTATAGCAGACTACATAGTTTTACAGCTACAAAAGTTTTTTAGTTTCAAAGCTCTTTGCCTGTATAGCAATAAAAGGTGAAGCAGGATCTGAACACATTTTCTCCACATCATGTGAAGAACTCTTGCCTGTGAGATACTGAATACTTCACAAGTCTCCCTATGACCATAAAAGTGAGAAATTTTCTGTGCTGATGTGTGGGTGCACAAGTCTTCCTGAAGACGTCAGCCTTAATGATCTCGAGCAAGCTATATACAGATATATATGTGTGTGCATGTCTATTCACATCTATAGATATACTTAAATAGATGGATGTGTATATTTATGTACTCACACATCCCACAGTAAAACCCCAACAATTCAAAACCACAGAACATTGCAATACTCTGTAGCATATCTCACAATAAAGATTGTTGCAATAAGGCTACAATGCTTCCTATTTAAGGGAGTTATTTTTCGGTAGAGTGTTTTGGTTTGGATCTTTTGGGGGTTTTTTTTTTGACTACCTGACCATTCTGCCATGCTATTTTACAGTAGGCAGAGTGATATTGAAGTTTGGGAAAAAACAGTAAAAAACCCTAGAGAATTATATTTCAGAAACACATATATGCATAATAAATATATATGTGTGCTTGTTCCAATATTCAAAGAATAATTCTTGATTTTCCTTGGTACTCAATATTTGTTATTTTTGTTCTCAGAACATCATAGTATCTCACAGATATCAGAACCTTCACATGGATCCAAACATACAATGGAGAGAGAGACATCAGGAGTTAAAACACTTTTTTACCACAGTTTTTTTGTTCTATTTTTTTTTTTTTTTTTGCCTTCCTCCACAGCTAGAAGAAAACTGTGGAGCCATCATCTTGATTAAAATGCAGAGAACATAAGTACCTATTTTATTTTCTTGTTTCAGTTTGCTCCATAGCAATAGTTCATTTTCAGCACATTTTTGTCATTATTCTAGCTGCATACTATGACAGAAAGAATCCTGCTCCTGGTCCCTATGATGCCCTTCTAAAGCGCCCATAAATGCACCTCACTTGGCCTTTCCTAAACCTCCTCCTTTTAAATGAGCTTGGGAAAAGTTGTTTCTGAAACAGCAATTCAGCTAATTTTCTGAGCCTAGAGGAATATGGTTAACTGATTTATTGCCCTGTGGAAGTTGTAATTGTTGCAAAACACGATGTATTCCCAGAACAGTGATATAAGTATGTCACTTGGAAAATATGCCTCCCAGCATTCCACTGAAATTAATGAAGCATCATTAAATAGTTGCAGCTCTTAAGCATGTTGCACATCCCAGCATGCAAAGAGTTATTGACAAACTTTGAGATGTCAAGAGATAATATTTGTAGAATCATAATCTAAATATAGTAATAGTTGCTGAAGGAATGTTGTAATAATATCCCAAGTTTCTGTTCTGTAACATACACTGTAACTTGGAGAGCCTGTAACAGAAAATGATAAATGGTTGGACTGCCTGCAAGCATGAAAGTAACTTCAGCTATAAAAAATTATCAAGCAAAAATGCCTCTCCTCACCCCCCATTCCCCCCAAAAAATTAGGAATACTTGCACAACTAAGCAATACTTGCACAACTTGCCTGTTTTCAAAAGGTTCTCTTGCTAACAAACAAGGAAAAAAAAAAGAAAAAAAACCAAAACACCTAATCTTTCTCTAATACCCATTTTAAATATTTTCTCAGAATATATAAAGTCAAGTCAAGTAGAAACAAGTTTTTCTATTAGCACTGGTAATATGTCAAATGAAATTAAAAAATAGGACAAAATTTTTAAGACCATGTAGCAAACATTTTCAGTATTCTCTCAAATTCAGATTTAAATGATTACATAAAACACTAAGTTTAAAATATAATGGATAGCTCTTCTTTGAGGATGATTTTGAAATTTAAGCCACAAAAAAATACATTTTCAAAAACTGGTATAGGAGAATGAGTTGAAAAGTGCACTCAAATTTGGGACTTTAATTTTTTACCATATGTTAAGTACTATACTGTAATCTTTCATGAAGACTAAAGCCATACTTCAGCCAAAGTTCATCAGTTGTCCAAGTTCCACTTACTATTCTGTAATGTGGTTTGACTATGATCAAGTCAGCAGAATCTTAAAGGAAAATCAGAATCAGGGAGATTCACAGCATTATGAATTTGATCACACACTGACAGAATCAGAAAGTAGAGCAAGCTTGCTTTCACAAAGGAAATCTAACTTCATGATCATGAAAATGTACCCTGGACATCTAATTTTGACTCAGCCATCTGAATTAAGCACCTCTTCTAAGCACAGCTACAATATGCACATTACAACATAGGCTTTATGAAAACAGGTTGGTGTGACAATAATTATTTGCTCTTTTAATATGAAAACCTCTTACAATTGTCCATTGATGTTGTGGGTAATACAAGTTATTCCAAAATAATATTTATAATCTCCATTTTCTGAATCATTTTATTTACACAGTGCATAAATGGAGCATACTCTAGTTTTCATACCAACAGGCCAACAATCCATTATATGTCACATTTTTGTCTAAAAGGTACTTACCAGTCTCCATCTGGATGTATTCTAAGAAATATTGGAATCTTAATAGTCTGTCTTTACTTATGCCAGACAAATGGCTAAGAACTTATTGACTGAGACTTTATTTCATATAATGAACTGTCAATCAAAGTGCAAGCAGGTATTCTATTATGGTTACTAAGTACTTAATTAACATTTCATATTATTTACTGCTTTTAAACTACCAGAACAGCACACAAAACACCTGAAATGGCTATAGAAACAGAAAAAAATTGGCATGAGATATGTGAGAAATGCTAGCAATGAGCAAGTGTTGCTGGCAAGTAAATATTGGAGGCAGATCACATATCCACATAAAACATCAGAGACATGTTGCTAAGTGTTTATAATCACTTTTCTATTAAGTGTTTTCAGGACAGCTGGAATTCTTGGGTTTCTCTTCAAAGAATGTAAAAAACTATTTAAATTTCTAGAACATTTTCAATATACTAATTTTCTGCACAGTTCACTTCCTGCCACTCTTTAAAGAAGAAGGGGGAAAAATATTAAAAAGCTTCCTTTCAATCAGCCTTCAGATAACTAGACAAACAGGCACCATCCACCTGAAACAGGCAAAATTTTATGTATTCTCTATTGATCAGATCACTATTACCTCACAAAGTTTAATAGCAATTAATGAACTGAAATGATAAATTAAAAAGATAAGTGTCTGCATAACCAAATATTCGCAGTCTTACAAATTATCAAAAGCAGAAGACAGAACTTTTTGTTTCTTGTATCCTGATCATTTCCCCTGAAAATGTGAACAGAACACTCATTTCACCAATATTCTCCAGACAGTAAAAAGTACAGATACCACCTATATAATAACTTAAATTAACAGCATCTATTTTAAGGAAAACAACACCAACAAGAACTAATAGAAGAAGAAGAACAGCAACAACAAAAAACAATAATAAAATATATTTATATAAAATATTAATTATTAATAATTATTAATAATAATATAGGCCACCACCTTACAGCTTCTAATTATTTAGGAAACAAGGTGTGACCTTCCAAGCTATACAAAATCGTGTCAAAACAGCAATAAAAAAATTAACCAATTTGAGAAATTTCTCTTTTGGTCTTAAGTAATCTTTGCACAAATTACTTTAAAACCTGTATAATGAAATAAAACAAAAATAAATTTAAAACACTAACACCAAACATCATCACAGTTTTGTTCCTGCGATAGGTACATTTAGATTATAATGGTGAGTATGAATTCAAAATACCAACTGGCAACTAGGTGGCTATGAAGTAGGTCCTCAGAAGAACTTAGCAATTATAAATCTTGAGGGTTTTTGTGTTATGAAATCCCATGAATTCTAAGAAAATTCTACAGAGCAATTTTCTGAGAAAGTGTTTCACTATACAAACCTACTTAATACTGAAAATTTGAATTTTAGTAATTTGAATGAGGGGAAAGCAAATAATTCCACAAAAAATAAAAACCTTCCGTGAGCCTGATGGGCTTATTAATTATCTTGAACAAGAGTGTTATTGTTCAGCTACACCTTCTGTACTGGCATTTATTTCATTTAGAAGGCACTCATATACCAGGGTGATGGATGGCAACCTACAGTAAATAGATTTGGAATAGATTTAATGCTTGCCTTCCCAGTCAACATTCTAAGACTTTGTGAAATGGAAAGGGCTTTGGTCCTTTATTCCTCTTCTTTCACTTGGCTATTCACTGACAGCAAAAGGAAGTAACAGTCCATCATCTTCAATAGGGATCCAAAGCAAGCAAAAGAAAATCTTAATAATGTTCTGCCAAAAACAGTTGGGAAAAAGCATTGTAATTGTGAGATGCAAGAATGATACTCAGATCCTTGATTTTTATCACACTGGGTATCATCATAGAGAGTTATTCACATCTGTTATAAAGGAGAGCTACACACTTTTTAATTTACTCTTCAGTCTTGCTAGTTTGAATACCTCCTGCATCATTTTCCAAGGTAAAATAAAGGCATTGAACTCTGACCAGGACAAAACCACTTATGTAGTAAAACTTTATTGACTGAGAGCACATGAATCTTATTAATTTGACTTTAGAATTCAGACAAGAAAGAATAACAGGTGTCCAGCACCTCAGCACAATGATAACTATTTCTTGCATTGAATTAATAGCAAGGAAACATGCCTGATTTCAGCAGCTGTTGGAAGCAGCGGGGTTGCTTCTGCCAGAATAAAGAGAGACTCCCACCTCCCCAGATAAATGCATTCAAATCAAACAGCGCATACCAACAGTCGGCAGTGCCCTGCTCTTGTGTTAACAGTGATTAATCACATCCCTGATTGGTTCTCAACTCTCATCTCTTCCAGCCTGGCTGTGGACAAGATCACCGAGCAGCTCATTAAAAGAGCTGTACATGAGCTGCAGGAGGGAAGGACGGCGATCCCCGAAGAATTGTTATAATCAGTGTGAGGCCTTTCAGCGCTTCATATAAGCTTAACTGAGGTCAGGTGTCAGTGATTGCCCACACCTCTCCTGAGGCCGATACCACTTTGCGCCCTGCTACTGACAATGCCGTCCAAGTAGCACAATTCCATTTTATTGGTGGAACATTTGTGGGAACTGCAGCGTGGGGAAAAAAAGACCATTGACTCTATGCACTTAATAAGCGGTCTGCAAGTACTGGAGTTTAGGAGTACTGAAAAATGGATAGGATATAGGCAGATAGTGATCCAGCTGTACCAACTGGGTAATTTGTCACAGGTACATTATTATTTAACCCATCTTTTTCAGTCTGTTATTTTAACCTTGTAGTAGCTAGATATTAACTTTAAATTGCTCATGCCATCCATGTTTATAGACAATAGAGAAAGGTCCTCCAGCAAATAATCCAAATATCAGAAAATAGACCCCTGAGCAGCATGATTCTACTCCCTTGAGATTTTTATTTTTCTCCACTGACTATAGACAGCCCTGGATTAACAGTTTTGATCTAGCACCTAACTTTTAGATGGGCAACTTTTGTGAGTGAAAACTAATTTCTCTGAAAGTGAATTATGATTTTAGTGACTAGCAACTTCAAGCTGCTGACCCACCTATTTCTATTGCTGGTTCTCAGCCTGTAGGTTTTGGTCAGGTTGTCAGAAATATTTGCAATACCACTGGATATTAGACCAATTGACCACTTAAGTCCAGCGTGGCATTGGCCTTAAAAAGACCTTCAAGGATCACTGGTGTCTCCTCTCAGATGAATTTATATTATGCATTGTAAAGACCCTGTATTGATTTAATTAATTTATTATTAAGCATTCCTCAAAATCACCTTTTTCCCTACTTTCTGCTATCTGACCTGACATAGGTCTTGGTAACTCTTAAAATCAGATCTCTCTGAGCTCATTCACTGCTGTAAGAAACCAGTCTTTTGAAAATTGAAAAAAACTCTAATCTATGTAAAAAATACTGTGGAGGTCACCTCATTAAAGTTTTCCTCTAAGTTATGAACAGTAACAAACAAAAGAGTTTTAAAGGCATCTGCTACTTAGCCACACATCCTTGTGGATTTTGGTCTTTCTAACTCCTGACAGCAGCTTAAGTCATTACCATATCCTCATCAATGTAATCAGTACCCCAAGGCTGCCCTACCTCTCAAATTCATGATCTGCAATGCTGCTCACTTCAGTGCTTTGGGGCATATTAGCAACTCAAGCTTTTTCTGCTTTGATGTGCATGTTCTGTACCACTGACCCCAAAATATGCAGGTCTAATGAATTAGCTTTAATAGTTTTTTTACCCACTTAAATGTTTTTAATTGGCTATACTACTATGTGTCTTGAACTACACTGAAAAGTTCACAGCATAGATGCTAATGGTGCCTTTCTAATTACTGCATAATGAACAAAGGTCTGTCTGAGCAATTTCAGAGGTTAGACTTCATAATTAAGAAGCCCTTTTTAATAAAGATTAACTTAAAAATTTCACACACTTAAAAGAAATAATATAGACCACAAAACAATATTTTTAAAATATCTGGGGATTTTAAAATATTTGTATAAGTTCTTTTAGTTACACAAAATTAATACTTTCTTCATTTCCTTTTAATCTACCTGCCAACAGCCAAAACCTCAGCTTTATCACATTGTCCCTGAAGTGCACTTAACTTGCATGGATCATTGCTCTGGGGCTGGACTTGATTTTTCCTTTCACTTACTTAAGGGAGCACTGATAACTGAGAGGCAGAGTCATGCCAGCTACTGGCAAATTTGACATCATTGTCTCTATGGACAAGAAGCCAACGATTTATATCAGAAAACTACAATGCTTTTTCAAACTAAAGTCTATTATTTCTCCAAGACTTCCAATTGCATGGGTATCAGTAAAGATATTATTTCTAACACAGACAGAAAGTTTAGCAGCTGGTTCTATTTCATACCCTGTGCCAAACTGTTTTGTGAATCAATGGCATTACCTAAAAACAGTTTTGCATCACTACTACTCTGCTAAACCTGAGATCATGACAGGAAGATGAAAGTTTAGGATTAGGATAGATGAAAAGGATGGAGGGTCCTGCTGTAATGTCTAAACACTGTGGATTAGGTATGAACAAGGTCCAGTATCAGTTATTTCCATTAAAACACCAGTTTTCTTCTCCTTTTATGTTCCTTGTGTTACGTTAGGTTAGAAAAATATTCATGTGCAACACCTATGTTGCACACATTAGCTATAATTGACATCGGATGCTAGGATATCTAATACGGTTAGATATGAACAGCTACCAGAATATGTGAGGCTCAATCACAAAAAGCATTGGGCATTTCACTAAACATTTCAACTTAAATATTTAGGTACAAATTCACAGCAATGACATGTTATATGTCACTTGAATTCCTAAAAGCTAGTTATAACCACATTCAGTTTCCTGACAGAGCTCCATCTGGCCCTACGCATTTTGTTTGTTATTGTATTTACTAAATATTTCCTTTAGAAACTAAAAAGTTATTTTAGTTGTAGTTTGCAACTAAATACACGGTAGCAGGAAAATCGGGTAACATACAGCTTCTGATAAAACTAACAATGTGTATCAATAGTTCAGGCATATTAAATGGTTTTTGACTGCCAGAAATCTACATTATATTCAGATCAGTCAAAACCTGCATGTATCTAGGGCTTCAACTCCATGAACATTTTTGTTTGAATTAGGAGAGAGTTTTAGGAATGAAGGTACAGCTGGTGTTCACTGATTGAGACTGAGCTTACAATATGCAGAGGCTTAAAACTGCAAAAACTTCTTCACACAAAGTGCTTCAGGTGAATGGTAAAGGACATTCCAGGCCATTCAGCACAGGACCAGACAAGAAATACCTCAGCATCAATTGCATCACTCGAAGGTGGTCGTGTCTCTTGTCTGCTTATCACACTTGGTCAATTGCATCACCCTAAGGTCCCACACGTCTCTTGTCCACTTATCACACTTGCATGAGAAAGAAGAAAAACATCAGTTTTTGGTGGTTTTTACTTAGCAGGTGTGTTCTTAGACTGTAAAATCCAGTATTTTTCTGCCCATATTGTTCTACAGCAAAAGGTCTGAATGGCTTATGGTTGAAAAACCTTGGTCACAGCCCTACAAAAAGTTGAAGAGCTGAAACAATCCTTCAGACCTCCACTTTTTAACCAACATCCAGAGGTCAGGGAGAAGACAATGAATATTTCTTGACTCTTCCTTGCTGTTCTCTTTAGTATCCTGAACACCACCATCTTCTCTTTATGAACAACATCTGACAAAGCACCTCTGCAAAGTTTCAGGTCTAAAGGGATACAATGAAATTTGAGGGAAGTATAAATGATTTTAATAGATCTTAATTATTGATAGAAGAAATGGAGGTCTTAGCAGTCAGGCATGTCCTAACCCAGTATTTTTATATATTTTTCTTCCTAGAACCACAAAATTATGACTATATCACCATTACCCTACACCACTACAACACCAATTACTGTAGAAAATATATCACAGCCTCATCTCTCTACAATATTATCCATTCTCATTTATGTAGTCTGTGTAATTTCATTAAAAAAGCATGTTTGTGGAGATGAGTGGTTATTACTTTTATTTTTGTCTTAATGAATACTGCTTTCTTCCATGAACTTTACTATATATGCATAAAGAATTCTAACTGATTATTGAGTAATCCTTAAAGGGTATGGTGAATTCTGAACTGACATTCATTTCACTACCTGCAAAATTAATGCAGAAATAAACAGCTAACTGATGCTGTTTATAGCAGATTTTAAAACAGAATTGCATATCCTGGGAAGAAAGTATTTTGGTCATTGAAACTGTATAACACCTATTGAATAGAGTTTCATTGATTGGTTAAATTCCACAGTTAGGAGAACACATATGATCACTTTTTTTCCTTGAAGTGAATCACTATTCTCATGAGTAAACTGATTTTTTGGTGGAATACAGCAAGGGAATATCACTGAGACACAACAGAGGAAAAGACACTCAGATAAACCAATACAGCTTTCTATCATGCAAAGCTGACAAAGGAGTGGAGGGGTAAGTGAAAGTCCCAACAGTCTTCAGATAATATTCCATTTACTGGGTGGATTTTGTGACTACTTAATGCAGCTTCTATTCCTGCCTGTAAATTCCTGTTATATGAAATGATTTTTTCACAGGTGAAAGGGAGAAGGAAAATAAGACTTTGTGTCTGACTTCCTTATATATGCATCTTCTTAAGTATACCCATTAATGAAATAAATAAAACAAAAAACCACTATAAACTCGGTAAAATGCTATTTCAGAATGTGCTTAGGATTACCTCAATTTCAATTTTTTGAGATTGAACCAAAGATAATTATATATTGACATGAAAAAAAATAGATAAAAAAAAGATAATGGCTTTAGAACAAAGATAGTCTTCACTCTCCCACTTGGTACATATTTACATTTAATTTTCATGTTTAAAGGACTTGTGTTCCAATCTCCAAACTGAACTTTAATGTAAACTGAGGGTAAAGATCATCATCTTCATTAAGCATCAACGAGCAATCAAACAAATAAGAACATATCAAAGAAGATTTCCCACCCTGCAGGGTTCCAGTGAAGGAACTAATAAAGTGAAATATGAAAAATAAAACTGTTCTTCAAGAAGAACAGATCTAATTAAAAGCAAGACCTAACAACTTCATGGATTAATTGGGAACCAACTGAGATAATTAGACCTCTGGGAATAAGATTACACCCATCATAAACTGCTTTTTTCACAACTACAGGTTAAGTGCTTAAAGCTTTAATTGGGGGCAGCACTAAGAGGAAAATGGAACTTGCACAGAAGAATTAATATTTGGGGAAGCAATATCCTGAAGTACTTTGGCCTCGTTAAAAAAACACATTATTATTTTTTTCCCTGAGTGCATGGGATTCTGGAGCCAAGTGGACAACTGTGGTTAGTATTTGTACCAATCAAAAAATGCTCACACCATTTTACTTTGACCTGTAAACTACATGTAGCTACTCTGTACATTAGTAGTTCAAATACAGTCTCACCCTCTGAGATTACTTTAAATGAGATGTTATTTTAACATATAGTTTCTGCAGTCAAACCATGGCTTTCCAGAGAAATATACCCTGAGAACACAACAATAAATTAAAAAAAAAATCTAAAAACTGGGTAAACTGCTTCAAAGAAAAACTGCTTCTCAGAATTGCTCCAAGCACTAATTTCAATTAAACCATTTGGTACTGAAACAGTTTAATACCATAATACAAAAGTAATGGAAACTTTGGCATCCATCTGACAAGTTGTGTGTCCATTAAACAACTTGAAAAGCACAGTGGGAAAGTTTACTAATACAACACAAAAGTTGGTCAGAGTCTCTGCTTTAATTCCCCTTTAGGAGTTGGAAGACACCTGCAGAAGAAAGAAATTCTGTATTTTCTAAAAGCTCCATATGTTCCTTCCCTAATGATAATATTCAAGATAAAGCCAAATTCTTTTCAATTACTAATATGATTTGCTTGCAAAACAACATATTTCAGCACTAACTCACCATCTTTCTTTTTTGAGATTAATATAAAGTGATGATAAGGTTGAATTCTTTAACTGTTTTAAAACACTATGGAGTACATATGGGATTGAATTTACCGGGACGTAATTTTGATGTGAAACAAATTATATGACCCAAAAAAACCCCAGGAAGTTATCAGTGTGATTAATCACTGATAGAAGTCTAATCTTGAAATTTTGAAGAATGTTTTTCAGATGTCTGCTTCAGTGGGTTTTAAACATACTGCAAGGTGCTTCTCTGAACAGATATGGTATAGCCCATGGCTATTTTTCCAATGCACTCCTATTTTTTCAGAAGGTCTCAAGCCATTCACATTCACTTCTCTTTTGCAGTCTTTGTCAAGCTGTCCAGCTCCTGTTCTTGGGCTCTACCTGCATATTCAACCTGTAGTTATTCATTTAGGGGTGATGAATTTTTTGATGACTAAGAACTACACTACAAGCCTTATAGAGTTACCTCAGATAATAGGTATCTCAGGCAATTTCACTCATTACTGCCAGTTTGAGACAGTGCTTAGATGTGCCTTGGTTCTTGTCTGTTTCACCCTACCTCTGTTGCTGCTACAGCACAGGATCCTCTCTTTTCTTCATTTTAAACTCCATCAAGTAATATGAATCTATCAGGCAGATGAATCAGGGGATGAAGAAACTGTCCAGGCCAATATCATTCCAACATCATATCCACCAGATGGGCAGATTCTTGGTTCTCCTAGTTCTCTGATAAAACTTTTGGTGTTTGACCGTGACTACGCTTTGCTCTTTGGGCTGGTACACTTTGCAAATTTTCTTGTTTAAGATTTTTTCCTAGTTCTAAAAAAAGCCTCTCACTTCATCTTACTTAAGCTATACCATGGAGTGATACATTAATTGTCATAACTACAGATGTCATTTTTAGTCAATGAAATTGTGTGGTAAGTTTAGTGTAACACCACGACTTTGTAAGATCACAATAAACACATTGTTGGTAAGCGTCAACTAATTTGCAACTTGGTGTGAGAAATAAACATACTATAATAAAGTTAATCTCCTAGCAACCTTATCAAATACCATATAATCTTGATCACTCAAAATACAGGCAAAAATCTCTAAAAAAAATTAAAATATTTATAAGTGCTATGCATTCAAAGCCAAGATTGTCAGTTGTTTCTAACTATTTCTATATGCCTTCTGGATTCAGGCACTAATGAACCAATAGCTATCAGCATGACTTTTGCTGAAATACTGTTACATTAATGAGTTTGGATCAGCTGCTCAAACAGTTTGGCTGAAAAAGATGTCTGGTCAGGAAATATCTCGGGGGAGGCAAACATAAACGTTAAGCTTTAGTCCCTTAAATTTGTTGATTGCAAACATAACGCCAAAAACCTTTTACCACATTCAGCGGATTTGATACTACACTGCATAAATAAGACTGTATATAAAAATGCCTTGTTTATGTTTCATGCAAAAATAATGAGATAAGTTCCTCTCTTTATTATTCAATTTATAGCCCAAATGGCATCCTATGTTACACCAGTGTAAACCACTGGTGAATTTGTCACTATCATATTGAAGTCAGCATTATTCAAATCTAAAAGTTATTCCCTCAGTTGTGCTATGCCTCTACATTATCCTGTCTGAGACTGACACAAACTCCAGTGGGTTCATATCCCAAGAATTAACATTCTGGTGTGAAAAGGCAACAGGGATTTACATATGACATTGCTTAAATTAATTCTTTCTGTTGTCTTCAGTACAGTACTTCCCTGGAGCACCTTTAGTCATTCAATCCACATGGAATGAGAAAGCTTTCTGCTGTCAGCCTATTAAAGAAACCAGAATATGAGTCACCAGGCATGTACCTTGACTTTAAGGAAAATCTTCTCAAATAATGGTAATTATTAGATTATACGTGAATGAATTGCCCTTTGCACCTGTGAGAATGGAAAGAGGATACATCCAAACCCGATGGCTCAGCACTATGTGGACCAATAAATGTGTTTGGAAAAGGAGAGGAAAACCCATGTCTATCACCTTTTAATCTGCACATTACTAAGCCATGAGTTGGGTGGGGGAAAAAACAAAAAGTTCATTCAAGCCAATTTAATCAGATAATATGAAACTGAAATTTCAAACACAGTACTTAGAAATATTTTAGTGACACTTGTCCTATGTAAGAAGCAGCTGCATTTCTCTAGTCAGACACCAGCATGTGGGATTTATTCAGCTCCTGGGTTGTATCATAAATCCCTTGAGGGAATTCACAATTCACCAAATGACGTATTGTTATTATCATTGAAAGTGAACCGTATTCAACAAAACAGTACTCAGTGGGCAGCAATTCTGCAGTGTATAATTATAGTTGTCATTTCCCATCCCAAGATTAAACATGTTTTCACTTTTCAACTTCAACAACAACATAAAAAAAACCCCACCTCTCTCCACCTAATAAGAAACATCTTAGGAAAGACCTGAGGAGATGAGTTTTAATATTTAAACAATTTTTTATCTTGGTTGTTTGAATAAACCTCACTTAAATTATTCTTTCATTGGAACATCTGGAGTTTTTTTCCTTTCTAGTATAACTCAGGGATCTGAGGTTTTGCTTTTTTATTTGGTTGGGTTTTGTTTTTGTTTGTTTGTTTGTTTTGGTTTGGTTTTGTTTTTGACTACATGATAGTGCTACCAGATATAATTATCAGCATCTACATTACAATTAAGGTAATTAAGGTCCTGTTTCCCTGTTAATTACTGTATCTACCTTGGGAAAAGCAAAAGAAACCCTACTCCTCCTTTCTTTTTTTCTTTTCTTTTTAGCAGTATAAAATAGCGTGTAGATCTAGTTTATGAGTTATAGCATTTGATGCAGTATTGTTGGCATCTTCAGCTACCTAAAATTCTTTCATATTCCTCACCTTGAAAACCAAAGGTTCATGTTCTATTTTAAGTTGCGTGTGTTTAACTTCAGATGAAAGTGTCTCACTTTACAGGCTTTGGAAGTCCTTGCAGATAGCTAGAATGGAGTCCTACACTTATGTCAGAATAAAGGGCAACAGACCTAAGTCATAGCTAAGGAAGTTTAGATGTGTTTTCATATACGATACAACATGGAATTCTTTACTGGTGTGACAGGATGAGAGGGTCTCGCAGGAGACATTGAACAGGCAGTGATGTATCCTATTTTATTGCTATATTATACCTCCTTTAATTTAGAAGTCATTGAAGATCATGCCCATACAACACCAATGAACACTACATACATCCTTGAGAAAGCATTGTCTTACATACCCTTGGAATAATCCACAGCCTCGACACATTTATGCAGTGCTGGGGAAATAGGTGCTTGGCATTGCACCAGTAAAATGTGAGCTAGTACATTTCTGTGGTGCTGTGCCATCTCATTTATTTGCTTGCATTAATATCAGCTCACAGATCCATATATCAGAGTCTATTTCATTATTTTATTTATATAACAGCTCAATGTGGAAGAATTCTGCTACATCTCTCATGATAGCAAAAAGTAGATGTGCACTTTTATGCTAGAGGAGGTTGTGTGATAACAATTGTCCTGAGGATACAAAAAACCCTCAAGACAAAGATTCCCATTCTGTCTCTTAAATTCTTCTTTACCATACACCCATGAGATTTGTGAGAGGATAATTCACTCCCTGTTCATGTCTTCTCATGTGAAATTTTAAGCAAAGTACTAGTCTGGGTGAGTTTTTGTTTCTTTTTGTTTTTCTAAAGAAGGCATGTTCTTAAAGCCTTTTGGAGGTACAGTTTTGTGCCCATAAATCTTTTAGCAGTGGTGGTCTCTGACTACAAAATATGGATGCAAATCAAGTAGTCAGATGTTGTTATCCCACTGACCTAGTTTGTAGGTAAGGAACTCTGCAACTGCTCCTCTACCTTTCTAACAATGTGCAACTGATAACTGAGTACCACAGCAATGAAAAATACATACATGCACTCTCAGAAAAAAAATTATGTGTTTGTAGAAGAGTAAGAAGAGTTGATATTTGATTGGATTCACCTTGTGTGAACACATACTTGAAATGACAGTAATTCTAGAGTTCCTTCTTGCATCTAACTGCAGATTTGAACTCTGCAGCCTTTCTAATTGGTCTTGTTTGTCACACTTAATTTGTTCTGATTTTATTTTAAACAATTATTAAATACAAATGAAAACACTAAAAGCTATCTTGCTCCATTAGCCTTGTGCATTCCACTCTGGTATTCAGACCCTACATCAACAACTGCTGCAGCAATACTGTTTCTTTCAGGATAAAGACAAAACATGGCCTACATCCAATTTTTAATCAGCTGTACAGATGGGTTTATTTCACAAATGCACTAGGCTGCACAGATGGAAGTTCCTGAATGCCTGACAAGGTGTTAAAATGGTTACTGAGACTACAAAGGAATAAAAAAAGCAGCACTGGAAATTATAATTAGTAGGGACTTTATCTCTTAAGGGCTTATTAGTTCAGAACTTAAATTTTGTCCTTCGTGTGTGGGAAATGGTTTACTGAAGGGAACACTTACCAGATTAGCTGTGATAACTGTTTTATATCCCTTAAGAATACACACAGTCTAACAAATATAACTTAACTGTTATACCTGATATAATACTCCCTGAAACCAGCCAAAAGCATGACATAACATTTTTCACCAGCCAAAAGCAGAACAAATGGAGCAGCTTTTTGTGCTCAGTGACTGAGCTGCAGTTAAAAAAAAAAAAAAGACAACCACCAAACAAACAAACAAACAAACAAAAAGCAAACACAAAACCAAACAAAAAATCAAACAAAAAAAAAAAAAAACAAATAAAACAAAAAAATACACAAACCAAAAACCTGTAGATACCAATGAAGGAAAATAACTTCCTACACGCTTAATGGTATTATACTTTTGAGCACAGTTATTACAAACTCACAGATTTTACGCCTAAAAAAGTTAACTGAATTATCATACTTGACTGAATAGGTTAAAGCTTCATCACCTCATGGAATACTATGCCAATTTACTGTCATGATGCAAATTTTTAAAGCTATTTTGGAAATAACACAATAATAAAAGAGGTCATGAATAGCTGTGATCATTACAGAGTCCCATGCTGTTGTTCACAAGAGTGGAAGGTTGCAGAGACACTGCTATATTCATGCTAAGGCCACCAACAATTTTTCCATCTTTCATGTGATACATTTTGGGTCATTCAGTGAAGAAATGGGTGCTTCTCAATATCCTCATATAAACTGAGTTGGGGACAGCTGTGTATTGATGAATCAGGAACAGACTGTCCTAATGCACTAGAAGCTGCACTGTAATTTTATGCAGAGCTTTGTGCTGAATATTTTATTCATAATATGCTCTTGGGAAGATCTCTGATCTTTCAGTACTATGAATAAGAAATGTTTATTGTCCCAAATTCTAGTTTGTCTTCCATGCTAAAGACTTAGTTCAGCGATGAGCAGAGCACATAAACATGCAAATGTGACACAGTACTGACAGTAGATACCTTACAATGGATCAGATTCAGATAAGGAAAAAAATTGAGTTGGGGAAAGTTGTGTATGTGTTTTGCTAAATCCCAAAGTAGGTGCTTTGCTAGATCCCAAAATATATACAATGACCAAGAAATGCATCAGTGCTCATTTTAAAATGTAGCTTGGAATAGAAAACAGCATTTCAAAGCAGACATTAACTTCAAAAGACCCATGGTGTGAACTAGTATAGTGAAATAAACATAAAAAAAATAAAATAAGTGACACAGAGAAAAAAAAATCATAGTTTGGAGAAGATATAGAAAGCTGTAGAAGCCAACTTCATTCTAATTGTAAGCAAAGTAATACTGTAGGAATTTCATCTGTAGGAATTTAGATACAAGAAAATAAGGCAGACATGAGTAGGAAGAAATTAATATAACATAGATTCATGGAAAACAAATTCTAACAAACTAATATTATTCTTTTTGACAAGATTTCTTTATGTAGAAAAAATATAAATAAATAAATAGTAGTTATTGACATTAAATAACTAAATAAAAATGGCTAATTAGGAATTTTAAAAATGTAAAGGTAAACACGGATTTGTTATCAAGGAGATTTCATTCTGCTGGTATTCATCAGGTCACAAATCCTGGCACTGTGATTTCAGATTTTTATGCATGGGGAAAAAAGAAAGAAGGGATGAAGTTCACAGATGAAATAAGGATTAGTGGAAAGTGAATAAATAAACAAAGTGACTGATTAGAAGGAATTCTGAATAATTTTGGAATCTGGGATCCATCAAACTATGTATTTTAACTAGATGTAAAAAAAATACAAAAACAAGACAAATAAATGTGGGATGGGAGTGATGGTGCTTAATGAACTAACAGAAACCCTTGCAGAGCTTGTTTATACAGCTGGGGAAATAGTAACATTCAGGAGGATTAGAGGACTATTACAGAAAATCAGCTGAACATGAGCTCCAAATACAAGACTGTGCGTTGGTTTTGGCTGGGGTAGAACTCAGTAGCCAGTACAGGGCCATGAAGAAATGGTGTTTCCAATTTAAGGCAGGCTAGAGAGTTAATTCCTTGTTTGGCTGTGCATGAACACATGGCCTTGGCTTTACCTATGAGACTTTATTTTGACCCACAATTTTTCTCATTTTCACTCTTCCCACCTACCTGGCAGGGATGAGCAAGGGTCTGCATGGGGCTGAGTTGCTGGCAGGGGTTAAAGCATGACAGACAGCAAACAACAACACTTAGGTTATAGTCAAAATACTTATACAGTTATTGCAGATTTCCCTACTGAACTTAACCATGCATTAGGTTTTTTCTTATTAAATGTAGTGTTGACCATTACTTGAACATGATGCTTGTCTCTACATCATGAATAAAAATTATTAGAGTGAGGTAGTTAAGAGAACAATAGAAGACAGCTTCAAGGTTCAAGAACTGTAGCTCTGAGAATCTCAAATACCCCAAACAATAACCTTTGATTGTATTAAGAATTTTCTGATAGGAGATGCCTTAGTCTGGCAGACACAAGTACACCAAGATTAAATGACTACAAAATTCAACATATCAAAATAAAAGCCATTAACATTATTTAAACAGTATGCTTAATTATTAAGATAAATTTTTAAATGTTCTGAGAGATTCACTTGAATTGATTATTTTAAAGTAAAAATATTTTCTTCTAAAGAGAGATTTAAATTAGGAGGCAATCAATAAGAGGAAACTCTCCAGCCTTTGTAATGGAGAATTTCATGTTAGACTATGACATAGCCTCTCCTGTCTTTATAAATGAGGGGAAAATATATATTAAAATAATATCATTGATATGTTAGCCATTCTGTCTGATGAAATACTGAACTAGTGGAAATCTACATAATGTCTGTGCACACAGCAGGATTCACATTCCTTGAGAGGTAATATTGATGCACAGGTGTCATTCCATTGTTTAAACAAATTGAAGTTAACATTTTAGTCAATACATGTAATGGCTTAATACTATTCTACTGAGTCACATAATGAAATGTAATTAGAGTATTTGTTTCTGAGGTTGATTTCAGCGTAAACGTGTAAATAAGTAATACTCTGTAAAGAATATGAAATTATTAAATAATTTTAAATAAATACATTACTTCATTAAAGAGTACAAATGGTAGATAAGTCTTATCACCAAGAGATTCAAGATACAGCATTTCAAGAGAATACATTTTATCTACATGGAGAATCAGACGTAAAATTATACACCACGGAGATTAGCAAATACTGGGAAGGAAGACTGTCAATGGAAATATCAGCAATCCAGGAGGTTATGTTATATTTCATCAGTATCTACCTCTACTTTTAAAAGAAAATCACAAGGTGATGATGTGCTTGGGAAGGAATAGTGATAGAGAGTGGAGTGTAATGCCAATGTGCCGTCATACAAATAAGAAAGAAAATCAAGATATAAATCATTGGGAATTCCTTATAATCTCATTAAATATTTTCCCATGTGAAAAATACTATCCATTAGACTTTGTGACCTTTGCAAACTTCATTTTGAGTAATGAAATTTTGTTCAAGTCAGACATCCCCAAAGTTAGATTGTCTGACAGGACAATCAATTACTGTATAGACTACCTAATTTCAAGTAGCTGAGAATTAATTTTTTAAAAATAATAATAATATTAATAATTTCTATAAAATTCCCACCCTTAATATAACATTTCTGCTTCTTACAGAAACATTTCAAAGGGTGGTTTGATGCCTTTAGAATTTGTAACTACAGAAGTTGATGAAATGGAATTCAATTCAAATATATTTTTTATTTAATATAATTTTAGATGTCACATCTTAAGTAACCTAGTGTAAACTACCTAAATGTCCTTCACTGCTAAATTTTGGAAAAAACTCACACAGTTCCAGATGTAAACCACCACCTAACCTTTTAGACTTCATCCTCAGATCCACTTGTATCACTACCCTGACTACAGAGGAGACTTAAATGACTGTATTTGAGACTTGGTTCTCCAGCTTCGCCTTCTGTGATGTGAGATGGCTGCCTTGGTGAAAAAAGGGGTGCCATCAAGGAAACCGGTCAGAGAGAATTTTATACTTTAAAGTTAATGCACTTTGTTGAAGTCTTAGAACTAAGCCCTATAGACAAGATGACTTTTCACAGAGTGAAGGAGTTTATGTCACCAGAAGTCTGGATGCACAGGGAACAAGTACATTCACTGAAAACTGTGTCTAGAAAACCAAACTGGGTGAAACACAGAAGACAGATGGAGAAGCAATCCAGTGCTCTTTCAGGTTAAATTAAAAACTCACAGCTTCCAATGCTGAATTTCCCTCTAGATAGTCATGAAATACCATGAATGATATGGATGAAAATCTTAAACTACTGAAAAAGAACTAGCATCACAGAATACTTCAAATTTGACATTTATCCAAAAGACATCCATATGCACATCACAGTATTAAAGAGATGACATCTGAGAAACAAGTCCCTTGTTCCATGTTGTTGTTAGCAAAAATTATAAGACATAAAATGGAAATTACTTTTTCATGAGCAATACTATATTTCTGACACTTATTAACTGTTACTTACTAAAACATAAATAAACTATCTGAGGATTAGAAGAGTTGTCTATTAAACATATCAACATATTATGGAGTTTATGAAGAAACAAGTAAGCAAGTCCAGATTAAAAGCACTATTCTGAGAAGTGCTTCAGTAGTAAATGATGTTTAAACACAACTGAAACAGTCTTGTGCACAACAGAAGTGAATAAACAACAAAGAAAAATAGAAAAAAACCCCAGGAGTTATTGGTATTATCAAAGCAGTAAAACCATGCAAGTTTCATCATATCTAAACTTCTGACTGTGAAAATAAAACTGTTTATTGAATAAGCATTCCCTTGAATGTCAGTAAGTGAAATCCAGTAAATTAAAGTCATCACTAGAATTTTTTTTTTTAAACATGGCTATCAGAAAAATAGGTGGTTATGGTGGCTGGCTTTAGCACAGTAATTATGTTATTTGATAGTTACTCAAGAACCAGAAAATCTGGTCCTCCCAGTCTGTACTGAAGCCCTGATCACCAGGATAGAATATAAATATTCTGTCTCTTCCTATAAAAATATCTTGTAAAATCAAGAATGCAGCAGTCTTAGTGATGAAAATAAAGCAAATGAGGCAGCCTAAGTCTCTGTCTCCAGTACCTACACTCAAGGATGTTATCTAGCATTGTTCAAATGGAAAATGAAGAAAGAAAACAGTCTTGAAAGGATATCTCCCTTCTATGTGACTACCGCAACAGAAGACACAAGAGCCATGCTTCCTCTGGTACTGGCTTCTTAGAGACCCAAAAATGATTTTTTTTAAGTTAAATGTCACTTTCTTATCATTGACACTGGATGAGAACATAGCAATAAAATAAAGTGGTCTTATGATTAATTTTAATGGTCATTCACTGCATGTGTTGTTCTGCACCTATCACTGAAATAGCTATACCCTCTAATCACAATTTTGTTCAATTCCCCCAGCATACATTGTTAAAGTGTGCTGCAATCAGTTGCACATAGTGCTGGACACATGGTTTTCACCAGGATTCTGGTAACAAATCAGCCAGCTGAAGCAAGTCTAAATGTGCAAGAAGACTATTTGCCTAGAAGATGACTATGCTGGCTAAATGAAGGAAAAAGAGGGGAGCAGGAAAAAATAATTTGGCATTCTTTTAGTATACTGTAATGGAAGTTGTAGTTGTTGAAAACCAGAAGCAGACTACTCAATACATGAAAGTCTTGTCACACAAATTAAAAGAAAGTTTTTAACTCATGGAGGCGATCCTATCACTTCATGGGAACAAACAGAACACACATTTCACTGTATTTTTTAAGTTTTTGTTTTTTCTCTTTTTCTTTCCAAGTGGGTTCCACTGCTTTTTATTTTGGTGAATATCTGATGCAGTTTTTAGTAATAAAAATTAACACACTAATTTGTGTTTATGGGTCCCTTTCACCCATAAACAAAAATTAGTGTATTAAATTGGGAAGCAGAAAAAAGGATAGAAGCCTAATTTTTCTGAGAAAAAATTGCACCGGAGATTTTACCATCTGGTAGTGTTTGATTATTGAAACTTTATTTTCGTTGGTTATGAAAATCAATACCACTACATTCCAGAAAATAGATTAAATGCTATTAACTTCAATACCTTTTTAAACATTCTCTTTAAGTGATAATGGATTTTAAAGTAAGTATTCTCATTATATTGTTTTTTACATCATTGTGGTTTTCCTGTTGGCCACATGAATCTCTAAACCTGACATTGTTAATTACAGTTATAATATGTGGTATATGAATACTTGATTAACTTCATACTATATTTAAGGCAGACCAAAAGGCAATTGAAGAATTTTATCACCAAACTTAAAGGAGAGTCCAAAAATACTGCTTGCCATTTCATTCATTTGGAAATGAGCTGTACAAGATTTCCAGAGCAAAGCTACCATCTATTCAAGCCTTGAAAATTAAAGTTTAATTTGAAAGACGATCAGCTAATTCTACAGGCACAAGACAGGCACTAGAACTCGTCAAAAACTTATTGATGGGGAAGGTCTGAAGCTGTCGTGCTTTCACATGTATACCCCAATTTAGATTTTTAGTTACTTTTACTTGAAAAGTTGGCTTCAACTCTCCACATGGCTTGAGGCATAGTTTCAATACTCCTTTTTTTGTGTCAAAAACACCTGTCTTTTTACTTTAGTGCCAGAAGGGCTTAGCATCTTGTCAGTGAAGTAACACAGCCTGCACATTTATAGGTGTCACTCACTTTGCCATCTGTTTTTTAGGATAACAGTCACCACTATCAGCCAGCCCCTTCAGAGGCTCCAACAATCTTTGTGGATTAAGGTTGAGATTTACAGTAAAGAACAGCTAGGGGTATCCCACCTCTTCAACTCATTCTCTGTGTCCTTTAACCATAATTCTGTGAATACTTAATCCTATATGAATTCAGTAACTATCCCTCATGCAAAATTTTTTATCAGTAGCATCCTACCACTTTCTTTAAGTGTTACAGCAAATAACTGTCAAACAAATGTCTGCAATCTCTGCATGCTGCATGCATGCAAGCACCAGTTCTTGTACCATGTCCAAACCTACCCCACAAGCAGCTTACTTCTAAGCTCAAGAGACAGGATAAATAGCTCCAATAATATTAAATTGATAAAGTTGTTAATCTTTAGGCAATTTAACTAGAGAATTATTAATAAATACATATAGTATAAAAATCCAGGCTTAATTTATCTCTTTGTGACAAAAAAAGAGTTACTTTAAAGATTTTGGAGTTTAAATTTTCTTTCCGAGGAAGGACAATTTGTTAGTCTGTAATTCTTATTAAAATAAATAAATATACAAATAATGCCATAGAGCACATACCTCTGATCTACCAGTGCAGCTAAGAATTTTTCTATAGACTTGTAGGACCAATGTCAGAAAAAGAGAAAAACTGATGCAGTGGTGACATCTCAATACTGCTGTGAGAAAATGTATAAGCTAATGGCTCTTAAGTTGGAGAAATAGAAAGAAAAATGCTTAATATAGCATTTAAAGCATGTTCAAATGCTTGCTTCAATCCTAAAACACGAGACAGTTTCAAGTTTTGCAATAAGACCAAATGGAAGAGGCAAACCCAAGCAAGTACCCCTGTGTGATCTGAAAGCTATATTCTTCCATAAACTACATGACTTTTGATGATTCTTTGGCACATAAACACCGTTTTATACTTCCTCTGATGTTAAGATATTAATTAAGAAGTATTTATGTCACCTGTGGCTTGTTCTTGGTCTGGGAGAAGCACTTTATGAGTTCAGTAACAAGGGATGGCCAAATGAATGCTACAAAAACATTTATATGTTAAAATCTTGGCAAGGGCTTTCTAAATGTAGTGTTTTGGTTGTTAAAAGCCGAATGTCTTCGGTATGAAGGAACACAACAAGAACAAATTACAAAGGTAAATTTTCTGAATTAGCTGAATATCTTCCTGACAGTTATCTAAATATATAAACCTGTCCAAATTACCTGGAATAACACACCCTCCTCTTCTTTTTCTAACTCATGCTTCATAATATACCATTCATACCTTATTAGCATCCTCATTACTTTCCTTAGAGTAGGACATGTGCTAGGGTGGACAATGATCAGTGAGACTGCCCTAAGCAGCTATAAAGTTTCAGATGATTTCTCCTCCTTTCCTTTTATGAAGCAGGCAGGGAGATGCAGCTGCTGAGCCACATTTCTCCATAGCAGAGCTGCGTGTCTGCCAAGCCAGTTAGTTTGAGAGTTTGAAAGCAACAGTAAACATGTTCATGTTGACAAAATGAATTTCTAAGCCAGAATATACTGTATAACTGAGAAAAAAATATTTTATACTAAATCTGAGTGCAGAGTGGAGCTATTTAACACCACCTTTTAGAAAGTCTAAAGAGATAATTCTGCTCTCTCCCCTGTTACATTGCAGTGATTTGATTCAGCTTCCTAAATGAAACCTGTTCATTTTTCTGATGGGAAATGGCAGATGCTGTTCAGTCTTTCCCTTCTACACTGAAATCATTGTGGTGGGTTCTTCCTTTACTCCTATCATGCTAAATTTGCTGTATTAGTTATTTATTGGTGAAGCCATGTCTCTGTCATGAAAGTAGCATAACTTAAAAAGCCATGTAAGCAATCTTGTTAATGTGGCATTACCAGGACTCTGCAATTGCTGTTGCCTGCATGGAGATATTTTTTTTGTTGTCATTAGATGTTGGTTAAGTGGTGGTCCTGGCACTGAGTTGCAGCTGGTCAGGGCTTTCCACTAGGCCCAATTTTCTTTGCATTTTTGAATTGAAAAAGAACCAGCCTGAAGTTCCTCAGCCAAGTCAGCTTGTTCACTACATTATGACATTTAGGCTGCGTGGGTGGAGGGGGTTGAGAATGGTACTGCCTTGCCATCCCTGTAAAACATTTAAGTCTCTCACAGAGCAGCACAGCAGTGTCAGTGCAGTGCTCTCATTACTGTGGAAATTTTACATGTGGCCATTAGTCTTCTCCCTTCAATTAGTGACAGCCAGTTAAGATGTGCCCTCAGCCTGCTTTAGCGGTTGGCAGCATCGCCAAGTCAAACCTGTCTCCCACTTGAAAAGTAAACTGGGGAGACCTACTGTTCATCCAGCCACACTCTTTGGATGTGAAAAGGGAAACATGACAAGGTTGTAGACTTGTTTGAAAACATCATGCAATTAATTTACAGGTAAGCAAGTGGCACTGTAAGAGTTCTGGAGAAGATCTTTACAGTATGTAGATGACATAGTGTTAAAATTATACAATGTCTGGAATGCCATTTCGCAGAGTTCCTCCCATTTTACCTTTTTTTCTTTTTGGTTAGTTTTTTTTCAGAGGTGTGGGAGGAGATGTATATAATGGGAGAGGTTTGAATTAAGGAGTATTGTTATGAAAACTATTTTTTTTCAACTGGACATATCAGAACAGATTTGAAAGGTCAGCTAAAAAAGCAGTCTGTCTTCTGCTGGTGAAATCCAATTCAAATTGGACAAAAAAGAGTATTCTCTAGCATGAGTGATATAGGAAATGCAAGCTGAAGCTCCTCTGATAAATCCTGTGGGGCAAATAGTCTACCAAAATAAATGGGCATAGCCTAACTAATGTTAAACAGAATTTCATTTTACTGATAGAGAAAGAGATTTTGGTGCTATATCTGTACAAAAGATCCCCTAGGCAGCTGATACTGAGATATGTTAAGACAGGATCAAAGTTTCCCTATGTGTTAAATCAACATGAGATTTTAGATGCAAAAAACTAAAAAATATTAGAATACTCTAAATAATGGCCCAGAACCATGTTTCTGCCATCTTGAACACAGAATCAAATAAGCTTGAAGCCAGATAACAGTGAAAGCTTAATGTAATCTGTATACTTTGGCTCTGAAAACATGATTTGAATTTGTATTTGTGTTGAAATTATTTTACAGTTTTTCCACCAAAAGCTCATGGCTGTTAAACAGCTGAGTCCTCATAAACTCCACTGCTTTCATTGCTCCTTTTTTGAAGAATTCCTATATTCTTTTGATCAGTTTTCTCCAAATTAATCATAACTGGAATGCTGAAATGTATACACACTATTAAGATCTATATTTTGTAGCTGTACAATAAATTATATTACCTTTTCAAAATATCTTTACAAAAAGGAACTGAAACTGCATTTCCTTACCGTTTCAAAATCAACAATCCTAGTTTGTCAAATTTGGCAATCCAGGTAACTGCTCTATCATGAAATACCATTTTCAAAGAAGATTTCTTTAGGTTATCCTTTCATGTGAAAATATTGTATGCAGTTTTTACTACTAACGGTCAGGTAATAGTGTAGTGGAATTGAATAACAGACAGGGACCGACATACTGGAAGTAGTCTGCTATCAAAAGACTTCTGCTAAATGACAGATGGCTGGCAAGTTGCAAGAGGCCCGCTACTAAGACACTTCTTAAAAAAAAAAAAAAAGGCAAGAAAAAGGAGAAAAACAAACCCCTAACCAACAGAAAGAAAATGTATGAGCAAGATCCATGTATTAACATATCCATATTGGTCAGTCACCTGTGGGCATTTGACCTACATCCGTGATGTCCTCCTACAGTGATACAAGCTTTTCTTCTCCTCAGCAGGTAGTAATCTTCCAGGAAGAACTGCTGAGAGCTGCAGGTGTCCCTTACTTGCTGATCTCCCAAATTGTTTTTGGCGATATGGGCATTTCTGCAGTGTATGTATCTTTTGCTCTTTCTTAATTTTCGATTTTCTCCTGACACTCGAGAAACAATAAAGGACAAGAGGAAATGGACTCAAGTTGTGCCAGGGGAAGTTTAGATTAAATATTAGGAAAAAATTATCATGGAAAGAGCTGTCAAGCATTGGAACAGGCTGCCCTGGGAACTGGTTGAGTCATCTACCCTGGAGGTATTTAGAAGACAAGTAGCTGTGGCACTCAGGGCATGGTTTAATGGTGGACTTGCCAGTGCTGGGGTAGTGTTTGGACTCAGTGATCTTACAGGGTTTCTCCAGCCTAAAGGATTCTGTGATTCTATTATAAGGTCTGAAAGACGGTCAGCAGCTGCAGTGGCAAGGTTCTAAGCACCTTAGATATGCAGCATGCTCAACATTACTTTTGTATATTTTAGAATCATATATTACAGGTCAATAGAAGCTTGAGAGAATGAGTCTTTTGAGCTTGATGTTTGACTTATGTTACCTTACTTTGGTTCTTTCCCACCCAACTACCTATGAAAAGCCAAGAAATCCATATTATCAAAAAGCTTAGGGATTCACTTCCTTACTTCCACTTTCAAAGTGTAATAATTTAAGTCTACTATAAGCAGTTGTTCCCAGTTGCCAATATGCAACTCTATCAAATTTCAGCTGTGTAGATGCATCAAAAGAATTATTCTCTTATTCTAAAACAAAATAAATGTGTTTTATATTCACAGTCTAATAAAGATCCCCAAACATTAGGGACAAATGTTTCTCTAAAAATGTCCCTCTCAAAAATAACTTCATTATGTCTTTCTCTTTTCTCACGTTTCTAACAGAAATCAGATAGAAAAAATCCTTTTGAATTTGTAACTGAGATAATAAACAAAAAAGAAAACAAAGGCTTCATAATATAATCCAGTTGCTTCTAACTATATTTGTGGAGTAGGAAGTTAGAAAACCCATTCTCTGTCATGATAATATTTTCCCATTGCACCACTGTAGGTCAAACATAAAAGAACAATTCAAGTCTCAACTTCAAATACACTTTGGGACTGATTAACACAATTATACACAGATTTGCAATGCAACAACTTTCCATCTAAAGTCAAAAAGAAGTTTACAATCACTCCAGGCTCTGCACATATTAACACTTCATTGAATATTAATGAATTAGTCTTTGTGACCAATTGCTATACAAACAATATTTGTGTCAGAATTTATAATTAAATTTAATTCAAGATAAAATACATGAATAATGGCATTAAAAAAGTCTTTCACAATGAACTAAGTTAATCAATTAAGACATATGTCATAGTACTACTAATCTAGGGGTTTCATTACCGATTTTCCCCCAACTAGATAACACTATGTTTTTCACACTTATTTCTAATCATCACAAGAACTCAGTAATATTCTAGAACTTTATCTCTATAAACTGCATTTGGATTTGGTTAGGAATCAACACCATTTATATTAGTTATATCATACATGAATCATCATTCTAATTTATCAGTTAAAGCAAACTGATACTGAACATTTTTGCTGAGTACATTTAATATTACCAAGCCTAAGACTTCTAAGACTTAGTAGGTGGAAGTTTCATCATTGCTTACTTCATTTTCATCACAATTATGAGCTTTTTTTAATTGTTAATGTGATGTTTACCGAAGTATTTGAAGGTTGAAAAGCTGATGTCTTTGTACTTCCAATGCAGCCATGGGAGAAAAGATACTGCTATAAAATCTTCTCACTACTGAATAAGCTGCACTGGTTCTAAAAGCGTCACATGAGATTTCAGTTCCCATTGCTTGAATTACAGGATTGTTTAAATACTATAAATACAGTTTTTGAATGGGAGGAGGGGTGGGTGGGCTGATATATTTTAGACTTTTCTGTTGCTCTGTGAGGAAACCTGGATTAAACACTTGTGTTTTTCCAAGTTCCTCTGCCAAGTCAGGGAAGGTAAAGAGAGAAAAATTATTTTCGTCCAACTTTCTTTTTGTGAGAATAATAGATACAGTTATAAGAAAGTGCAAAAAGATAAAAACACAAGGAAAGAATATAACCAGCAATAACACAAATTACACCCTTTTAAAAATTTATTTATTGATACTATAGTTGAGTCTATACCAACAGAGTGCTCTCAAATTTGACAAAAGAGTCATCAAGTATAAAAGCTTTAACTAATCTCATGACATTCTTATGGTGTCGAGGATATTTAAGTGAATTATATAGTTTTTCATATGGGATCAATTCTGAGTCCACAGTAAAGTCGGGACTGAATTTCACTACTATGAGGCATATGGGTATAATTAATTATGGTGTCAGCCTCTCTAGAAGAGGGCAGAATGCCAGCAGAAGACTGAACAACGATGTGTTGTTTTCTACCTTCTGCCATAATGGCAATTGTTTCTTTGTGCTCAGTTTTGCCTCTTGCTTTCCAACAAGATGTATGGTCTCTAGTACAAGAAATCATTTTAAAAGCCACCAAATGCAGAAAATGGAATATATACTGCTACCACTTTGCACTGTTGCTGATGCAGCGGTGAGCTACTGTGAAACACCTACCACATGGAAAAGCATTCATGAGCAGCATTAACCAAGCATCCTTGTCCGAAACAAATTTATGATAACTATCCCTCTAATTTCACACCACTGCAACTTCATAATATTCTGAAATGGGAAGGCTTCATCTCCTGACTCTACAGAGCTGAGCTATTAGCCATGCATTAGAGGAGGGACTGGAAGTCCCACCAGCAACTTAATGCAGCCACTGTAGCCAGAGCCAAGCACTCAATGAAGCAATACTTTTCCTTTTGCTGTCAATCTTCAGTACCAGAGCAGCAGGGTTTTATTTTATCTTTCCTTCTTTCCCATTTCACAAGGGTATTTAAAATTTGATCACAACAATGGTTCAGTTCATATGCATATTACAAACTGCTTTGGGGACTGCTCAGCGCAAAATGGGCGGATAATGTTACAGATTAACTTGACTTTGGAGTGTGAACTGTCAGCTATATCCTTTAGCTAGGGAAAAGATTTTAAACACTACCTGGAAAATTGGGAGGCCTAATCTTTCTGCTGTGCTAGCTTGCAGTATAATCCAAATAATGTGAATATGCTTTCCATCTGACTGAGGCAGGTGTGTTGTTAAGTGATTTGAGAGATTTGCCTGGTATAATAACCAGTTTTTCTCTGTCTCTCTGGCTGCCAGGAACTTCCTGAAAATCTTTGCCTATGGCTTGACACAGACTGCTGAGTAGCCACAAAACTGTTTGATAAAAGCACCAGTTTTATCCAGTATAAATCAATAGAATCCCGCTGCAATAGCTGTATTTGACTACAGCACTCAGCTGTTATCAAGTAGGGGACCTGTTCTGACTATTTTAACTTCAGAGTACATATCTTTTTCCCAGCTGGTCTTCAGCACAGCAGGAATGGCTGTGGTGTACTCAGTGTTTTAGCCAAAGAACACTCAACACTGACAGTGCTCCACTGGCCTCGAGACAAAGATTAACTGAAAATGCATTTCAATGCAGATATCAAATTGCTTTATTAGAACAGGGAATACAAAGAGTGATTCTTCAAGTGTGAGCTCTTACATCTGAACTGGAAATATCTTTCAGTAATTTCATTTGTCCTGTGTACCTGATGTAACCTTAGATTTCTAAAAACAACCAAACCCTGCAACAAAAAAATCACACCTATCACTAATAATTATACACGTTCTTGAAACTAGTATAATATCTCCTACCACCAATATTCAGGACACCATTGGCCTCACCTTGTCCGTGCCTTCTACTCATGAAACCAGTTTTTAGATTACAAGACAAAATATGTTTTTTGGGTAGACTCCTGATACATAAAAATAATTGACTTTATTCTCTCCAAAACTGAAGTTACTTCTGCAGAAGAATAATACAACTTTTCTAAACATTTATATCACTTAACTTATAAAAACTCACTAGGTTAGATGTTTCTTATCTTGTTAATATTGCTTTTTGTATCTCTCAATTTTTCACTTTATACAAATGCATGGAGATTTGCCCAAAGTGTGTATGACCCCAGTGTGCTGCTCTAAGGAAAGGACAGAGCATCTGGTGACAGCAAGAATTTCTTTTTCTGTTAAATTTCACTTGCAACATGGGGCTGATAGTATTTAATGAATTCTTGGTTTCACTGAAGCTTATAAGATATTTGATCTCTGCTTTAATGAAACCAGGTGTCCAAAATGTGACAGTCTCTATAATACAATAATATTTCTATTTCCCCATGGTATAAATGAGCTATATATATAATAATTATAAATATTTTTGAGTTTACTTAGCTATGAGACCTTAAGTCTTATGTAGTTTGATGGTCAAGAAAATTTATGTTTCCCATGCATCTTAGCATAATGAAGGTGACCAGTATCCCTTTCCTTCCCAATTGGCCTTGGGAATATTATGAAAAAAACACACATATGATTCCAAACCCTGACTGATACAGTTACTCTTCAAAATACTCCAATACTCTTCTGTATGGCCACACCAGTGTAACAATGAATTTAATTATGATTCAAAGCTTTCATTTTATATATCTGCAAACTAAGGTTCATAGATTTACAACTATTTGTAGCCTGAAATAGTAAAAAGAACCATAAGAAAATCCTCCAAGGGTTTTTGTCATAAAGTTGGGTGTAAAAACTATATCTAAAAATGTGAGTATCTTTGATGGGGCTGTGCTTAACTAATAATGTCACAGGGATATTCTTACAATGGGTAGCAGAGTATCACAAATCAGGAGGTGGTTGGCAATTCAAGCATTCCTCATATGTGAAGAAGCGATCAGACTCCAGACAGAAAATGTGCAGAGAAATTTCAAGTGCTTTTATAAAATACTTTATTTTCCCAGATGATTTCCAAATTTCAGTTTTTATAATTTGAAACCAACAATTTAATTTTCCATCCTTAGCCAGGAAACTCAGGACTAACCAGACCGTTAGCTGCTAACTTTGACCTGATCTCCTCTCAGAGACCTTACAAGTTATCCAGACTATCCTACCATAAAAAGCAAAAAGATAAGACTCTACGTATCAAAGAAACAAAAAGCAAGAGGAAAGGTAGAAGGGAGGGAAGAGGAAGAGAAATGTTCAAGGAAGTCTGTCATTGTGACAGACAGGAAACATGAAACCCCCAAGCAATCTGTTGGACTCTTTGATCACTGCAGCTGAAAGACTGCTTCATGAACTCTCCTTCCAGATCCTGGTCTGCATCACACCTTACCTGCAATTTTGGAGACTCCTCTTTCCTTTCACCTCTGTCTATGAAGTCAGGATCCCAGAGTGCCACAAGAGCAAAGGTACCATTACTGTGGTCCTGGTCTCCCTTGAGCCTTAGGGTGATTATGAGAGATTGGAAAGTTTTTTGGGGTGCATTTGTATGGAGAAAGGGGCACGTCAGGCCTTGCTCTGTTGAGGTGATGCCATGTCCTGCACTCCCCATCCCTTAGATTCTGTATCCCAGCCCTGTCAGGCATGCCAATCACAGGCACAGCCAAGGCAATGGTTCACACCACAGCCCTGGAGCCCTAGTAAAGCCCCAGAGCTGCCAAATAATCTTAAGTCCCAGCTAGAGAAAGGACCCAGGAAGACCAAGGAGTATTTAAGGCCAAACATGTGGCAAATGTGTCTTGACCCTATCTCCTCTTAGAATTTCTAACATCTGAGCATTACTGAGTTGGAGCTGTATGTATCCTTTTCTATACCTTTTCTGTCTTTTTCTCTTTTTCCTTTTTCTAATTCCCTCTTCCTGGAGTTTTTGAGGAACTTAAAATCAAATGGGCTTACAGTTTGGAAAGTTGAATGGTCTAAGTTAATGCTCTGGAAGCTCTCTGTGCCAATTAAATGTTGTACTGAACCTTTTGCCAAAGTTCTCTGATTTTCTAAAGTTAAAAAGTCTTGTTTTGTTGTTTTGACATCTTGTTAGTATTTCTCCCATGCCTCTAATTCAGACTACAGGAACAACCATAAGCCCTTTTAAAAGCCTCATTGAGTGAGTTTTTCAGAGCCTTACAGTGCTCAGTGCTAAATTGTAAATAATAGAAAGATATGACATGCCAATATAGCCAAAGACAGTAACAGCCTAAAGTGATCTGCTGCTTAGCTGCCTTGTGTGATTTGAAGTTGTCTCCTAAGCACACAAAGATAACTTACGCACAAAGTTTTGAAAGGTTTTCAAAAACACTACACGAGATTCACCATGTTCAGTACCACAAGGTGCTTATGTTTAGCAATATTTTCCCTCTTTCATCCAATGACAAGACCTTTCCAAATCTCTTTTCCAATTTTTTTAATTGCCTGTGGAAAATTATAATTTACTCATTTAGATGAATAGGTATTAAGAAAAAATACAGAAAAAAAAATGTGTCAACACAGTTTTCACAGACATTCAGAAAAGTTTTGTGATTGTCAGGATTTTTATGACTGCAATCAAGGTAAACTATCATGATTTTGAACTGTTTTAAAATCAGTGATTGCCATCTAGACTTCATGCTCCATAGTGGTGAATAAAGTTCATACTTGCCTAACTTTTCAGAACATATATCTGAGTTTTCTTCTGCAGAAGCAGTTCAGTTTGTGTTTGCTAAAGGCACCACTTCTGTTCTATTGAGACTCAACAACTTATTAAAGGACATTCCTTTTAAACACAAATTGAATCTAACTAGAACTTGACTAGGCATTTAACCTTTTTTTGATGCATGTATGGGACCAAGTTTCAAGCTATGTTAAAAAGTCCTTGCTTCCAAACATGATTTGGTTTTATTGTAGCCAAAAATGATGCCTGTTGCATGCAGTAATTAAATGCCTATTAAGCAAGAAAATTAGAATTTACTTTCTTGCTACAGACATAAGCACACCAAAACAGCATAACCAGGTACAGAACGTAAGCACACTTTCACATTGTAAAAACATTAATAACATCTTGCAGTGCAGCTCAGCTTTAATGTATAAATAATAGCCTTAATTGACAAAGACACAGATGGAGTTGTGATGCAGTGGCACAAACAGGGTGCATTAAAAAATGCACAAGAGTTAAACTCTGCAAGATAAGAACTAAGGATGCAGAGTAGGCAAGAATAATGTCTGGCAAAACCAAAATAATCCTGCAGAGAAGGCAGGCAGAGTGTCTGATGGAACCAGAATAATCCTGCAGAATTTGCAAAACCAGAAGAAGCCCTCATCCCAAAAATAAATGTCAAAAGAAGCTGATATCACCCAATTTTCTTTTGGGGAAAAGTCAGAGGAACATAGAACACCAGTGGTGTTTTGCAGGCAGGGATGAGGAGGAAAGAAGGTGATAGACTCTGTTATGGCTTTCCCTCTCAAATTGTTCCCCGGACTGATGGATTATAGCTATCAGTATGAACTAAAATGGTATCACTTCAGTGGCATTGTACACTCGTAGCTAATTTAAAATAAGCTTGTCAGGAATGATTGATAGTGATTAAGTGCTAACTACTAGCAATGTGTGCTGTTAACTAATTTAGTCAATACAGGCAAGAACAATTTTGAAGCTGGCTGATTTTGAAGTTTTCTCCCATTATACTCCAATCACACTGTCCTTTTAAATTTAAAATTTAGTGTATATAGTATACAATATATATGCAACCTATATTCAGTTGCAATATTATGTCTACATTACAAATTTTCATGAGACTTAAACAAAATTTTCTAGATATTTGAAGATTCATCACACCAAAGCAAGAAGCAACATGAAACATAGTTTTTCCACCTAACTTAGTACAGGGTAATGTAGCCTTTAGGATGTTTCATGGGTTTGTACTGTTTTCCTTCTCCTTTCTATAAAAAGTGATACTAAACTCATTGCCTTGGAAAGACATGAAAAAGGTAATACTAAAATATTAAAAACAGTAAAAACAAGTTAAATAATAGTGCCTTTTGTCCTGGTCTATATGTGTATACTACCTGTATGCACATCTGTACATATATATGTCAGATATAACGGGTGTTAGGATTCATTTATTTATCTGGGCCTGAGATGATTTCTCAGTTTATGAAGAATCACAGTGGGATCTTGAAGTCACTGCATGTGCACACACACAAACCCACACACACCTTAAATTATTATCTCTTTTGTACATGCATTGATGGTTTTTCATAGTAGAACAAGATCTCCTCTCAGCCCAGGTGTTTTCCTCTTTTTGAATATCTTAGCTATCATATGAGACAGACCCACAATAAATTCTTTACAGAAGAAATGCCTTAACACATAGAAAAACATAGAAGAAAAATAAAGAAACCACACTAAACTCCCCATATTTAGGGTTTTTAAAAGTTTATACTTCACTTGCTCCAGTAACACATTTTAGGTGTATAAAAAAAGGAAAAAAAAATAGATATAAGCACTGTACTTTCTGCTTATTCAGTGAAGTAGTGTCTGATTTAATTCTACATCATTGGATCAGTTTATGGAAGTAGTGATGCTAATGCTGAAGTTATTTATCAGTGGGGTCATTAATTTGTAGTGGCTATTTCTATTGACCTAATTTCTTTTCCTGCTTGAAATCTGTTTGAAATTTCATCTGACTACAATCAGGTTTATTGGAAATATTAATGACTGTGCTCTCCCCATAAGCCACCAGAAGGGTAATTGACTCAAAGGATTAATTACAACATCTGCATTAACACAATATAGAGTGGTAGAGTGGAGTCTGGCTCTTTGGCCTTTGGTGCCCTCCCTTCCTTCACTTTGAATGTGATACTGACAATTAAGAAATTTTTTTTTTCTTTTTTTTTTAAGACAGCCCTCTGAGAACATCACTAATGATACATATTACACACTGTCATTTATAATGTTTTTTATCCAAAGCTTGGGGAATGTCTCTTGAAACTTAGTCTTTGAAAGAAATTTGGGAATTGCTATAAACTAAAGAGCCCTTCCTGATATTCATGGGTGTATGATACAAAGGTAATTTCTCAACATTATTTTCTTTAAAACATGACAATAATCCCAAAGCCAGCAAACAAAAAACGCCACAAAAAACAAAACAAAAACAAAGCCACTCCAAAAATAAAAAGATAAAGAAAACACAGAAAGGAAGGAAATATTTACTCTTCTGGATAAAGAATATTCCCAACTGTTTAGCGAACATTCTTCCAACTAGAAACTACTATGAGAGGGAGAAAAAACCCCACTAAAATCATGTATATTAGCCTACATTGAGGTCTGTCCTAGTTACAAAAGTGCTTAAGCATGCAAAAACCAAGCACACAGACAGTGAGCGTAACTTGGGAGCAAGAATGTGGCAAGAATCTGTGGCTCTTTCAATGCAATGCTATGATATTTGTGCCCCATATCTTTAACCTGATACCACTGGATATAAATAAAACCTTCTACAACAATATTAGATTTTCTTTTAAAAAGTCAATACAGAAATATAACAGTAAAGACATTTCAGCACTTTCTACTATTGTGTAAAGAACAATTTAATACAAAAGTAAGATAATTCAAGAGGAAAATATTTTGGTTTTGAAAATTTACATCTGTAAATGGTGTAGCTTCCTCCTGTAAAATATTTTCTAATCAATTCTCACTAGTACTTTAGTATTTGCCTTCTTAATTGTTCATGCTTTCAGGATAGCACATGGACGTGAGGATATGGGAGAAGGAGACAGTGGAAAAGGTAATTTATTATCTGTATCAGAACGGCTTCAAATACCTCTCTCCCCATGTCCATCTTTGTAGAAAAACAGAGGATGAAAGGACAAAGAATAAAGGATTAAAAAAAAAAAGAAAATACAAAAGCCACTAAGCTACGTTCCTTGCACTGACTGAGGGAACCAGACAATTGATTAGTCAGAGAAATGAGCCAAATTAGTCTGAAGGTTATTCAGTTTTTCAGACACAGACAGACTAGAAAGTCAGTTCAGCACCAACATTATCATCCATAATGTCAATACAAGTGGAACAGTTTTAACAGTCTTCTGTGTTGATTTCATCACTCCAGCTCCTTCCTACCTCTTTTGGATCATTTTCTGATATTTTTCTCATACTGATGTGAAAAGAGATCAAGAATTCTTTCTCTCTCCTTAACTTATCTCTTGTTTGTCGTTTTGGTTTTTTTTTTATTTTTTCTTTTCTATCTCTGACTTAAATCTTGCTTAAAATAATTAAAATCAAAGTTTTTAATAGTTATAAAAGTATTCCCTTTGAAGACAAACATTTATGACTCAGTTACAACAATTATTATGGAAACTGTGTTTATCCCTATAGACTTCAGCTTTAGAATTACTTCTCTCAGCTCCCCTGTACCTCTAAAACTTTAGGGAATTATTTCCACAATACTGCTTCCCCACAAAAAAAAAAAAAAAAAAAAAAAAAGAAAAGAAATTCTCTTGGTCACAAATAAACCCCTTCAGAATATCTGCACTTGGACTTAGACATTCAAGAAGCATGAGGATTTATTGTACTTCTGTTGACCTTAATTTCACCTCAGCCAGTATAACCTCTTGGGTTAATCACTTCTTATGCTCACCTCCTCAGAAGTCAGTATCACAAAACGTATGTGATAGCATCTGCTTCAGTTAAACCTGAAAAATAGTTTCCATTATAGCTACCTGTTTTCAGACTCCTTGCTTATTGCTGTCTCAATAGCATACTCTATAACTAGAAGAACTCAAAACCCCTTCTTTGCTATCCCAATTTTTATTCCATAACACTATTTTATTTCCTTGACCAAAGATGAGGAGATCATGGATAAAGCAGCCACATTATAGGCAGTGCTTAAAGGTCTACAATTAGCTCAGCAAGGAACTGCTTCACCTTTTCCCTTCAATGATCAACTTAATCAACAATCAAATGAAGGGAATATCAATTTTGGTGATGGCATACTGACAGAATTTCTGCTCTTAAGTTTTTCTCATTTTTAAAGCGTGCCTTTGCTTGGTAACAGGGACACATTACTGCTGTGCTGTAGTGGGTTCTTTGTACTTATATCAGAAAATCCCAGTTCCTTAACTTACTGAAAGGTTTTCAGGCTTCTAAATCATAGGAACAACTTTGTGGTTTCTCCTCAATTTCAGATGTTTAGTGATGGCAATAATTAGCAATACAACAATTCATCTGAGATGTAACAACATAGTGTAAAAGATTTTTAACTGTTAAATAACATTTTAAGACACCTGAAGTTAGTAAAAGTGGATTAAACACACACTCAAATGTTGTGTCAAAAGACATTTGATGTCTGGCCTCCATTTTCTCAACTAATCAAAAGTCTGGTCTAAAATAAAAGTATGGTTCAATGTACCTATGTTTTCACAGAGATTCATGTCTTCTTCACTGTGGTACCATGCTCCTTCTGGGAGAAACACTTTGAAGTTTAATAAGGCTTCACCAATTACTCATAGACTAAGACGGGATTCTTCCTTTTACCTTCCTTTTAGGAATGTGTAAATTCTTTAAAACTGTAAAGTCTTTCAAATCTAGAAAGCATTAGGACATGAACAGAAATTAAAAGACATGCTAATGGATCTCAAAACTTTCTAAGTAATATATTTGTTTCCCTGTTTTGTTTTTTAATACATTCTTGTTTTCCAAGAGGAAAAGAGGAGAAATATTTTTAGTACTTACTACAGCAATTTATTATTACTCCAAAATCACAAAATCTCAATGGTGGAAGGAATGAAAGTTCAGGAATCTCCTTTCTAGCTTCATTTGTCTATTTTCTGGTATCTATATGAGGGATCGATACAAGAGGATACTTCTCTGAAACTGAATAAAATTGAGATCTTCCCTCAATTTAAAATGTCACCGTAAAACTTTGCTCTGGTCTTAAACAATTTATGTTTTTTAGCCTTGGAAGTCTTGTAGTGTCTCTCAAGGTAGCAATTAAACTGCACACAAAAAAAAATGGTGCTTATAATTATTTTTGAAAGAGAATAGAGGAATATATGAGGAAAATGAATAACATGCAAGAGAGAGACCATTTAAACTTTAAACTGTGATGTAAATGGCACATCTTTAAGTCTGCCCCTCCCCTTATCAACCACAGTTAGTAATATTAAACATGAACTAACAACTGTACTTCTGCTCAGTGAGATGCAAATGGTATTGAAAATAGTAGAAAAAATGTATGTTAATACTGACTTCAGCACAACTTTACATTTAAGTATAAAGCTTCCAAACTTACCAGGGGGAAAAGGTAATTTTCCACTGGCACAAACATACCCTTCAGACACAGCATGCCATCCATGGCAATGATAATTCTGATTTCAATTAGAACTTGCTAACTCTCCTGTGCCTCATTTTTACAAGGAAAATACAATTGAGAAAGGCATCGCTGTGATTAGCTCCTACAGCCACCTTTTCTAAGTAGTCTGAAGTGACAGCCACAGGGGTAAAAATGATTGTACTAAAACGTTTGCTAATGAGGCCCCTGTAGTACTGCTCCAAGAAGGACCATTATATGCTACATTTGTCAATTTCATCTCTTTGGCTTTCTTTTTATCATCTGCAAAAATAGTGATTAGGAGAGAGTTTCTTTTTAAGGCTTTATTCTTGATTAACCTTCATAATAATGCTCATCACCTTCCCGTACAGCTAAAATGTTCCAAACTTCCTACAGACTTGTTTGAGTTTCTTCAGACTAATATGTAATCTGTGATAACAATCCACAAACTTTCTGCTGAGTTATAGAAAAGGAGACATTAAAAATACCTGCAAATAACCTTACAAATGCAAAGCAGTAAGTTGAATGGAAAACACTAAAACTTTTTCTGTTCTTGTGGAAGACACATTCATGACAGAAGTACTAATATCTGCCACCAACAAACAAAAAAGAAAAAGGATATGGGAATGAAAAATAATAATAAATTAAAATAGAATAAAAATGTAACTAAGAAAGAAAAATGTAAGAAAAGAAAGGAGTCAGAGAGACAGTAGCTACTTGTGTGACTGCAGGGGAGGATGAAGAAAAAAAAGACTGATTTGCAAATGTGAATGAAGATAAAAACTGATAGTGAAATCTCCTATTACTTTCATTCGGTACTTTATAATTGAAAAATAGGTATACACAAAATAAAATTCCTGCATATATATGGCTTTTAAAAACATGACAAGTACTTGTGCCCAAGGTAGCTAAGAGCTATGTTCTAGGAAAAAGACAAAATTCTTCAGGAATATACATTTTATAGTTATTATGTCCTTAAAATTTCAATATTTAGGAGAAAGATCTTTACTTTTGCTGAACTCTAAGGTGGTGGTAAAGGGAAAACTGGAACTGAGTAAGGAATGAAATACAGAACATGGACTTGAAAAAGACCTACAACACTCAAAACTGAAATTTTTTTTGTTCATGTCATAAAAAAATTAATTTAAGGACAATTACTTTGGAACATTTTTAAACCTATTTAAACCTACAGATTGTTAACATTATGAGAAATTTATCAAAAGTATAATAATGTCTCCAAAAGTGGAATATTTAAAACAAAAGCATTTCATTTGGGCAAACATTTTCATATTTATATGCATAATTTCCAAATTTTGGATGTTCAAGCATATGGTCATTATCAATTGTCATTTTTAGAGCACTCTCTAAGCTAAATCAATCTTTACAGAAATATTTTTGATGGATTATGAGTGGAAATGAGGGCACATAATTCTTTGTTAATTCTTTTGTTCTTTCAGCTTTCAAAAGATGCATGCATTTTACAAATGTTCAGGTTGGAATGGAATCATGGAGTCTCAATAAAAATAAGAAAGGATGAATTGACTTGAAATTATAATTTGAGAGTTTATATTTCTACTTTGAATACCTTAAAAATTTCTTAGGATCTGACATCAGTAATGCCAATTAAAGATTAAATTTCTTGATATTTTTTCTTTGTTTTTTACACCCATTCTTTAGGCAAAAGCTGTTTTCTTTCTAACAAAAAAAACTTTGTAGACCTGACTCATTTTGCAGACCTATCATGTGATTACTACTTAGACCTTACATTTTACATCAGACAGTTTTATCAAACCACCTAAACAGTGAATTATTCAATTTTTCTAAGATTTTAACAGCGTGTTTACCCCAGGGCACATGTATGTTTTCATGAAGGTGGGAATGAGTATGAAATATAGTATCCATAAACCCAATTTTAAAGAATTTACTAACTTAGGACTTCTAATGTTTGTTAAATGTTTTTGGTTCTACAGGCATATGATTAGGGTATTCTTTTTTATTTGGTGAAACATTCACTTGAGAGTTTCAAATTTTTAAAATTGCAGTGATTTATTTCACCCCCAATTTTAAGCTGTTTCTTCTGAAAGTTTAGCCCTCCCACTAAAGTCAAAGTTCCATTTTTCACGGCTAAAATGAAGTTCAAAATCATTAAATCAAGCTCTTTCGCTGTCTGTGTTCTCTGGCTCTGAGAATATAAAAGCAGTCACTGGAGATAGAGGGTAATCCTCCTTGCATATTACATGTGTAGCTAAAACATTACTTCTTTTCTACCATGTGTCATCCAAACACTGTCTGAATCCTGTCTGGCTCTTTGCCAAGGCAGATGCAGCCAAGACTACTCATTTCATCCTTTTGGTCTTAACAAGAGAAAGCAGTCCTTCCATTCACTCTCCATTTTCATAAGAGTTTGCTGAGAGTCCAGCAGTTCCCATGCTGGCAGCTGTAAATGCCACAACTGTCTGGTTCAAAAATAAATCAGAAACAAAACCAGGTCATCTCTATAATCTGTTTTGGTTTTTTTTAAACAATCCAGTGCTCTCTGTAATAAACGTATCCTACAAAAGATCGCTAATGTTTCTCTTCTGACATTAATATTTTATTAGTTTTTGTTGATGCCAGCATTATACTAATATTTTGACTTCTCTGTATAATTTTCAGGAGTGCATACCAGCCTGTTTAGTCTAGTGTTACCCACAATTAATTAGCTCTGCTTTGTATCTTAGCATAGCATATATCTGCTCAGAACCGAGGATTAATTTCCTTTTCACCTGCACAACTTGCAGCCGCACATGTTTTCCTGTACCCTTGCACAGCTTAAGCAGCATTTAGTACCTCTCTCTAGATATCTTCATTGCTTTAAAAAATAGGGACCTTCCAATCAGCAACTATTCCTCTGTCTCCACTTATGCTAAATACAATCTAATTTCTTCTAGACTTACTAGATATTATCCCACTTGTATAACTTTTCACATTTTAATTTTTTAAAATATTAAGAAACTTATTAGGTGCTATTAAGCCAATTCAATCAGTTAGATTCAACAACAACAACGAGGTTTTGCTAACAGAGTAAGTAATTGATCAAAGGGAATGTAATTCAATGTATTGCCATTTACATGCTTACATACAGGATGATGAATACCTCAGTGCCCACACCATTAGCCAAGCACTGTTCCTTTTTACTGAATGATTCCTCCTTGGTCTTCATTTAGTTCACAATGTAACTGTACAATTTCTTTCAATTTATGTAAATGGTATTCAAATACAGATGAGCTAGAATGCTTATACTGGTAAGCTGCAGCTGAAAACATTTAGGACACTATTTGAGTCATTTTGTTATGAGATATGACTTCAAAACATGAAGGTGAGTACTGAACAGTAAAAGTCCTGAGAAAGTACTGGTTAATAAGTAAGAAAGAGAGGTGAATGACAACACTGAAAGCCAGACTATGATTCTCTTTCTTTCTTTTTAGAATCTTCTGATGGTTTTTCTTGACCCAAGTTTGAATTTCTTTACTGTTTTTAGCAAATTGCCCTAGCAATATTACTTTCCCTCAGAATACAGCTGTGTGGGTTTTATTGCTTCACACTGTTGAGTGGAAAGGATTTGCCAGCTTGGGAAAATGCCAAAATTTGCATTTTAATAAAGATATGTCAAACAATAAACTTACTTAACATCCTGTGATGGATCTGGTGAAACTGTGTCTTGTATAGTGCATTATTACACTCACTACACTTTTCTGCAGTTGTTAGAGACAAAGCTAAAACCAAATTCATGCATTAACTTCTTTTTCAGCAATACCTGAACATCTATTACTTGGGTACCACAACTCTGTTAGAACTGCAGTGGTATGCAAAATCTCTCCCAAATTCAATACCTAGCCTAAAAAAGATAAAAATTTGGATAAAACGAAGACCTGAGTTTCACCTGCATCACTCAGGGGAGGTCTTATCTACACTATAACTCCCTGAGAGGTGGTTTCAGTGTGGGAGCTGTTGATTTTTTCTCCCAGGTAGCAAGTGAGAGGACAAGAGAGAATTGCCTTAAATTGCACCAGGAGAGGTTTACATTTGACAGTAAGAAATATTTTTTCACCAAACACGTTGCCAAATATTAGAGCAGTCTGCCCAGACAACTGATTAAATCACCATCCCTCAGATATTTAAAAGACAAGTAGATGTGGCACTCAGGGACATGGCTTAGTGGTGGACTTGCAGTGCTGGGTTAACAGCTGGACCTGATGTCTTAAAGCTCTGTTCCAACCAAAATGATGCTATGATTCCATGACAAGATAAAGGTTTTCAGAAAGGCAGCTACAATTACAAAGTGGTTAGAAACCCAAAGATCTAGCAGTGACCACAAGATGAGAGGGTGCAATGTGTGGGTAACTGGTTATAGCTGATAGGACTGTTACCTTGAAGTATTACCTTTGCTGACTACATGCTTGTGAAAATACAGTACTACACCACAGTCACTCAAAAAAGAAACAGGCTTAAAAGCAAAAAAAAAAAAAAAAAAACAACAAGTAAAAAAATCAGTCACTAATTATTCTTGAAAATATTACTCTATCAACCCTCCACATTGCTAACAATTTTATGACAACAGTGGAAATGTTCAGAAAGTGACTGAGAGACTTTTCATAATAATTTGACATAAGCAGAACCAAGCAAGTGTCTTTTGGATTCAGTACATGGAAACGGAAGCACTAAGTCACTAGACATATTACTGACTCACCAGTCTTCTGTCTGTAACTTTATTCAGCTACATGTGGTAAAACAAAAGAAAACAAAAATACCTCTCCTGTAACTAAAAAAAAAAAAAAAAGAAGAAAGGATGGCTATGTTTTTTGATATCTTCTTTCAAAGACTGGCTCTGGAATTTAAAACATTGCTTATAGGAATTGTTATGTCACATGGAGCAAATATCCTCCACTGCTGCGGAGACCAACTAAAGCAAAAAAAGATATCCTACAGCTCATCAACTTTTCAAATGGAGCATGGAGGTGATGAAGAATATTTCTTTCATCTCTGCTTCCATAAGCACAAGAAATATAACAACCATACAAGATCCTGGTTTTCACTGAAGTGCAAAAGAGTAAGTCAGAATCTTTCCCCTATGAAAAAACCCCACATGGCCAGGAAACCTGCATTTGAATGCAGGAATTCAAAGTAGTGATCTTCACATTTTTCATTTTCTTGGGTTTATTTTTTAATTTTTTTTTCCATTTTTTTGCTTGCTGGCTGATAATGAAGCCAGTCGTGCAGGGATAGACCTGCTGGAGCAAAGTACTCTGCAGTCTGTCTCTGCCAACTACCAGTCATAACTGCAGCTTTAATTTGTGCCAGCTTTAAAGTACGAGCTTTCCTCAAAATTCTGAGTCCTGTTCTCCACCCTAAACAGCATTCCTTGCAAATGGCATGAAGAAAACTGCAATTACCTAGGTACAGTGTGCTTTATGATAAGAAAGTAGTGTAGAGAAGGTCGGTTGTAAATCCTTATTCAAATCCAGTCTTAATTCAGTGCTGAAATGTCACCATCTTTAAAAAAGGAACAGCATCTGGCAATGACAGATACCTAATTACCTTCATGTAATGAGACATTTTTTGTGCAAATAGTAGACGAAGTTTAGGTGCACCATAAGTTAAAATGTAAAAGCACCAAACCTTCTTTCTGCCTAATAAAAATCATGTCATTACATTTGATAGAGATACCACAAGGGTTTATTAATAGCTGGTAAATATTTTAAAATATAAAGAGTACATATAATTTTATTTTCTGGTTTTAAACTAACAAAATTTCTTGATACCCATTATTTGCCCAGGTTTTCATTGTAGTTTGTATAGCCTTTGGGGCATAGCCAACCTTTTTCTTTGGGGAATCTGATCTTGCTTAGTATTATAGATTTTCCTATAATGTTATATGAGTACTAATTAATAAGAAAATCTCTCACAAAGCTGAACTTTGTTGTGGATCTGGGGTTTTTTTTGATCATGGTCATTGCCTTAACTTTCAGATTTAATTCACTTTTGGACATTAAAAGAGTTTCTCTAACTTCACATATTAAACAGTCTTTATTTCCAGAGTCTCCATCCTGAAAAAAAAAGTCTCTTTCAAATTTTCAAATTGCAAGCACAACTTCTCAGAATAAATCATGGTAAGCAGGAAAGAGAAGACAGAGTAGTAGCCTTGAAGCCATCTTTTTTGGTACCAACAAAATATATTTTCTATTAAGTTCCAACTACTTTACAGATTTTTTTTAAGGACTTTTCTCTTTTTTTCAGTTTGTAGAACAAGAACTGCAAGCTTCCCCTCAAAGCCTCCAACAGAGATCAATAAGAAGTAGAGTCAGAATATTTTATAGACAGATGCTCTTGCAAACTTTAGCATGCCAGCTAAGCCTTAGTTGGCATGTTTTAAAATCTCCTGGAACATGAAACTGTCCTCTCTCTAAATACAGCACCTTCCAAGAGCTCTGGGGAGATGCAAGGGTATTAAAAAGATACAGGAGGTGCAAGGTTGGGGAAAGAGGAAGGGAGTGGGTGGTAGCCCTGTGAGCTGGCAAAGTCTACTGGAAAAGGACCAGCATGCCATCTGCCAACATAACTGCTTAGAGAGGGAGCTACAGTTTGCAGCTCTAGTGAGAGAACCAGACAAATATATTTACATGATCTGGTTGGTAATTAGTATGCCTGCACAAGGTTTTCTTATAAGGTGCTGAACACACTAATGCATGGGAGTCATTCCACTTCTAGGTTCTCCAAAAGCTACTTTCTCTGTATTGTCAAGAAATATTTTTGGAAGGCTGAACTTGAAAATGAAAATAAATGTACCTTGGCTGAGTACTACATTCCTACCTAAGATAACAAGATATTACAAACAAACAACCCCCTGACAAATGCAAAATTATCAAATGCTTAACCTATGTTTAATATTACAATTATTTATTAATACTGAACTGTAGTTCAATAGTTATATTGATGATTTATAACCATTTAGCAGGCCACATAACAATGCATTTGTGTGTCATGAAAGAAACACTTTTGCTAACTAAATGCAAAAGGATGATCCCTGATAATTCACATTGCTATATTCTGAGTCTAGCCTAGACAATTTCAACAATATCTCTTTAAGGAAATCTGATACAAAAGGCTGTGCCAGACAGTGTTGCTGACAGTGTTACCTCTTACTGACTTGAACCATGCAGTGTCAAAGCTGGACAACTGACCATGGCATACAGTGTTTCAAATAACATTGCAGTCATGGTCAGTATGTTAAAAAAAAAAAATATTTCTAAACTGAAAGAATACCAAACCAAATAATTTATTCTTACTAAACCAAACTCTCTCTTTGCCATGAAATTATGCAAAAATGCTGTGCACTAATTAGAAGAAAAAAATAGTCATATTGTTGTCCATCTACGTGAGATTTATGTGTTGGCTTCAATCTCAGGCTACATTTCAGAATATTCACAGCTTTCATGTGATAGAAAATGTGTGACTCACTTGTTAAGTGGAGGTGGTTACAAGGATTAAACTACACTTAAATCTGGACCAGTGGGAAGGGTAATTGAAATTGTTTTAATCTTTGAGGACCTTTACAGCTTAGATCTTATCTTCTTTAGGAGGTATCCCATTATTTTTGCCAAATGTAGCAAGAGTGATCAGAAGAACTCTTGTTAATGGGATCTTGATTCACAGCCAGAAAAGCCAGGATATATAAAGACTCTACAGAGGTAACTTCAGAAAGTTTGTTCTATCATGTAAGAAGTGACAGCATGACAACAGTTTCAAAAGTATAGCCGCTTCTTTGAAACTTAGTCCAAACATTCCTCAAAAAATCACAGTCAGAAGAAATATTTAGACATGGTGCAAGACATGAATTTTTCTTACAGTCATGTGAATACAAGCTACATTTAGCTGAACAATAAAAAAGAATACACATGATGACATTTACCAGTGCGAAAATACAAAGTGACATGCAACAAATTCAAAAAAACGTCTGTGCCATCCAGTGACACAGACACTTCCACAGGCAGTGGAAGCAGGGACAGGTACCCTGGGACAATTATATGGATGTCTCCCAGTTGTGTGGGGAAGGGAATGAAAAGCAAAACTGGAGCTGAACTTGTCAAGGGATGCAAAAATAACAAGCACTTCTACAGGTATGTCAGCCAGAAAAAGAAGGTCCAAGGAAGCATTTATGCCACCAATAAACACAACTGGTATATTAGAAACTGTGGACGAGGAGAAGGCTGAGCTACTTGACAACTGTTTTGCCTTGGCCTTCCTGGTAAACTCTTTTCCTGCCATCCTGGCGACTTCTCCCTGATTCAAGTGAATGGAAAGCAGGATTGGGACTGGGAAAAGCAAAGACTCTAAGAGAAGATCAGCTTCCTGAAGAACCAGAACAGACAAAAGCCTACGGGACATGATGAGATGCATCCCAGATTCCTAAGGGAATTGACTGATGCAGTTGCCAAGCCACTCTCCCTATTAGCAATGTCATGGCATTCAGACTCAGTCACAAGTACCTGGAAAAGGGGAAAACACTACACCCACATTTACAAAGGTTAGAAAAGGAGAACCTTGAGGACAACCAACCTGTCAGCCTGACCTTTGTGCCTGTGAAGGTGATGGAACAGATCCTCCTAGAGGAGGAGGAGGATCCTCTCCAAGGTACTCAGAGAACAGGAAGATGATTCAGGACAGCCAGCATGGCTTCACCAGGGGCAAGTCCTGCCTCACAAACCTAGTGGCCTCCTGTGATGAGTGACTAGATTACAAGGGAAAAGCTATGGATGCCCTCTGTCTGGACTTTCATAAGGCCATTGACATGGGCCCTCACAATATCTTTCTCTCTAAATTGAACAGATATGGATTCAATGGGTCTATAGGACAACTGTCTTCACAAATTACCAGCATACATCACAGAACCTTGCTTTCCTGGAGATGGCTGAACACCTCTCTGCCTGTAGGAAGTGGTGAATGAATCCCTTATATTGCTTTGCTTGCATGAGCAGCTTTTGCTTTATCTATTAAACTGTCTTCATCTCAGCTCATGAGCTTTCTCACTTTTACTCTTCTGATTCCCTTCCCTATCCCACCACAGGGAAAGTGAGGGAGTGACTGGGTGGGGCTTAGTTGCCACTGAGGTAAAAAGGTAGACAAACGCAGTAAAGAGGAAGTCCATCTTAGTTTCCAAAATGCAGGGGGTGAGAAATTAGCCCCACAGAAGAGTACAGCACATGAAACCACAAGCAATCTTCTTCCATGCTTAGACATCCGCCAGTTTCGAAGGAACTCCTTTAATTGCTTTTGGTCCAAGATCAAAGGAGAGATCAAGTAAATTGAAAAGCTGTCCTTGAACCTTAGTCTTTATCCATATGCCAAGCCCCAAACAAACGAATCAAACATATTGAGCACACCTGAAATGGAATCTAAGGATGAAGGCATGAGTGGGTCCCTGAATTCATTCATTTAATGTGGCAGGTGTGGCCAAAAACAAACAGAAGGACAGGAAGGGTACTATTTTTTGTGGGACCTAAATGGAGATAAGCTGATTTAATCTAAGCTTCCAGGTGTCTGATGATGAGTGATTAATTCACTACCTATCCCTACATTGAAGGGTTAAATGTAATGTGGGTTTTTTCTCTGATACCACTTATGTAGCTCATATAATTTTCTACAGATTTTGTTCTTCATGAGAGGGCAGGTTGATAGATATGTTGTAAATTCATTCTGTACAACTGAGGTAGAAGTTTAAATCTCAAACATGAAAGCTTGCATGAAAATTGGTCATTAATTCTCTTTGTTCAAAATTACAGATTTTCACCCAAAAGTTTTACTCTCCTAAGTCATCTTCACTCATATATCCACAAAAAACAAAATTAAAAAAAAAAATCTACACTTAGAAATTATGAGAAAAAAGAGACACTTCTGAGAAAAGCTTTCCACTCTATGGATACTCATGCATAGGCTTGAAAACCTAATATTATTATTTTTTAATCTTCTGGTGGAGTTAAAAATGAAATAAAAATCAATCTTAGTGCTCTACTCCAGAATGAGATTTGACCTTGCAATTCATCTGTTCCTACTGTGCTTATGAGTTACATCTGTCCATCTTTCTTCAGGCATAATTTGACATTTCACTAAATCATGACAAAGCTTCTATGGATTTCATGCTAGCATTCTGGGGTTCAGTATCTTGTTTCAGAGAGCCTAGCCAGCAGTCCACCTTCCAACATGTTTTGCCAGCATTTGTTAGCCTAACATCACTAATGTTTGCAATGCAGAATTCACGTCATGTGGGGTGCTGAGCTTTATTTCACAATAAACTAATTTATACTTTCCTCACAGAAGCAAAGACAACAGCACCTTTGTGGATTATGCAGTGTAACCTGCATAAGTAGAATAAGGAAGGAGCTGGTTCTGGTTCCAAGGGAGTGGATTGTGAAGTATTAAAAATACTTGCAGAATAACAGCTGTGCACCCTAAGTCTCATCAAACAAGATGTGAAAAATTGCCATTGACCTCATGGAATTTGCATATAATCTGCAACTAGTGATTTCAGGACTTCTGAATGTTGCAGTTGTAGCATAAAAATTTGAGTCAGGATCATGCATTTTGGAATTTTCAATCAATTCTAGCTCTCAATGCAGCCACTACAAGAGCAGTATAAAACAATCTTTATAGTTATTATTTTTTATCTTGTCAAATTTCTTTCAAGATCACTGTACTTATTACATAAGAACTAAATGTCTGGAGTGGAGTGTATGCACTGCAGAGATCTCACACTCTTTAATAATAATAAAAATATATGTGTTTCTCATATTTTCATTTTGTTCAAAAGCTTCCTATGTTTCCACGTTTCCACATATTTAAGTAGCATTACAAAGAAATCTGCAATCTGAACAAATGAGAATTTTGTTTCTAAATATGCTTTAGATCATTGTAAAGACCCATAAATTACATTGCGTGCATTCAGAAATTGAACACCTAAATTCTGCAACATGGAGCTTCCTGGAAGGGAATTCCCAACTGCCTGGTGGGACAGGCAGAATGGAAACCTTGACATGAAGGAAAAGAACTATGGCTGCTCAATGGGACGCACCCAGCAGATGTATCTTCTTCTCCTAGACTTGATCATATTATCAATCTAGACATAAATATCTGTGAAAATACCACTTAAAATTTAATTTCTCCTTTAATTTCTGAGAAAAACATATTTTGCATATTTTGCTTTCTTTTCCTTTTCTTTTTTAAATGTGTGTTTGAATTTTTGCCCTGTATTCTATACCTATGTTTCAAATCTGCTCTTGGTTTATCATCTTTGCACAAACTGTAATAGAACTGAAATCAGAAAAAAAAAAGTTCTCACACACTGAGCACCAGATTGACTTAGAATATTCCACTGAGTCATGATTCCTTACATTTGAACTCTCTCTCTTTTCCTACATCCCAAATCTTGTGCTCCCTGCCATGTAGAAATGACACTAGCTTCAAGGAAAGCCACTAAGTGTCTGTAATGTCAGATTATTTTCCAGTACAACTTCACTGAATAAATACAGTATGCTCAAACTGTTAATTCTTCACATGCAAAGTAAAAAGATGCACACAATGATCATGCTCCTCCCCAGACAAGCCCCTGGTCTGTCCCAACAGAGTGCTGCAAAAGCTGTGTGCGAGCCCCCCTGCTGCAGGCTGGCTCTTCATCTGTCCACCTCCAGGCAACAAAGGCTTTGGATGCTGCTTCACACTGTACTCAGCACTGTCAACACGTGATACACATTCCTAAAATCCACCCACTGGATGATGTGTCATCTCATGGAGATCATTCACAGGGTCACTCGCCCTTTGTGTCTAAACACATTTGGATATCACAGGTTTGACAGCAGAATGTGTAGTTCAGCCCCTGTGCATTTGCATTGACAGACTATTAGAAATATTATCTTTAACTGAAAAAGCTTAGGAACTTACAGACTCTGCCACATTGAACCTATAAACTAATTTGGGGGTTTTGCCCTGGAATTGACATCTACAACTCAGATGATAACCTGTTTAAACATCAGTCTGTGTCTGGGAATTTGCTCTCCCACAATGTCTATTTTTAGGTGTACTTACAACCTTAGACAAAAGACAAATTCTCATTCAAAATACTTACTATTTTGATAAATATAATTAATTCTACTGTCATAAAAAAGTAGAAAATGAAAGAAGATAACAGGATGATTTAAACAAAGAAATTTCCCTAGCTAGCTGAAAAAGACACCCCAAAGGAAATTGAGGAAAGAAATCCCATCTCAATTTGGGATTTATTATGTTAATGAGGGGAAAAAAAGTCTAAACCCAAAAAACAAATTTAAAACTCAAAGAAACACTTCTTGCTGATACTGTACTTGCTTTCAGTTGTTAACTTCTTTAGCAACAATATGGAAAAGACATGGACAGATGTAATCACAGACAACGATGAATAATTTTAATATTAATCTCATTAACTTAATCTCTTGGGATTTCCTTAGTTAGCCTTGGCATAATTTTTGAAACAGTAGGTCACTAGCAATTTATAGGCCACTATTTGAAAATCCTTTTCTGGCCTTATGTTCTGGAATTAATATTGGGGTAGTATTTAAAGTACAGTTAGAGATAGCAAAATGATATAATTTACTCCTCTGGACTTTTTATTAAACTCCGTCTTTACAGTGACTAATGGCATGTCAAAGAAATCTTTGTTTGTCTAACAAGTGCCCAGCAAAAGAGTAGGTTTAGGTCAAAACTGTAAGATTTCAGTTTCTGGTTCCCATTTTACATTGGAAATATTCTAAATATGCTGGGAGGGCTTAAATGGTTTCTCTCTATGGACATTACTTGTGCCACTAAAGTCAGAACCAATTCTGTATTGACTTAATTCAGAGTAAGATCAAACACCTACTCTTCTTTCACACCTACTTTAAGCAGGACAGATTCAGCCAACTGGAATAAAATAAAAGCATGATGCAAAGCGGTTCCCCAAAAGAGCTTTCAATGTTAGCCATACCCACAATGGAACAGAACTATCAAAAGCTGATTGCTTTTCCCACTTCCTAACCCATGGCTGCAATGAGTGACCTCACCCAAGAAGAGAAGGACCTAAGCAGGCACTCATTACTCTCACCTTCTCTCTGCATCATGGTCTCTATTTTCTTTCCCCTCTAGTCTTGGTTTTCTGTCACTGCAATACAATTAAAATCTGTTCTGTTACCCACTGTTTACAGTGCCTGGTTTTCAGTACCATAGACATCTGGAGGCTGGATTTACATGGTAAAATGCTTATAGGTACTATAAGGATCGCAGAAAATATTTGTTTTTTATCAAGTCTTTTGACTTCTTGAGACACTTCATTTACTTTGCTAACTGACCTCTGCATACTACATATTACACAAGTAATAATATATATTATAATAGCTCACACATGTGGCTATATGTAAATAACATTATAGCTGAGAACTGTCTTTATTTAGTTTTGTTAAGGAAACATCCCAGCTGGACTGTTCACAAGGCACTGCTTCAGTCACATGCCCACCATTCACTGACCCTGCTGAGACCAAAGCCCTTTTCAGCTACAGTGACTCAACAGGTCTCTCTTTTAACTCCCCACACACCCCACTCACACAGCCAGACCAGGTTTCCTAGCCAGTTTGGTGCCAGGTTTCTCACAGCAGAGTCTCAGATGTCTCAGTCCATAAAGCCATTTATTCATGGCGGAGAAACACAGAAACTGCCTGAGCTGGTGTCTCCCAGGAGGGGCCTGGAACAAAGGAATCACAAGGCTTTTATCCCCTCACTGATCAAACCTGACAGAGTATGGAGTCTTTGGTGCCTGCTGTGTCACTGAGTGTCCGGTCACGTGGCTGTCTCTCCATGTCCCTGTGCCTTCATCGTGCAAAGGGTGGTCAGTTCGTGGCCTCTTGCCTTGGGCTCCCACCCAGACCTCAGTCTGCAGCTCCTGCTGCAGCTTCACCCCAAGCTATCTGGACTCAATGCGTTCCTCAGCAGTTTTTGTGATTTATGTGTTTATTTAGATTCTATACATGCATTTAAATGTGTATTTATGAGTTTAAATCCATTACTAAGATAGGGGAAGGAAATGCACATAATGTTATTTTATCTGTCCTAATTTTCTTGCTATCATTCAGTTTAATGGCCATATTAGTTCATCAAAAACATTTTGAATATTTCAAAACACAAAAAGGGTAAAGAAATTTTGTGGAAAACATGAACTGACCCACAATAATTTTGTGTGCAGTGAGTATGAATAATATATTTCTGTATGTATCCTTATCCTTTTGTGTTATATAAATTCTTCTTTGGCTTTTTACCTTCAACCAATGCTATGATTTAATCAATAGCCTGGTTTAAATCATCAGCAGTGAAGGGCATCAGAGCAACAGGCATAGCAGCTGGAACATTGTCAGAAATTGTGTTCAAAAACCTATTTCTGCTGTATATTTTCTTTCATTTGATATTTCTGTCACTGTAAAATTGCAGTATAAGGTAACAAGCAATGCTCTGTTCAGCACACAAATTCTCTCCTACCAGTATCAAAGCTTGATAGGATAGTGCCATGTGATATGGCAAAAGGTTGGAGAATGAGGAATAAGTAAAACAGAAAAAGTAGACCTAGATGTCAGTTTGGCATGCAATCAAAGCTGTCAACTTCTAACCACTGCAGCTGCCTAGGCTTTGGTTAGCTTCTCATTGATTTCCCCAAATAGGATTTCATCTAAAGCACCAAATTAAAAACTGAGGCTGAGAGACGGTTCTATAAATTGAAAAGTGTACAAATGAATTGCTAGCCAATACATTTGGCAGCTTTTATTTTTCTAAAGCCTGTGATTCTGAACCTAACAGAAGTTGGTAGAGGTCAGGTCAGGTTTTGGGAAGAGAAGAAACAGAGAGAGCATGAAAAAAAATGCAATAATTTCTTTTACTATATGTTAAGGAATTATTTAGTGAGGGAAGGGAAGTTATTAGTAGATACATTGTTTATGACAATGGAAGGGTATAGTAAAAAATAAAGCACAGCAAAGATCATCTAAGTAGAAAACAAAGCAAAACAAACAAAAAGAATAAAAAACCTAAATCAACAACCCTCTCTTGTAATAAATCCTTGTGATCTGCAATACATTGCAAAACTGAAAAACATGCAGTAACAGCCATTTCACTTTGTGCTATTTCCTGATTGCGACATTCACGTACTCAGGCACATATACCAAATACTCTAAAAGAAGGTCCAGGATGTGAGGGTTTACAGTGTTGCAATATATTAGAAATATGACAGCTCAAAACAGCACTGTATTAAACCCAGAAAATTGATTTCAAAGACTCAGCAATGTTGAAACATTTCAGAATAAAATGCTTTCCATTTCTTTCCTACAAAGATCAGTGACTGCTTATCCACTTTATTCCCATCCATGAAACCTCATTAATCCTAAACCAGAAACAATTAATCTGATACATATTGCATGGGGGAAAAAAAAAAAAAGAAACCTCTTTCTTTTTCATATTTTCAGTCCTCAGAGGCTGCAAAAATCACTACAAATGCTTTATCCCTCTCTGCTCAAATCAGGTAGATAATCACAAATGAGGAAATATTTTTAAGGTCTTAAGTAATGTCAATGTATCTCACTCTGATGGCAGGAAGAGTAACAAAGGTTTTACCCAGAATGGACTAAATTCCTACTGATGAGAAGAATCACTAGCATCTACTTGGCCAAATTCCAGTTTAGTCACACAGAGTGGGTAAAACACAGAAGCATTATGAAGGCCAATGGCAAATGTCTGCTGACTTTAATCAGGATAAAGTTATCCTTATCTGTGCTACTTCAATCATTGACAAAGACAGTGCTGAGTTACATTTTCTGTATCACCTCTTGTTGTCGTTATATTGCAAAGGTTCCATATTGTTATCGCCTTATTGCAAGAGTTTCACACCTCCTTGATGGTTCTTGTAGGCATCTCCTCTAAGCACTGACTCTTCCTTCTTCTCACAGTTCCCAACTGACTCCAGTTCCCCTTAACCAACCACCCCACTCTTTTGTAGCACTCTTCTTCACATTGGCTACAGGTGTGCCCTGTTAAAGTCAGGCCTGTTCCTGATGTTTAATAATTGTCTCAGCTGCAACTCCTTAGGGGTAAGATTACTTTCTATACTACCTTTATTTTCTTATATTCTATCCCCCTACAACCTCTGTTTATCCTCACAAAACACTCCTGCTAGTCTATACTGACATTTTATGTTCTGTTCAATTTCTGCATTTGAAAACATATGGAATTCTGCCCTCAGTGACAACCATGTGGGCTGTTCTTTACAAGTCTTGCTGAGGACCATGGCACAAAAAAGATGGACAAAAACAATAGGCATACATACACCACTTCAGCCTCTGTGAGCAGTCTTTTCCCAAGCTTCTTTAACAAATTCTTGGATATGATTTGAAAAAAAAACAACAGCAACTAAACACCCAAACCAAACCAAAAAGAACCCAAATTAAAATAGAACCAACAAGCCAAAACAAATAGCACAAAAAACCCCAAACAAAACAAAATCACTATGCACTTGGAGGCTGTGTTGCAACTCTAGGCTCAGATACTCAAAGTATCCACATTGTAGGTATTTAAACCCCAGTTTCAGGCAGTGATTGAATGCTGCAATCCATTGCCTAATCACAGGCTGTGCTCTCATTTAATACAGTATAAAGCAGGTTGCATGGTTTTTAATACAGTCAATATTTAGAAGAATTTAAGAGAAAACATCTCAGGTGAACATCAACAGAAAAAAAATTCTGGCACAAAATCTTCAATTGAAGGAAATGTTCCTTCCTCCCCCCCACTAAAAGGTTAAAATTCTTATCGTGAATCACATTTGTAGTCTATTTTTATCCTACTTCACCTTTGCATTTAACATTAGGTCATAAAATCTTTGAGTTCTGGAACATAATGTTCTTTTTAATTCTCTCCTCCTCCAAGGAAAAATGCAACTGAAAAAATTTCCTTCAGCATGGAAAGTAATTTTACTTTATTAGGCATGGGACAGGTGAAGAAAACTTGTGAAGAACTGTTCTCATGAATACTTCCTCATCTCTCTCACCTACAGTATAATTATTGGTTTAAGAAACAAAGTAGCATAAAGAATGATATAAACCCAGGAATGTCCAAGAGACTTCTCATACCAATATACTATAAAAAATACTCACTTAAACAACCTCTGTTGCACCCCACTTACAAGAAAAGACAGACATCTTAGTCTTATAAAATAATAGATATATCTTCCTTAAAATATTCAAATACATAAAAATTATTTTTCTTTTTCCCCCACCAAGAAAAATAGCTTTTAAAGAAAATAAATCTGTGGGAGTATGCAAAAATGTTTTTTTTTAATGTCAGAATTTAGTACTACATGTCAAATGTGTTTAGAATACTATATGTTGATGATTATTTTAAATGTAACCATAGTTCTAGAAGAAAAGAATACTGAATCTGTTTAACTACTGTGTTTTGAATCCCTATTCAGGACCAGCCTTTCCAAAACATTTCAGCACATTCTTTACAAAGAATAATAAATCATCACCATCAAATTGGCCAGGCATATGCATGACTGTTTTCTGTCTCTCATTTCAATGATGTTCAAAAAGCCAAAAACACATTGTACCATTTGAAAAATCAGATTGAAAGATAATACTGCCAGTAAGTCATGTAGGAGATGAAAAGCTGAAGGCAATATACCAAATCAAAAAGATAATTATTCAGTACTTTAGGAAGTTTCTTACATTCTCTTCTTTCTACTGCTGTGCACAAATGCAGAACAATATACATAAAGTGTCTGTTCTATTCATGAACTTTCATACAGTTTTTAAGGATGGATAGACACAAAATATGTGCATAGATATTCTGTATGTATGCATACATTAAATATATATGTCAAGTATTTCTATGTCTTTATGTGTTTAATAAAGTATGCCAAGACTCAGCCTACAAAAGAGGCTTGAAGAGAAGCTTTCCAATCTAGTGAAAAGCATTTCAAACATCTAGAGATGGTGAGCAAGTGACCTGAGACTTAGAGGGAGGGCAGGAGAAAGTGAAAACATGTCACACACGAGGATAACTCTCAGGGATCATGGTTGGTTGACGCAGTGCAGCTCAGGGGCTCACCTCAGGTGCCTGTACACAAACACTCATGGAGCTGAAAACAATCACAGGGAGCCCATACAGGCTCCACAGGACACGTGGGGAGGAGAGGTTGCACTCTATGGACACGGAGAGTTTGAATTCATGGAGATTTGCACTGGAGCACGTGATTAACTGGCAGAGCTGACGGATCAAGATCAGGCTGGGTGCAGTGATGAGTGTCTGCTAAAGACTGATTGATCAAGAAGAGGAAATGAAACCTTCTTAATAAAACTTGGGGAAGCCCTCACAATCACAAGGGTGGTTCTCAAAAGAGACAAGAGACTCTCAGCCTCTTCTGAAAGGGCAAGATGGTGGAGCACTAAAATTCGAAGAGACTTCTGGCCACCATCAAGAATTGGCTTTATTTAAAAGAAGTGTACTGGTGGCTGATAAACTGACTGGACTACATACAGTTTAAACTATTACCAAGAAAAAAAAAATTACAAACATAGACTTTAAAAAAGTAGATTCAAACTTGTAAGGGATCTGCTTGGTGGGATCTAATGGGACTGCCCTGGAGGGTATAGATGCTCAGGAGAGCTGACTGATCACCAGTGACAACCTCTTCAAAGCACAGGAAAAGCCCAGTGTGAGGCCCAGGAAATCTAACAGGCACAGCATTAGGTCAGTGTGGATAATGGGGAAATCCTGACTCTGCTCAGTTGTATTACAAAAGGCAATACTGCCTTAGAGGTCATACTACTGAGGACTATGATGCATAAAAACAAAGTTACATTATCAGGAAAAGGAGGACAAAGGGAAATGTGGGACCATCACTCAAGCTGTAGGGAACTTTGTGGCAAAGAACATGGAAAAACTAAGGTAATAGGTACCTTCTTTTCTTTAGTTTCTAGGGGTAATGACTGTGTCAAACCTCCCAGCTCCTTTGAGCCTGTGCTAGGGTCTGGGAGACTCAAGAATTATTCCCAGCAGAAGATTGGGGCACAAACCAATTAAGTGTATGGAACATCAGCCACTGTTTGAAGTCTTAAAAATGTCTGGGTCATTACAGTAGGTTCCTGATGACAGGAATATTTGTCCACTTCTGAAAAAAACAGGAGGACTATTACTGGAGAAACAGCAGGTCAGTCAGCCTAAGCTCAGTACTCAAAAAAAATCCCCTCCTGGAAAATACATCCAGGCACACAAAGCAGGAGGAGATCCTACATGCATTTACCAAATGCAAATCATGCTTGTCCATCTTGACTTTCTTCTGTGATGAGCTCATTGCCTTGGTGAAAAAGGCAAGTATCCTTGTTTGATCCTTGTTAAGTTTTTAAAAAATATTTTATTTAATCCACATTACTAAACTGGTGAAAAGATGTTTTGAGTGGGTGGACTAACAAGTGCCTGGAAAAATTGCTTGGACTGCCAGGTTCAAATGGTTCCAACAGCATTTTGTTTATAGGGATGGTTATGGGGCTAATGATGCCTTTGCAGCTGATGCTTTCATTAATAAACTGGATAATAAGGCAGAGGGCATCTTCTGCAAGTTTGCAGATGACACCAAGCTGGTGGAAAATGCTCTGCATGCTGGAAGTCAGTGCTCCTATTCAGAGAAAGCTTGACAAGCTGGATAAACTGTCAACAGGTACCTCCAGTGCAGCAATGGAAAACATAGAATCCATTCAGGATAGCAACTGATCAACTCGGAGGGAAATCTATTTGCAAGAAATAAATAACAGCCTCAAGTTAAACTTGTGAAGGAAATACTGAGTCACAGAAAGTTTATGGAATTTTCAAAAAGAGGAAAAAGTTCAGGAAATTTGAGTCAAATCCATATTGGACTCTCTTCCCTCAGAGTGGAAATCCTTGAGTGAAGGATCTTTTCAGAGCACAGACTGGGAAAACACAATAAAGTTTGATTGCAAGAATGTTTTTTTTCTAATTGTGGTTTGACATTTAAATTAACACCAACTGTTTGATTACTCAACTCTCTTCCTCCTCCATGATGGATAAATATTTAATGAGAATAATCTCTACTGTGATTGTGAACAGAGTAAAGAAGTTAATTCCTCCTCTATTTTTTCTCAGCTCCCTGAGAAACCAGGTATTATCTGAGGAGTTAGAGAATAACTAGCTTTCCTCTAAATCTCTTCATAAGTATTCACCAGAAAGCTAATATTTATTTAGATATACCTAAAGGAATTTTGCTACCCCAGGAGAAATCCTGGTAAACTTTGCACAGGACAACATCTTTAGGGTCAGAAGCATCACAGAAAAAGTGTGATTTTTGACTTAAGCTAGGTCTTCAGTCTTAGTTATGGATGCAATAGCTCAAAGCTTTAGTCTGCTTGACTCAGATATGCTGATAACAGCTTGTTATCAGTAGCACTGGAAGGAACATGTGAGGCTCGTTTCAAAACCAGATATGAGGAAATCCACAAAGGCAACTACTACATTATTTCAGCTAAGAAAATATGCTTAAAAATATCTTAAGAAATCCATCAGCAAACACAGTTATTATTAACCTACAACTTCTTCTTAGTTCTATATTTAATTACAGTACGCTGTGTCATAAAGAGAAGCTACATAGAATAATGCTATTAAAACTATATAACCCTCCCAAGTGTTGAAAGCAGAGTAAATCTCCAACACAGTGAAAAAAAAAAAAAAAAAAACAAAAGAAATCCCACATATTTTAAAATATTAAGGTTTTACTTAATATGACATTCATGACTGGCTCTCTTTTCCCTTATAGATGAGAGAGAGAGAGAAAGGAGATATAAGATATAGGATAATACCTATAAATATCTTATCATTTTATTCACTAGGAATGTAAGCATTATATGACTAAAGAGAGGAAGAAAAACAGCAATATGTTACATATTGCTGATAGACAGCAGCATCCTGCTCCAATGGCAGATTCTTAGCAAATGTCTTCACCCAGAGACAAAAAGATGCCTTCCTTATACAAGATTATGATTTACACTAGATGCCAAAACAAGTATGAGAGAGAACATCTAGATTTACATTCCCTTATGAGCCATTAGACCTGTCATAACAACAGTGAGACAGAAACTAGAATATTTTTCTTTAATATCTCAAGAGAAAAGATCAGTCAAAGCAAGTATATGAGAGTCTGGAAGTACAATTCTTCATGAGGACTGAAAGATGTGGTCTGTTTCTATTAATACAGCACATATACTCCAAATGTTCTGCATGAGTCTCTTAACTTACTAAAATGTAGGTGAACTAGTTGATCAAAGTATTGGAATATTGTTTAACAAAACAAGAATGAATCTATCTTCACCCCAGTAGGGCACTTACTTTTCCACATGCTGCTTCATGAGCTTCTGCTGTGCATCTGTCTCATATAAAGCATTAGATTGTTAGATTCACTATCAATTACAGACTGCAACAAGTTTGATTTCAATTACAGCAGGAGAGGAAAACAGCTTGGTTCCCTAAGGGGAGATGCAGACACCAAAGGGGTGAATCAAAAATGAGAATTGTACATTGTATGTTACCAATTAGGGAAAGAAGTGAAGTCAAGATATATATGTAGATTTTTTTTTATATAAACCTGTTTTTTTATAAACCTGATAAATTCAGTTTCACTTCATGTTTGAGACAGAAGAGCAGTGCCTCATTGACCAGAATCTATTTAGATTAATTTGAAAGCACTGTTTCCCAAGCAATTGCAATGACAGTTCTAAACAGCAAAGAAGCTTACTTTGAAAACAAAGACATAATAAAATCTAATTACAAAAAAGATTGCTGTTTGTCCAACATTCCAGAATTATATCCAATTTAAGGTACTTCCTTTATCATTTAATAGGCATCTAGAATTATGATCAGAACAAAATAAAATCTGACAAGATTAATAACCATATCTGTATACACAGACTGCAAAATTTAAAATGTACAGAACATTCAATTTCTCAGAATTCTGCCTCAAATTGTTGTCATCTAGCTTGAACAGGAGAGAGAAAGTAGTGGGGTTTTTTTCTTTTTATTTTAATTTAATTTTTACAGGAGAAAAAAGTACCTACAATCTGCTGTTTGGAAATCAAGTCATTTATGTGGTACACAATCAAGTGAGATATTTGAGTGGTCTGGGATTCTCTTTAACCTTAGCCCATTTCCTAGAATCTGCATCTCTTTCTCTCTCAAAGAAAGATTCTGTTAATTTAGGTCAAGCTCATTCATAAGATTCGTGCTTATATCCTCCACAAACCTTCCTTCCTTCTGCTTCTGATTTTTTTTTTCCTCCCTCCTATACAAGCACACTCCCTGATTTGTGTATTAATGTGTTGGTGTGGGAAGCAGTATTTCCACGCCCAAGGAACAGATGTTAATGCTGTCAGTGCCAAAGTCCCATTATATTCCTAGAAGGGATTGTTTTGATTGCATGACACAAGATAAGAATCTACCCAAAAGCACAGCTTAGATAAAAGGAACCACGACTACAACTGCCCATCTGCAAATAACAAAATTAACCTAGTGTGAGACACAAGACAAAGCTGCACTGGCTGAACTCTGTTACATAATTGTTGCTGACTTCACACTTTGTAACAGATTTGGGCTGGGAGAACAGAATGATAATAACCTCCATGACAACTACTAGCTGGCCTTACATATGGATGATATCAGGGATGTTGGCCTGAAGCCACATGACAATGAGGCCACAGGCTCACTGGCTTGGTTTATAGTGGCTTACACCAACAGGATGATTTATAAATCCACAGACAGTTTAGACAATAGCTGCTCATGAATGAATGCATCCATGGGCATCCAGCATCCCACAAAAGGCTAAACCTGAACCACACGCACAAGAATCCAGCTGACAGCTAGGGCCCAGCCAGGATGTGCAGTTGGAGCGTGTGTCCTGTAGCCCTGCATGCTGGTTTGAACTGGGCTGAAGGAAATGCAGCTTGAACTGCTGTGGGTGTGTATGTGTGTGTGTGGGAATGTGCGTCTGTTGCAAAATAGGCTGATTAAAAGACCAAGTGCTATCCACGTGTTCTCATCTCTCCCACATCCTAAATATATTAGGTTATCTAAATATACTTTAGATTATTCATCACTGAGTGCTGTGTTTCCTTTCCTGCATCCATCTCACCCCAGCCCAGTCCCCCCACAAAACTGTGCTGTCTGCCCTGCTGCTCATGATCTACATGAGACACTAATCTAAAAGCTTCAGCATCTAGTATTTAGCACCATCTACCACAAATATTAAAGGCTGATATGACTAAAATTGAACTTTAAGAAATAGAAAATCCATTAGGTCTGAAACTTGTTTTAAGGCTCTTTTTTAAAAAAATTCTATTAGATACAATGTTAATGGGTATTTTCTTTGCCAAGAATCCTTTTGAAAGAGGCTGCTATTTAGATGTGCAAAGTACTCATAGGTAATTCAGCTGTTTCAAAAAAAAGCAAGAATACAAGACAACTTTATTCATACTCAATAATGCATTGCAAGATGTGCAGTCCTCATTCACTCTAGAGATCATCAACATTACTTAGATACTTCTCAGACTGTGAACATCAATATTAAAATGATAAAAATATGCTAGAACACCTAAAGTACTTTACATAAGAAACAGCTTGCAGGATTTTTTTCAAAGCCTAACATTCAAAGGCACAGAAAAGAAGCCTTAATTAAACTGACTAGACAGGCTATTGCTGTCAGCTATCAAAAACAAAAAAAAAAAAAAAGAAAAAATCCTAAGGTCCTCCATGTCCAATATCAGCTGGTAAAGAGAATAACTTTCTCCATTTTTGAAAACCTAGAACAAGAATGGGAAATAAATATTTCACACATTTTTTTTAAATCTCTTGAAGTATTGAACCTAGCTGAAAAAAAAATTGTCTGACAAACATAATTCTTAGGGAAAGGCTGAGTGTTACATAAAATGTTCCAAAAATTAGCTTGAAAGCTTAGAACTTTCTTCCTGTTTAGTTACTTTAGTACTTGCTTTCTGTAATTAACGTCTACCTTCCTGAAATACATTTCCTTAATATCTGTAGCTCTTAAGATGCCAGCTTTTACAATGTGATGTATAGAATACTTTCAATACTTACAATATACTTTCTCTCAAAATTGACTTGATCATGAAGCATTACATATATATTGCCTTTAGATTTAAATAAATCAGTATAGTACAACGCTTTGTTTTAAAATTAATATACAATGAAATAAAATATTAGGCTTGAGAGCTTCTGCTAAAACATTGTGTTCAGCATCAATACAAAAGGAGATACACCAAAGGTGAGCTAAAGACACATGTGCATGTTTAGTCTCACATATTGTTCCATTGCCTGAGTCTGCCTCAGTGAGGTCCAACCATTATTTATTGCTGTAAAAATAATTTATAAATAGCTATAGTCACCTAGATTTCTAGTGTTGGGCACTAAATAAAATGGAATAAAATATTTCAATTGGAAAGGACCTACAATGATCATCTAGCTCAACTGTGAATCCCATTTACCACTGTGTTCACTTTAAATTACTTGGTTTTAACTGTGTCTAATGCCTTTTTTTACTGAAAATTTCCTTCAAAATTCTTGTGGTAATCAATTAATTTATAATCACTGCATTCTCTATATTTAGAAAGGAGAGAGATAGATATCTAGGAGGTTTTAATCTAGATCAATTTTATACTACACTAATAGAGATTCAACAAAGTTTATTTGGAATATTTTACACTGAAAAACTTAAAGCAAGCCCCTTATCTCTGGCATGCCTACAGTGAAGATAATGTATCCTACTGTTAAGGCTAAAAATTCAAATACCCAGTAGATAGGTAGAAAATGTAATTTGAAATTTATAATCTGATACAGGAAACTCCAGTTTCCAGGAAATTTTCTCATGATGTAGCTTAAAGGAAGTTGACAAAAAGTGTGTAGTTTTGGGGAACAAGGCCTATATTACATAGGAAATAATATCATACTGTAAATTTATAGTTTAAATAGTTGAACAAAGGTAATTAAATATATAATAGGATGCAACTACATTTAAATTGTATTTATTGCTTTCAACCTTTAAAACAGTAGAAAGTTCTGAGCTTCTACATGGAGTTTTGTGGAATTAGTTTTGAAGAGACTCTCCTAAAAATACATATAGTGGACAGATTCTACGGTCCTTTATTTTGCAAAAAAATCCAGTGTGGAAGCTGACAGATTAGACTGCCTTTCTGGAGGAAAAAAAAAAAAAAAAAAAAAAGGACATATCTGAACAGACTATGGCTCTTCCTTAATGGAGGGCTTTAGAAATTTTGAACTCTGGTTCTTCTCTTCTTCCTGACTTTGATAGTGGACAACAGACAGCATCTGCCAGACTCATTTTCAGAGAAATACACATGGTGCTCAAAAGGAGATTGTTACTTTCCCTGGCTTACTGGGTTGGACTCCGGAAGGAAGTGTTAAACAAGACTTTCAAGAGGAGGCCTGGAGAAGGGTGCTGTTCAGTAGGTCCAGCTGTGAGCCATTAATTGCTGTGAGAGGCAGTAACTAAGCACTCACTTGTCTGAGTAAAGATAAGAGAAATGGCCTTATTATAAACTTCAGCTGGAAAAATTCTCTGTTCCCCCTGTCAGATGCTACCACACAGTTTTAGTACACTACAGGCATTACTTCAACTTTGCACCGGTGTGATGATATTGAAAAGAATGGAAACACACTTGAATACATTTGCAGTACTGCACTTCTTCTGAGCCCTGCAGGAGTTCAGTCCATTGAATTCAGTGACAGCAGGGCCCAAAAACACCTATCTTAAAATAAAATGCTTATTTTATTTATTGCAGTGGATCTGATATCTTACCACCCATGGTTTGTCAGGTACCCAAATCTCCCACAAGTACTTCGGCATATCTCCAAAATTCAGTGCCTAAAAAGCAATAATATTTAAATAAAAAAGATGTGTCATTCTTACTACGGATCTTCAGATCACCCACCTCCCCAAACGGCCCAATATTGGTACTGTAGAAAGCAAATTGTGAGTAAATTTCTATGGAAGACAGATAAATAACTTTTTGTGAGGGTTCACAAACTTCACAGCCTAGTGTCCTACCAAACATATGGGTGGTAACAGTTAAAATGCTACATCAAACATCAGTGTGGCTTCTGAAAGCTGATTGTTGAACATTTTGTTGTAGTCAGGCAACAGAATTTCAGACGAGCTTTTATTGTTCTGTTTAGTGAACTACCAAGATGTCTCATAATAAGAAAATTTTCTCCTTTTTTTAGTTTAATGCACTATTAAGCTTTTTATTAAGATATTATTAATCAGCCTTGAGACTCAAAAAAGCAAAACCAGCAGATCTTTGAAACTGCAGTTAAAGCTGTGTTTAATGTGGGAGCATTAATGGATGTTCATGCTCTGTTACTAGCTGCTGAATAAAAATAGCTCTATGTACTACTTCAGGTTCCCTCCTGGGTATAATACTCACACACCCCAAAATATCACGTCTCCAAGGACTAGAGTCATAAAGACTGCGTGTATATGAATGTGAGAACAGTGGAGGGAAAGTTCAGTAGGTTACTAAGTTTGCAGAACCTTCAAATCTGCCTATTCTGAGAGGAACTGATGTTCTCATTTAACTCAAAAACAGAAAACTACCACAATAGTTCTGAACTAAGCCAAAACAACACATACATTTGGAAGGACAGTCAGAAAGTTAGCAAGCAACACCACACCAGGCCTTTTCAGAAAACTGTTCAATTTTATTTGAGAAAAGAAAGCTTCCCAGAGAGAGAACATTACATTTAGAGTAATGTTTTTGGAAAGTCGGACAATTTCAAATCCTTTCTCTGTAGAATAATATGCCCAAATTGCAAAAAAGCACTCTGTGCCCCATATTCAGAAAGAACATTAGTATTCTGTACAGAATGGTTTACCCACTCCTTTACCACTCTATAGTGAGCAAAATCCTCAGAACACTTTACATCAAATAGTACTTTTACTTGCAATGGAAAACACATGTCTCTTCCAAAGTACTCCCAACAGGTACCTTGGATGTCTCACAAAAGTTCTGTGTTCTTGGAGAATTGTATCACTGTTCTGAAAGCTTTTTCAAGAACTCCCCTTGAAAGAAGAAAGTCATTTAAGGATTTTATCTACCAAAAGTATTCTCCTCTCATATCTGAAGTCACATTTCCAACTAAATTCAGGAAATCCCTTTTTGCCATTTAAAATTTTACTGGGGGAAAAAAAAAAACCCACAAAACAACCCAACCCACAAACCCCAAAATAAAAATGCTTTACACAATCAGAAATGTTATTTGGTCATACAGAAGCAGAAATGTTACTTGGTTTTACACTCTGCATGAAAAGGCACTTATGTAATCCAGGGAGATTAATAGGAGAGTTTAACAATAAGGTAAAGCCACTGGGAACACCTCATTCTAAAATCTGCCTGTACCTTCTGTGATGTTTTACATATTATTGTTTTCCTCATTTACATGAGTACAACTGAAGAGCAATTCACTCAAAGGAAATGGAATCAAACTGGTGAAAAGGCAAAGAAGGGGTCCCTGTGGACCAAGCTCGCTCTCTCTCAAAATGCATATTGACCAGTTTGATCCACTTTGATAAAGTGATAAGATTTTGAAAGTATACTCCAATTACCTAATACCTCCCTACTTATTAGAAAGTCACCTTTACAGAAATGTCACCTTTGCAGAAATAATAAGTAGTTTCCTGAAAATAATTGGAAAGGAATTATAAGACAAATAATGAATGTTTCTCCTACCCCCTTAGCTAACTAAAAGCTTAGGGAGAGAGACCATCAAAATAAAACAGAAATGAGCAGGAACAAAATATCATTCACATAACAATTTTCAGACTGAAAAGACAAATTCATGGAATCATAAAATACAATGCCTTTTTTCTACAAAAAAGTAGGCTACAGCTACATCAGAAGTGAAATATGTCTCTCTCACTTTCCCAGGCTTTCGGGAATGGTTAAGATCATTACATATTTCAGGGACGGAAAAGAGAACCAAAGAAGCAACAGATTCATAATATCCCCATCCATTTTACAACTTCCCTGTGTGCACCAACACCTCATAGAAAGCTGTACAGAAAGCAATCCCCATCTCTCAATCTTCCAGTGGCAATTCCACTCACAATTAAACTTGGACCACATTCTTCAAACAAATAAATTACAGCTTGAGGCTGAACAAAAAAAAGATTTTGATATAGAGGAGAGGAAAATGAGTAGTTGTTAAAAAAGAGTTAAATAAATCTTATTTTTAAGTATTACAAAGAATGAAGTTCTAACAGGAGATGAGTGCCTTGTCCCTGAGGTCAGTGTAGAAAGTACTCCCATCAGCTGATGATCTAAATTCATTATTCCTACAATGGTTCGTGACTGACACACATTTAAAATACAGGGTTGGGTTCACAAGGTCTTAAGAATATGACTTGTGAAGGCTGACTTAGAACAGAGGCTAGATGGAGAATATAGTAGGTATTTTTTAAAGGGCCTCAGTGGATACACCTTGGGCAGTACAAGAGCCCAGCCAGGGCTATACCCAAGATGAACCAATATGGTCACAAAATGGATGATTGGTGTCAAGGTCTCACACTTTACAAGTTCTGGTCCATTAGCATACTGTAGGTAATTGTCCAATTACAGCTTTAGGTTATGAAGTCCCATCTTTCTTTGCTCTTTTCAGTCCACATTGTTTATGCTCTTGGGCCTGAAATTTGGATTGGTCGTCCTTGGTCCCAAGCAAGGAATTGTTTTGTCTACCTACTCTGGGAAGAGAACTTACCATCCCCTAATATGAAGCTCAGAACTACGCATTAAAGCAGTATGGAATCTGAAAAATATAAAAGCTAAAACCTAAGGCATCACTAAAAGGTGCTCAAAAGTCAACTTAATTTAAGGTATTATAAAACATGCAAGATTTGTTTCTGTAAAACTTAGTACAGTTTTACCTTTTTCTTTCTAACTGTTTCTCTATTTTGTGAGCTGACATCAGCAAAATCTTTCAACCAAAATGCACACTTGCTTTTTATTTCATTTATAATCCCACATCTACAAACAAAAATATTATGGGAATACCTTGAGCTAAACGGTTTGGATGGAAGAGGGAAATGACAAAGTCAGCATCATAGATGAGATTGCAATCCAACAGCAAGTAAGATAACAGAAAAAAAAACTTCCCAATTGCTTTTTCCCAATAAAATGAACAGATAGAAGCAGGGACCTCTAAGAGTAATGAAAACAACCTACTGTGTCATCATTTTATGCAAGAAAGGGAGAGAGAAGATTAGCCTAAAACTCCTACAATAATATGGATTTTTTCAGCTGACAAAAGCAGTACTATATAAAATCTTTTCTGTGCTTTATTTCTAATTACCTTCTATCCTTTAATGAACAAGAAAGCACTTGATCTTGAAAGTCCTTGTGCAGTCAAAACTCCCACTAAAATTAATGGGACATTTTTTCCAGCCTAAGAGCTTTGAGATTAGTCCTCATACTTAGCTCTTTCTAAGCTACTTCCATTAATCAAACTTCTTAGGCTTTTTCCTCTCCTTTTCCTCTAGGCTCATATATTAAAACATACAGACACCAGAAATCATAACCTTGCCTCAGGAAGAAAGCCTGCTGCACTTTGTTATCTTCAAAAATTAGCTCAATTTCACAAGTAAAACCCTGATTCTGAAGAACCTTGATTACCTGGACAACTAATACTTAGTTTTGGCCTCTTTCAACAGTTCTGACAGATGTTGTGACAGTGTCTTAGGAAGTTAAGCTGCCTAAATTACACAATTGCCTTTGGAAGTCAAGCTGTCAGAATTACACAGCAGAAATGCACATACAAAAACTTTAAAATCAGACAAACCTCACTGAAACTAATAGAAAAAAACTAAGGGACTCCAAATAGTCTTGTGTCTCAGCCCCAGCAAAACAGGAGTTTAGACACTATGATTCAATACCTGTTCCTCCTATTGAGGCTCACACAACCTGCAATGTATATCTGATCTAAGAGGAATAAAATTAAATCTTTACTTGTATGCCTCAATAAACCCCGTTCATTTTGGAGACTTCATTTCACAACAAAATCTAGCAAAAAAATATGTATTCAAAGGAATTTACTGTTATTATGGCTTTGATACAGTAGCATCGATAGCCCACCCCTCTGTTTTCTCCCATTGAAATAGAATAGGAGGCTCCTGCATGAAAATAAAAATAAAATACCCTGTAATCTGTCAAATGATGTGATTCTAACATTGTCCTAAGGAAAATTATGACACTTATTTATGGCTGATCATTAACAGGTCTTAGCAAGGATAATCTCCTTTGTTGTTTCTTTTTTTTCTTTTCAACAGCACAGTAATGTGTGTATAAATGGGAAAACTGTCAAGACACTGTAGTGTTTAATGGTTCATTTAGAGGGCCTGAGAGTGACTGTACTGCACCAGCATACAGCCTAGGAATGATACAATTCCATATGGATTCTTACATAGAATTCCATCCTCCTGTGAGGATGCTGTAATATCTGTGAGGATTCTGTGACATTGCCTTCATTTATGAGAAATTTAAGCACAATGAACTTCTGACCTTTTAATTATATTAAAGAAATAAAAGATCCAGCAGATGACAGAAAGAAGGAGAAATTTGCTAAGGTTGATAAAGTTATTTTCTTTCTTATTAATACACACACATAAAGTACCTTCACAGTAAACACTTTGTTGAAGAAGCAGCACCAGATTAAATCACTGGGTTCCCTTCTTTGCTAGCTGGCCAGGTTTAAATTTTCTTCGGTGTTCTTTTGCTCATAGCTCATCTTTATGTTTAAATGCTGTAATTTACACTACTTGAAAGCACACAGAAAAATATTAAATATATTATACCTACTGGTGATGGCTGCTCATCATGGAAGAGGAAAAAAACAACAGAAAGAAAAAGCAGCAACTATATCATTTACAAAGATAAGAAATTTTGCATATTTTCAAAAATGAAACAAAAAACCCTACACAGAAGCAGTCACTTCCTAAATGATGAAGTAAAACCTTAAAAGGCAAATTCCTTTTTCTTTTAAAGAATGAAGAATAATTAAAGTAAGAATATGCCAGTGTTAGAACTAAAAGGTTCACAAGATGTGCAATTATTTTCCTGTGTGAGCAATTAAGTATGTTTTTAGAAAGACAAAAGAATATTTTGTCAGATAAAGAATTGAAGTACATTTTTCACTGCCATTTTGCTTTTTATTCTTTTAAATCCAGTCTAGAAACTACCTATGCTGGTGTGACCAATGAATACAGAACACATAAAATCTAGCAACACAAATGTTTTGGAGATAACAGAGAAATTCTACCTCATCAGAAGAAAGCAAAAAGAGGTTTCATAATTCAGATTTTATTCCCAAAGCATGTGCATTCCCCCACACATTTCTGTATTTGCAATACTTTACGCTATCAAAAATTGTACTGGTAAGAATTGCATCTATTAATCACCATTGCGTCACAGATCTATACCCCCATCCTTTATCCCAGATTCCTTTTAAAATTAAGTCTCTGATACTTGACTAGTAATGGTTAAAATGAGATGTAAGGAGGAATTAACACTGCAAAGACAGTGCAAACATAAGATCAAGTTCACCTTTCATATTTTACAGTCAATTCATTTCTCTCTTCTACTTATTGTCTATGTAATGTCTAATTAATGCTGATCTCCTGATGTGAGACCACTTGACAGATGTAAAACTTTATCACATCTAAGGCACTGAATATATAATTTCTGCAGAATCCTTTTTTTATTTTGAGCAGGCATCTAGATGCAATCCATGCATAAGGACAACATAACCCAATAAATAACTAAATACCTCTTGGTATTTCTAGTACAGTGCAAGTCTTTATGGCTGAAATGGATCTAGACTGACTGTTAATGATGAGAGTTTATAACTGGTTCCAGCCATAAAAGATTATATTATCATTTTACAAATATCAAATTATTGTGGTTGTTTGCTTCTCCAGTGTTGCCTAAATTACCATCCGTGAAGTCTTTCACACTCATCTCAAGGGCAAAGGAAAGACAGGGTAAGTAAGACAAAGAATAATGTGTGGTTCTTGAGAAACAGATGACCACTATTTAGGCTTATGTGGATTACCTCTACATGAAATAAATTGGTGGTTTAAATTTAGCTCAACACAGATGTGATTTATCAATGAAGAAACACAAGTAAATTACTTACTGGTAACTCTACGGCCAAAAAGATCTAAGATCCAAACCACTACCTGACCAACAATGATTGGCTCTTTGCACTGCTGTTCATTGCATTGCACCTCTTCTGTGGATATGTTTTGGAAAAAGTGGATGACAAGGGCCTATGTACCACCTCTCATGGCTGTAAAACTTTTTTCAGGTGAAAGTGCAGTAAGGTCAGTTGAATGAACACACTCCCCACAACATTCAGGAGAAAGATTGGTTCAAGAGCTGCAGCATTAAGTTAGCAAACTGTATGTGATGAGGAAAAAAGAAAAAAAGAAAAAAAAAAGAGTGGATTTTTTGTGCTCTCCAGAGATTTCTAAATGCTATGTAATAATATGCTAAAAATAAAAAAAGGAAAACCAGCCAATAAAAAAAAAAAAGACAAAAAAGAATAGAATATTTCTTGAAAAGTGGATGCCCTTTCCTAATTTTCTCTCAGAGGCAGTGTATTATGATTCAAAGGAAAATCCTTTACATCTCAGAAGAAGACCCTAGTATGGTGAAAAGACTCTTAGTAGAGAAAAGATACATTTTACTGAAATCCCAAAAGTGATTCAACTTTGAAATTGGCAATGTATTTCAATATACTATTTTTTTTTCTGCAGTTTAATGCTTTGACTCCAATCCTATGAAGTCTATAAGTTCAAATCCATGCTAGGAATAAACACATACATTGAGACTGTCTGGTAAAGATTTGCACAGGCGACACATCAATTCTCTTCTATGAGGAAGGGAGCAGCAGCCCTCTCACTGAGGAAGACGAATACAGGTAATTACTGCTGCCTTTCAAAAGAAGTATAATCTTCTGACAACTGAAAGAAGGAGATCAGGAGGAGATTAACATGATCAGTTTATTTTTCTCACTAAATAGTGATAAAGGAGTCCTAATGAAGACCACCAGGATATCAAACAAGAAAAGCAATGCTTGAAACTTCAGAAGCTACCCTGATTACAATGCCTAGGATTACATGGACTGAGCTCACTGTTAGTAGCTTTCCCTCTCACAAACTGTAAAAATAAAGTTTGTCAAGATTTAAATAAAGAGCTTACATTGTTACAGACATTCCTATTCATTTCTTCACATACCTTGTTTCTATAAAGACTAATTTTAATTTTCTCATCTATCTGAATGATACACATCCCAGTTCTTACATTGATGTTAGTAGTGGAGAGAAAGGAAGGGGTTATGTTGAGGTTTAACCCATTGCATATACAATAATACAATTAACAGATTTGTTTGACTAAGGAGTTGAAGGCTCATTCATGCCCTAAACTGTCTTATCTGTCATCCATTACCTCCATATAGAGAAAAAAAATAACCCCTTCCCTTTTGTGCTTCTTCATAACCATGAATTACCATTTAAATAAAAACATTTAATCTTCAAGCTCTTTAATTTTTTTCTGATTCTACAAAAGCCAGACCTACACTGAAAACAGAAGTCAATAAAATAATGCCGTCATTGCAGCAATTTGCATAGCAAAAATGTTTCACTCACATTAAACAAGAAGAAAAACATTTTTCAACAAGATAATGCTAAACTGAACTCAAAGGTCTAAAATCTTGGCTTGTTATACCATCCCACACTAATCCTTTCATTGCCAGCAGTTGATTTATATCAGTGAGTATTACAATATAATGTAATTAGTAATGGTAATATTACCACAAATAGTATAAACAGCTCTGCTCTACTGCCTTTAGATTATTTTTGTAACCATGTTAATAACATACCATCAAGCATCAATACAAATCCTTGACAGCTTCTTGAAAAAAGATTATGCATGTCTAAGCAATTTTCGCATACACAGGTTTTCTTTAGGAAACATGTTGTCACTATTCCATTAGCTCAAAAGGGAGGGTATGCATAAAAGAATCTCTGCTAAAGAAGTCTGACTGCTAGCCAGGAAAGCATATGTTCAATAGTCTGTATTTACTACTGGCTGGGTTAGGGTTGTAGGTAGCACAGCACCAAATTAATTTCATCTTTAAAAGATGTCTAGCAGTGCAGTGAATGAACCCTTTGAATGGCACAAACCCTCACTTTAAAAGTATTTCAGCATGGACTGTTGGAAAGAAAACAGAGTAGATTAACAGATATGTAGAGCAGACATCTTAGGTCTGAGCCAGATTCTCTGAAGCCCACCAGAATTTGGATGGTATCCTGAACTAGACACCTTAGACACCTTCCTGGATCAATTAAAAAACATTCTCATATGTCAGCCAAAAAAAAAAAAAAAGGAGCAAAAAACAAAAACCAAGCAAACAAACAAACAAACAAACCAACAATGAAAAAAACCCCACCAACAAAAATGACACACTATAAAACCTAAAATCAAATTAATGCATTTTTGCTGAATGTCCTACCATAATTTAAGGGTACCTAACTCCCCGCAGTCAAATGCTACATAACTGGCAAAGGTAAAAACAAAGTCTGTAACTCAGCATTATATATGATCTAGATATTATATTGATGCCCGTACTTTTGCTATGGATGTAGCCCAGCACAGGCATCTATCATTTTGCTGTCAAAAGGTTCAGCAAAGATCTTATCACCATTGTTCAAAGATATTTTCCATATTGTCAGATGGTTGGCTGACTTGATTCTTTCAATTTTGTATGAAACTATTTGCTTAATAAGGTATTCAGAATGCCAACAGGTATCATTATCACTATGATATGATACATATGAGCCTAGAGAAAAGTCAGTTTTGTCAGCTTAAATTATACAGAGATGGAAAACAGATTTTTCTCTAATCTCTTTTTCCTATTTTCTTTCTTTTTTTTCAAAAGTCATTAATTGAAGTATTTTAACTCAGTTCTTCAAAAGTTTCTATGTCTACAGTCAATATCTTTTATGAAATATTTCAGTCTAAATTTTTAAAGTTTGTTTACTGCAAAAAAATATACAAAGGAAATGTGGATTTTATTTTAGTTTGTCTGATTGGTTGTTTGTTGGGGATTTTTTGAGGAGAATGATAGGTAGTTGTTGTTGTTGTGGTTTCTGGGGATTTCTGTGAAAGCATACACAATCGTAACTATGGCTATTGATGGAAATTTACTTTCATAAGTATACTCACAGTTTTTTCTGAAGGTTCATTATGTTACATGATTGTATTAAATATCCTCTATGATGTTTCCACTTATCCATACCTTCACAATCATTTTACTGAAACAATAATCTTGAGGAACAAAATCCACCTCTGCTGACTTTTAAATTTTGCCTTGCTTGGGAAACCAAGAAAATAGAAAAGATGCCTAAGTCAGCCTAAACAGAATCCTTAATTTGACCCTCAAATAAAGAGAACTTACCATTACATGGTTGGGTCAATCACCTCTTCCCCTTCTAGGGCTGAGTCAAAATTTTACAACTTCTTCTCCTGTTTTGATTTCACTTAACACTTTTACATTTGAAATTAATGATGTTTAACAATTAGCAGTATTATGCTAAAAAAAGCAAAAATTTTTATTCTTTAATTTAGGTGTCATCATGAAGTCATTCCTCCTGTTGGGAGATACAGCTCAAGAGAAGAGGAAAGAGCCTTTCAAGATCCCCACCATCTAAGGATGTGAAGATTAGAGATCTATTACATCATTCATTTCTACCATAACTGACATGAAAATACAGAGGAACAATGTATAAATCCTCCTTTCCCTAGCTGTGCCTAGAACACACACATGCAACCAGGACTGACCAGGAAGATACAGCTCAGTAACTCCATTTCAGTTTAAGTAGCCAAGATGAGCCTCTTCATTACTCCCCAGCTACTGACAAAATTCACTTGATTAGTCCATATGAACCTTCAAAACCACCAGTTGTGCAAGTTCTGTGCTGCATTGACGTTCAGTGTCCTATTAATGTAATATTCCCCAATTATATATATATATATAGATAGATAAAGATATATATAATTACGCAGAATGCTCTCATAACCAGCTGATAACATAGCAACATATTTGAAGTTTTTAACTATGAAATCCAGCTTTTTAATAGTTTCATAAAATTCAATATTATCATAAGATATTATCATATCAATGATTTTAGAATCCATTTTACTATGATAATTACTTATGTCCAATTTTGCAAAAGTAGACATCAGTTAGTGCTATGAAGCAATTCCAGTATTTAATTACACAGAATATTTTAAATCCTGAATTTAGGAAAAATAAAATAATTTTAAAAGCCTTCAACTTAAAGTACAGATGGGTAGTTTAATGCCAAAAGAAAATAATTTTATGAAGCATTAAAGAAACTGCAAAAACCATTATAAGAAGTTAAATAGAGGGAAGGGAAATTTATAAATTAACTTTTTTATGGCAAAAATTTTGTCTGGTATGTTTTACTCATAAGCATTTACTGCAGCAGTATTCAACAAAGCTTTTCAATTTGTTATATGGATCCATCAACTAATTGTATTTACTTGCCAAAAAAATTCTAATCATCTAGTGTAACAGAAATTCTTTATTTTTTTTCCCCTACACAGCTTTTATTTGAATGAGTCATCACAGCATCCTATGTTCCCTCTCTTTTACATACATGTCTTATTTATTTGTATCTGGATAAGCAGGAGATAAAAAACTGAATTCCCAGCCTACGTTTGATTGAGGATTGGATAAAAACCTCAATACTGAAAACAAACTACTTGAAAATTTGAACTAAAGTACAACATTTAATTGCCTAAGACTTTAAATTCCTCTGTGAAGATGGGGTACTAAAGAGGAAGTCCCTCTCACTTCCAAAATTTTTTAGTATGTTTTTTAAGCCAGCACAGCGACGCTGTGTAATTTTCTGTGTGCATACTCTATACATGACTGGTCATTCTTCCAGAGAGAAAAAATATAATAAAAGAATAGTCAGTCCTTTATTTCAGAAAACAGACTCCAAACCAAGATTTACATCAAACAATTCATGCTGGTTCTAGAAAAAGCAAGAGATAAGCAAGCATCCCTCAAGCATTCTCCCAGCTTCTGATGATTTGAAAATCAGCTGACAGCTATTTAGAAATCCACAACTGTTCTCATTATTTCATATTTATGCAGGGTAATGCTTAAAACAACAGATAAAATGATCATATGAATAAAAAAAATATAGCTGAGGCTGAACTGTCCTATAGAGGCAATTGTGGGGCTTTACAGGGTGTTTTTTTTGCTGTTTTGTAATTCTCTCTTTAATAAAGACTAGCACCTAATGACTCAAACCACACATATTTTCAACTCTTCAGTATTGTTACTCTTTAAGTATCCAATAAGAGAAAAAAAAAACCAAAACCCCAAAATAACCCCCAAAATCCCCAAAACAAATCAAAACCAAAAAATACCAGAAAATTCCCCAAAACTAAACCAAAACAAAGAAAACCCCCCAAAACAACAACAAAATAACTATGAGTTTGATACAAACAGCAGCAACATATTTATTTAGTATTCTGTCCATAGAGTGATATTCTCGCTGTTACAGAGTTCAACAGAAGATGCTACAGAATCTCTTTAGCTGAAAACACTACACTTCCCACTGTGTCTCCCATGACAACCAGGCTTCTCTGAAAACAAACTGTACCACCCTAAGGCATCAAAAGTAGTAGAAAGAATTTGCATTCTTCCTACTGTTGGCTTCACCAGAAAAAAAATTGAGCTTCGGCACACTGAGAGCTAAAGCGAAGTCTTATTTCTCCTTTGCAAAGTCCTACAGACAAGTGAATCAAGAATTGCATCAGCACACAAACTTGAACATATAAAGAAAAAGAAACCTGGCTATCTAACTCACTTGTTCTGATAGAAATCTTGAGGTATCAATAAAACTGAAAATGCAAATAACAGAGCAGGATACAAGGACTTATACCAACAGAATTAAGCAGCTGCCATTTGCTAAACTCCAGCGTTTTGTAAACGTTCTCAAATCCTAATCAAACCTTTCCATGGTAATTTTTTATTTCTGTAAACTTGCATCAACATTTACACAATCTCACACTTTGCAGCCTTCACTTTCTTCTCTTTTGCTGGGCACATCCTATGTCAGTACTTAAATCACGTAGCTCACCAGTTATGTCAGTTCCTTGAACTGACTAATACCTGCACCTGCCTCCCCAAATTATTATTTTTCCCAGAAGAACAGAACAATCACTAGTGCTGACACAAAAGAGGTGGCAAGAACAGACAGCTGGAGGCAGGGAAAAGAGCACGACTTGCCTTTTTGGCAGTTGTGTGGTCAAAACTGGTGCTGATACATCAAAGAGAAAGCTAGAATTTTATATGACAGGAGCTGTATCTCATTCCATATTCTTCTCCTGAACTGGAAAAGCTTGAGATGAACATGAATTCCCATTAGAACTAGCTTTATTATACAGTCAGCTAGCACCAAGACTTTTTCACTATCTGGAACAATGATCTGATGATTTATGGTATTGGAAGCTGGGCTATCATTCCACAAGGGCCACACTTAGAAGGATCTTGACTTTTTAAAACTTAGGGAAACAAGTTCTTTGAAAGACCTAATAGTCACAGAACCAGAGCATTTGGTCAGAAGCATCTGCCAAAATATGTGTCACTTAACTGTTCCCTTGGGAGCCATTTAAGAAAAGGTACATTCAACATCTACCACAACAGAGCCTATAAAAAGTTACCTCTACTGCATTTAAAGAAGAAAAGAAAGCCAAAACAAAATGCTCACAATAAACTACAACTGCTTGCTCTTTAGATCTACCAGATGACTTCTAATTTCACATTACTAGGAAAGAAATTACAAAAAAGTACACTGCAAATATATGTCCGTGAAGAAATGAATTTAGTCTAATTAGTACTAATACAGATTTAAAACACAAAAAGAAAAAACAACCAAAAACATAGCAAAGAGCCTTCAAGAGTAAAAGATAATGATCTTTAATATCAGTGGTTCACCCCTGACAATTATTGGAAGTGTAAACCTGGAAAATGTACTTAACTAAAACAGTGCAGATTTAAACCATTTGCCTTGAATATTTACTGAATAATATAAAGTAACTACTTCTTCAAGTAAGTGTCTGGACTTGGAGACGTAATGTAGTCTTTCATTCCAGAAAGATCAATTTGCAACCCAACTATCTCAGAACTGACCTTTCTGAGTAAATAAGTTTCCATAAATCTTATAAAATTTCAGATTGCACTTGAAAACAGAAGTCAAAACTTCTTCAATCTTTCTTTTTATTTTCTTTAATTAAAATTCATATTATACAATACCAGAGATTATCTGGGGGAAGATACAAAAACTAATTCTTTCCCAGATGCATTTCAATCTCATTGTTAGTAATTCTTCCTAAATCGTGTTGGCCTTATTATATACATATAATTATTAAAATTATATTTTCATAAATGCCATAATGACAAACTTTGAATATACCCTAGAAATGCTAATCTGTACTCAATAATAAAAGCATTTGGATAATAAACCATTTAAAGAATTCTTTCACATTTCAGAAATCTGCACACATCTTCCCTCTCAACTAAAACAAGTATTTGACTTTACCAAAAGCATATGCGCAAATAACTTATCAAATTTAGGTCCTCAGAACAGGGATTAGAAGAGGGTAGCCAGAACATCAGCAGCAGCCTGTGAAGTTAAATCCATTACCTACAAGATCCATACATCAGCAGTTATGCCTAAGCATTGTGTGAACTATGTATATGTCACTCTTCTATAAGTAACTTTCCACTGGAAAAGGCAATATTCTCAATCACTCATGAAGGCAGTATATTAACAGAGTTTTAAAATGCAACATACTGCTTATCTTAAAACATTTCACAATGGCAAGGCACTAAAGCATTCTCTACTTACTCAGTTTTGTTTTACTGTGTGAGACCTGAGCTAAACTAAATGCCACAATTTGATCAGCTGCACCAATCTGATCTGAGAGCTTCTGCTGTACAAATGCCCAATTCCCTTGCTCTGATCCCTTCTCTTACTGAAACAGATCTAGTAATCTCTGTTGTACACTGAAGCTAGCCTCAAAGGAGAAAGTCTTTTCTATGGCAGTTCTAGGGGGACTAACACCATTGATAGACATTTCTAAGCCCTCAGATATTCAATCTCTTCCAAGTCAATGAATTTTAAAAGAGTTTCTTGTAGCATAGAGTTCACTGTTTGATATTCTGCACTTGAATATGTGCCAACTCACCTTTCAGGCCCACTGGTTGCTGAGGTAAAAAAATTTGTATGGAATTTGTCCATTTTTCTGAAATGGGAAGGTTATTTCTCAGAGTCTAAAAACCCTGACACATTGATAGGGCTGGAGGGGCTAGCATTTCTTTCAATTAAAATGCTGTGGCTTTCAAACTGAGTGAGAAATTTGATAATGTAGACAGCACATGTAAAGCCTTTAGCTTGCAAATGACTGAGACTGTGCAATCCATCATCTAAAACAAAACCCATAAGAATTGTCCTAGCATGAATGATATCTTTCCCAGAACTATTACCATTGGCATCCTGCACCATTTCACACTGCTACACTGAGAAAATATGAAGTATTCCTGAACTGTTCAGGAATACAAATGCATTTGGTCTTTGATTAATTGCATTAAAACCACAAATGTGAAGCATTCACACAGAGAAATGGGTGAATAGGACATTTTTTCCTCTTTTATTTTTGTCTTTTTATAAAAATGCTACTGTTTTCACTTTTAGGAAAGGTGCCAGCAAAGCTGAAATACACAGAAAATATGCAAGCGTTGGCCAGAAGGAAAGTTTTGCCATGACTGTCAAGGGTTCCTATAAAGGAGATAGGGGGTAGGAGTGGTGGTCAAGAAAGGATGAAATTGTGAGATTTTCAAGATGATTTATTATTCATAGTACTGGGCACCACATTTCTTCTACTAGTTTTGTTTCAATCTTTCCCTAGTATATCCTAGTATAACAATTCTCTTCCTGTCCCAGTGAAATTAAACAATTTTTCCCATTTTTTTCTCTTCATGCTATGTTCTGTCTTTTCAGACACCCTATTGCTTGTTGTGTCTAGGCCAGGCAAGTTAAATCTTGCTGCCTTACCTTGCAAATCAATCAGTTCTATTTTGCTAACAGTTAGAACACTTACCCAGAGTGACACCCACTCCAAAATCAGCACCTTGAGTTTGATCTGTGCACATTGGATTATTGAACTATAAAAACTGACAAAAGGAATTTAAGATGATTTTAATGTCTGTGACCATTTAATTAAATTTCTAAGGGTGACATTTATCTGGCCATATCTATACCGTGGGCCATCTGCAGCTGGAGGAGCCCTGAAGTCTGTCTCTCTTGTCAGTTAAAGGGAAGCAAACACCTACAACAGATAAGATGGTACAAGTCCTGATGGTATTTTTTTCCCTTTAAACTACAAGTGCAGATGTCTGTATTTCAGCAGAAATGTGAAAGGCAGGAAAAGCAGGTTTGAGTTTACAAAATTCCTCATCGTGAGCTTTGCAAAGCCATCGAAGAGGCACCACATCGAAAATATCAACTGTGTTTGGGCAACATCATTGAAAGAGTTCAACATTCAGAGATGAAAATGCATTTAATCAGATTTTTCTAAGAAATGTTAAAAAAGGAGACGTACCTTAAAATGTACAGATCTTTACATATATGTGAAGCAAAAGATGTATTTTGTAGCATATTTGTCCTAACAAATTATTAATTGTAATGGAGTTGGGGAACAGTACACTTCAGACTACTTCAAACTAACCAACTCTGCCTGTCATTTGACTGACTCTGAAAATAATAAGGAAATAAAATAGAGAGTATAAATAGTGAGTTCTCAGGAAATATTTATGAGAACAATGAATTAATATTCCAGGCCATTTGATCTAGTAATAGTGTTCAGGTTACTGCAGAATCTTGTGATATGAGCCTAGACTGAAATGCTAATGCTATATGCAGGACGACAACAGACAACAACCATGGTGGGGAGCAGGGAAGAAATACAAAAATAGAGCAACAGAAAAGAAGCCACACATGAATAAATCACATAAATTATATTATCTGTACATGCAATTTGTGTTGTAGATCCAGTTGCTTGAATCTAGAACATCCACTACAGTGCTCATTGAAGAAAACACTATTAATGGGAAAATTAATTGCTAGGTTCAATTTATCTCAATATAAAAAAGTAAAGCACCATAAAAAAAACCCAGTTCTATAAAATTCAAACAAAAGAGAATATCCAACATAATAAACAGACAAATTATTTAGTATGCACACCAGAAGAAAAGCTAATAAAAGCTTATGGATAATATTCACAGGTTAAATGTATCCAAATCCATACTACCTAACAGGGCTCTCCTGAGAGAGCTCTAAGACTGGGTGGTGTGACTTTAGTCCACTGTCTATAACTTGCATGGCAATTTGATGAGATCACTGATGGATTTTAAAATGCTATCATTAAGGACCCTTAAAAAAACAGGAAAAAGAGTCCAGAGAATAATGGTATGACCCTCAGATCAGGAATCTGCAACATGACAGAGAACACAATAAAGAAGTTATCAGGAATATACAACTTGGATTTTCCAATGCTAGTCATGCTTGACCAGCTGACAGGAGCAACCTGACACCTCTGATGAAATGTCTGGCTGCAAAAGACAGTGGATGGAACCTATCTTGGATTTAGGAAGACTGTAGATATTAAATCAAACACTTTCTTCATATGGGAGGTGAGAACACAGGGGCTAGAGGAAAAGGATTGCCAGGCAGGGTGGAGGTTGGATGTATTGACATGAAACCAAAGTTGGGCACCTAAGAGCTGGTAACAAGCAGATTGTCCCTGTGGTTCATTTGCAGTTCTGTCGCAGACATTTTTTCACAGAAATCCTTTCTTTGGGATTTGTGCATCTTCTGGGAAGCAGAGGCCCCAGAGAGAGAATGTAAACAATGATTATCAGCTGCTGTGCAATGCAATAGGATGCACCTGTGATTGGTTCATGTTCCATGTGTACAATTAAGGGCCAATCACAGGGCAAGCTCTCTGGAACACAGGGACAGAGAACTCTCTTGTTTTTAGATTCTTTTGGATTCTATTCTTAGCCTAGCAGGCTCTGCAACTTCTCTCCTCATTCTTTTTAGTATAGTTATAATGTATTATATATCTTATATCAATAAATCCAGCCTTCTGATCAAGAAACAAGATTCTCGTCCTTCTCTCACCATGGAGACCTCTTCAGGTCGCTGTAATACAGTTCTAATTTACACACTGGATGACAATACAGACTGCACCCTCAGCAAATTTGAAAACAGAAGCGATACTGGGTAAGTGCTTGACCTCACAAGTTGAAGAGATTCAATCCAGAAGAAACTGGATAAAATTGAGGACTGGACCAACAGAAAACTTATGAGACTCGATAAAGAGAAATTAATTCCCACGCAGACTGGAAATAATTGCCCTGTAAAAGGTGTCTGAAGTTTAGGACTTGATGACAGGTAAAACATGCATCTCATGGCAAATAGGGCAAGTTGCAGACATTAGGAGCACAGTAGCTGCAAATCACTATGTGTCTTTTCTCAGTATCATTGAGATTGCATCAGTAGGGATGATGAAAATTCAGGAGGTTGCAGCAGGTAATATCAAGACTCATGTATTTTTATTATCATATAATTATTATTATTGCATTTAGATATTTTTATTACCACTGCATTTTCTAAAAAGGTGATTATTCAGAAAAGATAAGAATAGGTAACTGATTTTCAGTCACTGCTGTATGACAGACAAATGATAACCACACTTAAAGTTATGTTTCATATGTAAGAAAAATGCTTGTTTTGTCTCTACAGCATTTCACAACATCTAACAACACTGTCACTATTCTGCAGTGCTGTATTAGAAACTCCAGAACCTGGATCCATAAAGGTAGATGTAAAATAACTGAAAAGTACCTCCTAGTCATATTAACAAAAAGCTTGCAGCTATGTACCCTAATTTTTGTCCACACAGGTTTGGGTTCTTTTTTTTTTTGGTAGAGGATACTGAAGGCAAGTGGGTGAAAAAGGGGAACAAAATTATAAATAAATTAATGACGACTGACAAATGTTTTAGAACTTGGAAAGCAAAAGCAGTTCTTTTAATCTAGGAATGAGTTTTGCAGAGAGAGGTCAATATTTTCCAAATTTTCAGAAAAATTATGGATTGATGACAGCCTGCAAGATTATTATTTGGTTTGCTACCATCCATTGTACTTTTCCCCATAACTTCATATTTCTTTTACACCACTTAGAGTGCTTTGATTGGAAGTGAACAAGAACAGTATATGGAGAGTGGTAAAATAGCTTCATTTGTCTAGTGCTGAACTGTTTCACAAAGTATTACCTTCTTAGAACTGCTCAAATGACACTGGTGAGACTAACAATGAGCATAAGGACAAATGAGCAATTATATTTGCCAGGTTGCTTTAAATATTTTAAAATGGCATATGGGAAATTGCATTGCTACAAAGCAATGCAAACAGGGGCAACTGAAATTGTCCTAAAAAAACTAATTCTAGTTTTTTATTTAAAACGCATACTTATTAGAATGGCAATGTCAGTAGTACAGAACAAAATATGCTGGTAATAAAACAGAAGGGAACATAATACAATCAGGAGGTTATGTGCCATTGTCAATACATTTAGATGCCTTGGTTTGAAGACCGTTCAGTACAAATAAAAACAAACAAGTTCTGAGACTAAAGGCACAGCAGAAGCGTGTGGAAATTGCAAAGATACTTTGTATTGCACAGCATCAGGAGGTGTACAATCCATGATGGGGATGAGATGATTTCTCAGGGAGTTTTGTCACACCAGAACAGAATTCTGCCACTATGTTCACTTGAAGAACTGAGAATGGGACAACTAGCACAGCTGCCTATAAAAAGCTTTTTCTCTCTGAAAGTCACACAGAGAAGCATCACTTATGACAGCAATAGACTTAGAATATTTGTAGGAATTGTGGAACCACTGAACTGTCACATAATGCTGTCATGCAGCAGATTTAATTTGCCCTTGTGAAAATTACAGAAATAACAGAAAGGAGAATTGAATGCCTGGCCTGTATATTAAGAAAACAAAAAGGAAAGCAATGAGAACAGGAGGGTTTAGGAAGAGGTTGAATAATTATTGAAGATGATAGCATATGGAAAATTTAAGGGTTTTGTGACTTAGCATGTGAAATGACTTTCTTGTGTAGATTATTTTCTTAAATATTCTTGAACAAAATAATTGTTTTCAGTTCTTAAGAACTTTACAATTAAAATATTTAAATATGGATTAAAATAAAGAAAAAAATATTTTTTAATTGTTGCATTTTACATTTCTCGGAGTAGCTTCAGATATATCAAGTGTTCAATACAAGTTGGTGAGCACATGAATCTTCATCCATGTCTTAATTGAAAAGAATTTCAGTAGAATCAAAGAACATATGGAATAAAGACCTTATCTGGCTCTGAAACAAATTAACTAATAAAGTCTTTGTTATGGTAAGAGAATTGTTCACCTTCACCTTTCCACTCCAAGTTTAATCACCTTCTATTTGACTGAAACTTCCACCTACTTTTTGACAAAGTTTTCTTGCATTTTTTTCTACTGGAAGGAGCTTTTCTTTGTTGATCCTTGGAGGAGTAGAAAAAAGACAGTTCTAATATTTATTAATATGCCATACGTGAAAGGAAAATCCAAAATATTTTTATGAAAGAGCTAGTCTTCAATTTTGTTTCCTCTTCTTTTGTCATGATTTGGCCATGAAGCTTAAATGTTAGTGAGGTATGACATTGGGGGATAAAATTCCTGAGCAACCTGATTGTTACTGCTCTTGAATTTGTGGATTGTAAGGAAGGAACAAAAATGCAGTTGGGAGAGAGCTAGAAGTCTGTGAGATTGCCAATTATAGAAGTAATCACACACTGAATTTCTAGGCACATATCTAACAAAAGAAGCACTGTCTGTGTTTCCTTTGAGATCTAAAATTAAAAGGTTAAAATGAATTGCAGAATATCATCCCCTTGTTTCATACTGTAGATAACAAAAACTCTGCCAATAGTTTTATTAACCAATATTTACTGACTCTGCCCTTAATAAACCTCCAGTGATGACAAGTTTTTGTCTCTCCAGGTAATCTATTTTCAGATGATAGTTCTTTGCATCTATCACAGGAAAAACTTTTAATCTGAGTTTTCAGTGCTGCAATTTAAGCTTAATGTTTCCTGTTGAATGCGCCATAGACACAACACAGATTACAGATGATTCCGTCCCCTATTTACAGTAGCCCTTTATGTGCTAAACTTTCTGCATAGGGACAAATGTGATGCAGCCACATGGGCACCAAGCCAGTGTCTGATAAACTCAGGGCATAGACACTTCCCTAATCGTTTATTATATGTTGTGCCAGATGTCCTATAGAGCCACTGCTGTATTTTTCCCAGCAGGAAAGGAAGAAGGAGAAAAACCTTTATTGTTATCTTTACTTGTATGAAATGCTCAGACACCACAGTGATGAAAACCATATCAGAAGGTACCTAGGCTCCCTACTTTCTTTCAAGAATAATTTACCCACTTCCAAAAATTGCAGTGGCACTGCTATTTCCCGAAGACTTTCCAAAACAACCTGTAGAAATCTCACCTACATCACGCTTTGAAATATGTGCAGGATGAGCCGTACCAATGCAATCTAGTAAAATACTATGCTATATAACAAAAACTAAAGAAAACATAGTAATAATAATAATAATAATAATAATTTTATGCCTAAAAATGTTAATATTCTATGTTAGAATTGACAGAGAAAGTTTTTCCTTTAACTTTGCCTATTTTCTTTTTTCCTCTTGAGTGCAAGCAAGAATTACACTAAAGGGAGACAGGTACCTATCAGATAAAGCCTGTCCTCCCCATGTTTGCAAGCCTAATGTAACAATCAGTTTTTCTCAAACCCCAGGGTGTTTCTTTAAACATGATAGTGGTGTGCCTACTAATTTGCCAATTTCCACTGTTACCAGCCCTTACTCCTTCACATGCAAACACATTTTCTTTTTAACAGTAAGACTAGGAACCAGAAATATGAGGTAGAGGAGTAGTATAGATTTCTGTATAAACCATGAGAAAGAGCTAAAGGAGAAGCTGTACACAGTTGTTTAAAATTTCTTTAGGATCTTGAAGCATTTTCCCTACTTACTCCATTGTATGTCTATATGACCAGTGATTGCTTGTATAAATATCATCACTAACTCTTTTTTTCCCCTAGGTTCTTGCACTACAAGCTTCAAACCAAGCTTTACAGGTTAGTGAAGGAGCAATCGAATTTTCAGGTTTTCCTGACTTATATCCTGATATTAGAGGTACCAGTCAACATATCTGTGAGTGTGGTCCTCTTCCCCAGCAGACCACTCAGTAAGAATGGTCTTTTGCTTAAAACCGCATTTTCAGTGGTGAGCTATATTATAGTCCTATGAAAGAACAGAATTCACTATTAATAGAATTAAGATTACCCTCAGCTACTCTGGAGTAGCTTTTGCAACTAATTACCCCTAACCGGCGTCAGGTTTGTTGTGCTTTGAGCGTCCTGAAATATGCACCTTTTTATATTAAAGATGCTACACAGTCACCCAGAGAAGTGCTCAGAAAGAACAGACCTTTCTGGGTTAAACCAAAATCACCACCCATTCCCTCTGTTTCACAGTTATATGTTCCCACTTGGTCTGTCACTGATTACTGGGATACAAACTTGGTAGTTCAGTAGATTAAGTTTTCTCCTGGTCCTGATACTCAGCAACTTCTGGATTTTGGCCACTTCACCATTGCAGCCATTGGAAATTGGTGACATTTTATTGACTACATTATTAGAAATATCAAATCCACAACCTTTTCTTTTAGAATTATACCTCCTTTTTCTATATCAGTATTCTATAAAGACAAAATATCTGGGAATGAGGTCTTCAACTGAATATATTATCCCCTGGGATATATTTTAGTTTTAGGAGAAAAACTAAGGACTGTCACAAAACATAATGAGGTTCATCTCTTGTTACTCTTCTCACACTGTAACTTTATTTTCCCATTTTCAGTAAGTAGAGGCAGTAGCCTGAAGGATAATTACTGGACTAGCTAAATTGTAAATGTTTTTTTAGCTATTGATTTCTTAAAAATTTGTTTTCAGAAAAGCCAAGTACAAGCTGCATTTGCAGAGAAAAAGCCAGTGGGGCGAGGGGAGAGTGGGGTAAAGGAAGAAGGGGAGGAAATGTTATCCTGCCATGAAGATGGTGTTGATAAAATTTATTGCTAAAAATTTAATATGTTTAGGGCCATGATGAAATGCTTATCATCAGCTTGCATTGCCTGTAGTTCTTGCTGATTCCAGCCCGCTCAGCGTATCCTGGTAATGAAATGAAATGGCATGGGCCCAGTGCCTGCAAAATAAAATTCATTTCGTTATAGTGTGAGAGGCTTTCTTTTTCTTTTATTCCTTAAAGGCTAAACTCAGGGACATACAGATCACAAACCTTTATGGGTTTCTTCTTTTTTTTGTTTTGCTTTGTTTAAAAAGTAATGGTTTAATATTTGTTACTAAAAGGATTACCAAAACCTTAAATTTGAATTTACTGGCAATGGGTCTGGTACACCCTTCCCTTAAACCCAGCTGTGGTCACATAATTTCTATTTAAGTACCTATTTTAAGAAGTTCTCTTTAAAATCAATGTCACCATTGAACAGTTAATATATTGGCGGCTTCTTCCTCAATTCTCCTTATTTACCCAATTACCCTTACCAAGCCATGGTGCTTCTAGCTTAATAATCATTTAAAGATTATAAAGAATCAACCAGGATTCATTATCCCCAGACCTCTCCACTGGGGCAAAAAAACCCAAAACCACAAGATTAGATTTCTGATTTGACAAAAAAAGGATTTTTTTTTGTTTGCTTTGGGTTTACGTGTGCTATATAGGGCAAGTTCTCCACAGTTATCAATCTATGGACAAGCATAAACGGCACACATTAGACATCAGCTGAAATACCACATTCTCCCAAACATTCCATCACAATGTTTTGTAATGTTCCAATGAACTAAATCTTGTTGCAACAAAGCTTATCTATGCAAAATATTAAGCTCTAGTTTTACTGTGCTCTCCTTTCAAAACTTTTATTTTATTCCTCCTCCCAATAAAACTGTGTTTATTTTTACATTAAACCATACTTAACGCTTCCCAGAGTTACTGCTAGTTTTATAGTCAAATTCACCTTGCATTCACCCTACAAAACCATGTGTTTTCATTAAACTGACTATATTGGTGCATCAATATTTGGCCCCTAGTATTTCATACCTCTGGCAATAAGCTGAATGAGCCAAAAGTATCCATACTTCCACCATTTTAAGAGAACATTTATACAGGGATATGCATTCTATAATCAAACGTGCTCCTCTTTCCTTTTTGGGATAAACCAGAACTGGATTGAGCCTGAAAGCTTTTGGCATTGATAACGCAACCTACTGTTCAATTTGTATTAAATCCAGGCAGGAGCAGCAGAACTCTCCACTGAGGTGTTTTGCCACGTTATAAGAAAACAGACTTTTAAAAGCAGAAGATGAAAATAGTTGCATTAATAATCTTCTTCCAAAGGATGGATAGGTACAGTGATTAGTGTGTTATCTTAGGGCTTTAATGACCTGGGTTCAAGTTTCTGTTCTATTTTCCTTATCTCTTTGAGACACAAAGGTACACGTCTTGTGTTTCCAAACTAATACAAATACCCAGATGCTCATGCTTCCCTGTCCTTGAAGATACTTTCAAAAGTTTTTTTTCGGTTTGTTGGTTTTAGTTTATTTTAAAATTAACCAAAAGTAACTACTAGATACAGATTTGATCCAACTACAATAAATTAATTCCAAATGGACAACATGTCAACACGATAATCAGTGATTCAATGTTTAAAAAAAAAAACCTTCAAACAAAAAATCTCCATAACTCTCCCTTGGAGACGCTGAAATTCTTTAAAACTGTTTATTGGCTTTCTGGTAGTGTCAGGCAAAATACCTTATGGATAGAAAGTTACAGTTTTGTATTCTACATATGAGCATATTTACTCATATTAATAGAGCACAGCAACTAGGAATGCAATTCAGTCTTAATGGCTTAAGACATAAACCATTCTTTTTATATTTTTTCACCCACACCAATTTATAATCCCACTTTTCTGTCATTTACCATTGTCAGACTCATTCTGAAGGCCCTCATTAGGGCAAATGAAGGGATAAATGGGCTGCAAAGTTGTACAGTACCAATTTGGCCTTACCTGAATGAAAAGTTCAGCTAAATCTGACACTTTTTTTAACACTTTCAAAACAAGATTACCTTGAGCAAGGTGCTAAAGATTTTAATTTTTATACAGGAATGGGTTACTTACCTCATTAAAATCCCCAGCAACAATCAATTTTCTGATTAATTTCTTGATACATATTTGCTGTCTTCTGATAGTGAATTACCTTGTTGGTATATTTAACACAAGTCTTGTGAAACAGCAACAGTCTACTTTCTCCTGTCATGTCCTAGGACCTCACAGGGCTTGTCACTTACTCATTTTAAAGTGGACTATATTTCTGTAAATTAGGTCAACTCTTCAAAGGGTAATGCTTTATTTTAACTCATAATTCTGATACACTAAAACATCAGACATACACCAGATCATAGCTGCTACAAGGGAGATCTGGGCATTTTATCAGTCAATCTGACCTGCTTTCAGCATCATTAGAAGGATGATGACACTTAACTGCCTGTTTCCCCCAACACATGACACTTCCTTTCATTTAGACTTTGGATTACCAGCACTGTTACTGAGTCTAAAGAACCAAAAATACCTTTTCCTGCATTGCAAAGTGCAGTCTGCCATTAGAAAAAAATGAAGTCCTCAAATTTGTTTGTAATGGATCTCTTCCACCCAGAACAAAGAAAGGAATATGAAGGGAAATAGTTTTCTAAACTCCTGCAATGAGATTGGAAAATCAGGTTTATAGACTGTATGAATTTGAATGCAATGGCAATTATGGAGAACAAGCATTACTAACCTCTGATGTGTATTTGACAGTCTATATTTCCTCAGAAGGGTGACTAGTTGTTTGTTTGGGTTTTTTTTTGCAGAGCTGGAAAGTAGAGGGATCTAAGTATAATACCAAGAGTATCAATGGTTTGGTTAGCTGAAATACATAATAGCAAACACAATTACTAGGTGTTTAACACTGAGTAAATACAGAGAGCCATGTTGATAAGGCTCAAAGAACTAGAAAAAAATGGAATGGGAGGAATCAGTAAAGAAAATACCAATCTGCATTCTGAAGGAGACACTAAGAATAAATAATGTGGGAAAAGATCTTTCTCCTAAAAATGTTTTCTGCTAAGGCTAGACATGTATTGGAGTGTGCAAGAAAACGCACCCTTCTCCATACTGCACTAGTCATAGATACATAATAAATACAAAAAGATTACTTATTTCAGCTTCTCTATTAAAAAATAAAATATTTAATATATGTAAAAATAGGTTTTTAAAATCTGCTGAAATTATATCTACAACCAGACTGTAAGTTGCTGCACTTATTGATGTATCAAACATTTATGATTAATAATAATCTTCTCATGAGTGAGTTAATGTGCTGCAGATTTCAGAGTGAGTGAAGTCTGTCCAGGTTAAGTGATTCACTCTGCTGATTATTTTCCCTCAACACAAATTTGAGGAGATATGTTGCCTCTGGAATTAGTTATCAATAACTGCTACTACCTCCAGGCACGGCTGAGAGCTCAGAGCCATAAAGCAGGGGAGTACTGCACAAAAAAGAAGGACTGTAAACACTGCAGTGAGGTTTATTGAAGAAGTCTTGATTACTGTGACAGTAAACTCCTCTAACCACTGCCAGCACAGTGAAAGATAGTTACAGAATTTATCGACTTCTGTTCAAACCAAATATGTATCTACCCTCACTCTTCATTTTTATTTTTCTTCATCACCCAGAAGAACACAATTTTTTGGTTTATCACAAACCTTCTGTCTGTTCTGTCCTCTGAGTCATTTGTCACACTCCTCAAGGTCACAGGGGAGTCTCAGTGGGAGAGCATGTGTGCTGATTGATTGGTACTATGATGCTTATGTCTACCGTGGCTGCTAAATGAGCTTCTTTCCCTTCTCCTCTTACCCTCTTTGCCTCCAAGCAACAACTTGATTGAAGGCAGGGAGGGGGTGGAAGGAAGAGGGAGGGAAGACCTCAAAGAAAAAAAAATAATCTCACCTACAAATTCAATTAAGAATGTTCATAAAGCAGTATTGTGCCTGGTGATCAACCTAACTTGTGTCACTGTCAGAGACTTGTACCTTAATTTGGGCAGAGGCATTTCTAATAACTTTAAAAACCAGACCATAATGGCCACTAATACCTGACCCCTTTCTGGCTAAAAAAATCCCCTCATATTTCCTTTAAAATAAAATAACATGCAATAAGTTTGAGAGGAGTGAGAGAATAGAAGAGACAGAGACATACAGTGCACAGGAGAAAGAAAGAGAGTAAGAATTCAAGAGCATAAATGAGAAAGGGAGTGAGTGTAAGAGAGATCATGTAAACAAGGGAAAGCAAGGGAGCAAGAGCAAGAAAGTGAGTGTGCAAGGATAAGTAATAAGACATAGAGTGATAGCACCCACAAGAGAGCACATGAAAGAGTCAGACCACACCTGAGAAAACGTATGAAGCAGTGAGCAGGCACGGGAGAGCGCAGTATTGCACAGGATGAGTGTGACAGGAAAAGGGCAGGAGAATGTGAAAGAGAAACTGAGAGCAAGGAGGAGCGCAAGGAAGACCAGGGGAAATAAATGAGGAGAAACTAAACATGAAAATTCTCTTCCTGAAAAAAAGAACAGAAAGATCCCCTTGTGGCTTACCAATACTTGCAATGTTATTTAGGTAAAAAAAGCCCACAATTCAGTGCACCTGTTAACTGCTCCCCTGATATATATTTGTATATACAAAACTGAATATACATATGATTCTGTAGTGGATACTGTATTGACATACTAGGTGAAAAGCTGTGCTTCTCTGTACAACTCTCTTTCCTGTTCATCTCGTAGAAACTCATAAACACATAAACATGCCGTCAAACAGATTGTATCTGCAACACTCCGGGACTCATTTTAATTTCAGAGAGGAGAAATCTGAAAGATTATGACTGCTGAAGGTATCAGTGGCTTGTGGATTATCATAATATCTCTAATAAAAAGTTCCTAGATTAAAACAAAACTCACTACCATAAAAATGCTAAATTAAAAAAAAAATCAAATGTCTTACTCATATATTTGTTCTTCATAAGTATACCTAATACCCAGTGTCTAGAAGAGTGTTCTTCTGTCCTTCAGTCATGACACAGTGAAGAAATAATAGATATTGGTGATGAAAACAGAATAAGAGAAACTGTCATTCTCCTTTCACCTCACTGATTTGTCATTTCATGCAGTAAAACAAGGTTAAAAATTTGCCAAAATTCCCAACCTCTCTCCTCTTTTTGTTACTGAGGTCATAATCACATGCAGCAGGATTATTAAACATATTAACCCTTAAGGGTTTTTTCTAAATCATCTCTTAATGACTGGCAGGTTGTATCCATCTTCTGGGCACAATTCTGCCTAAGCTTTAAGACAAGCATGACAGGGGTCTTAATTAAATTAAAATTCCCAGGTTTGTTCATTATCAAAAACATTGCAAGTTCACAAGAAACATGAAGGTATATTCTCTCTTAAAAATCTACCAATATTGTCCTGGGTTCTCTATAATCTAAATAAAAGTGAAAGATAGCATTATCTCCTGAATTAGTCATTAACAAGAATAAGTCAGATTTTGTGTCATTAATATAGCATAGCATGCAAAGGTTCCGCTGCAGCCATTCGTGAATAAGCCACACAAAATTGTCTTTTATCAGGCACTGAAAATACATGGTTACAGAGAATTTACCATTTTCCTGCTGAAAAGAAAATATATATGTAGCCATTGCAAAAACAGAGGTAGTATTAGTCCACTTTTAGTGAATTAGACTAGTAATATAAAGTTACAAAAAATCCTTTCTATGAAACTACCAATTTCATGTGCAATGACAAACTTACACAATTAAGAACACAGGAATAAAAGTGCATACAAATCTTTACAGCATTTTTACTACTTAAGCTGAAAAATACATAGAAACTGTTCCCAAATTTCAAATTATGCAATGAACACTTAAACCAGGCATGAAAAGAAATTAATATATGATTTACTATTAAAATTATTAAGCTGAGTAACCAGTTACACAGAACAGATGTCAAAATCTAAGCACTTAAAAACCACTAAGAGTATACAATTTTGAAAAATATTGCTAAGAGAAATACAAAGAGAAATATAAACGGCTTGTTGAATTCTTCAAAATTTAAAAAACATAACAAAAAGGTAAGAAATGGTGGACAAGGCCTCTAAACACACTTTTTTTTAACTGAGCAAAATAATTTTCTCAAAAAATTGATTTTGCATTTGTCGTGAGACTTGTATAAAATCTAAGACCTCAGGTTGTGTAAGCACATTAAATATTTATGAAGAAGATCTAAAGTTTTCAGTAAAATAATTTGGATTACCTGACAAGTCAAGAATGATAATAAACAGAATGTCACCAAATAAGGCATTGCAAGCCTCTGTAAATATAGTACAGGATACATTATGTACACTCAAATGAAAATTACAGGAACAGTCCAACTACAAAGAAGAGCAAGGATTGATTAAGAAAGTCCCCAATGTATAAGTTGATCTTTAAGTGTTTTGTATATATGTGTATATAGTTTTTAAATATATGTACAAATTATGAAAATCATCTTTGTTATTTTTGGAGGTGTTTTTTTTGATTTATTTTTTCTTTTTATAATACTTATTGTTTCTTCAGTGCAAGACAAGAGGTAACAAGAGCCTGGTACCAAATTATTCAAAAAAATAGTAGGCACTGGTGATGTGTATAAGCAAATGTGTGGTTTCTTTGCTCTGACAATACAAACATCTGCATTGGGACATTTTTGGCTACCAACTGCAGCATACTGTTAGCTACTTTGTCTGTATGTCAGTGGAGAAAAGATAAGTTACATGTAATAAAACCCATAAGTAATCAGCAATAAAAAGAAAAATACTTAAAAAGAATCAATTTGCAGGGACATCCCAAATCTCAATGCTATCACAAACTAACTCACTCAGTTGTAAAATTATACCAGAAGCTTTCTACAAGGAAGTTTTCAAAGCAATCTATCACTCCCTCCCTTAACCTAGGACAGATATATTCCAAGCAAAATATTTGTCTTAATCTTTCTGCTTCTATGAAACACAGAGGAAAATCAATTAATACTGTAATAACTTTTTTTTTTAATGCTCAGCATTAACTAAAATGCTTAGACTGAATTCTGGGGAGGGGAATATTGCTGTTATCCTTATTTCACTTATTAATTCCAAACTGGTTTTTTACCTCTTAAATGACATCAACATTTTAAAAAATTTCAAACCTATTTTAACCTTGGAAATAATTTTACAATCTATTGTCCCTCTAAAACTTAATTATAAAATACTTGGTAAGTTTTCCATTACAAAAGGTCCAAAACAGGACCTCCCTCTCACTCTGTCCATTTAAAGCCAATCAACTGGAAGTAAAAGTTAACGGGAACTAACAAACGCACACCAGTGAAAATGTCACTATTTCACCTGAATCTTCTGCATTCTCAACGCCACACCTTTATTGTCTGTAGCGCATAGTTTACATTTAACCAAGTCAGACGTGTCCTCCACAGTGACAATAGAGGACGTGTTCCAGACTCAAATGACTGTATATTTTATCACATAAGAGTTCCTGTCTCGGCAAGGGTATGTGCTTTGAAAAAAAGCAGGAACATTTTCTCAAACTCTCTCATTCCCCACTTATAATCATTCAGAACAAACAGCAAGTACTTTTTCTCAACTCCTTCCCTCAGCCAGAAAAGGGGCTTCACTTTCCTCCCTCCAAAGCCAACAGATCTATGGTACATCAATAAGTTATTCAGGCCCATGCTGCTCCCCACACTTGCACTTGTGGGACTTTCAGGAGCACATCCCCCATTAATATCCCTGGTCATGTGCACGAACTATAGAAAATCAAGATGGTTTGTATCCTAAACCCCTCAGCCTGCACTAATCTCAAAAACATACAGCTCCAGCTGCCTCACAAAGCCTCAAGGGCCAGTCCTGCTCTCCTCCTCTCACTCTTCCTCTTTTTTCATGCTTAAACTATATTCCCATTTTATCAATTTCAATTCCCATCTTCTCTCTTCTCCATTCCAGTGTTTTATTACAGCTCTGGACGGCTGCACTGCAAGATACCTGAGCTGCCACTTGTTCTAAATCCTCCTCCTCCTTCTCCACCTCCCACCCTCCCTTCTCTGTGCTCAATTCACACTGTGAACAGCTGCATCACAGCTGTCAGGGTGAACAGCAAAGATGTCCTTTTGCAATAAGATTGTGCCTGTGGCACACAGAGTTCCTTCGAACAGCTAATTAGCAGGAGAGAGTCCACAGCAAGGTTTGGTTCTGTCCATCAAGCCTGCTGCCAATGTCAACACCATCAGCTGAGCTGTCACGTTTGGTTCCTCATTTAGGGGACTGGCAAAGCCTCTTTTCATGGCTAAGGAAAGATGGTGGCATTTGGACAGTAGAAAGTGGAGGGTTGGGCATTGTCAGTATTCAGTAAGAAGTGTTTCATAATGTTAAAGCCCTTTCTCTGCATATATTTTGTTTCTTCCAGCTAGCTCCTCTACTAACAACTCACAACTCTGACAGAAAAACAAGCTATAAAAAGCAAAAGTGAGACAGACTCATTTCTTATTATTGTAGAAATAGAAACTAATACACCCGTAACTGGCGTTGTATTTGTGAAAATTTGGAATAGTTTGGAAAATCTTTCTCTAAAAGAATTCATATCCCCCAAAATTTTTATTTCTAATAAGTAACAACCAAGAGCATACAATTTCTTGTGGGGTTTGGTTGTTTCATTTCTTTCAAGTTCCAGACCAAGGCCTGCTAGCACGGCAAGGACATGTGATTAGCTAAAGCTAAACTTCAATCAAAACGACATGTGGACTTCGGGAGCTTTTTTTTTTTTTCCTAAGATGATGAAAATGTAGAAGGGAATAAGAAAGTAAATCTCTGATTAGGTGACTATAGAGCAAAAGGTCATGAGATGCCCGTGGGGAGCTGCTGTATTTAATTTCAATAGCTTTTAGATATCTGAGCTGTCAAAGCTAAAGCACAATATTAAGCTACAGCCATTATTGTGGGAAGGATGCTATCACATCAGGAACATGCTCTCTGAGCCCAGCCATTATGCCAACTTTTAAAATACAGTGCATTTTATGCCTGTAAAATAATTTAAGTTGGAAGAGAGCTGGTGTAATTGCCCAGTCTAACTGCTTAAAGCAGAAGCTAACTTGAGAGCAAGTCTGGCTTGCCCAGGGCTTGTCTAGTCCAGTTAAGTTTGGGGAGCTTCCATGGATGAAGAGCCTCCATTGCCAGTTTTAGCTTCATGCAGCTGAGTACAAAATGGATCTTCTTTCAAATCACACCTGGGAAAAGACTATGCCTGTGGCATGCAGAGTTCTTTCTAAGTCTGACCACCTATGAAGTCTTTGTTCTTCACAAAGCACAGGCATGCTGTTGCCCAAGTTCATGTAAGGAAAGGACATCTTTATCACAGATTTCTTAAGAATATCATAAGGCTGTGTGTTTTCAATGCAATATTTATTGAAAAAAAAATCCCAAGTATCAAAAGGACTAAGATCCCACTTCAACAGACTATATAATCTGCTCCAAAGAAGTTTTGCAGAAATTGCAAAAATGTTTTCCCCATTTTGTTCTTAATTGCATTTTTATTTCAGAGTAAATATTTTAAAGAGGCAAATCTCAGGTTTAGAATTAGTAGATATGGAGCCCAGCTGTTACAATGAATAAGCTTCCAATTTATTTTCCACCTTTTGTTTTTATCACTCAGTTTTCATTTGATCCTGGTACATGAAGAAAGAGCAACTACTTTTATTTTCACTTGAATGATTTGCCCATCATAGTTTAAAATCAGCTCCTTAAGTGACAATGTAAAATGTACGGCACAAGCACACAATTTTTAGCAAAGGAAAATTGAACTAGGTTTAACAGGAAAAAAAAAATCAGTATAGAACTATTAAAAAATAGGGTTTATATTAAAAGACATGGATGCAGAAGTACTGCCAATTAAAATGGTGTATTGACTGTATGACTGTAATTGATCATCAACAAAATTAACCTCAGCTCACAGAATATTTTTTCTGATGTCATACTTAAATTAAAAGAAAAAGTAGGCTACATATCCTCATTTCTCTTGTTTGAGTCTTCTACTTGATCATGTCCCTAGGAAGTCTGTTTCTGAGAGATGATTTTATTTATTTATTTCAAATAAAAAGAAATAGCTATTTAAATGGAATCAGTTAAATTTTATGTGCATTACTGAGAAGTAATTGGAATGGGGTTATCAACCAGTTTCACAACGGTACAGGCATATATCTAATTTCCTCAAAATCTGAGCTACATTTCCAGGTAAAATATGTAAAAAAGTATTTCTTCATTTCAGTCACAATTTTAGTCTTGATTTTAATGCTAACTTTTTTCTAAGCTCCTTAATTTCAAACATGTCTCCCAGACATCTACAACCAGGAATTTCATGCTTGCCCTTTCTGACAAATTTATGAAGGTAAAAATTGAAATTGGCATTCATTAAAATCTCTTTCCATCAATCCTTCAAACTTTGAGAACTTTGATTTTCATCTGACATTGATTTTTGGATTTCATCCCTACGAGGAAGAAGTCTTATCAGAGCCACTCATACAGTGCACACTGAATGACTTGGTAAAACTGCTCCAGCTGAAGCATCGAACACAGTGACAGGAACAGATATTGCATTGAAACACTGCCTAGTCTGACTTCCAGTGGCATTTTAATTGTGCCATTTATTATATTATAACAATTAATATTACAGCATGTTGGGAAAATTGAGTATTTTACCCAATATTGTTTTTCACACTTTGAATTCAAAATGTTTGCCTAAAATGGACATATATAAAATTATTCTATATTTAATCTTCTATTTCAAACTAGTTACCAAATAAAGCTTTGTCAAAAACCTTATGATTGTTACTCAGTTACGCTCAGTTGTTACTTCATAAAAGTACATCAGAAAACAAAATAAGTACAAGCATTTTACCTCCCAGATGAAAATTAACAATTCAGATCTACAGAAATAGCATAGAAACAACAACTACTTTGCTTCAGCTGTCAGCTAAAATCAGTGAAATGTAAAATAAGGTTTTACATGCATAGAAAATATCTAAAAGCACGGTAAAAATGAAAACAAAAAAAGCCAGTTATTTTCCCTGTATAATTGCAAAATGGAAGTCCATCGAGTTCTACAGAATACAAAGATAAGCTATAGCCCCTGAGCCAGCAGTCACTTAGAACACAGATTTCAGGAGCAGAAAGCAGAGAAAGAGAAACCCCCACACAAACTAAAACATGTGATATATACAAAATACGTTTGTCCTAATCTGTGACATAATAGGCTAGGAACTCTTGAATACAGTATATTAGGACCATTCTTTTGTATACTGATATTTGAAAGAAATGGGTACTGAGATTAATTAAAATATTTTAGTTAACTAAACTATTTAGTTAACTAGTGAAATTGTTAGATTTTCACCCACCCATTCACCCACTCAGTGGAAAAAAATTTCAATAGCAAGAAGTAAATAGTTTACTCATATTTCTGGGCCTCTCCTAAATTCAGCAGAATGAGGCAGCAGCTAAGGAAGAAGCACCACAACCATGTATTTAAAATGTCTGAAAATACAGATATTGTTGCATCATATACCAAAAGACACAAGCTAAACCAAGAAACAATTACTGCAACACCAAACAATGCAATTGTTTGGGGGAAGAAAAAAAGCTAAATGGAGAGGAATAAATATATTATGTTCTCTGTGAACAAAACGGGAAAAAGTGGAAGCTTTAGGAACAGCCATTAGAGGAAAAAAAAAAAAGTAGACCCACTAGAAGGTTGTGAGTAAATATGAGTGAAATGGTATTTTTTTCCTCCATTTTCCAGCCACTTCTATTCTGCATTCAAATCCCAGTTGCTCCCAGACATAAAGTGAACTCCATTAATTTTCCATCTGCTTCCATATGCAATTAAGCTTTCTCGAAATAAACATTTTTGCATAAATCTGCAAGGATTTCTATTTTTGAATACTTGTGATTCACCCACTTACTACAGTGATGTGACCCCCTAATTAAGAATGCATTCTTAGATAAAGAGCAGACCTCCTGACATTAAAAAGAAAAAACAAACATAAAAAACTTCTGGAGCTCCCAGAATCTGACCTCTTTTGGTTTTAGATTTTAATTTCATGAACTCCACACTTTTTCTGACTCACTCAATTATGCCCCTTCATAACAAACATTTATCTAGGTGCTTAACCTTATATAGAGCTCTGTCTCTTTTCATGCTGGTTTCAGTTCCTCTGAATTGTATCTTTCTTTCAATCATTAGACTTGATTTAGCCCCCTTCAACTACAGAAGAAATCCTTGCTCACAGAGAGATTCATTTTCTCTGTTGACACTGAGTAAAATTTGTGCTGGTCTCATGGAAAACCACATGTGCATCTACTGAGGTCCCATTCTTTGGGAGAAATGAGATATGGCAACACGTTCACCCCAAGCTGGAAGTATTCCACATATATCCATTTAGACACAGCCATTTACTTCACTGCCAATACTTCTAGAGTGATTTCTTTTTCCAGAAAAACAAATCTCTAAGTCATGTTTCTGAACAGCAATCCAAGGAGATGGAATTCAAAAAGAATTCTTAATTCAGACTAGTAAGAATTAATAATGGTCATCAATATTTACCTGCTTGAGATAAATAACAAAGTTTTATAATAAAATTTGGAGGTTTTAAGTTTTTTTTTCTTTTTTTCAAAATACCAGATCAATTCAATGCATTTCTTACAGACGAAAAATAAAAACCGTCATGAAAATAATTATTTTAGAAGAAAATAACAGTAATAACTGCTCACAGTTCATTTGGAGTGTTTAATGATATATACTCAACAGCAAAGTAATGAAAAACTCAGTATTAAAAAAAAGTTAAATATTTAATCTGTAATTATTATTGCCTAGATGCCACACCAGCTAAAGGCAAATATCCTGTAACAGTTTTATTTCTCAAGAAAAGATCAAAATGTATATTAAAGAGAAGACCTTTATAACTTCGAGCTAGAAGGAAAATGAGAAAGGAAATACAAATTTTTATTGCTCCTTAATACAAAACTTACATTCTACTACAGATAGGACATATCCCCTTAGAAATAATTTTTATCCTTTATTCACTGTACAAACAAGTATGTAAGAGAGGCAAACACTACCATCTATTAAAATAGGATCTCTGAGCATATTTCCTTGAGTGGCAAGGCAGCAAACCCAGTTTGAAGGTTACTAATTCACACTTCAAGATATTACATTGTGTTTGTATGCTGTTCCATACTGGTTTTTATTTGAGCATGCAGTAAAAACTGTTGCCAAACAGGGTTTGCCAAGAAGAACATTCGTTGATGCAATAAAAGAAAGGGATAAAAGAACTGCACTAATGTCTTGCTATACAAAGGTAAAGAAATGCAAGGAAAAGCTAGCTTCTAGGACAGAGCTAGGACAGAGATGCAAGGAAAAAGTAGCTTCTAAAGGACAGAGAAATTTTCGCAAGTTGTTCAGGGAAAGTGAGTGCATGGGCATGCGTGCTTCATGGGCTATATTTCATAGAATGCACTTCAGGTTTGGAAGTACACAGAAAGAGATTTAAACTTTTCTGTAAATTGCAAACCACAGAGCATTAAGCACAGCCACACTAATAAAACAGAAAACACACACGATAAGAAATCTTTTTTAGCTTCTTATCAATTACTTTAACTTCTTAAGTTTCTCCGCAAAAAAGAGGTCTGAAGGAATGTAGAAATCCAGAAAAATCCAGATCATATTATTTTTAAACATGACTGGATGAGCCAACATTTTCAACTACATCCTTCCTTCTTCGCTTGCTCTGGAGGGAAGAAAAACAAGCAACAACTGCCTCTCCAAAGGGAGAGATGGGGAGAGGGAAGAACCAAATGAACCAAAGCCAGCACTGAAAGAGAACTCTATATTTTATCCATATTTACAATTTATATTCCCACTGTTCTGCCTACGCTGTAGTCCCAGGTACTTCTGCAGTCAGACCCCAAATATAACCTTGGGCAGTGATGGTAGTGGAACTAGCTAAGGACAATTGTTAGACCAGTGTGCCAAATGTCCCAAAGGATGAGGTGTGAGAATATTTCAGCCCATACAGAACACAACATTGCCATGGCTAAATTGGCATCTGCTTGGTCAGTAAGGCGTATACATACGCTGCAATCTTGTTGCTGGACTACAGCGTAAAATCAACCTGATGTATCACTAGAGGCATTGGGGCAGGTTTTATCTTCTACCTCCAACTCGGGGAGAAAAAGAAAGAGGACTAGTCTTTCCTATTACTGAAGTGATAACAGGCAAGACCACTTCTCAAATTAATCTACAATCTAGGGGCTCCTTAAGTCATATCAGCCGAAAGAAATGTATATTTTCATTCCATTCCTTTGCTGTCATTGCCAATGTAACCAGGAAGATCTGTTTAGTCTTACAGCGCATATTAAAGCATTCCTAAAGAACCCCAGATCTAGAGTTACACTGGTTTTGGACTTCTATGGGTAAATCAACTCTAAGAGATCAAGTTAGTCCAGGACAGTCAGAAGATATAATCTGACTGTCACACTTGTGCTGGAATTTTACATCTGTATGTTTCCAGCATTTTTGGCTTGAATAACTTTTGTGGCCCAAGGAGGATGCACAAAGAAAACAGGACATATTTTGTGGTAAAACCTGCCTATAAGCATAAAACACTGAAAATGCTAAATGATAACTAAGGATGAACTACTCAATTAACTCAAAGCAAGTAAAAAAATATAAGTTAAATTAATGAGTATCTAGGTATCTTCTGAAATCTCACACCTGCCAAAACAGATTCTATTTACAACTGGACAATGGTGTTTGACACTGATGTTTGCCATGCTAAGTATAAAATTAAGATGTTTAATACACCAGTTTTAAATCTGAGGATATAATAAGCAAGAATGTATTTTTAACTTTTTATGTTAAGCAACCCATTTAATGAGAAGTTTCTCTTATAAGGAAAAAAGTTAAGTTGAGGCACTCCCATCTTGTGTTAAGTAAGCAATCTCTGTCTAGAGTTGGGAAGCACCTAAAATTCAAGGATAAGTTTTTAATCAAATGGAATGTCAATGTCAAAGAAAGGCAATCACAGTATTTGATGACATGACCAAGTTGAATACTATTGGCAAATCTGCTAATGCTGGAAGGTTTTAGGAAAGACCTATGTAGCACTTGTCAATAAACTACATACTTTAAAGATTTAAAATTCTTGTGTAAATGAAGACTATCCCATCCTGCCAATGACATTTACTCTGAACTCAGTGTGCTTGTGACACAATGTTTAGGATGTAATGTGGATCTGACCAGGACATGCTGTGGTTTTTTGTCAGAGCACTCTGAAAATCAGATTACTGATCTAAACAGAAAAACAAAACCCCAAAACTTAATAAAATTGAATAGCACTACAAAGACTCTAGAAGAAATTTCCAAAACCAGAATCTAATAAGACTTTCCAAGTTTAAGAAGTTCTTTGAACTGCTTGACTGAAAAGCAATATTTCTGCAGCATCTTTTCAGGACCATTTTACTTCATGGCATGAATGTTAAAGCTTTTTCTCCTTGTCTAATTTCATATAACTAATATTAATAAATTAATAACCTATAGAAAGCACAGTAAAATAGCACACAAAAAAAGGGATTGAAAAACAGGCTGAAAATGGCAACAAAATTAATGAGGATACAGCAACATAAAAGAGAACCCTTGAAGTGATCAAGGAGAAAGTCAGTGACACAAACATGAAGACTCCCTAGAAACATACCTCATAATGTCTTTTTCCAGTCTTCTGCAAATGAGAAATTATCACATAGGGATTTCGTGCACAGTTGTGAGAAGAATACTGTCAACTTCGCTAGGCTGATTTGCACCAAATTTGACTGCCAAATGATTGTGAGAAACTAGTCAGCTAGTCACAGCTCAAGGTGATTATCCATAACGAGCTTCACTGCTGAAAAAAATAACATCAAGTGCTGCAGACAGCAAGTCACGGAAATCACTGAAAATATCTGTCACTCTGAAAGTCCAATAATTTTACATGGGGAAGCTGAATGGCTCATAGAAACTCAACGCCAGACTATGGATTTCTCTTAGAGCTCTGCTTAGTCCTGCATTACTCTACACTGACTATACATGAAGTCTTCACCGACAGCTTTCTAGGAAATTGTGTGCCTTTCAAGCATTTCAATTAGATTACTGTTGCTTACCATACACATGGCTATGTGTTACAGTTCCTCAGCTAATACAAAACGTGACTGCCCAAGAGAATATGTGAATATTTAAATGCAAGTATCTCACATATTCTGTTCTTTCCTGTTTCTATATTCATGGAAAGACAAGGCTTTGCTCCCCATCCAAAGACTATCAATATATCATGACCTATTTACATCAGTTACTGACCCCTGTTCAGATGACAGCAGTCTTAAATCCCAAAAATAATATGAATCATAAAAAGAGATGATATGTATTTGGGTCATGGACTGACACAACGAGGCCACAAGCAGGGCACAAGACCAAGATGGGAGCTGTAGTTTTGACCTTAGAGTGGTCCAAATTATTGACAGAGCAGAACTCAGCATACATTAGACTTAGGACTTACATTCTCCCCACATTTTATAAACATTTCTTCTTCTCAGCTAGCAAGTACAACAAGACTGGAGACTGAAAGAAAAGACACCATAAAAATCTTTGCTCGTTCAGAATAATTGAATGAATCCTTGCCAGACTCAGATCAAACTTCTCCCAGAATGGTATCTAAAACCCCAGTCCACCTACTTATGAAATAAGTCTTCAAGGATTTTTAATCATTGTTATGCTAGAAAACATTTAATGATAGACACATAGGCTAAGAAAATTCCATAATGACAAATGTACTAAAAAATTATTTACCAACTTCAGTCCAGTATTTCTGCATCAAAGGTCACTGAACAGGACCCCTACATTCTACTTTCTTGACAGCAAATAGTGCAATTTTGCAGCAATATTGTAAAAACTTAAATTTTTTTGGAAATACTGCTGCTTTTCTATCTCCTGAGAGAGACACAATGAATTCAGAGGTCTCAGTTGTTCGAGTAAGCTCGCTTGCCTCCTATAGCTGCTCATTTTCCTGAAGAGCATGCAATTTCTTTGAAGGATCTGCTAAATTGTAACAAACAGTATTTGTGAAAAGTCACAATAAAACATGAGATTTTAAAATGTCATTAGATAGTACTTGGAACTTGTCAGATCCCACACAATTCATTCCCCCATCCAATGACACATGATATTTGGCACACAGCGTACTTATGCTTTTTGTTTGTAAAAGAAAGAAAATTTTTCCTCCTGCGTTTCTGACCTTTATTCTTATTATAAAATAATCTTTCCAATTGCACTGAATTATGCAAAACTATCCCTTGTGAGTGATGCCAGAAGGATTTTGTCCATCTTCTGGAATGAGATATTTTAATTTATGCAGTCAGCTTGTGTTTCAAACTCTACTTAAAGAAGACTAGATTAAAAAAACAGTTTAATACAAGGAAAAAAGTACATAGTTCTTTATTTTTTATCTCAGGATTACCTATGATATATAATCAGTTATTAAATATAGCCTAACAGAGAATACAGCTTCTCTAGACAAGGTCAGAGGTTTTCTTCTCAGTACTGGAACTCAGCACTTGTGGGTGAAAAAGGTGTTGATAAGTGACTGAAAAAAGGTAGGATAGCTTGAACTTCATTGTACTTTATGATGCCTGCTACAGCTTTTCTGCAAGGTTTATCCAGCTTAAAATATCATTGTTATTTTAAGATCACTAATTAATTCCCTTATAAAAAAGTCACTCAATCCAGGAAGGCATTTCTTTCATTTTAATTACATAATGACTATTTTCAGTGATTGGCAAAAGTTCTTCCAAACGCTATATTCAATCTGTATTCAATCAGGGACAATCTGTGCTGCCTACATAGCATTACCTCATCTCACTAGCTTTTACAGCAGCTACACACTATCTATTGAGATTTTAGGATGTAATTTCCTATGAATGACCGAGGCTGATAACAATCCCAGTCACGAAATTGAGAACAATATTCACTTGCTTTTTAGAATATTGAAAATATTTGCTACATAAATTACACAAATAATTGAATATTTTTGTTTAAGAAGCACTCAATGCCTGTACCCTGCTGGAAAGCAATAGCAGTGTACATTGTTATTTAGCTGCACCATCTACCCTTCCTACAAGATCAACATTGTTCATGAAAGATCAATAGAACCATTATAAAATGTGTTTTCTATAATTAAGGAGGCAGGAGTCTTATATTTATGCTGCAGGATGCATTAAAATACCAACAGACATCAGGACTGAGTTAGCACTCTCTCAGCTACACCAGCTATTCCTCACTAAAACATGTTTAACTTATTTATTTGATTCAATTTCTACTCCCTCATTAAGAACCCCATGCTCTAAATTTAAAAGCCCTGCAGGAAATACATTTTTTCACATCCTTTAGTGAGGAAAGAGTATAAAGAACATGGATTGGAGGGAATAGGTAAGGACTATACTCTAAGTTCCTCAGAACACAAAGTGAGAAATTTCTTCAAAACTAAATGGAGATCAAAATAAAGGAGTCTGTGGGAGGAGGAAGGTAATCAAACAACAATTTGCTTATGATTAGATAAAAGTGCACCTACACATATCCCATACATCTATATTTATATAGCTTTACACCTGAAAAGGATATTACTACCATCACTAGCCATTTTATTCCTGCAAAGCACTTACCTGACTTTTACATTTTTATGGTGTTGAAACCTTAAGATGGAAAACTGTGATTTCCATTTTGCTTATACAACAACTTGCGCCAATAACAATTCTGACAATGTTCTCAAAAATGTGTATATCAGGAGAAGTACGTTGATTCTTATCCGCTGTGCCTGATGCACACTCAGTCAAGTGTGCTACAAGTTAAATACTACTGAAATATATCCCAACTAATCTGAATAAGCACTTTAAAAGTGCTTATTAATGAAAAGTGTACCATCAAAGACTGTTGGACCACAACAGCAAATAAATAAATACAAGTAAATACCCGCTGACTTGTATAGTTGCAAAGATCACAGGATAATAATACACCAAAAAGCAAACCACTTTCAAAGGCTTAATTTATTTTTATATATTTATATTTTTATAGTAGTTAAGTATCACAGAACCATGGAATGGCTTGAATTGGAAGAGACCTTAAAGCTCATGTGGTTCTAAACCCCCTGCCATGGGCAGGCACACCTTTCACTCCTTAAGAGTGGCAATTGCTCCTCAAGAGCCCCTTCAAATGTGGCTTCAAAAATCTCCAGGTTTGGGGCACCCCCAGCTTCTTGGGGCAATGACTTCCAATGCTACACTACCCTCACAGTAAAGAATTTCTTCATAATATAAACCTCTCATTTTTCAGTTTAAAATTGCTTCTTGTCTTGTCACTAAACACTCTTGTAAAAAGTCCCTCCCCATCTTTCTTGCAGTCTCCTTTCAGGTACTGGAAGGCTGCAATTAGACCACCTTAAAGCCTTCTGTTCTCCAGGCTGAACAATCCCATCTCTCTCAGCCTTTCCTCACAGGAGAGCTGCTCCATCCTTCTAATCTTCTTGGTGGCTCCTCCTCTGGACTCTTTCCAGGTATCCTTCCTGTACTGGGGACCCCAGCAGAGGGGCAGAATCACATCCCTCGCTGTGCTGGTCACAAAACTGTATATCACTGTACGCAGCTATATAGTTGTACAAACCATTGTTCCAATGTAGAAAAAGGCATATTACAAGCGATGAAAGCAGAACAAGTCACAAAAGGAGCAATTTAGAAGCACTTCTAGGGCACAGAGGGCTGGTGTTAGGAGAGCAAAAACCCACCTAAAGCTGACACTTGCAGCGGACATAAGAACAACAAGAATTTCTGTCACGGTGCGGGCAGTGAAAGAGTGAACAACAAAAATGTTGTACTGGTACTGAATGGTGCAGGTATCTTAGTGACAGCAGGCACAAGCAAGGCTGAAGTACTGAGTGCTTTCTTTGCCTGAGCCTTCACTGACAAGGGCTTCCAGGTTTCTGTGAAGAGGGATGGTGTTCACAGTGGAAAGCAACTACCAGCAGTGGATAAGGATCAAATCAGGAATATATGTCATATTAAGAATAACTCTCTTCCTTTAATTCTGAAACTGTGACACTAAAACTGAATTGATACATAAAGATACTAAATAATGATAATATTTTTTCCCACTGCATGTTTTATTCCAATTAGAGTAATTTTAGAACACTCCATGGCATATGTTCATAATTAAACACACCTAAAAATATCAGGGAAAATTAATTTAAACCAGACCTAATTTTAAATACCTTGTTCAAAATTGAATTTTGAAACAGAAGAAACTAGTATTCCTTGACAATACTTAAATTAGAACTGAAGTTTAATAGTGTATTTGTTACACACGTACCAGCCAACATACTGCTGAAACATAAAAGAAATCACTATTCAGTTATCCATTAAAAATAAGGGCTTGAAAATAATACACTAAATGTACAATTACAATGGAATTGTTGGTGAATTATTTAAGAACTGAAGAACATTTTGAATGTAACCCAGCAGGTTCCTAGTAAATTATCTGCAATATGCAAGCTATATTTGAGCTAAAATCCAACAAAGCATTAAGTGTGACAAAGGAAAAAAAATGAAGGAAAAGAAAACCACAATTGGAGAATGGTAAACAAAAGCTCACATTTAGGAAAGCCAACCTTGTATTTCAAAATTCAAGTGCAGAGATTATTCACATTCCACTATTGTCCATTTTTCCATCATATAATATTCAAACTAGAATCTTAAGTCACTATTCACAAAGCAGAAGGAAAGCAGAAACATTTTGATATGGATCACATTTTTCAGATATTCTCTGCCTGTTTCTCAGGTTTCAATGGTTTATAACTATTGTATTTGAGTTTTATACCTTTGTTCTGTCCAAGTTGCCATGGGTATGCATTTAAAAAAATTCTCATCAAAACATAGTTTGAACAGTAAAGGGATCTGCCTTGCTGTTTCCTCGCCAAAAATTTATTTCATAGAAGGAAAATGCAATGAAAGGTTTCAAATGGCAATAGGATAACATCTCTACAGATCTACATCACAGATCACTATGATTTCCTTGATATTATGCTTAAAATAAATTAATGCAAGAAAGGTAGGCATTTGCAACTTTACAACCAGATGAATAAAAATGCCATTTTGGTCCAAATCATGTGTTAGGAAGAAAACATCAAGTATATTTGTTGATAACTAAAGGATTTCATTCCATTTGCTGCTAAATAGATTAATAGAGAACTGAAGTGTTTTGTGTAGTGAACATACTATTTGTATCATACAATTTTATAAACTTACACTTACACTACAGAATTAACTCCTTTTAGATATTTAATATTAAATATGACCTTATCACAGCGCTAAAATATCCCAGCGTGCTGTGCAGACTATTCCTAAAGAAATTTATTTCTGAAACAGGTGAAGTACAACACTGTAATACTGAGATCTGATTAAAATAAGTGATTGCCTATCTAAATATGGAAACTAGCTGTATTTTAGCTCAGAGTTCAAATTTACCTCTTGCTAAATAAAGCTGTAATATCTTTTTAAGCACCCCACACAATCCATAAGCAGATGCATTTCAGCAGTTTTAACAGATGTGATTGGACATGTAAAAACAGTTTAATTTTTTCATTGCACGTGTTTAGAAATTAATGGAAAAAGAAAGCTAAAAAATTTTATTTATTTTTGTAGATTTTAATAATGTATTAGGGTCTTATAATTCGGGATATTCTGAGCACAGACACCAAAAAACCCAGTTTATTATGTGCACAAATACACATGCACACCCACACAAGTGTTCATTTTAGACATAGAGCATATTTTATTTGGACCTTAGGACAGTGAATGCTACCGGAATGCAGGTGACATTTTGAATTAAGTTGATTCCCAAACCTTCACTACGTAAGATAGGAATATAATAAACATTAAAATCATCTTTCTATACTATCTTAAGCTTTCTTTTCTGCCAACTTGGCGCCACAAACAATTGTAAGCTTCAAGGGGTGAAAAGATAATAAATACTAAGACAGGAAGGCATTCATTATGACTGAAAAGCTTGAGGGTGTTTTTTACTAAGATTAGTGTTCCTTCCTTAATTTTAAATCCACAAAAATCTTTCCCACTATGAAATCTTAAAATCTATGAAGTTCAAAGGCATACCAAAGCCAAGGTCTATTCCTTCAAGAAGAAATAAAATCCATCTATAAAATGGAGGGAAAAATACTACAGGAAACTAAATTGACATCCACTCTGTGTTTTTTCAGAGCACAATTTTACTTTTACTGTTCTTGTGATGGAAAAAATCAAATTCATAAAATCATGGATAGTCTTAGAGATGTCACTTCACTACCATTAACGATCTGGTAAATCATCAAGAGAAAAAATAATTAGTTTCAAGATTCAAAATCAAAAGTATTATATAAAAATATTAGTTATTCCATGGGCAGAAATCAATAGCCTTTGACTTTAACCAAGTGTGAGCCACTTAATCTTTCAAAATCAAAGTACCAGAACACATCTGGAGAAAATTTTATCTTTCCCAAAAGGAATTCCAATCTGTTTACTGGAATTCTTTTCTCTTTTGCTTTGCTTTGTTTGATTCAGAAAAAAATTAGTAAATTGAACAACAGATTTAACTTTCACTGTGAACCAGAATCAAGAACTTATACTGTGTTGCATAACACAAAACTCCCCCTTATCCTCCCATGGAGCATGAGGGGGAGTTTTGGGTGAGGAATGAATTCAGAATTATGTCCTCAGGCTTCACTCACCGCTTATTTGGAGCTCCAGTGTAATTGTAACTGACTTAAAAAAGGCCAAAAACCTGCTCCTGCAGCAGTCCTTTGACTATAGAGCTTCTTATTCATGCTCTTCAAAATCATATTAATGCCAGTATATTTTCAAAGGGAAACTGAAATCTTCCTTCAATTCCACCATTCATAGGGTCTTCTCACATGACCCTGCTCAGTTCTCTTTTAAAAAGAGCAGTGATGGCTGGACTATGGCTTTGATCCTGTCACCATTTTTTTATATTCTAGCAGTGCAGAACTGATATAGTTTCAGGGCTGCTTTGAGAGTCTTTTTGTAGTTGGGAGCTCAATAATTCCTGCATTTAGGTTGCAGGAGGATCAAACCACAGCAATCTTTCAGGCAAGATCCTTATCTTGATACAGGTGCAGTCTAATTCCAGTCATGAACTCATAATAAACTCCAATACTTTGTCTTTCATCTAATTCTCCTATAAAAGCTTCATATCTCTTAAAGAGCATATCCTAAATATATGTGAGCCACAGTACTTTTCACATTTACTGAAAACTGATCTCACAAGCTTGAAGAGGGGAATTTCTGAGTAAGAGATATATTGTATGGGGAAGAATCTATAAACTCAGCCACAGAGGAGAAAAAAATTCTCTTTGAAATCCTTTCTTTGTTTTAGGCACAAAACCTGTACAACCTCTGCACAGCAATTTTTAGAGTTTATTCTTTAAATCCAAGGTCATGTAGCCATAGCAGCTAGTTCATGCTCAGAGGGGAGGTAATCATCCTCTGTTCTTCTCAGCAAGTGCTCTTTGCTGAGGTCAAAGAAATGGGGCAATGTAACACTAGAATCCATTACAAATTAGCATAATGTCACCACCTCTCTCTGTGACATTTAAAATGAGCACAGATGAAGGACAGCGTGGAAAACAATGCAATTGCAAGTATCTGGATCCAACAGCAGTCCTGGAAAAGGACGAGGAACTGGAATTGCCTGCAATGAATCCTTTAACGAACTCCAGCATTGCTGTCTTTCTCTGACCTATCATTAAACAGATAAATAAAAACAAACAAACACAAACAAACCATCAAAGCCCATCAATTCCAGTCAGACACTCACTTTTGAAGGCAGAAAATCTGAATGAAACACTACCACAAGTTTTCATCATGTTCAAGTACAAAAAGAGAAAATAGACATAAAGGTGAGAAGAACACCATCTCAGTGCCACAATACAACACCACTGTGAGGCAATCTGTGAAGATGAAACCAATCTCTGTCTGTACACTGACATCTAGTCAGACTTTAACACTTCTGAACATCTGAAAAAGAGGGCACAAAATATAAAGAAAAGGGAAAAGAAACATACAAACCCCAGAAAAACGTATTGCCTTTTCTTATACATTTCAGTAGCAATTTCACAGAATTTTTTTTTAATGAGCTATGCCCAAAATTATGGGGAAGGAACACAAATACAGGACAGACATAAAAACCACTCAGCTCCTTTTCAGTAAAAATTGGCAACTTCCATCTCATCCAATATGTCCTAAGCTTTCTAGAAAAATAAAAAAAAAAAACAAACAACAAATAATCAGAAAACAAAAACAAAATCAAGTGGAAGTACCTTAAACTTATCTTAACATATTCTGAAAACATTTTAAATTTTATGTCTTTTCTGAATCATGATAGCTAATTAGTTATTTGATTATCATAATCAGGAACACTAATCATCCCAGTCTTGATGAAAATTCAGTGATTATCCCAAGAGGGTTACGGTCCAGTAAATGTGTTGACAGGCTATTTGCTATTGTAACAGCAATGCTTCATGATAACATATAGCAGAAAACAAAAGACAAATACAGATTAATACTATCCATAGAACTTCAACGCAAGAGAAAATGTAATGTGACCTTCAGGTCAAATTACATGCTTCTTAATAAAGAAAAATTTCTTGTAACATCAGCTGTGCATCCAGAAGTCTATAGTCTCCTAGTGAATGAAAATACAAATCCTACTAAAATAGCCAGCAACCAGTGCCAAGCCACATCAAGGTGTCCCCCTAAAAATCCCCTCACACCTAATTGAAAAAATTCATCTGTTTTATTTTGTAGAAATACAATCAAAATATTGCAAGAGAAAATAAAATGCATGAAACAGTATCTCTTCTCTTCATAAAGTTTTCCCTCTAAATCCTCCAAACACCTAAAAAACTATTTATTCTTTACAATCACTATTATATATCTTTACCTCTATATTATACTAACCGCCCTTTTGAGAAATACTTAGCAGTATCAGACCTTTTCTTGTGAAAATAACAACAGAAAACTGACATTTGCTAAACCACTTTTCCCCAAGAAGTTGCAGTTTGCTGGCCCACTTGAGAATTTATTTTTAACCCCATTCCTTCAGCCTATAATTTCTTATTTCTACTTTCAGTTTAACAAGCTGCAAGTGGAACTGTTCAGAGATGAAATAGTCATTGAGTAGCTTTAAAATACTAAATTACTATTATCTGCTCCATGAGTTGGAACCCTTTTCTCTCCTTCACATTTTTGCCTTTTTATTTTTATTATTTTCAGCAGGTAATATTAAATGTCACCCAAGCTCTACAAAAATACCAGTGCCATTACTTTTTATTTTTTTATTTTGTCTCCTTCACCTTCAAGGCTAGCAGCTGCCAGAATTGTGGCTGTCAAAACTGGCAGCTAGGAACTTTTCCCACACTTGCCAAAGAGTTGATTTGAGATATGCAAATAACACTTCTCCAAAAATTGTCCAATGGGTCCCAAGAGGCACAACTGAGGTTAGATACTTCCTTTACTACTCTGTGAAGACACCGTATCTTCCAATCTCCCAGAAATAGAAAACAAGAATTCAAGACAAAGAAATGTCATTTTCACAATGACTTTGCATAGAGTAGCTGTCTGTCACTCTACAGTGTAAATGTATACGGCTTCCATTGTCACAGTACCCAAGAAATCTAAATATTTAATGTACATATACTCTCACCACAACTACCAAAAAAAAGAAAGCATCGTTGTATTTGAAGCATAAGGGACCAAGGCACAAAGATGCTAAATAAACCTGGTACAATAAACATAAATGTTATGGATTCATATTAATGAATGGGAATCTCACAGAACCTCTACTTCAGCAACAGAAAATAAAGGAAAGCAACTATACTTGACTCATTTGTCAGACATTTGGCAAATTTGAAGAAAACTCCAGAAAACAAAATACATGCAGGTAGTTTATTGCATAGATTTACTGCCTGCTAAGATTTTATGTTTTTTTACCCTAAACTTAATCTGTAGATGAACCTCATTTATTCTTCTCTTTCACTAAGTGGACAAGAAAAGCAGTATCCTCATCCTGCTTGCAACAAATTTGTGCACAATAGAGACCATATTTTCTGAGTCTTCCTTTTTTTAAAATAAATAAAACAAATCTTATCAATAGATTGTACAGGTCATGTCTTCAAAATCCCTCATCATTCTTATTCTTTTCTTTTGGACTGTCTCTAGCCTCTTCAACTCTTCTTTAAAATGTGATGACCAAAACTACTCAACATACTAGATATGGTCTCAAAAGCATTGACTTGAATAATTGTTTTTCAAATCTTGCACACAGTAAACATATTCATCTATTCTACAGGATCACATTGTTAACTCATGTTTCATTTCTGACTGACTATAACCTGATTAGCCAGGTATTTTCACCTTGGGGTATTTAATTTCTCCTTTTTGAGTGTAACAATTCCCACAAATCTTGAACAAATGTCAGCTTGTCACTTTGAAGACATCTTCAAAAAAAAAAAAAAATTTATTGCCAATCCCCAACCAGCCCTTTACACATTGTTAAAGCTTTGATTTCTATCTGAAGCTTTTACAAGGATACATTAGTCTATCATCAACGTCATTAATGGAAACACTGAAAGCAATACTCTGCCCGAGACGGACAAATGCAAGACTGCTGACATGTTTTCACAATCTGAGGGAACACTAACAGTAACTCATTGCTTCTCATGCAACACAGGACAACAATGAAACAGAGCCCAAGTTTGACTACAGAAATATAATGTGTGACAGAATGAAAGCATGTACCACACCCAAGGTGTGTTACATCTACAGATTTCTATGAATCTGTTAGCCTGTCAAAAGCACTCTATAGGTAAATTCACTTCTTGTACATATTAAATGCTTGTTCTAGACTATTTCCAAGGATTCAGCTCAGAGTGGATATGACAACATGGGTCTGTTTTTCTTATTCTGAAGCCCAGAATCATCCTAGATCCCTCCTCCATGAGTTCTCAAATGTTAAAGATTCAGAGAAAGCTCCCAGTCGTTAATTTTTAATTTTATTAATTCATTTTTAAGGTCATTCTTTTAGGCAGCCATACTTCAGCATGCAACTCTTCTAAACCCTATGTCTCCATGTTTTTCATGTATTCTATGTACTCATTAAAATACTTCCATTGGGTATTGACAAATAATTCTGTATCATGGAGCATGAAGACTGCACTGAGTCCTTCAGCTTTCTCTACACTATTGTATATTTTCTCTCTTTATATTTAAGGCCTTGAGCAACCTGGTCTAGTGGAAGGTGCCCCTGCCCATAGCAGGGCAGATTAGGACAAGATGAAGTTCCTTTCAAGCTCTTAATGGTTAATGATTCTATGATTATATAATGGAAAGGTAGTATTTTCTAATTTTCATAGGAATACAAGATTGACTTAACCTTTAACGATTTCTTTCTAATCAATTTCTAATTAACATAGGGGCTCCATTTTGCACTACTTTATGTTGTCTTTATTTCCAAGTTATTTTCTTTATTCTTATGACTATTTATGTATATAGTTCTTCGGTGTATTTTGGTTTTGTTATTGTGGGGTTTTGCTTGTTTGTTTTTAGTTCACTATTTTGAAGAAGCTTGACTTGCAATTGGAATTCAGGCGTCCTGGGAAGCACATTTTTTAATACTCACAAATAGGAAATAATCAAATTGCTTTCCTTAAAACTACAAAGAACAGATATACAGAAGTTGAATACTAATGTAATGGGACTGCAGAAAACTGACTTGGAAGCTAGACTATTCAATATTCTAAAATGTAACGACAACTTGAGAAGCAAACTTATTTTAAAGAAACAGTAGAAAGGCCTAAGTACAATAGAAATCTAGAATTATTAGACAGCATATAATTTGTCTGATAAGCTGCACTTTCACTTACCAAAATTTACATCATTAGCTACTTCACAGCTACCTGTATGCCTGGTCTTACTGCCTTGCAAACAGGAGGAGGGTAAAAACATTCTGTGGGGTCACAGCACACTCAATCACATGTGAACAAACTGTACCTTACAAATGGCAACCTAAACCTTAGATCATGCCAAAGAAACTGTTTGTGTTGACACCATCAAAACCATTTATCATTGATCCCCAGCATTCCTGAGGGGATGGCCTGAAAATATTTTGGATAAGCATTAATTCCCTTGAATTTTCAATGTTTACAGTGTATTTTGTACATGACTAAACAAGACTGGAGTGATGCATTTTGCTGTCTAGCACAGGTGGTTTACCTCAGCAAATAATTTCTCACATTAATAACCTTTCTTACAGGAGTTGAGCAACCTTGAATAAACACCTTTGCACCTTCTATCAAAAATTAAAATATGTAGCATGATTTGACAATCCATCTTTTTCCTTCCTACAAAATAATAGAAGGTGCAAATCCCAAAAGTTTTACATAAATTACTCATGTCTTCTATACAGAACAGAATTCTGAGAACACATGCAGATATGATGTTTCCCACTGAGAAGGAATTGAAAATAAGACAGTTGTCCCCATGCCAGCATGACTCCAACCCACCAAGAAATGCAAAATAAATGCAAAAAGATGCCATCACTTTATGAAAGAGAAGAGCTTTTTTAAACTTTTCCTTGGAAGTACAGGAATAGGGTCATGTTGCATTTAAGAAAGATGGACCTCAAGAGCCTGCAACTGTAGGAAAGTCACTTTTAATACAAAGTCTTATGATGAGGCTGTTATTGCATTAACAAGAAAGTGGACGGTTTTGAGGGTTTGATATGTTCAAGAGTTTGAACATAATCCCAAATATTAATGGGCAATGTATACACTTCAATAAGAGAGCAAGAACAAAGTATGAAATTAATTCCTACAGTCTAAAGCCTACTTAACAATATGTCAGAGCTGCTTTGTAAGAGCCCTGTTCGTGTCTGCTAATAACATTAAACCCTACCAAATAAAGCTAGTGAGGAGAAAATTTGGGTTCCAAGACCAATTCCAGGACCTAAAATAAAGGATCATACACTGCTTAAAGCAAGATAGGTTGTACTCATTTTGATCAATACTAGCAGGATCACATAGCACAAGTAAAAAATTCTTATTTTTTGTGAGCACAGCTAAAAAGAAAGACACTGGAAAACTGCTCCAAAAAATTACTTAAGCTGAACTATGTATTGAAAAGGAGGAAAAAAACCCCACAAACTTGTAATTTGAACAGGTTTTTATGTTATTGAGACCAAATTCCTATTCTTAATCTTTACTAGTGTTCCTATTACAAGTTTGCTTCTGTTTGGATAATATCACAATTGTAGGAATGTTCAATTTCAAGCAATCAAAAGCACAATTTAAAATCTAGTATTTTATTCATGGTGGCTAACAAAATATGTGTTTGTAAAAAATCAAGTCCTTCTGGCTTAACTAGTTCTCAGAATATCACCCGGAGAGTTACCAACCTTGACCTATTCCTTTGAAAGGAACACACAACACAACTCAATATGTGAAATGCGTGAAGGCAAACCTAAAATAATAACCTGGGTCAATAAGGCTTATTTATGGCTACTTGATAATCCATGCCCAAAAACTTTCAGAACAAGTATACAGAAAAGCTTTCTTTGTCATGCCCCAGCTGTCAAGAAGCTTTAGAAGCCAACCAAACACCAGTTTCTTAATATGGTACGGATATGCAACATAATCCTCTACAAAACTACTTATATACTAAATTTAGTATTCATTAACTCAACAGTGGTTGCAAGAGTGTTTTCATAAAAAGCTAAAAGAAGCAATGGAGATGGATAAATAAAGATATGATTTACAGCCAGATTTGAATGAAGACTTTAGTAAGATTGAAAAGCTTTGAAAATATGCTAAACTTTGACTAATCACAGAAACAGGTTTTAGCTCAGACTCATTGAAACATCCAGCCAAAATCAAACAACTGCAATGAATGCATTATTGTCCTCTGTTTTGTAGCTGGAATTTCATAAAGTGGCAATCTTGCAAAGAGTGGAAGAGATTCAGATCCCCTAAAAAGATAGCTAATTCCCCAGTGATTCCCTCACATAACAGGTTATGACCCATGGTGTAGACAGAGCATAGGACAACTGCACAGTTCAAGAAGTGCAGCATAACCAGTGTGTCTGAATTCCACACAAAGTATCCACATTTTTATTTCTTATTTCCCAGATTCAAACATTAGCTAAGAGACTTTGTTTCCAGAAATGTAAAATTGCACACACACTTCCGACTTCACCATTATGCAAAAGTCTTTCTCTTCTACCTGTTCAGCTAATTTAATAGGACTTTAAAATTATGTCAGTGTAACAATTTTGTTCATGTTCATTCTGATCTAGGACTTAATAGGTTTTTCCTACCTATCTTCAGGCAGCTAACTACAGTATCTACATTAACTCAGTTTTTGTTCTAGATTCTTGGCATGATTATCCCACCTAATATCTGAACCACTTTCTGTGATTATCTCTATTTTCCTTTTAATTATCCAAGAAGTATTAAGTTTAGCACTTCAACTGGCTACTTAATTTTAGAGGTACTCAATATCAGTTCCCAGGCATGGCAAAATTCAGCAGATTTGTAACGAGCTAGACTCTTCACCCTCATGCTCCTCTTAGATAAACAGAGGGTTGGGAGGCAAAAATTGCTTGGTGATTTAGGAATGTAACTTAGAAAGAACCACAAGCATGTCTCTATGCAGAACATCTGGAGTCAACTGACTTGGAACAGGATCGAGGCAGTGTCAGTCAGAGAACAAAGGAGATCTCTTGCAGAAGGAAGACCTTGGACCTTTGGTCTCTTATTTCTTACTAATTTTTTTTTTTTTATTCTGCAAAACAGCAGCACAGTTCTCAACCTTGACTTTACACCAAATTTAATATTAGAGCAACTAATTGCCATATTGCAATAGTTTTCTCAAGTCATTCTGAAAATATGAAGAGACCTGGTGCTGGAGAACCTCTGGAGATCACCCAGCTTTGATTACAAAAAAAAATAAATTTAGGACCTTCTCCCTAAAACCCAACAATCTCTCCTACTCAATACAGGCATGTGGATATAAGATCAATACTAACCCTGCATTACATTCTGTTACAGCTTCAGGGCTTTCTATGTGTATCAAAAAAGTAGATGGATCTTCATATGGAACACCCTCCCCCTCTTCTGCACCACAGCAAAATCACAAACCCTCGTCTTAGGACCAGAAGTTTTTGCTCCTGCTCTGTGCTCTCCCTGGTGCCCATGGGAACTGCCAGAAAGTACACTCATTGTAACTTTCAGTAGAGAAAAAATTGCATTTAATTCTGAAGACTCAGTCCAATTCTGAGAGTTCATAAAATAAACTGACTAGTAGAATTTTGTCTAGACTCTTCTCTCAATTTATATCAATTTTAATACAATCTATTTGATTAGGACTTATTAAATATATTTAATAAAATATCTATTAGGTGAGAGACTGATTAACTAACATGCAAGGTTACTTACCTTGAATAATTTACAGAAATCTCTTTGCTCCCGAAGACAAACTAAAAATGCATTTCAAATTAAAAGCAAGCAAACAAACAAAAGAACAAGGGAAGGGGGAAAATGCTGGGAACTCAGAAGGGAGCTAGAAATATTGTGAAAGCAAAAGTGGTAATGAAGCAGAGAAGACTGGAGACAAGTTGACATTACTGGAGGGCTCTCCCAGTCAACAATCAAATGTACATTTGCTGCAGTGGAAAAAGGAAGGCAGATTAGGTTTAAAGATGAATTTTGCAACAAACCAGGCTTCACGCTTTCTAACCTTTCATGGAATATATTTTTTGATAAAATTCTCTCCTTATAATGCAAACCCTTCAGACCCCCAAGAAATTCTCCTCATGCACCCACACTGTTTTCTGGCTTGAATAAGTTTGTTAGTAGATAAACACTGCCGCTGCCTCATGCTTGAAAAGTTTTGAATGTAATTGACTGTCAATGATATGATGATTTATAATGCAATCTGCTGCTACTTCTGCTGCTGCAGATAACTCTAATTTGCCTCTATTGTATTAGATATGATGAACTTGACAATCATTTTCAATTTTCCTATTTGGCTTTCATTCAGGTTGATGTGGCCAGTAACACTGAATTTTCATTGTTCTTCCCCTAAGCCAATAAAGGAACAGGAGCTTGTTTTATATGAAGCAGTTGGCTCTTTCCAAAAGACTCATTTATTGTGTAATGAAGCTTCTGCCAAGCAAAACATTTACTAAAAGTGTGGACTGAAACTTCTGGTTTAAATATTTGTGGTTTTACTGAATCATATATTAACCAGGTTGTACTATACTTAAAAGATAGGTGATAGGGGGAAGGAGCCTACAGACACAATGGACAAGGTACAAGCTGATTGAGATTACCCAGTTCCTTAATTCTGATCACACTCAGACCTGGAGGCTTTGGTTTCTCTTGGGAAGACAGGCGAAAGAGATCAAGATGTTAATGATTTTTGGTTTTTGGGAGAACTATTAAGGAATGAAAAAGAAAAGTGATAGAAGATACCTGAGTGCATATAATAATATTTTAAAGAAATGCTTGCCAGACAAGCAAGTGCCATTTGACATCTCTTCAATTTACAGTCCCACTATCTTAAAAGACAACTACTCAGGAAGATAAAATGTTTTTATTACTAGCTATAGAGATAAGAAAACCAGTTTTAAAGTGATACACATTAGACTATGAAAAACAGCCCTTGTAGCATTGAATAACGCAGCTTCCAGAGCCTCAGCTATACTTTCTCTCCATATTAAAGAAAGATAATTACACCTGCATTTGTTCTAGCTTGCTCTGGTGTGCACAGACATAATTTAAAATGTAAAAATTGCATATTTCCAGACCACAGAATAGTTTCTATTTACAGAGTTACAGCTGTCTCCTCATCTAGTGATGAGCGTTTTCATAATAGTTGCAATGGAGTTGTAATGTCACTCCAGCTGCCACTTGGAAGGAGATGGGCCCTATTCTGCTTCATCCATCACAAAAAGGGATTGACATCTAAGTTTCAGTAACTAAACTCTATTCTGTAGGTAAGATATGAGAAAAATATTTAAGATCTCAAGTTCAGTTTGAACAGCTGGCAGTTAGAAAAACGATTTTTAGACTTGCAAGCTAAACACATTTAATACAAAAATCATTGAGGAAGAAGAAATAGGGAACTCCACACTCTCACAAAATTACCTTTTTGACCGCAACCACTTTTCAAGAATTACATGATTTACAGTATCATGCTTTCTGTATATGATAATTAATCCCAATGTCATTCATTGAAAATAAACTATACCACTGTAAAAGGTAATTTCATTTGAATTAATATGAAGAAGCTTTTAATAAATAAACTTTGCAGAAGCTTAGGCCAAATTCTGGGGGAAATTGACTGATTTTCCTTTTCCCTTGTTCTTACAATATAAAAAAATCACCACAAACAACATAAAGAATGATGACGTAAAATACATAGACTGCACAAATATAAAGGTTGAGAAGAACGAATATTGCTTGCAGCTGTTACAGTAATTCAGACCTGGAAAGCATTAAGTGATTGCCTTTCCTCTGCAAAAATATTAGAGGAATGTGTAACTAGACCTTAAACATCCACATTAAACAGTTTACTTATTTGCCAACAGGAAGAATTCTTAAAAGCCCAATGATATGAAATTGTTTTCTAAAGGCTTACGAATTATTTTTGAACAATTTGTTCATAAAGCTTGTAGAAGAAACAAAGGATTTACCCACCCGTGATCAATTTAGAGAGAAAAAGCAAACAATTCTGTAAAATGTCTTCAACACTGTGAATTTGTATTGTATAATTAATATGTTATCATCTATCAATGAGGCAAGCAGCATCACTTCACCTTTAATAGCTAGAGTTACTGAAGAAGAGATTTTGGTTGGAGAGAAACGTGAAACTGATCACTGGTTCTAACAGGGAATCAGCTACAACAGTGAAGATAATATTATAATGTGTAAAAATGCCTGCAGTTACATACAGACAGGGCATGAGGTAACAATTTAACAAGACAAAATCGTTTGAATGTGCCCTACCTTTCAGATAGAATTTCTATTTTACTGTCCGAGTGGAATTTCAAAGGTGCTCTGCTTCTTCTGCTTTATTCACACAGAGCATCGTTTATGGAGAGCAGCTCAGCAGTGACCTGTGGCTGCACACTGTGAGACAAAACACGGCTTGCATTTCTCTACACCACGCTAAGTGTAGGCTCTGAGTGTCTGTGCACAACATTGTCTCGGTCTTGAAACTCAAAGATCAGCTTAAACCCAAAACTATCAATTTACTTCAACAGCCCTCAGAGACCAAAGAGCAAGAATTGCAACTGCATGTAGAGAACCACAGCTCATGTGTGCAGGAATAAGCTTTACTCTTTTTTTTTCACAACGAAATAAAAAGAGAAAAAATCTTTCATTCAGTGCAAAAAAAGCCAAAATTGCTGTTTAGAAAATTTGTGGTTTGTGTCAGTAGACACTGCTTCAAAATTTAAATCCTTTTCAGTCCCTAAAAGCAGATGCAAAACAAAGCAAACAGTGACTGAGAACAGAAAATTAAATTTACAATGTAGCAACAGAGCAACAACACAGGAAAAATTACAAGTTCCTACAAGCATGATGCCACATATGTGCTTGTATTACCTTTGGAAGTTTTGAGACGATACCTTACTTATATGTTATTAAATTTGATGTAATAAAAACCTCCTGAGATAGAGAACAGTTATGGTTGATGTACTAAATTGTAATTCATCCCCTTCTGGCCATTTGCTCTTTGTAAAGAGACGAGGGAAAAACAAGGACAAGCTCTTTTTTTGGTGGCTTGTTTAATCTGCTAAAACCTATTTGAGGTAATCCCTGCTCCGCAGTGTCTCCCAGTGGGAGATGTAAGCTGGCAGCAATACAGGTATTCCCCAAAAAAGCTGCAACTGAGACATCTCTTTTAAAACATACTCTTCAGAACAGATACTAGAGCTATTTTTTATTTAAAAAAAAAAAAAATCTATGAGCAGTTGACAGTATGGTGCCTGACATTATTTAGAAATAACCTGTGCCTTTACGTGATAACATTTAAATGGGAAGTTGTTGAAAAAATTGTTGTAAGAACTTCACATACATGAGCTGCCGACACGGTCCATCTCTGGAGCTGGCCTTTGGGGTTTTCAATCTTGTAACAATCCTATCTATATAAGTAAGATTTCTGCTTTCTGTACCCTAAGCAACAGATTAAGCTCTTAAGAGGTCTGCCTATCTTCATCAAGAAGTCACATACCCTAGGTTTTATTTTCCCAGTGAGATAATGACAATGAAATTTATGAATATAAATTTTCAGACAGAAAAAGGTATTCAGTCTTTAAACCAGAAACCCTATAACATCTGATGTCTCCATTCACTGTTGTATCAAACAAATAAAACAAAGAAAATGCACACAACACAGCAACTGAACATGTCACAATGTATAGAGCGTCTCTGAACTGCAGTAAGCACTACCTAAATTTTTCAATGTGTACAGAGTTCAAAAAATGAAGTCATCATTAGAGCTTTTATGAACACATTAAAGCAATCTAGTGACGAAGAACTTCCTCGCATTTTACAGGGCAGCTTTGCTTCTGAAACAGCACCATGTAGTTAAAGAATTCAGTCTTGCTACAAAGGTGCTTTCATATACACACTTTGAAGACAACATCATAACTTTAGTGTGATTTAAAAAAAAAAAAAGGGAAAAATAAAAAAAGTCTTTACTATTTTTCCTTGGTTTTTATCCTTTCCTTCTTCCCCTCATTGCTACAGAACACAAAGAGCATTTCCAAACCTGACACTTAATGGCTCAGCTCCTGAATCCATGTGTGGTATATTTAACTGCAATTTTTATTCAATTCACTGTGGGTGCAGACACTTAGCTTTACACACCAGATCTGAAAGCATTGGTTCTAGTTCAGACAAAATTGTATCACTGGGTGGGAAAGCGTAATATCAGAATCAGTGAAAGACTATGTTCTTTTTAGATTGTACTACATAGCAGAAATAGAAGAAGTATTCAAAAGGCATTGAAAGAGAGGAGGCATGGTGTGGGTTTTTTGAGAAACAGAACTGTAAGATTAAGAGAGAAAAAAGGAATTTAGCTGTCATGTAAAGAACTGGACTCCCTGTGTTAGACAGTTTTCATTTATACAGAGAACTGCAAGCAGCAGAGAACACTAGCATGCTTATTGTCAGTGAATAGCATAATTTACCTTAAAAATTATCCCTGAAAATGAAAAAGTTAATAAAGCTGAACTAATAACTGAACTAATTTTTCCAATCTCCATTCAGCTGAAAGAGAAAAATAATGTATACGGGACTCAAAATCTAAATCTCCAGTCTCAGACATTGTGGAGGTTTCTAATCTAATTGAAATATTTACAGACATTTTGTTGTTGAACATTTTATTAAGAATAAACAGAAATAAACATATTTCCTGAGTTATACTTTTGAGGAGTGTTTTTAATGTTGCTGTTCACTGATAATATATACTTTCTAAAATGAAAGTAGGAGTAGTATATGCCAAAGCATCCATTTTACCAAAATGACATTTTAACAAAACCAAGTTTCTCCTGTTCCTAAGCCTTGTGTCCTATTGAACTTCAATTCCATATTGGCAGTCCTGTCATGCAAAACACCTGGAGCCAGGGGATCACCTAGCCTCTGGTTTTCCTGATACAGAACCAACAGTCCCAATGGTGATGGAAAATTGCACGTCTGCATGAATTTAGCCACTCCTTAGGGGCCTGATTTACCAAATTATCATACAGATTAGGATGCAGTCAGAGTGCTCATCCACATTTCATTTCTACAGGAAGAAAGGGGTCAGAAACAGGGAAAGCCTGGAATATGAAGGTCATGTATTAGGTGATGTGCACATCCAGCCTGGGGCTTTGTGCAGCTTAAGCCTCAGGCTCATTTCCAGGACCCAATCTCAATTGTCTAAGTCCAGTTTTCTAATACAGTGAAGAATGTCAATTTAAAACAAAAGAGAATGCATCTTTGGTGTCCAGTATAAAGAGGTATTTTCAGTATTTTGCTTTTGTTTTATTTTTCCATGTATTCAAAATACTCTTCTGCTTTTCTTGTTTAGCAAATTAAATTTCAAAACAGTAGCCTAAAAGAAAATGCTCTGGATCAGAGCCTTCAAACTTCTCAATGGCTCTGAACTTCATAAACTACATCAGAAAGAAAAAAAAGATCTCTTTTTCAATCACAGGCTTTAGGGTTGAATGCTGTTTTGGTAAACAGAATGTGCAGGTGGGATAATGTATTGGTTAAGCAGAGATAACAGCAATGTCAAAAAGAATCTCAGAAGTTAATGCATGATAGCAATGGGATTGTATTGCTGTGCAGGAAATAACAGCAAAGTAAACAGAGGGAATGTTTCAGTTGCCAATACACGAGGTTGGGTCAAATCTGGACAGCGAAGGACTGCAGTGGTTCAGCTTTTCACCCTCCACCTAACTGCTGCCTGCCACTGAAAAAGCTAATCCTAGTCCTCTTCATTGCCCAGCACTCCTGCAGCCAGGAGATAGTTGGTTCTTACTGATTAGTGGAAAATAACATATTTCTTTTCCTTTTAAGGGATACAAGATAAGCAACAGTAAGTACAAGGCCATCCTTGGAGCCTTGTTGGCAGCAGTCTGTAATTACATAAGATTAGGTATAATGTGATACTGTGCCCAAGGCCCCCTTAGCATTGCCCATTACATTTTGGTAGACAGAGAAGAGAAGAAGGGAAAGCTCAGCTCTATACAAGAATTGCTGAACTACATATTTAGATGATGGAATTGGAGATTATGGAAGCCACTTGATCAACAAGACAGTCAGTGGACCACAAATCCCCCATCAACCCACAGGTCAAGGCTATGATTAGCAGTATCCTAAAGAAAATTGACACTTTGGCAACCTAAAATTGGTTTAATCCCCAGATTTCCTAGTGTGAGGGCATATGTATTCCAAAACCACTTCTGTAAATAAACTTGAATTAACTTCCAGTGTATTTCATCTACCAATCAGCCACTGCTCTCCATGCTGCTGTAAAAGTGAGGTTTCCAAACCATTACCATGAATTCTTCCTTCCCACTGGTTGCCTCTACCATTCTGCCTTTGAAGACTCATAGATCCTGTAATATCTCTGTTTACTGGCTCAGGCAATTACTGGTTGTATCTGACCACAGATGGCTTTAGTCAGAAGCCACAAGAACAAAACCACCCAACTTAGCTCTCCTACTTAAAGCTCTATTCTGATCACAGGTGATAGCTGAGAATTTGTCCATCGCACTGATAGTAACAGAGAAAGACAGGTGAATAAAGCAGCTTTTTTCTCTGATGCCTCCAAAACTTTCAGGGCATTAACCAGAAGCTGTCATAGCTATAGAGATCAGGAAAGGTGAAGATTGGCATTGGTACTTGCTGTGATGATTTCTACATTTACGCTTTGAATGAAAAGGTAAATCATGCTCTGGACCTCTCTCTTCTAACCACCATTTTAAAAAATGACTGTGGAAAAAAAGTAAAGACATTTTCTCATTCTCAATGAAGTTTGTGTCTTTTTTAAATTTCGTTTTTATTTTTTTCTTTTACTCCAATAGACTGGCAGATCTTTTAAGCATTTTGAATCTAGCAGTCTGTTCAGTTGACAATACTGAAGGGTTGAGGATGGGGGTGTTGGGGGGAGAGGGTGAGAATGACACCAGATAAGGTGAAAAGAAAGGAAAAAAGAAAAAGAAATACTCTTGCATAATACCCACAAGAAGTTCCTCCCCCACTTTAGAGTGAAATTTAGTCTGCACATCAGCTCCTACAGAGAGACTATAAATCCAGGTTACATAGCCACATACCAAATGCACCAAGGGAAGACACTTCTCTTTTTTCCTTGATAAGGTGTCCCCTTCTGCCAGTACAAGATGAGTAAATTACTTCACCTGTCTAACTGATCCCCAGTATTCAGCCTGACACTGACAATGGCAGTGCACCTGTTAGTGTGATGGACAAGTGATTGGCAGCATGGCATTTGCTGCTTTCTATAATAAGTTGGTTATTATACAATGATGTTGACAATCTAGAGACTGCAAATATTAAACTGTAACTAGGCATGGGTTTGAAAAGGAAAAAAAAAAAAAAACAGGTTATAGGTGAAGTGTGACCCTGAATAAATTTTATGCCAAAGGTTTCTTTCATTTTGAAAAGAAAAATATCAAATTTTAAGTATGACATTTTTTCTTAGGCGCAAATTATTCCATTTATGTATAGCCACCAAAATGCCAGTTCTGAGTTTTCCCATAAACTAAACACAAGATTGCAAGTCACTGCCTTGATAGTGTTCTCAGGCATACTGCATCTATAAATGCAAAAGTGCAAGCAACTGCAGTTACACTCTTTGTAAGAATACATCTTCTGTACCCATAGTAACTACTACTTTGATGCAACTCCTCCATTTTCTCCCCTGTGGTCCTGCTGCGTATCTCCATTCCCTACAAGCATCACTCCGGAGCAAGTGTCACTGCACTGTTTCAGGACTGACAAAAGCTTCACCCTCTATTAGCAGTAGAAGACTGAATGGCTAATACATGTCCTCTACATAATAGAGGACACTGGTTTGTAGCTTATAAAACTTACTGGAACACCAGTAAAAAAATAAAACAGGAAAACAGAATAAAGATCCGTTCTGGAATTTAAAAGCCGCTAAGAAAATTTCAGGAAATTTTACTTTTTTTAAACCTAGCATCTTGTTTCCAGTTCTTACCAGGGTCATGCAGAATAAACCCCCTGCACCAATTACGCATGTTTAGGTCAGGTGATCCTTGTCCTATTTTCATCCTAATTTTCAATAGCAAGGAACTACTTTAAACTTTACATGGGAAATTTATCCCCAATATTATTCTTCTAGCATTAGTTATCATCATGATTGATACCCTTGATCTTCACCTAAATGTTTACAGTGTTAAGGGAAACTTCTCAGTCAGACCATTCCCGAGACTCCCTGGTGATCACACTCCAGCCACCAGAGACTTTACTGGGACTGAAATCCCTTTGCAGCAGGCAGCTCCAGGGTGCCTCTTTTGACTCCCCACACACCCCACTCACACAGCCAGATGAGGTATCCTCACCTGCTGGACCCCAAGTTTCCCATGGCAGTCTCAGATGCCTCCTTCCACAAAGCCTTATATTCATGTCAAAGAAACACAGGAACAGCCCAAGCTGCCTGTGCCTCCCACGAGGGACTCAGGACAAAGGAACCTCTGGGTTTTTATCACAGTCCAAGTCAGTGAAACTCTTGCATTTCCTACCTAGTCCTTGGCTCCTGCTGTGTCACCAATGTCTGGTCACCTGGCTGTGCCACATGTCCTGTCCTTTGCTATGCAAAAGATGAAAAGATGGGCAAATCACAACCTCGGGTTCCTGTCCAGACCTCAACCTGCAGCTGCCACTGCAACTGCACCCCAAGCTACCCGTATTCCCTGTGTTCCACAACAACAAATTTTCTAGAAGATTTGGAGGTTTTTTCCCTTCTTTTTTTTCATTTGCTTTGGGTTTTTTTAAATTGTGTCAAGGTGTAATACATGCCAAATTGTTATTTTCCATGAGAGCATTTCACTATGGAGCATGTTACTGTGATGAAACAGGAAACATGTGCAAATTATGAAACCTGAAGATTACAATGTGACACCCTAAAACCTAACATTCTAATGATATTTTTCATATAAATACTCCTTGACTTTCCCTTTCTTTCAACCATGATATAATAGATGTGTAATGACATAGATCCTGTTTAACAAATGACATAGGATATGCATTTTACACACTGTTCTAATTAAATTGCTAATCTTGCTCCCAGGGGCTACATTTGTCCTAGTAATCTGAACAGCAGCAGGTCAGAGCCTTAACCTCCGGCACATGTATCAGCATGGTCAAGTTATTCATTAGCCTGTAAACTGTCCATTGTCTGGACTGTGAGAACTTCCTAGAATCCCTTAACATTGTTCAAGCTATCACTGTGGCCTGAGACAGCTCTCCAGGCTTTCCTGAGAGTGGAGGACACACAGCCAGAGAAGGTGGCCAATAAATGCATGACTGCGATCAGTGTTGTGACTTTTGAAGAATGGAATTTGCCAGATCATTTTGATAAACTCTAAACAAAACCAACATGTTATAGTGAAATGGGAAGCACATGAAGTTATACACTTTAAATCAACAGCAAGCCTTTAAATAATCAGAAAGCCTTAATTGTCCTCATAACGCTCAGATCATTTTTAAAACACAGCATAAAAGAATATTGCAACCTTACTAAAAAACTTCAGCATTAAATGTTGAAGTTCACAGCTTGAAGTTTTGCTGCAAACAGAAGGCCTATTGATGATTCATGATGTTACAACTAGAAAAAAACCTACAAAATTCTAGTCATAAGGACCTCCTTAAAGGAAAAAAATAGTAAAGCTTAGAAATCATCATATTGTGTGCTCACAAAACACCATTAACAATTCATGTATTTATTAATAACTGATTAAATTTAATCTGTTAATAAATTTCATCCATAAAAATTTATTATTTAGAAAACTTCTATTTCAGCATTTAGGTTTCTAGCCATAGATTTAAACTGCATATTGCAAGTCCTATAGATCTGTATAAAGCCATACATAACACATGGTATCCACATCTGCAACATGCTCAGAAAAACACAGCTGACTATCTTCTAAACATTTTCAAACATTAGGAGGTATTTCAAATAATTATTTCTTATACATAGCAGTTACTAATACATACAGGCACACACACAGAGACCAGTATATACACATATATATACAGAAATAATTTTCTGTTCTAAGTTTAGTGGGATAAAAGCCACTGAATTAAAAGAATGCTGAAACAAGCAGTCGCACACTCTAAATGACTGCTGCAATGCAAAATTCAGTCTCACAAAGCTTGCACGGTGACTTGAAATATATCATTTTTTTCCAATCCAAATGCTATTTTTCAATTCAGTGGGCCTCAAGCTTTTCAACAAACTGGATCAATTTGAAGCTACTCATTCAAAAGGATTTCCTAAATGCCAGTCCTAGAATTCAACATGACAGAAGAGACAAAGAGTCATCTTCATTTCCAGTCACAATCAGCTGTGTGCACAGGCCCACATCAGCATAGGGACCATAGATTATGCTGGGGGTGCAAGCTGCTCAGGAAAGACCAAACAGCCTTCCTTTTTATTTTTTCATATTGCAGATAGGGCAAGAAAATTGAATAGTTCTTAAAATACAAAGTGGTATTTTTTAATATCACTTCTTTTGGACAGCTGAGAACTATTATACCGGGAAATGAATAGAAAATGTGATTGCTTTTTAGCTAAGCAAATGGATAGTGAGCCCTTCCCATGTACAGGAACACTACTCAGTTTCAGTTTCTTCATAAGTGCTAAATTCAATACAAGGCACTTCAGCCTGCATAAGCCTTAACCACACTCAGTTGCAGTTACACAGCACAAACACCTGCCTGAAGCCTTGCACTAAAAGTCTGGTAACAGTTTGGGAGAGAATGCAGTCTCTAACAGCTGTGAAACACTGCTGCCACGACACCATGCTTGGGAATGGGGAAGTGGTAAGTGAAAGTTCAAAAGACTCTGGAGCAGCTGTTCTGTTTCCAATGCACACCTTTACTCATGTAACCTAACTCTTTGATCTCATGTAGAAATCCGGCTGCCTTATGCTGTTTGCAAGCAGAAGGCACATCAGTGCAGATCCATTTGTATGCAGCTGATTTGTTCCTATACAAATACTTCAAAAATAGGAGAGCTAGCTGTGCTGGTGAGTAGTACAGAAAGAATACACTAAGTGTAGGAAGCACAGCTTATGTTTCAATAAAGACCACAAAATCAGGAAAGTACATTGCGCTTTTTATAGGAATAGTAAGAAAAACACAAAAATGGAAGAGATTCTCAGACTTTTGGAGGACTGAGAAAGTTCTTTCTGTAGCAGTTTGGACATTTACAGGTGGAACACACAGGACCAAACACAGAGAGTAGGACAACAAAAGTAAAGGTCTATTCAAAGCCTTTTCCTATCTTTAAAGACTGTCAATTTAAAGATTTGAGATTCAGAACACAAAAGGTATACCTACATTGGATGGATGTAGCTACACACTCTAGCTTTTTTTTTATTTGGTCATCTCCTCACTTGCTGTAACATAAGCTAGCAGCAAAACTGATATGTCAGCTGGATAGAAAGCCCCACCTTCAACTCAGCTTCTCTGAAGCCCAGCAGAAAGCTGTCTCTCCTGAGATGGCACCCCATCTGTCCAGGTTTTTGAAGTGCCGAGCTCTGTCAGCCAAGCAGACAGCATCCTGGCACATCTCTCAGGGAAAGCTCCTCACTCTGCTGTAGTGCAACTCAGGTATGGAAGGTTAACAGTACCAAAAATTATGAAATACTTTTGTTTCTGGAGAAGGTAAAGATACATTGAGCTGGCCCCAAAATGTGTTCTGTTCTCACATTTAGCTGCAAGTTTATGAACTCTGTCACAAAATAAATTAAGATGCCTGAAAACAGCACATCTGTCTTGCCCTTTTGAAGTTCAACTGCATCCAAACAAATGAGGGCATTCTGATGAGTGTCCTTTCCACAGTACAAAAAAGGCCATAAGTTTTGTTCACAGCCAGTTCCACTGTGTTGTTCTGTCTGCTTTTCATTTTCCCTTGTACAGTGATTTTGATTGATAGTTCTATCAAATCTGTGGTAGCAACCAACTGGCAAACAATACTCCAGTGGAAAAACACAAAAGAATTTAATACAGATAAAAACAGTTCTACAGAAGTGTTTCTAAAAAAATGCACAAAGCCACTGTGGACATCTTTTAAACCTACTTACTTAACTTTCTAACAGTATTGTATGGTAAGACAATACACTGAAAGTGGTAGGTCTGGTACTCAGGTATTATTTCCCCTGGAAAATATTCAGTTCAACAGAGCAAGCCATTGAAATTATGATCCATTACCATCCCTGCATGAGCATTCAACAAATATAAAATTTAGATGTATGTAGTAAGCAATCTGATTGTGGCCCATGATAGCCTAGATTTTATAAAAACTTTAGCAGCAAATTATTTTAAAATCTTAAATCCCAGTAACTCCATAGAGTTTTATTTTGGAAGGGCTATTGGGAATTGTCACAATGTGGAGAAGACTCAATCACCAACTATTATCACCTTATCTTCTCTTCTTATTGAATATTGTTTGGTTCTTTGTGAAAGCTACCCACTTTTGTAATGTATTTTTTGAAAAAAATACCTTTTTTCAGAGAAGACATAATTTTACTTTCTTACAAGCATCTTTTTGTTGTATTGTTTTCCTCACAGCCTGTTTAAGAGACTCAGATTGCATTAGTAATACAACTAGGCTAATCAGTATTTTTATAGACCCAGAATCTCCCAATATTTCAGTCAAGAAATCTATTAAATCTACTGAAAAATGAATCTTTTGACAAGATATGGTAGACTCCTAGTAATGGTTTTACTCTTTTTATCATAATAGATCTCTTAGTACCATCACACAGTTGCAAAATCATTAAGACACAGCCCCTGTCTTTTAAAGGGTAAGAAAAATCATAAAAAAACCCCTTTCCTAGTAGAGGACTATATGCTACTGAATGAATTCTAAATAAAGTATTGTTGTACAAAAAGCACACTCCATAGTTGGGAAACATCCTTCAATTGGCTGGTGCTGTAATGTACAGCAAAGAATTGAAAGGAGCATATATTATGTCCATTGACTCTCTCCTTTACCCTGAATCAGAAGGTTTTCCCCCCTTTAGTGAGTATCTGAAAGCCGATGGTAATTAACTGTAAGCTGCAATAGCTGCTAGACTGCAAGAAATCTCTTCTCAGGTTAAGGGCTCTCCAGATATTTTTGAAATCTGAGTATAGAGGCTTTAAAAATTAACCCTGGAAGAAGTAGTAAAATCAGAGTATACCAATTAAAAAGTCTGCTGAATCAAGAAGAAAGTATTCTACTGACTCCACTGGAGTTTGAATCTGGACCTTGAAGACTGGTATGGAAAACCATGACCAATGGAAGTGGCATTACATAAATCCCTGAAGACTGCATTACTCAAAACCTTTCTCTGCATATGGGTCATTCAAACATGGTCTGTGATGCAGCACACTAAGAACAATCTTGAAAAATATTGTTAATGTCTTTAAGATAAAAAGTTAAGGAAATCTTACTGTACAGGATCTTCAAGTAGGCATCTAAGAACTCCTGCAAACATTATGACCCTGAATAGTATTATTAAGCCAAGTCTATTGTGATACCCTGGTGATATCAGTTTGTTGCATCTAAATTCCTGCGATGGCTTGTTTCCACAGTCCCATTCAAAAAATTCCATAAGGGGAAAATGACAATATTAAAAAGGTTCGGGTTTTTTCCAAATTATAAGCAAATATTACAGATAAAATTACAACAAAATTTTAAAAACCAAGCAAAGAAATAAATTTAAAAACAATTATACAAACCAAACCAACCAACCAAAAAAAAAACCTAAAAATAAATATAATAGACAAAAAGAAAGAAGCACGCTTTCTAAGCATTTCTTAGTGAAACCAGTTGTCCTGGTCTGCCCCTTCAACTGCACATCTTCTCACTGGAAGAAAAGGTGAAGTGATGGATTTTGCATTCAGAAGTACAGATACATTGTATTTTTTTACTTTTCTTATAAATGCCTACAATGAGGCAGAGAAAGAATGACAAGGAAAGGCTTATCATTAATCGTGGGCATTGTGCTGGTTGACTCCCTCCACACAATGGCTTCTCAGAATCTGAGAAAAATTAAGTATGTAAAAGAGAATATCAGAAAGCCAAGCAAATTTTTGTGCAAATAATAAAATGAGAGGCGAATCAGATGAGTGTATGTTTTTAAAAAATTCTGCCCCACATGAAGAATAGGAAATTAATTAATTGCCTAATAAATACTGTGTGCACACATTAAACTTTTCTTCCACTGAGAAAACAAATATAGACAGAAACATTTTTACACTGCAAATCTACTTCCTAGGTCAGGCTGAACATATATATTTTTATATATATATATACTCATATATATAAGTTCCTCAGTGTAGCAAATTAATAAACATTTCTGGGTTATGATAGGATATTTAAGCTAGAAACAATTGGACTTTTTGCCTGTTGTGCATGTCAAAATATCTAAATTTTAATACAAATTTAACATTTCATGTTAAAAGACTGGCCACTGTTCTCACATTTTCAACTTTCTTAGAATTCTAGTAAAATCAGAACTGTCACTCCTATTTAAAAAATAACCAAAACATCACAGTCACAGGGGTTCAATCTGCTTTAAATATTTGAGATATTACTTATGTGAACAACAGTTTTTATCCAGTAAGATCTCTTTGCACACTTTAAATGAGCAGCTCAGTATGACAGAGGAAACATAACAATCAGAGCAAGTCATTCATATGTGACAATAAAAATGATTCCTTCCAATGTGTTGATGAAAAACAGGTTTCTAGTTGTTCAAAGTATCACACATCACAGTAGAGAAGCCTTTAGACTGAGCCCATTCATCAAAGCCAGCCGACTACGTTAGCAGATGAGTTACTGGAACACTACGCAGTTCTTTTTCAGCAGCAAAATTGACTATATTCACAGGTTAAAATGTAAATAGTAGAAACTGAATTGTGACATGAATAGTATCATTGCAATATAATAGAAATAAAAGGAATCAATGAATAATCATGTAGCCTTTCTCCTAAATAGTCTCCTATTGAAAGTTCCCCCACAAAACTTTAGAGGAGAACAAAACTTATCTCACATCTGTGCACATTCACTAGCTTCCCAGCTGAATCCAACACATTATCAGAGAAAGTCAGAATTCATGATTTTCAAAAAAAATCTTGTTGGTTTTTTAACAAGAAAACAACTCTCAATTAATGCCATCTTAATTTAATCCTTAATGTAAGACATTCACAATCTCTTAAAATAAAAACGTGACTTAAAAGGAAAAAAAACAAAAAAACCAACCAACAAACAACAAAAAAACCAAGACCAAGCAGCTGTATGCATTTTTAATCTTCAGAAAAGCATGTGTTCTAAGAATTATGTTTGTTTTTAAAACATCTGTAGATATTATATAGAAAATTACATTCTGCAAAAACCAACATATTGCAATTACAGATCACACACACTGATATTCTCATCTTATGCCTACTATACCAATACTTCATCTAATACTGATATAATGAGCATATGCACCACCTACATGTTATTATTGCAATTAGAATACATTTTTTATTTGAAAAAAACCTTTTATTTGTAGAAAGAAATAAGATTATTTTAGCTAAACCCTTATTTTGTACCAATCATACTCTAAAAAAACAAAACCTGCAAATGGGAATGGAAAGTAGAAAGCTGCATAATTCCCATTTGAACAGAAGCTGTGAGTGATGTGTATTTACAAGAAAATATCTTTTAAAGAGATCACCTTTTTCCCTTTCTATCCTAGCTCCAGTATAACAGTCCTTAATGCCATTGGCATACGCACCTGTCAATTGATCAATGTCTATTGAGTTACAAAGCCAAGTGTGGGAAGAGCATGTGATAATCAAATCTCTCTATCTAAAGGTATATTTGAAACTTTCTGCTATCTTCTGAACTCTCCTATTCTTCGGCTTTCAGCTTAATTACCCAGATGTTTCCACAGATGAGCACCGATTCCACCAGCTACTCTTGCGTGGAGGAGCAGGCTGCTGACAGGTGGCTGTACCACACTCGCCATTCTCACAGAGAGAGCAAAGCACAGCGCGCTTCACAGGGAAGCTGCTGAGACAAATCCCTCATTTACGCTCTGACATGACTTTTTGCTCTCTACAGTAGCACTGCTGGCAAACGAGACAGGAGCTCCCTCCCCACACTCCACAACACATCAGTAATGCTCCACAATTCATGCACTGCTTCCAACAGAGGAGCAGCCGGCTTCCACTGACTCACCTTGCAAGTGGATGCTCACATGCCAGTGGGAAATGAAAATTGATTCCTGCAGATACACTGCACCAGGTGGTTCAAGTATTTTTCCTGGATATGATGGAGGTGGAAAGGGAAATGGGAATCGGGGTCTGCAATAGAGAAGGATCTGCACTGGAGAGATAGGAACAGCATCACCTAAGGCAGAATGTCTATTTTTGCTGTTACAGTTCCCAACTAGAATCCCAGAACGCAATCAGATCCAAGGGTAAACAAAAGTTGTTTCTTTACATGTTAAGTAAGGCACACAAATCCTGCACTGTAATGAGTAATCTATTATTTCAGTGCCTCCCTCAGAAAGTCTGTCCCTTAACTACGCTTCAGAGCAACCCTGAGTTATTACTGATACCACAGACCATAAATCAAATCACAGAAAGATCAAAGCACAGACTGAAAAATCATTTTGGGCATTTAAAAATCCAAAAACTTAATGTTGATACATGTGCATCTACAGGCCTGATACAAGTACCACATGTCTTAGGCCTTCTCAGGTGCAAAATAAAGTACTTTCAAATTGTATTTTTTTTAATTGGAGACATTGCAAAAGCATACCATGTCAAATCCCATTCCATCTCTATATATTGCCATTTACTATAACACTCTTAGAAAGAGGAGAGCTGGCCTCCTAATCCAGATATGTCTAACAAATGTTCAAAAGTTTCTGTCAAGATGGGTTAGTCTTAGAATTTTATCTCCCTGCTGGTTATTAAACCTGACTATAAAAATATTAGGATGTTTTTCCTGGAGCAGAAGTTAAAAGACAGCACACGCAAGTGACAACGTCAAGTTGTGTGAGGTGAAGACAATGAATGTATACAAAACACAAACTCCCAGTGAGTGCGAACAGACATTCAGAAGTGGTTCAATGAGAGATCTAAAACACATCCCTCCCATTATGGACAAAAAAATAGAGTCTCACCCTCACTTGAGTAAGGAAGAGGAAACACCTGCATGGTATATGACAGCTCCTCAAACTCCATCGTGTCTCTTTGTCATCTAATCAGCATGATAATGTATGCAACTCCTCAAGCAGTAAATATGTGATTCAATGACTACAATGACAAGTTACGAAATCACATGATAAAATGTATGCAAGAAAAGCTAATTTCTCTTTTCCCTAATTTTTTTAATACCTTCCACCATCCTATATACAAAGCAACAATGTTGGCCAAAACACAAAAGTTGAATGTGAATTCATGTGATTAAGACAATTAATTTCTCCTCCTTACCCAAAATATGAACACATTTCAAGCCTCACTAACAATTATTAAAAACTAATAATTCCAAGAGTATAGATTCACTGCCCAGAGTCACTACAGCTGTTGTATGAGGGCCTTCAGCTTTGTTACCTTTGTTATGCAGTTGCAGAGCCAGATTGAGCATGCCCAGCAACATGTTCAGCAAGTGATGTATTTCAGCTGGTTTTTGTCCTTACATATACACATGTGTTTTGACAATGCTCTCATATGAAGGACATCACTGTCAGGAGCAATTTCTTTGCAGCTATAATGCACAGTCTTTCAGAAAACCATGCAGAAGGGCTAGCAAAGTTACTGTATTTAGGAAACATTGTCTTATCAAATCTTTACCTGTGTTTACCATGAGAACAGCAAATCTGTTCTTTCTACCAACTCCCATCCATTACTTAATGTGCAAAGGGAATGTATGGGTTTATAGACATAGTCATTTGCTTTATTAGAAAACATTACTGACAGCACTTTGGGAGCATTAATACGTGGTGCTTATTTTCTGCTTTTTAATACTAAAATGAAGACCTCAGTTTTTATATGTGCAATAATATTGTTGTTACTGTAAAAGCAGATTTGTGCTACTCAGACCTTAGACTGTTTTCACAGTAGGTCTGGTTACATGAATTCTAATTATCTTCAGCAGAAAAAAAATGTGGAAAACTCTTGGAGTCATGAATTTCTAATGCATAACAGTTTATTCTCTGTAAATAACTTACAGAGATTATACAGAAGACAATGTTTTCCCTTCCATAAAGAAAATAATTATTTTCATAGAATTTACTGCAATAAATATTAGTGTGAAAGACCTTAGTAGTTAACACCAAATGAATCTTTCAGTTTGAAAAAAAAAAAGCAGATGAATTCCTCAGAAAGCAGCTAACAGCTAAAGAGTGAAGAAGATATTTTAGATAAAGATTCATAAGAACATACAGTTCATCTCCAAAAGCAGTTGGAGCTAAGACAGCAATAGCTCAGTGACATATTTTAACTTTTTGATCTGCAAGGAATTTAGGTGATTATTTGCAGCTTCTGAAACAAAGCATACAGTTTTGCAAAGGATTAGGTTAACAATCCTGATTTTTAGGTTTTTTTTTAATAGAGAATGACCCTATTCCATTATCTGAAAAAATGGTCAAGAGATATTTTCTACAGCTTCCATCTATGTGAATTTGATTACAACACTATGGTTTAAGTGCAGCTGTTCCAAAAATAATCTTCCTTTATACTGAAGCCTCTCAATCTACTAACCATAAATTGCTAGAAATGAATTGTTCTGACATCCTGCCCTAAGAATAGGCACTAACAGATGAGGTAACACCACAATATAAAAACTTTCCTCACTTTTCTTTCACAGAATTTATGAGTTTTCTACCCACTTAGGCTCCTCTTTTTGTCAAGTTCTCATACTAGTCCTTCTCATGTGTAATCATTTACATGAATATTCATTATTACCTCTTACTGTCACTGGATTGTTACATCAGGAACAGGACTCCAGGTGAGGAAGAAAGCTGAGAAGGCTGGGGATTTTTTGTTGGCTAGGTGGCTGGGTGGTTTTTGGTTTTTGTTTTGTTTATTTTAGTGGGGGTTTTTTTTGTTCTTGTTGTTCTGTAGGGTTTTTATTATTTTGAGGCGTAGGGTCCCTTTCTTTGTTTTAATTTTGCCTTGTTTGATTTTAAATCACAGTTAATGAAATATTAACTATCACTTTAAAAGAAACCTTGGCAATGCAAGATACATTTTGGAAACCAAAATACAGCAGATTACTAACATTCTAACTGCACATTACTAAACTTTCCTAAGGAAGACTAAAGTAAGATTTCTAGCTTTCACATGTCAGAACCACAATACATTTGCTATTTAATATTCAGTACTTCCTCAGCTTCTGATTTCCACAGACAATTAAAACACTCCTATCTTCGAAGATGTGTTTCAAAATGTACATAAAGTAGTTAATTAAACAAGTTTCAATGTGAAAATAGAAGTTTTAAAAGTTATTGTGCTTAAAAAACAGAAAATTGTCAAGAAGAAATTCAAGTATACATTGAACGTGTAAGCACCTCATCATAGTAGTGCATTTATGGTATTTAGATAGCTACAGTCCTAACTCCTATTTCCTACCTCACTTGGAGTTTCTACTAACTGCAGAAAATTATTCCAACCTTCATGACTTTTGTCTTCATGATACTGCATCTGTGTCACATTATGAATATGAGCAAGCTAACGAATGCACATTCCCAGGTTTTTACACATTGAGAGCTGCTTACAGAATTACAGAAAAGCTGTAAAAGAGAGAGAATATGATGATTAAGACATTTGTAGTATGTTCTATCTGTTCTGTTTCTTGTGGCTTCTCTATGTTCTGTCTCAAATAAAATTTTGCTCTTCTACTTTCTCCATCTTCTTCAGACTTCCTGAAACACCACAGGACAAACTAAGACAAGCATGATTGGAGAGAAAATAATTTTCAGTACACTCCAGGAAGCCCCCAAACCACACAGTAGGCGCTTAGGCTTACACAACTGTGAAATAGCACAATGGGTGGATTTTGTAGGAAGTAGTGGATTCCAGTAAAACCAACCAAACACATACATACATTTTCTTGACATTCAATTTCACAGCAGAACATTTATCTCTAAAAATGGAAGAAATTTTAAAAGAATTACAAATACTAATCTCTTCAGAAAAAATATTACCTTTAAGAGTGACTACATGATAATGACAAAGCAATTAATTGATACAATGAAATATTGTTTCAGTTTAATCTAAAATAAACACCTTTTAGATTATTTGGTGGAGTGATGAGAGCCAGCACCCTCCTTTCACTTAAGGAAACTGAACAATTTAGGACTTTCTCATACACCTGTGCCTTCATAAATCTCATGTTAAACTCATTATCCAATAACGACATCAGTCAGTTAATTACAGCATGTTTGAATGCTGCTGGTCTAAGATTTACAGCATAGAATCTTGGAGTTCTACATTTAAGGCAGAAGAGAGAGCTTTGTTCCACTGTTCAGTGCTTTAGATCTCATTGTTCATAAAAAAACAAACAGTGGCAACTACTGATGTTTAACTACTTCACCTTCCACTTTGTAAGGGAAAGCATGATCTTCCTAGCAAAGTAATCTCCTACTTTTATCAAATCAAATAAAAATTAACTTTAAAAGATACTTTGGTGCTCCAGTTTCAAAATGAGTTGTTACTGTCTTTTGTACACTTCTAGAATAACAGAAACACATTCTTCTCAACATTCATCCTCAGAATTTGAAATTCCAGGTAGGTGTCTCTTCATTTAACCCATAATATAAATCTGTTTCCTTTTATGTAAAATATAATTCTGATCCAGAAGGGAACATAAGCACGTCAAACCAGAATTTAGTAAGGAATGGACTAGGTACACTATCCTGCTCTTTAAAGAAAATTCTCATTGCCAAGATACAGGCACAACAACTTGCAAGGGTTGTACACAACATATATGTTTCCTTCTGCACTTCCATAGCAGAGAATTTAATTTATCCTCTGAGAAATAAGGTCAGGTATATTTAAATAAAAAACAGCAACAACAACAAAATGAAAAAACAATAACAAACGAAAACAGGTGTTTGAAGTATTCAGCACTTTAAAGTTGATGAGCTATTAGTCTTAAAAATATACAGATTTTCTTCTAATCAGCACTTGAGATTATCTACCTATTAAAAAAATCATAGCAAAAAAGGCTCACTGAAATAGAGGGAGCAGATCGAGAATTAGAGACAGGAGACTGCTTGCAAAAAGCATTCTAGGATAACCTTCTTCTTGTCTAGACATTTTTAACCCTTAGCTAGTGTAGATTATAAGTTACACTGCTGCAGATGGTTCACTTATGCAGACCATGTGAAAACATCCTAATTAGGCAATTTTCCCTGATGGGCTGCTGAACCCTGTACACTTTCAGAATCCAGGTGTTTAATTTAAATCCTTGGGCAGAAATTCTGTCAACATGTTCTACAACAGATCTATGACATGAGAGGAGGACCAGGGACGGTCTCTGTGCAGTAAAACTCTTACACGTTTGCAGAAGATGGCATTTATGGGAGGCTTGGGTGACAGATAGTAGATGCTGCAATTTTGCAAATTCAGTAATAGTTGGTGCTGCTTTGGTAGGTGGGTGGCTACATTTCAAATTGAAGTTTAGATTAAACACTGTTTGCTCTACATGCCTCCTAGATATGCAAAGACAGAGGAAAACACGGGTTTTTGCTTGTTTCTTTACATGCAATATATTTTTTCCTAGTATGAGGTAACTAAAATGTTTAGATAGTAACACTTATTCCTCATTTAAAAAGTGATATTTTTCAGATTAAAAAATTAAGAACAGTTTGAGCAGAACTTTTTCTCAAGAGATGTAAAGTAGAAGTGAAATAATTTTATGCTAAAATTAAAAAAATGTGTGATGGTCATTAAAAAAAACCACAGTGGATATATTTTAGAGACAAAATTTGATGGAAAATCTTGAATTACTAAGATGATAAAGTTATAAATGCTATGATGTTTTTAAGATTTAGGAATAAATCTTAACTGACATCTTAATGAAAAGTTCTTATACTGTGCAGTGTACCTGCTTGTTCAAAAGGAACTCAGTATCTGAGGATAAGAAAAGCAATAAAGAAGGTTGAGATATTAAAGCCCACCACTTTACAGGTCTGGAATATTTATCTACTTATTCTATTTTTAATTCATCTGACCATCTTCCCTCTGTCTGGTCCATTTGGCATACACTTTTTGTCTGACCTTACTGTCTGGAGATCATCTCAAAATGACAACAGAAAACACAGCATGATACACAGTATGCATCTCCTAGCTTACCACACTTAGAACAAAATAAATTAACAGTCATGTGAGTCAACGTCCCCTCCCAATCACTTTTAAAGAAGGAAATAATAAAATAAAAGAGTGACATTTTCTATATCTGATTAGAGAACACCATATTTAAAAAAATAGGTGCTCATGTCACATCAATACGTAACTATTTCACTTTCTTATAAATGAACTGTATGCCTGAGGATAAGATTCTCTGCCAGCAACATGCACAGACCATTACACCTCTACAAAGTCAAGGAATAGGGTTTGTTTTCTTTTTTAATCCAGTATATGTACAATATAGTTATACTAATACATACTTTGTTATGGAGATACTAATAACTGCCTGTAATAGTTTCATTGATGTTCATTTATAATGCATTTCCACTTATCAGCAAAAAAAAAAAAATAAGGCAACCCAAAACCTTTCAGCATTGGTATTACCTGAAAGTGCATTTTTTATCAATAAAAGTTAAAAAGTCATTCTTGGAAAAAATTACTACCCTTGCCTGTTTTACTGATGTCTATAGTTGCTATCTGCTTTACTTAGGGCTTTCAAAAACAGAATTCAGCTCTGCAGCAAGAAGGATGCTGTGATCACCCATGAGTTGCAGCACACTGCTTAGAAAAGAAATACATATTTCAATATGGAAGCAAGAGAAATTCACCATTTGTTTAGAGATTGCTGATGCTTGAGTGAGGACATTGTTTGGTTTAGCTTTACTATTTCAACAGCAATTTCAGTATCTATTATGGATTAGCTCACCTTCTAATAACTGACTTAATTTCCTCTTTTAAGTTGTTTTTTTGTTTTTTTTTTGTTTTTTTTTTTTTTTTAGAGACACACTGCTTATTTTAAATAGGTATCTTTTAATCTCCATTTTTTTCCCTAATAAACAAGTAAAACTTATGTTGGTCATATCCCTCAGACTTTCTTAAAAAGAAAAAAAAAAAAAAACAAAGGAAGAGAATTCACTCATGTATCAATTTAACACAATTCAACAAACAACATTAGAATACAAATTGAATTTGTACACATGGATCTTAATTGTTCTAGCAGAGTCTCAAACTGTTCCTTTACAGCTGCTGAAGAAATAAATTAGCCACTAAGCTTTATCTGAGCAGTCACAATAGGTTTTTCCTCTCTCTCCTGCCTCCTACTGTAAGTCATTCTCTTTTTTAAGGTCTGATGTTCCCAGCCAGAGAACTCACAGAGATTATCAAACATGGAATAGATGATTTCTAAAACATCCCTGTAGCTTCTGACAACCATCTCCCATCTGAGGACTTCTCACCATCCAAATTTTCCATTTCCTCAGGAGCACATCTTCCTAACCAACTCTTACATCCCTATTTAAACTTGCCATCCCACTGTATGCCACTAAAAAGCTGCACTGTTCCAACCCAGGGAGTAATACTGGGGCACAGGTAACTGAAAATATGGAGTCACACACTCTTCTCATACAAAGGCAGAAAGCTTCACTGATTAGCTCAAAATCTGACTCAAACTTCCCCTGGAGTTTTACCACTGTTTCAGAGAGTGAGGTGGTCCATGAAACATCTCCTTAAATATTGCATTGTACCTTTTTAAGCATTGCATTTTGTAAAAACTGGGTTTTTTCTTTTTCTCTCCATGCCAAAACTCAAAACAGGTTATCCTGCCATTTGTAGCTTTGTAAAGACACAAAAATCTTGCCCGCACTTGCAAACTTTTTTTTTAAACACAACTTTCAAGAACATGTTTACAAAATATGCATAACTGGGCACTGATGACTGCAGTGGGGTGACCCTGGCTGTACAGCAGGTACCTACCCAAACTCTGTTGTCATCTTATTGCAAAAGTCCCATACCTTTTTGGTGATTTCTCACGGGCATCTCTTCACAGCACAACCAACAAACACCAACTCTCTCCTCACCCAGCTACCCCACTCTTTTGTAGCACTCTTCTTCTTATTGGACACAGCTGTGCCCTATTAAGCACAGACCTGCTCCTAATCTTTGGTGATTAGTGCAGCTGCAACTCCTCAGGTGTGAGACTGCCTTCTGCATTATTTTCTTACATTCTATCCCTCCACTAAACTCTACCACTCTGCTTCTCAGCAGGATGAGGGGAGAAAATAAGCAACTCAATCTTAGCCAAGTCCAATACAATGACTCTTGAGGAAAATGAGAATGTCTTGTTATGTTGCTCCAAAGAGCTTAATAAAACTAAGCCTGCCCATTTATGCAAGTAACATGCTATATAGGCAAATATCATGCAAATCAAGATTAAAAAAAAAAAAAAGGAAGAAAAACATTTCAGCAAACTACCCAAGCACAATTTGACCAAAACAAGAGTTATTCTACGGCACAGTCAGAGATCAGAGACATGAAAGCAGTTTTATTTTGATCAATACTGATATGGTTCACAGAATCACAGCAGAAAGCAGTCAACCCGAGTTCACCATCGGCCAAAGAAACCTGACCTCCAGGGCTGGGATCTTATCATGTTTGAGACCCAGACAGGACCAAAATATTATTCACACACAAAATAGTCATTGCCATTCTCAAAGCTGCCTTCTAAGGAAAGGGGTGAATGAATTAACAAGAGTATTAATTTCACATGGTCCCTTACAGAGAAGCCACACGTAAATAGTAGTGATTTTAACAACAACAGTGCCCATCACCTGCCTTTCTCCCAACATAGATCTCCTATATGTCAATAAAGCTATGATCAATTACAGAAAAGGCATCTGCTCTATATATTGGTCATTAGGTTGAAATACAACTGGGTAAGGTTTTGAAATTTGCATTATCTGAAGAGTGCAATATGACTTTAGGCTGAGACACATTTTGTCTTTAACAAGATCTTATACTGAGGGAGCTCTATGGGAATTAGTTTGTCTTATTTTTTTAAAATACAGATGCTAATGACATCAAAGAGTTAAAATTTCACAACATAGGTGATTTCCCACATATCTGGAGTCATTCCTTCACCGTTTATAGAAAAAAGAGATCACTACATATAAACAATATGTTATAATCAGGAAAAAAAAAACAAAACAAAACAAACCAAAACCGACAACAACAAAGGCCCCAAAGAGTCAATCATCCAGCCGCTTCAATGGAGTCCAGCTTGACTTAAGGATTCTAGCTGATAAGAGAATGCAAATAGTTAACTCCTACATCATTATGCAAGGTGATGTTCAGTGAAGGGAATGCAGGAAGGCACTGCCTCTTCTGTCAGGCCACATTTTCAGAGGCATGTCACATAGAAAAAAAGTTGAAAATGGAAAAGTTGAAAGTCTTGAGTTCTGCAAGCAGTAAAAAGCTCAGGTTTACTGCTCAACAAAAGATAGCACAGTCTATCTAACTTTTATTGCCACGAGATAACCCAAAAGAGGCAATAAATCAGATGAACGACTGATGCTAATTCGGGCATGATTATCTCAGCAATTGTGCCCTATTCTCCTACTCCACTTTCAGAATAAAGTCTCAAGCCATTATTGAGGTAGACTGTACAGGCAGAAGAAGGTTATTTCTGATTGCTTTCCCATGAGAAATGTCTTCTTCAAAGAAAAAGAGGGTTCTCAAGGGAACCCTCTTTTTATAGTACCATACCATGTCCAGTATGGGTACCCTGTATCTACCAGGAAAGCATGACTTGCTTACAGTCTTGATCATTGTGTAGTGATCCATACCTGGTAAAATAAGCATAAAATTATGGTTTCTTCTAGTTCAGTAGCATTTTTACACTTACATTACACCATGGAAAACAATTACACACTTTGCAAGACAGTGAAAGGTGTGAAAGGCGTTACTTTTTTCTTTCCCTTCACTGTTTCTCAGCAGAATGCAACTGCCTGCAGTAAGAGTCACTTATCTCCATCAAAGAATTTCAAGCATTTTTCAAACAACCAATTCCCTCTACCTTCACTAAAAAAAAAAAAAAAAAAAAAAAAAAAACACACCAAAAACACCCTATATTAGGATATAGTCAAGCAAAGCAAGCCACCAAAAAAGTTCCCTAAGGTCCAAGATAAGTCAACTGAAGAAACTCCTTTGTTTCCAACAGACCTTATTCCCAATCCCCATCCAAAACCTTTATGTCACACCCACACTTTGTAAGGGCATTATCCATAAAGGCCCTAATTTCTTTTTTCTATCTATTGTGGTTGCTCCATATCTCCTTTTCCTTTACTGCAGGCCATAGAAAGGACTCACTAATCCTCCTCTCATACAAATGCCTGTTTTTCTGACATGCTGATGTTCATGTAGATGTGAGTTTGCACTTCTTCCCTTTTCCTCACAGTGGGTGAAGCTTAAGTTATCTTTATGTTGAATGATAGGATAAACACAAAAGCAGAAAGAAATGAAAATGAGATAAAAAAGAACAAGATAAGCAACAGCAAGAAGTTTCACAAATCTCCTCAACTGATGAAGCTGGGCTGTGACAAATCAGGCTTGTACAGATTCTGTCATAAGCTAGCAAAAAGACAATACAACTTTTAAAGGTCATCCCTATTTTCAAAACTAGGCATTAAAACAAGATAATGCCTTTAATTGTATTTTACTGGCCAATAACTGTGATGTTCTCCCCTTTTTCAAGTGCTGACATGAGTCATGTGCTTGTGAAACACAGTTGCCACTCTTAGGTTAGCTAAATTTCATAAAAATACAAATATCAGTTAAGAAAGCAGCAGCACTTCTGCTATGAGATGGTGCCATTTATCTCTTACAAGGACCAATTGGACCATGCTTTCTCTAAGAAACCAGACAAAATCTCCAATCCTTTTCAGAGAAAAGGTCATGCTCACACTTCAGACACGCTTTTATTCGGCTACATGTTAATTAAGAACTTATCAATGCACATTTACCTGTAGATGCCTCACCAGCAGGTACTTCTTTTTAAATCACATTAATTGCTACGCTGAAGTATGGCACTAGCTAATCATATCACAGGTTACGTAATTTCATCATAAAAGTCCTCTCTAAGCACATGGTATACATGCTTACAAAGTGATTTTAAAAATGTAATTCCAATGTTGAAGCAGTAAGTGCAGATTAAAAAAGTTTTAAGTATTTCCTCCATGTCCCATGGTAGCTCTCTTAGAATTTACTCCTCTAAGACACTTAAGCAGACAACCATTTTTCTTTTCTCAATGCCATTTATTGCAGTAAACTAGCACTTGCCTATCATAACTGTTCCATGTGCATCACGAAGATGTGATGATCTATGTCCTTAAGTCCCATTTCTCACTTCCTCTTTCACCAGCCTGTCAGCATCAGGAAATTCAAAGCATAACAATTATGACAATTAGCATCAAACCCATTTGGCCATGACCCTACTATTTTTTTTCAGAAACAATGAACATTACCAAGTCAACACTTTGTGAGAGAGAAAGCTGAGCTCGATGTCAGGATAGCACAATAAAAGTACCACGGTGAGATGTGTGTGCAATCAGCCATACAGGGACTTAAACTAGAAGTGGTCTTATTATGCAAACAGTAGTCTCTGGTATGCAAATAAACACAAACAAAGCACAACACGGGACTCTTGAATAATACCAGCTGCTGCTGGCAGTCAAGAAATCATTTCTTACAATCACTTAAAAATAAACAAGACACACACACCCATTCTAAACATGATTGTCATATATACACCTAAAGTGATCACAGGATACGACAGGAATGTTGTTAAAATTCAAAAGTCTTCAACAACTTGTTGCCCTCTAATAGCACACGTTCTAGTTAACCTACTTGTCTTGCCACTGGGCCATCACCACTGACACAGCTATTTAGGGTTTCAGGCTTTCATTAGGGTTGCAGAATTTAATTGCATAAACCAGTTTACAAAAGTAGAGTAACCTAATATACATAGGAGTAAACTGGAAGTAAAGGACAGACCCAAGGGACAGACAAAAGATGGAAAGTGTGTGTTTGAAGCATTATTAGCAGCCTTCATCCACTTTTCCCCCTGACCCCCTACTAAAACAAAGGAGAGGAATACATGTAGTTTTGAGAACAGCCAGAAGCAAGTACCAAAGAAGAGACTCTAAGTCCCCTTTTGTTTTAGAGTTCTTGCAGCAGCAATACTGAATCTGCATTACAATGCTTTGCCTCTGGGCAGCAGCAATACCATAGTATACTACTTTAACTATAAATGTTTAATCACTGCCTATGATCTCAGCACAGTCCACCAGTTTCATTTTGTGAGCATGGGCCAAGCTGTGCAGAAATATCCTAAATCAAGGTTTAACAGCATCAGTTAGAAATTATTCTGGCTGTGAATCCTCTTATCTCCTCTTATTCATACTCCCCAGCTCTGAAGGCAGATTGCTTTTCCAGCACAACTGTTTTACCTAAAGATGCACCCCACAATGCAGAGCACGTAGACAAGCAAATTAACTCCCAGTCACATTAATGTTATCTAGACTTCAGTGATATTCACACTCCTACAAGCTACAAAGCCAGCTGTCTGTTTTCTCTGAAGTTTAAAAGTCATAGTAGGACCCAGAAAAACTGAGAAAATGAGACTGATCAATTTCATTTCAATAATGCTGGTTTGCATAAAAAATGGGGCATTCTGGTAGGTAAAAAAGAGATTCCCTTATCTACTGGAAGAAAAGGAAAAACTGGAAACAAGGTAGGATATGATGGGAAGGTCCATTATGTGATATATTAAACTAAATATTCAGACCCCTGGGGCATAAATATGTAACAAACTGACATTCAACATCCTGTAGGCTAATTATGAGCAACTGCACTAGAAATCCTGAGTGAACTATTCACCTTCTGCATTGACAAAAATGCACTGGCATAACCTGACTTTAATAAAGGATTGATATCTCCACCACTGTGTTTTAATGAATTCTGATTTGATATTAGTAACAGCTTGCCCCATATTAGTGTACTGGTGATGGCCTCCTACACTTTCTCTTTGAAGATGAAATTAAATTAGCATCATAGAACAACAGATTATGTAAACTCTAGTGAATAATCTAAAAAACTGGTCATTTGTAAACTGATCTAAAAGAAGTCTATAGGACATTAACACAAGGAAAATTCTGTGAAATCATTTACTCAGAAGGTAAATAATTAGCTCTGAGCCTGTGAAATTTGTGCTAGGGATTATTGTGTGTCTATATTTTAGACAGTTAACTGGATTTGCAAAATTTAACAAAACTACATACCTCTTCACGAGGTAATGTTATTTTCTTGGTACTTCAGTGGATGATTCTCCTGTGCATGTGTGCATTTTGTGCAGCTCTTTTTGTAGTCATGTAGTTGTTTTACCTGAGTTTGGATAGCATACCTCTGAGCAATCATTGCATGATATTTGGAAAATTACTGCATTATGAAGGCCCATTGCTTCAACTGAGGCTACAATCTACCTTTCAGGAGAAACCTTTTAGTTGCTCCCACAAACATGTACCACAGATCTGATCAGCTGCTTTCCCACAAGAAACTGCTTCATTCTTATGAATGGTTTGTGATTCTTTGCTATGTTTTCCACCCTAGCAAAATGGAGCTGCAAGAGGTTGAATCAGTAGAGAGTACAATTATCCCTTCTCCAAACCAACAAGAGAAAGCCACTTGGATATCTTGTATGACAGATTGCTATCTTTATCTAAAAATTTCCAATACATTACAAGCTTTGTATTGGTTTAATCCACTAATTTTTTATCTTATACAGTTTGAGATTTATATATTGCCCTTTGTCTATTGCTTTAGTAACATCTATCTTCCCTTTAAAAACAATAAAAAACCCACAAAAAACCCAAAGAAACAATAAAAAAACACCCATCCCCTGATTAGATACAGGCCTGCTTACCTCTTATTTTCAAAGATTAAAAAAACTCAAATCTTTTGGGAGTCAGTAAGAAAACCTTGCAGGGTTTGTCTGCCTTCAAACATCATGCATCTTGTATAACAGGCCAAGTTTTTAACTTAATACGCTCTGCTCACTGTAACAAGACAAAATGACGGGGCCCAGATTCCAGCTCCAAAAAAGACATGTGATGCATTTTGGAAGCCCATTCTTCTTACCTCTCCCCTCCACAGAAAGCAAGGGGCATACCTGTTTTGATATTGTTGTTGCAAAGTGCTCATTAAATTATGGCTCATAGCAGGGGGCAAGAATACTTTTGACTAAATCTGTTAGCCAGCCTCCTGCAGTGACTCTCCTCTGGATTCCCCAGCAGGCATCTCTTTGATGTGCTTATAATAAATGGAATACAACTGGGAGAAATCAGAAAGGGCAATGTTGACAACTGTCATAACATGTTACAGCTTGAATGGCAACAGAGCAGAAGGTGTCTCTCTCTCTCTGTTGCTCTCATACCTCAGATCTCCTTAGCATCATTTCTGGTAGGCTTCCAATCTCCATTAGCAAGAGTTTCTGGAAAATTGCATTTCTCCCTAAATTCTCTCTCTTTCTCTGCTGTAAATATAATGCACTGTTCCACTCCGCCGGGTCTTCTAGATTAAATGGTTTTGCAACTCTTACAGCACATCCACCATGATAGGCAAAGTGCCAAGATATAATTGGTGATACATAACAGAAATTACAAGCAATATTAATGGAGGATATATTTCAAGAAAAGAACTATTTTCATTCCAGAAGCATTTTTACGCCATTAGGTAAAGGGCAAAATATGTTAATGCCACTAAATATGGTATAATTCCTCAGCAACCATTTTTATCTGATGAATGTTATATATTTATGTCATACTGCAAATTGCCTCATAAATAATCTCATTTTGTCAGCACTAGAAAATTTGGAATATATGGCAACTTTAAAATATTGACTAATAGCTGATCATTTTGCATACTGCTTCATATATTGTGAAAGCATAGGTTTTTTAAAATAAAACATTATGTGCATTAAAATACACATGCAGACTAATTTAATTGGTAATAGTAACTGTAAATTCCCATGAAGACAGGAAAATTATATCTCATCCTTGTTCTAAGCATTTCAATACCTAATAATGTTTTCAGCTCTTATTAACATGTTCCTTTGCAATATCAACCATTAAGATGAAAACCTAAAACCCTTAAATGTTTAAAACTTAAAAAAATTAAGACACATACTAAAAGCTGTTTGAAGGCTAAATACAAAATCCAGGAAATCAAAGAAAGAAAAGCGAAAGAAAAACAACTTTCATACACAACTGCCCCCCCCCCCCCCCCCCCCCCGCCACAGTCTAATGAGATGAAAGGCAGAAGGTGCTTGATTTGAGATTTCACTTTTTCAAATCAGTCTAGAAAATTCCTATTATAGCTGAGGCTGATGCTATGCAATCCAACTGGCTTTTAGGAATCCTAATTTCTATTATCCTATGAAAAATACCCTCCCTGTTAGTAGGAATTAAAGCCTTTCCAACTGAAGGATGCCAAAATGTAAGCTAATACTGAGCAATAATGGATCATTGTGTTCTTGTTCTGAATGACAATTTGGTGCATATGTGAGACAAGCCTAAGGCCTAACCATGACTTCCCACAGAGAGAGGAGGAACAGGCAGCATGGTATAAGCCTCACAGCAACACTTTCAAGTGCTGTATTTCAAAAATAAATCTCAGACTGTATGTGGCAGAGAAGACACAGGGGCAGAAGGTATTAACCCTCCAAAGAACAATGTTAGGTTTTCACTTTTCAAAATATTTTGGAAAATCATTATTTATAGAGTAAGCAAAGAACAAGGATAAAGTATTGATAAACAGAAACATACCAGTGATGAAATCACAGCACTGTTAAACTGAATAAGGGCTTATGCCAAACTTGAAGAGTAAGAGCAGTTTCAATAATTTCCGCAAGAATGAATAATGGCAAACTATCTAGGGATTCAATTTTACTCAACATATGCAAACATAGAGAAGATTATATTCTTGGACATTGAAGAAATTATTTGAAATGAGATGTCACATATTCTTTGAACCCAGCCATGTTAATACACCATTGGGTTATTGTCACTGGCCTTAAAAGTTAGCTGTCATACTATTTAATTGGAAATTCCAAGCTAATCCAAGTTCTCCTATCATGTTCCTGTCCATCAAATCCATGTAATAGCTACTTTAAGCTTTTCCATGTGTGGGACGTCACTGATGCTGAAAAAATCACTTCATTGAAATATTTTGTAATTAATTCTCAAAACCAACTGAAGCAACAAAAAAAATGAGGTGCAAAATACAATTAAAAAGCAATGGTTTTTCTCATCTTGACTAGGGACCAGGGATTAGAACTTCTATAAGCTTGTGTGAGGTTCTCAGTATGCACCAAAAGACCTCTCCTCTATGCCCACGATTCCATCTCTAGCTTTCTGTACTGAACAGAGATGCTGAATTACATTCTAACCAGACCAGCACTTGGAGTCACACCTCAAAATTTTCCACTTGTTTTTAACACAATAATATGTTACCTCAAAAGTTGCCAGAGATAAAAGACTCAGTAATCAAATCTGTACAAGTTATTATAAAGAAGAGGAACTGGAAGTCAAAAAATCTCTGACTTGGCATGCAGGTGATATCAGACTCATATACTATCGTCATTCCAAAATCTGATGCAACACGATTGCCTCCAGCTTCCTTAGAGCAACAAAGATATGCTATTTCTCTACCTGCACAACAAAGCATTCCATAAGCATCACTAAGAAAAAAGGCTCAGATTATTTACTCCAGAAAGACACTAGTCAGGTGAGACACCACCTATCCACACTGTCTCAATGTATCGCCTTGAAAGGCTCTACAAGAAAATAGCCTGCTGAAAAGCTGTTGAGTTACAGTGATATTTGTTTTCTAAGCATCTCCCTAAATCTCCTATTCTGTTACAAAATGTTTTCCTGAAGAAAACAAACAAACAAAAAAAATTAATAAGATACTCCTTCAATTTTTACTCACCATGAAAAGCAAAACCATACTAGGACGTAGCTGATTTCAAAGCCAGCTTCTCTTTTTTTACCCATTGCAGAAAAAAAAATAAAAGAAAGAAAATAATTTGTATTTTACTAAAAGTGGTTCAAATATGACATGAACTGTAGCTTTTTAAAATTCTACATTTTAATGATTTTTCTTTTACATAAAAATGTATATAGCACTGAAGCAGAATTTCAGAACCTAAAATCAGCTACAGCATAATCTTAGATTAAAAAATCAGAAAAAAGTCAGCACAAAAGAAATTAAAATAATTTTTATAAATAGCACTAAACCTTAAAAACCTCATATGATTATGCTTTTAATTTTTTGCATTGCATAGGTATAGTCACAGTTACTTTCTTAACAGCTTCAATGACTTAAGTTTTCAGCATTATACAGAAATTCTAGGAGAATTGCTAGCAGAAAGGATTGTCTGAATGCTCCTTTATCAATTTAAGAAGAAAACCTTCCAAAACACCTCCACTGGTCTTTTAAATCAAGGTTGCTGGTTTTCTACTGTAGAATTACAGAATCACAGAATGGTTTGGGTTGGAAGGGGCCTTAAAGATCATGTATTTCCAACCCCACAGCCGTGGGCAGGGACACCTCCCACTACACCACGCCAGCCTGGCCTCAAACGCTTTCAGGGATGGGGCATCCACAGCTTCTCTGGCAACCTGTTCCAATTCCTCACCACTCCCACAGAAAATAATTTCTTCCTAACATTCAATCTAAGCTTACTGTCCTCCAGCGGCACTCAGAATCACAGAAATTCCTGTAAGTGAAAGAATAAACTCTCAACATGTGTGTGGTAACAAAGACAAAAATAACGGCATTTTAAGGGGAAAAGTGGGAGAGGAGAGAAAAGAGTAAGGTTGCTTTTTATGGCACAATGATTTGGAAGGTTGTGACTTGCATGAAAACCAAAAAAGTTTCTCTAAAGTAAGCCAAGGACTGATCTTCTATAACAAACACTAGGAATTTTTATAAGCTGTTATTCAACCAAAACCCCCCAAAATTTCAAAATAACAAATCTAACTTTAGCTTTAAAAATCTTGTCTAATTTTAGGAAATCTTTATATCAGCATATACCAAAAAATATTTCAGTGCCTTTAGCTGAGTAACTTTGTGATTCATGCAAGGTAAAGAGTTTGCTGTTGGAATTCTTCTTTTCCAATTAGCTAAAAAATGCTTCTGCAATTTGGCCTTGCCAGGAGGTAAGGCCTAATTGCCTGAGTTTTGAGCTAGTATGAAATTCATCTCTTGCAAATTCTATCTGTGGATACATGACCTCTATCATTTTATGAATATTTACCTCTTAGAGAATGATTTTACCTATTTTAAGTATTTAAGTTCTCTCAAATAGAGTATTAAAGTGCAGCCAAATTATATCAGAAAGATAAATCCCACATTAGGTTGCCCTTGTGGGTCCCTTTGAACTGAACTATTCTATTTTTTTTATTTTAGAATGATAGCAGAATTAATAACTATTACTGCATTAATAACACTGATCACTGAGCATATACAATAGGTGCTTATCATAAGATAACCAAGCCCAAATTTTGCATGCCCCAAAACTTAGAAATTACAGCATACATATATGTGATTTTCAAATAGGAAGAAATATCTTTAGAAGTTTAGCTCTGGTATTTTTATTAGGCTCTCAGAATAATATCAAGAATTTATATAATAATCCAAATCCTACTTCACAGTATTTCCATTAGTTAAAGTCACTGAAACCACTTTTGTTCACATTCCGAGGCAAAAGAAAATATATGTTGAAAATTAAATGTTATTTTTGCAGCTACACTGGAAGTTGAAGTGGTTTTTGCACTTTAATAAGTAAAGAAAACACATTTTTATGGTAAAAAGTAAGTGTCCTGGTATAAAACTACAGTTTTAAAAACATCTTCTCAGCTACTGTCAAACCCTAAAGTATCCACTTTACACAGCTGGGGCAGCACCTTCATTTTAGAAATCATTAGTCGTTTCCAGATCTCCCCTCAGTATTTGATTACTTAGAAACTTACTAGGTTTTGGGACAACTTTGCTAGAACTTGAATTTTTCTTACTCATTTCTAAGCTGCCTGATTTCTCATTCTAGTAACCATATGCACCAACACTGAATAAAATGCACTATTCTATATCAAGCCCTGTGAAGACAGATTAGTGATTTAAAGGTAATACTGCTGTTCTGAAAGGTACGACATTGTTGTTCACTGTGCTGTTAGATGTTTATTTGCTTTGCCAGACTTTAGAGACTGAATCACTCACTGGATGAAATGGCATGAGTTTCATAGTAAGGAGAGCTATAAAAATAGTCTAAGCTACAATTTGAATGCAAGGCATTAAAAATGTATATGTTGCTCTATATAATGCAAATAGACTTTAATCTCATTTTGTTTTTATGTATAAACCCCAAATTGATCAATGGAACACAAATGGAAAAGTGAATATGACTTTGGAAAAAGGAAAAAAAAAAGGATTTTTCCTCTTACTTATGCAAGAATAAAGCTCTCTATTTAAAAAAAAAAATGTAATAATGATTCCTACTTTCATTATAGTTAAAAAGACTTTATTTCTCCTTACTGTTTTACAACAGTGAAAAAGGACTTTTTTACTTTTAATAATCTCATTTGAGTAAATTAGAGGATTAACTGAAAACCCAGATAAGATACAGGAAGCTTAATTTGTTTAATAGAAATATTCTTTTTAAAGAATCTTTCTCTCATCTATTTAACAGTGATATATATGAGGAAGAGAAAAAGTAAGAATCACTTTTACTTCACAGATGTGAAATTAATTACAGAGATAAGTGAGCTACCAAGGGTTATTCAAAATCTTTAAAGAAGTTAAGAGACTGAGCACCCGATCTTGGCTCAGTGCTTTATCACAGCATATCATTTTTGAGTAGCACAGCATCATATCTATTATACAATAAAAAAAAATACATACTTATAGCCATCTCTAAATATACAACTTTTTTTTTGGAAGCAAACGAAAAACCCAACCCACAAGCAAATATCAGCAGAAAGAAGAATACTTTTTCTGTGCAAATCATGAACATATAATCTTTCTTCTCTTGAGAAATTTATGGGCTATCAACACAGTTTTGACCACAATACCATGCATGGAAATTCTTACAAATGAAGTACTATTCAAGAAATCCTACTTGCTTATTTAAAATACTGCATGTGAGCTCTCACTGGGCTTATGGGATGCATTTCAGACACACAGATAGAATCCAAGGGATTAGATACGAAACCTACACTGGCATGGGGAATACAGAAAGGAAATACTATGCTATGAAAAGTATACCAATTCATAAAGGATGAAGCTCACAAAGAATGGCAAGGCTTCTTTGTCACTCACATTCACGGGAGCTTGAGATATATTTAACTCTGCATCACATGAGTCAGATGCAGCTCCTTTACTGATCCTCATCACTGGACACACATTCCCTTGGTTGTCCAAGACAGGCCTTTTGCTTTCAGCACCACTGTGCATTTGATCTCAGTTTCATAATGGATAAAAAAGACCATGCTAGAATAAGCAAACAAGGTCAGTGGTTTCTATTTGAGCCTTTTTTGTGTATACATTGTCTAAGCCCACCAGCTATATAGCAACAGAGTATGCTTTCAGATGGATCAAGGGAGAGAGCATCAGTTGCACTCCAGGATCCCTGTAGATTGGGATGAAATCCATAGGTCAAGGAAAACAAACCTTGGCTGCTCAGAGGCATCAGAGGGGAGTATGCTGTTCCCAGGGGAGCTATGCCTAGCAGGCTCTAGCAAGCAAAGCCTGGTGAAGTATTACTGCTCAGCTACAGTTAAATTCTCTTTTCAAGTGAAAGTACAATAAAAAACAACCCCCAAATCCAACCACAAAAATGTCTCACACAGCTAACATCGGGCCTGCACTTAGAAATATTTCATCCTGCCCTTCTTCGGGGTTTTGATTAGCATGGTCCCTTGCCATGGGATAGGAGGTGTTCAGCGCAGAAACTCCTGAATAGGTTTCAGTCTTTGACCAGAGCCTCTGCACCCATTTTCAATTACTGCAATTCAGTGTATGACAAGGGGAAAATTGTTAAGAAATTATACCATGTCTTCTTATTAGTAGCTACTCCAAAGCATGAAGCTGTAAATTTGAACTTAAATCTTCCATGTGGAAGCATCCTGCCTTATCATCAAATCACTACTTTAGCTTCCCTTCTAATGAATTCACTTCTGAGACTTTGAGAATAAAGATACACATATTGGATACGCTGTTCTCTCTTTATTAAGCAAAAAAGATCTTGTTTAAGCCTTAATTGTATTTCCCTCAAACAGGAGGAAGGAATAATTCAAACTAAACCTAATCCAAATATCCTTTGACTCTGATATTAAGAGTTCAAAATCAAGGCAAAATATTTTAGTGTTGATTGGTGATGTACTACAACCGCAACCGCAATCTGCCTTCACAAAGAAACAGGGGAAAACATCCAAATTAATATACAGCAGTTAAAATACAGCTGAAGAATACCAAAATAAACTAAAATAACAATTAGGAAAAAAATCTATTTGTTTATCCACTTCAGGCCTTTCTTAATCAAACTTGCTCTTACTGTGAAAAGGAATGCATTGTAACATAAACCCATGCAGTACTTCCACTGTATGATATTACAAGTAAAGCATTAGAAATCAGTAGAAAGGAATTATTTTCCTGAAAGGAACAAAACAGGTTATAGTTTGCATTTTAAGAATGGGTACATCTTTGTTCTGAGGGAGAATGAAGGGAAAATCAAAAGAAACACAACACCCTCAAAAAACCAACCAATCAACTAAACAATCCCCCAAAAGCCAAACAACCCAAAACCAATCCCTTCCCCCTCCAAAAAAAGAAGTCATGCCTAGCTCTCAGTGTATTGTGAGGTGCAAATCCCCAGGAGATCTGTTACTTCTGTGGTGTAATCTGTACAACAGTTCCTACCACTCACATTTGATGTGAGAGTGTATCCATTGTATCAGTCCATAAAGGACTGCTCAGTCCAGGAGATTCTGAGTAATTACTTCAGCAAAGAGCTGCCACCATGCTTCCCATGCCTACACTACCAGCAAAAGCAAAGCTGGCTCACTTCAAGCTAAATTGGGAATTAAGCTGCAGTATTGTCCCTGGTGTGGCCTGCCAAAGTACACAGCTGCTAGACAGGCACTAAGTGGGCTGACAGCTCTGGGGTCCAACACAGTTAGTGGAAGAAAGGAGTGAATGCTGCCTTGGCTCTGAAGATGACAGAAAGATAGTCACACCAGAAGAGGCTCCATATCCCTAATACTGCCATCTGATTTCCCCATGAAACTTAGAAAGCTACAAGTTTTGTAGTCAATGTTTTCCACCAATTCCTGTGTGCAGCCAGCTCACAAATGAAGAATGTAGGCTGGAAAAGCTTACAATGAATTTTTATTACTATTTGAATTGCTCTGTCTTCTCCCATTCTCCCCTGCTCCCACAAAAGCAGCTGAAAGAAAGTGTGGTGTAGGACCGTAGTTCTCTCACCAGAAGGGCAGATGATGGATTTATTCTAGTTAGAGAGAACAAACTTACCTGACCATAAGTGGTTGCTTTTTGTCAGCTCCTACATGAATGAATAGCTTATTTGAATGAATACATGCTTTAAAACCCCTGCCAACCTCTGCTGTACTGTAAAAATACATTAAGTTTCACTGAAGCCAATGAAAATCCCATTTACTTAGTGGAAGCCTTAGTTTCTACCACCTTCCTGGAACATTTTCAACCTGAGATGCCAAAGTGTAGAGAACCATTCCCATCACCACTGACTCAGCCAGGATGAGAAACAGTGTCAGTACACATCCTTTAACAAATGGTTTCTGACTGCTTAAAAAAAATAAGCAAGTAGGCACTTCTATAGCTGTTTATCTTCTTTTCTCTCTCAGGCCTCATAGATATAAAAGCAGCAGAAGAAAGCGGCAAGATGTCAACACTGTTTGAACACCAAGCAGAAAGAAAGCAGAAAATACAACTTTTTGGTATACTCATCAGTTTGAATGAAAAGCTGAACATTATTTATGAGACATGTGAGAAACAATCCATTGTACTGAAAAACGATAGTCAATCCCAGATATAAATTCTCTGCTGGTCGATAACCACTATACCCATTCCCTTAGACATGAGAATGACCTGACAGAGCCATAAATTCACAGGTTGTCCATTTTTCACAGAGAAGTTCCCCGCCCCAGACAGTCTGCAGTGCACCAGGCATGACATCGGTGTAAACATTTACTCATTTATTATTTTATGCTGACTGCTTTTCAGCTCCCCAGCAACAGACAGGCAAGTAACAATGGTGATACAACCTGGGCCAGGTTCAAGGACAGGCTAAATTTAGGTTTCAGAAATGGCACAGTGTGATAGCCCTTCCTATCCCAGAAATACTCTGGAACTCACTAAATATGCATTTTCTCTTAACACAAAACCTCACAAAAATCCATAAGGTTTCAATCTACACATGCATGAAACAAATTCTCTACCTACAAGTTTCTTTGAAGGAACCAAACAAAAAACTCAGTCTAAACTTACTGAAAATGTTAAAAATGGCTGGCATTGACCCAAAGTCTTTCTGAAGAGCCTGACCGATAATTAGTACATTTCAGTGACTTGCCTCTTTTGGGGCCTGTGCTCTAATGGGTTTTAGAGCTCACAAATCAGTGGTAGGATTTGTTCTGTGCATTAACGTGCACAGAGTGCTAAACTACTTATTTGTAATGATACTGTTCCTGTAGGAAAGCCTGCCTTGATTGTTAATGATACTTGAGGCTCTTAATCTTAAAACAAGGGGGGAGACAAACTGCAGGGTGTGGCATAGTCTGCTACACAGTTTATCATTTCCTGAAAATAAAAACCTCACTTAATTCCATTGATAGCACTCAGAATATTATAATAGGCATTTAATTTCCTAAACAAATTGCGTTTTAAGAAGCTGAAGCAATCTCTTAAATTACACTATTTTCATTGTTTATCTTTGTTGTTGGTTTCTTTTAAAGCTAGGTCCTATTCAAAAGTGATTTATTTGAAAGAATAATTTGAAGAAACTTGCTCTTAATTTCCACTACTCTCACATAATTTTTTTAAAAGCACAAATAAAAAAGGAGAGTAATACCTTATTCTTCTTCAAGATTAAAGACTATTGTATGATCAGCATTGCACCACTGCCTAATAGTGTACACTGTTAACATATTAATTGGTTTATTGGCTAAAGTTTTACAACTTTTCATTCAGCCCAAAGTGCCCTTGCTGTGAACTCACCCGAAGAATTATCAGGTTCAATAATCTAAATTATATTCATTAATACAATAACAGATATATATAATAAAAAAAGAACAACAATTATCCTCAAACAAAGTGGAGCTAATGACTTCAGTAAGACTGATTTTACATACCAAAAAAATGCATAGACAATCAAAACTTTGATTAATAGTAAATAAAATTAAATTTTCCTTTGAACATCACAAGATATAATAAAATAAACTGGAAGAATAAGTGTAATGCATATTCATATGGTAAGAAATATTATGACATACAGAGAAAAAAAATATGAAATGTAGACTGACTGGTAAAGTATGATAAAACTGTTGCTGTCAACCTTTTATAGATTTCATTCCCATCTTTCAAAATATTTTTAAAATACAAATTTCAGAAAAAAAATAGTTTGGTATGACCGATCCAATTTAGAATTCACCTAGAAAGTCAATTTGACAAAATTTCTGTAAAACATGAATTTCAAGTTTGTCACAATTAATTTACAGTCTTGAGGCTTCATGGAAGTTGGAGGAAAGGCTCTGGATCCCTTCTAAGTATCAAGGAATTAAACACAGATGTATACACACACTTGTGTGACCTGAGCTCAGCTCTTCCATGGGATGAATTATCTTTACCTTCTGGAGACAAAATGTCAGTTAATGTAGACAGTATTATACCAAAATGATCTGATGTTTGTAAACAGAAAGATATATTTATAGACATACACACATACATGCACATAAAAGGGAGTATCATTGACTAAAAAACCCAAAAAGTAGTGGAAAAGCCTCTACTCATACACAGAACAAAGATATGAACTCATGATGGGACAAAAGATAGAAAAGACAGAATTTAGGGTAGTAAAAAGACACTGAAAGGAGGTCAGGATACTTAGTGAATCAGCTGCTGACCTCATATCAAACTCAGTCCTAATCATAGTGAATGAAAACTGCTGTTTGTAGATGGCTGGAAAAGGCTTTGAGCCACAAACTCATCCTAATATGCTACACAAAAAAAACTGGACAAGATATTATCATCCCCTAGCCAACTCATTGAATTGTCTAGCTGCAAATCTTATAAAATCATCCTGCATCCTCATTCATATTAATTGCCAGTCTATATCTAAATGAATATGTAATTACATTTCAAAGAAAATACATAAAATCCATTCTTAAGGTAATGGTTTAGATGTCATGTCTCTAAGGTATCTAAGGTAAATAACCTTGTTACTTCAAATACCTGTCAGAGACATGCCTGCCCTTATGAAGTTACTGGAGGCACTGCACAGGGAGGTATAAGAATTTGGAATTTTAGGTATGCTTCAGACTTAAAAAGGTCAGATCCAGTGAGACCATGACTCCGAGAAAATCTCCCTAAATCCAGCATTTATGGAAAGAGAGATATCCACATGCATTCAGACTCTACAGTCCTGTTCTTAGAATATTCATCTACCCCATACACCGTTATATGTTTGTTAGGTTTTGTAGAGGCATTTTTGGACCCAGTTACTCACCTGTATGTGTCATTATCCTAGATATTTCTTCACTAAGTCAGTTCCTCACTGTTCCCACAGTGTATTACGTAAGATACTGCAAAATGGTTGCATGTGCACTGTCAAAATATCTAAATGCCACATGCTGAAAGCACCTTCCAAGTTGTCATGTTTGTTATTGTGCTTGTCAGACATGCCTGGTTGCTCCTGATTAACTCATTCACTGTACATAGGACCAAACTGGCTAACACAGAATTTGAAATTTTGAGGATAGATGCCAAGATAATACCCTTACACCCATTCCAAATTTTCAGGTGAAAATCCAGTTATCAAAGAAGAAAAATTCCTTCAGTAGTCAGTTCCCTGTGGGAAACCTGAAATGCCCCAAATCACTGGCCTTGGCGGTAAGTCTGTGTTCTCCATTAACATCTACAACAAACCCACCTGATGACAAGGAAAGGTCACCAAACGTGGTGGCTGCTGTCTTGGTAACCATCAGAGTCACTTATTCATACTGCTTGTAATCAGGCTAAAAGTTCCTGAGGCTTTGCCATCTGGAAAATTTTGCATAGCATCTCTAATGGCTTCTTTTATTTTATTTCTTTATGACTATGACAAGACTTGATTCAACAACAGTTTGGAAGCAAACCAGCCAATTCTCTTTCTTTCAGGCACACTTTTCAGGCAATTCAAAATATTACCTTTTTTTTCCCCTTTTTATCTACTTTTCCTTTTTTTTTTTTGCCAGATTGAGCTGTATTAGAGATTAATTTGGAAAACCAGATACATAACATAGAAAAAACCTCTGAATGTACCAGAAATGAGAAAATAAGAAAAGACTAGAGACAAATCTCCCTCTGGCCTGCTGTGTCTCTTTCTCATGCTTTCTCTCAGATCGGCTACCTTACAATAGCTTGCCTATTACAAACAACATCATAGAAGGGACTGTCCCTTTGGGAAGAAAAAGAACACGCAAAAAAAAGAGCAACCTTTTTCTCCATCCTTCCTACAATTGGTTGCACCTCTGTTCCCTGTTCTGCCCAGAAAATTTCAACTCTCATAATTTGTCACATATTTCCTCTTCCCTCTCTCTTCCTATCCAATGTCAAGCTGCTCCCAGAAGAGGGGTAAATGCTCTCTTTGCAGATATACACTTGAGAAAAAATGCAATTTTTCTTAGTGTATTAAGTTTAGCTCAATGAATAACTTTTATTGCATAGAATATCTAAAAAGTGCCCTTTATTGGGCAATATTTGTCGGGTCTTGGTGCTGCTGCTGATTTAACATGAACCATTTCCCATTAAATACTATAGCTAGCAACCAGTTTCTAAAATTTAGATTTCATTATCCTAATTGTATTTACATACGTGTGACCTCCTTTAGAAATTATGCAATTCATCCTCCAACTAATTTTTAATAGCGATGAATGCATATGAAATTGGAAGTAGCACTATACAAAATTAGCCCATATTCCTCAGAAGCTCCTTCACACTGCCACATTGCTGCAGACTTGGCTGAGTTTGTCTCCTCTTGTGCAACTTCCTCAAGAATACTAAGCCAGTGAACACATGCACTACTACTGATACTTAAAATATCATCTGAATTTATGTTATTCCTGCAAGCGACAGGGTTCTGTCTCAAACCTTAGATTTACCAGATATTGCTATGAACTTCTTCATGACCTGAATTCTTTGACCTGTTTCTAAAAACAAATCAAGAAGAAACCAACAGCACAAAAAATACCTTTCCTCTCTAAAAAAAAAAAAAAAAAACAAACCACAAAAAACCAAAAAACCAAAAAACCCAAAGCCACAATTCCAAAAGTCATCAGTTAAATATTAAGATATTTTAACTGTTCACCATAGGCAGGCTCTCTTTAATGTCAAAATGACTTGACTTCAGATTTGAAATGCAACTACACTACTACACGAGAGCTAATGCTTTGTTAGGAGGAACAAATAATAGTTTTCCATCAAAACACTCATGGAAATCTTGTGTTATTCTTATTCTTCCAAAAGAACTTAGTTGAATAAATAAAGCAGCTGTCATTCAAAATTTGCTGCATTTGAGAAGGAGAATAAGAACATGCAGGTTTGGAAAGACAACAAGCTTGATAACTTTTATTAGTGTTTCATGACAGTCAATTCCTGCATACATTGCCTTGCAAAGATTTGATGGTACCTTAACTGAATCTACAAAACATCAGGGACTCTCAAATCTAGTCAGAAAAAAATACATCCAGAAATATCATAACACATTTCTCAGTAAAATGTTCATTTTCATTCTTCTCTGGAGATATGGGAATTTAGATAAATTCAAATAAAAAAGATTGAGTTTAAGGAATGAACACCAAATGCTTATCCATTCTATCTTCCCTATCAGTAATCAGGAGCAGCATTTTGGAAGATCAAAAAAGCCCTCCTTTCTCTCCTTCTCTCACATCTTCCCCCCTGCACACCACATTGTCACATAGGCACTCCTCTGGTATCTGAAGCAAGCAAAAATCTCCAGCTAAAAACAATGACATAATTTCAAATGTTTGTGGAGCTGAGGTCACACTTCATTACTAATCAAAAATTTCCAGAGTTTATTCAGAACTTCTGCATAAAAAGCTGATTTTCATCCAAAGTATAATCCTATTCTGTAAATTGCTTTCATAAACAGTACAGAACACTTTTGCATTTTCAGTACACCACAGGATTCACTATCAAATTTCCTGAATTTACAAGTCAATAGACAGTCTTTCAATCTATCTGGTCTTTGCAGACTCAGCATGCTACGTGTAAGCCAAGCTGCTGTCCTTCTGGCTTTGCATATTGCTGCCAGCACTGAAGATTAGGCAGACCAAACTCCTCGCTCAGTAGACACAGCACAGAGAACTGGGGTGTGCTGACTGTTCCCAGATGAGCAGATACCTCAGGTGGTAAGTTAAGTGAAGCTTCCTACTGCTCTACAGAGCACCAAGTCAACTGTGCCTTTCTACCATGTTCCTCAATGTTCCAGAAACATAATCCGTCTATATCGATCCCAGAAACACACAGCACGTCCCCTATTACCATCTTTTTAATAGACAATTTCCTCCCTTTCTCAAATGAAAAATGAAATAATGATCATAAAAGAAACCAGAGGGCAGCATGTGATAAAATTTCTATTCAATCTGTTTTTCAGAGTAATGCTGTGTGTGCTTAAAATACCATCCTGCCTCAACCAACCACTTTTTGTTTCTAAGAAAAAATTTGAATGGCATGATAAGATGTCATTGCTTGCAACAGTAAAAAGGAACTGAACACAGAAACTCCAGAAGGTCTTCTGCAGTCTTAAGTTCCCCACATGCTCTAAATATGCATGTTGTCTTTTATCTATATTCTGAACTTGCCCCTCAAACCAACTGTCATCCTGGATGCCTGCAGCTCTATTACCAGGAGAAAACACCAACATCATCACTAAGGATTTGCTAGTGGATCAATTCTGTAGGTGTTATAAATCAGCAGAGCTTCAGTAACTTCAGCTAAGTGATGATGATTTACAACGCCCTGAGGATCTAGCCCTCTGTCCTAATTACTTCATTAATCTGCATATTCCTGAAAGGAGCACTAATCTTTTTTCTAAATTACTTTTACTTCAACCCACCTGTTATAAGTCTGATGTGGATTTATACAGAGTTCAGATCATACTTTCTCACTTATTTTTGAAGAAGCATTGCCCTGAGGCTGCCCATGGTCCATAAATGATCTATATGGCTGACTGAATCAAGCCTGAGCTGGTGCTTTCAGCAGGTATGAATTCAATTCCTCAAGACCAATCCATTAGAATCTAAACACTATTAATAGAAGGGAGAGGAAGAAACACATTTTTTCTGTCCCAGGGAATAAGAAGCTGGCTACTCTGATAGGAAGTTATTTGATCAGGTCTATCAGAGCCAGAGGAACACAATGACTATCTTCTATTAATAACAAGTAGTTTATTCCAGGAAAGGAGAAAGTTGGTGTTGAAAAGCATGTTTTATCATATTCCCTCAAGATATCACTGAAGCTAAGAGCCCAGCCAGAGTCTAAGGAGATTTAGGTATTTATATGAATAATAAGACCATTGACTGCTACACTGGACTGTGTGTGCATACATATATGTTTATTCTTTTTTAATTTTTTTTTAATAAAATAAGCTTTTCTATGCATAACTTAGCAACTAGAAATATGGGATAAAAACAGGTTCAGTGGAAATGCTGCAATGTTTCCATTTTGGAGCTTTTCATTGTTCACCAAATTTCCCTCTGATGCTGTCTATTGTTAAAAAAGGACCCTGAGGGACAACCACTCTGATCCTCCATGGCATGGCCTGAAAATGAAGAAATTCAGTCAGTAAGCAAAAACCTCAAAAACCTAACAACTGCATTTTATTTGGAAACTCATTGAAAAAAAAAAAAAAAGGAAAACAACAAACAAAAACCAAAACGGTGTTGTGCTGATCCCAAGTTTAAAGTGAGGCCCACACATAAAATTGATTATGTGGACATTTAAACACTTCTAGAGTCCTCTGAAAGTAGCAATAGAACAAAAGAAATAATTTAGATGGAGTTGAAAGAGTTATTTTGTCTGTCTAAAACTTAATATTTTTGTAAAAGCAAACGTCTTCCAAGCATTTTCCGCAGAAATATGTCAACATTTAAGTCAACATTTTTCAAATGTTACAATATTGTAGAACTAAAATGGTATTTTTCATAAACCTAAAACAGAATGAACTGACGCCTCACATACCATATTTTATTAATGAGCCCAGGCTTTTAAATAGCATGTTCAACCATAAGAGGTATTTAAGGAGTGACATAAGATTCCGTACCCTAAATGAACGAATAGTAACACCAAGGTTAGGTGAGTAACACCAAGAAGGTGACAATTGTATCAGGCTGAAAGCACTACAGAAAATACAAAATGTACTTTAGATAGGCTAAAGAAAGATTCTCAGTACACAGCAGCAAAGGTTTCCTCCTCAGATCTTCACACTCTGTCCAAACCAAAGAATTGTTAGGCAGAGTGCAATGAACAGGATTTTTCATTCCCAAATTCATAGAAATAACTAGCTCCCAGAGAAAAAGAGTTAAAGGTGATGACATTGTAATTGAGATAATGTTGATTTTGTACGTACCTACAGAATAGGAATGAACTGAGTGTACAATTTAAATAAAACTCACACCTTGCTGATTTCTTAAGAGTTATTTCATTGCACTTCTAACAGGTAAGGAAATACAATTTCTTAGATTTCTAATTGTTCCCTCTTCAAAATTTATTTTAGACTACAAAAGGATATTTTACACAGCAAGTTAAAATCGCCTAAATAGTAAGGACTAGTGTAATAAATGCTTGCCTGGCTTCTGTAGTATCAGGATGCATTTTAAAGGGCCACTAATTCATGCTAACATTTGCACATTATTATTCTGCATCATTGCAGTATTTGCAGTGCTATTGCTACCCTCATAAAATAAATACTAAACAAATTACTATACTCTCCCATTTGCCTATATGGAGCCATCAGTAAGGTACTACTTTTAATAAATTTTCCTACTCTTTCTATGAGGAAGAATAGTTTCCAGCTTCATAGGTTTGCTGTTGCTATTCTTTGTGTGCACTTATTGTACATCAAGGACAAATCTCATTATCATATCTATTCTTAATACTTATCTTCAGTCAAGCCACCCACCAATGCTCCTCCCACTCTTTAGAAAATAGCATTCCTTGGGATTTAGTGACTGATCTGTAGGCCCATATGAACTAAGTCTGAATCTCCCAATATGTTTCAGGAATGACTTCACTGAAATTGCATGGGTATTCAGAGAGAAATATTAAGTGGATTTCAGCCACAGCAATATCAAGACATTTGTTAGACTAAAGAAGAGTGCATGAGGAAAAGGAAGGGATGAGCCATTTAAAATTTCAATCTAAATTTTTAATTTTGTAAACCCTCTTCCTATCTCCTTTCTTCTCTCCTTCAAAAATCTGTATGTTACATCTTCTGTATTAGCAAAAAAAACAAAAAAAAAAAAAAAGTTGCTACCTGATTCTCCCTTCTAGTTACAATAATCCCATTTTCCTACTACGCTTCCTATCTTCTCCCTCCTCAGCCCCAGGCTTTTTCTCTGAATTCACCATAAACTTCACTAGTAAACTATCACTGTCCATCACCTGCTGTGAATCACAAACTCACTGCAGAAACTGCTTATGGACCTACAGCTGGCAGGAAGCAGTAACAGCTTTCTGCATCTCCTTGGCCCAAAATAAGAGCTAACACAGACTGCACCCAGCTGGTGAGCTGCTATGCAGTTCAGTGCAATTTGCATTCTCTGGTCAGTGCTCATTGATTCTCAGGGATGACTGTTCACCATTGGGAAAAATGGTCACTGCCAGGCACTGAAATGGTGTGTAGAAATGGGTCACCAATGGCTCCTATCACAACATAAGTGGTCACAGATTGCCCAGAGAGGTGATAGATATCTCATCCCCAGAAACATTCAAGGTCAGCGTGGACAGGACTCTGAGCAACCTGTTCTAGTTGAAGATGTCCCTGCTTATTGCAGGGTGTTAGACTAGATGATCTTTTAAGGTTCCTTCCAATCCAATCTACTGTATGATTCTATTATTGCGAATTTGAAAATGGCAAATACTGTAATAAGAGCAGGTGATACTGATGGGTTCCAGCATGGCAAATCCAGCCTGTAGCACCTGGCCAGTTTACAGTAGTGAAATAACTACTTTTGTAATGATAGACATCAACATCAATAGTAGTTATTAGTCAGGTACTGCCTAGACTGGAAACAGGCTATTACCAGTTAATGATAGGTAGTACCTGTTCCAAGCACATTTAGTCCTCACTAATCAGGCTAAATAATTAATTCTTGTAGCAATGGAGGTTTACCAGCTTTTCTCCTCTTTTTATCATCTTGTGATACCCTCATTATCAATTTTTTTCTTTTATTTTGCTACAATATCCTCCTACCTACTCTCTAGAGTTTAGTAGTACAACATAATATTGCAGGTTCATTTTCCTTCTACCTGAAATAGCCAACACAACTGATTTGCCCAAGCCCTTTTCTTTTTTTCTCCCCCTTCATATGGGTACACAGCCTATGCTCCCTCTAGAAGCTGTTCTGAGAAAAACATCCATAGCTAGCTACTGCCCAGGCAATGCTTACTTGCTCCATCACTGTCTGCAAGCTTGAGAGGTGGTAGTCTTGGTCTATGTCAAGAATGAGGAAGGTTGAGGAAATACCTTGATGTGTTACACTCAGTATTGGTTGCCTGGGGTTGGTTTAAGTTTGCAGTCTGACCCAAGACTGTAATCTCTAGAACCTAGATTTCAAGAGATGTGGTTGCTGCGCAGAGTTTTCCCTCCCCCTCCACTTTTTCACGGTTATATAAAAAAAATTTTGATAATGTCCTGTCTAACCAGAATTCCTTTAAAAAAGAACTGGTAAGAAAAGATCCTGAGTCAGATCCCAAAGCTCTAGAAAAACGAATGACCCAATTTCTTACTGTTGTGAATCTCACATACTATTTTCTTATCCAGCATTTTTAATTCATACTTTTTGCTGAGGTCATCAACTTGGTTTGTATTTTGCAAATGTACAAAATGGGTAATGAAGTGAATGGATGTTCAGTAAGATAATTTCAGAGCCAGGAATGAATAACAGTGCTTTGAATCTCTTTCCAGTGTGTGCAATAATAAAGAGCTGTAGAAATGGCTGTGAAATGACAGAATCACCCCAGTTCAAGTGATCATACAGAAAAGCTTGAAAAAAAGTGAATAATCAGGCTCTGGGTGAGACATAATGCAAGAAGATAAACCAAATGTACCTTCCTCCTTTATTAACTTTCTTAATGAGGTTACCTCTGAATACCATGAACTCTAATGAGACCAAGAACTATCTATTTTAAATGCCAAGCAAACCCCTGCTAAGAAATACACTCTTTCTTTGTAGGGCTAATGCTCTCAAATCCTCATAGTAACTGGCAAGGCTTCCCTATCCGAACCTTTTTTTACTTTGTGTTTTGATTATGTGATAAAGCCTAATGAAAAGTTTTGCCTTTACAAGCAGAGGTATGTGTGGTTTTATTATTTTTTTTAATTGATAAACAGCATTGCACTAACATATGTGGAAAGATCAAGGTACACTTTCTTTTTATTATTCCTATTATTGCATTCCCCTACACAACTGCACCCTCTTCGGAGACATCATTTGCAACATAATATTGATTTAATGTGCCACTTCATATGCATTCCACATCCTCAGATTAAAGATTTAAATTAATATGACAAGTGAAACACTAAGAAATTCAACAAATCATCAGATAGAGTAATCCACGCAGGTTATATTTTATAGGAAAAAAAATCCACAATCAAACATGCAAACAAACAAGAAAACCACTTCAGCAGCCACAGCCTAGGCCAGATTTAATTTGCTTGATTGATCTTGAGATCTTTGAGCTCAAATTCATTATTCTCCTATTAACTATTATCATTGTTGGAATTTATAAGGGACCTGTAAACCTATTAAACTAGTCTTAAATGTTGCAATCCATTTATTGAACAGACTAGCAATGAAAAATTAATTATTAAATAACCACCACAGAAAAACATCAGTGTCCTTGTCACCTCAGAGCTAGATTGATAGCACGTTACCTTCTGGAAAGGTGGGGCCCTGCAATGTTCACATATAAACCTTGGAAGGATAATGCTGAGTATGTCACTGCAGAAGTCACATTTTTAATTTAATGTTTTATTAAATGTTAGATAGAATAAATTTATCCGGGCCTCGCAGACTCAGTCTTAATAAATGAATTGGCACTCTTTCAGATGTAAAAAATGATCACAGCTTCTCAAGGGCATCGGAAACCCTGAAGCATAAGACACCAGTAAATACAAAAAGCAAAGGCAGCATGGACAGTGATATATTTGCAAGCACTGTGGGTGAGCCAACACTTTCAAACTGCTGAGGCTAACAAAACAAGGGCAGTGAACTCCCAAAATGGTAAAAGCACCTGCAGTAAGAAGCTGTGCTTGAGTGCTGTTGCACAAACATGTCCACTACTGGAAAAAAGTGGAAAGGGTGTGGGTTTATCACCCTCCTGCTACTATATTTCAAGATATGTTTGTACGTTTAAAATTTCATGAGCAGTATTAATAATTTATTTTTCTCCTGTCCTTTACTTTTCTAAGACTTAGACTTTGAAACCAACAGGCATGGAGAAGATATATTCTCTCCCCCCTGTACTGTTATCTACAGAATGTTCTCTTGTGTTTCCCTGTAGAACTGCTGTCATTAGTAATATTTAATCTGGCTAGGAAAAATGGTTACAAGTTCTTAAGTCAAAACCAATATGCCCCTGTCCTGGCACATCTCTCCAGAGACAGGATTTCAGCAAGTGGCTCCATTTCGAAAACATTTGGCTTACACAAGGCAGGACAGCTCAACACTAACACTGAAAGGCTTTCACGGCATAGTTGAGCTGCACTATGTATTTGCACAGACACTCAACAAAGTGATAGCAAATGGCTGTTAAAGTGGCCAGAAAACTGCCCTTCCTCACATTGTCAAACAAAGGAAAAATGCATGGCATGCTTTTTCCCCAGAATCCTAAAATGTTGGTGCTCAATAGCTGTCCATCTCACACTGCCACGCGTTCCAATGTTAGCCAGCACGTGGACAACAGGTTCCAATAAGCAACGTGCAGAACTACAGAAAGCAGTGAGCTGTGCTAAAATTGTCTTCTCCTGCCCTCTCTGCTGTTTGAATTCATGCAGCTGGCATCCACTTGCTGAATACACAAGAGCATTTGAATAAGAAGGTAAAAAGCAAGAGGAAGAGAAACTTCCTTGGAGTCTGGCATTCTTCCAAAAAGCCAGGAAGAAAATTCTCAGCAAGTAAACACTATAAAAGAAAGTAAATGACAAAACAAAACACACAATCGGGCTGATAAGTTCTGAATAATGAAACAAAATGCATAATTATGCTGATAAGTTCTAAATATATTATATTCTTGCTCTAACTACATGACACTTGCACCTCACTTATGAGCCCTACAACTGATGTGAGAGGAAATTAGAAGGACTTTATTCATCAAAAAGCGAAATGTGACTTCACATAAACATATGGTTGCATGGAAACACAAGCAGTGAGATGAACTTACTACCAGTAAAAAATGACAAAAAACTAAAGCTGAGCTATGCTATATCTAATCCTATCTTTCTTTAAATGACCCAAGAAAATAGATTATAGCCTCAGAAAAGCAGTCACGGCTTATAACAGAAACCACATATTTATAGGGAAACTTAATTTTTTTTTTCAAAATGTGAAGAATAAAAATGAAACAAAAATGGTTTTTCTTTCATTCCATGACAATATAACTTAGACAGTGATCTCTCCTGAAGTACAAGAATGGAAACTAGTTTTGCAATTATGCTATGCATTTGTATGAAGAAAACATTAGGTTAAAGAAATAAATGAGATAATTAACATCCTGAATTTAATTTTGTATATGTTTTGGCTGGGATACACTTAATTGTCTTCACAGTAGACTGTATGGTGCTATGTTCTGGATTTCTGACCAAAAGAGTGTTGACAACATCCACATGTCTTATACATTTCTAAGCAGTGCTTGCACAGCCTAGAGACCTCTGCTCCTCATGCCACCCCACCAATGAGGCTGGAGGTACAGAAAAAGTTGTGAGATGGGACAGCTGGGACAGCTGACCCCAAACTGACAGACAACATGATGTCATGCTCTGCACATAAAACTGGGGGTAGAGGAAGGAAATGGGGACATTCAGAGTAATGGCATTTGTTTTTCCAAGTCCCATGTGACACATGATGGAGCCCTGCTTGCCTGGACATGGCCAAACACCTGCCCACCCCCAGGACATGGCAAATTAATTCCTTAGTTTTTTTTTTTTTTAATTTTGTAGATGTTTAATTTTTTAAAATATTATTAAAATGTTTCATTTTGTAAATGTTTTTTGTAAATTTTTAAATCAAACTGAATTTATCCCAATCTATGAGTTTTATCACTTTAACCCTTCTGATTCACTTCCCCCATCCCACTGTGGGGAAGTGATCAAGTGACTGTGTGGGACTGAGCTGCCAGCTGGGGTTAAACCACAACCAGCTTTTAATTATTCTGGTAACAGGCAAACCACTTTTTTTTTTCTTTCCTTATAATACAACAACCACTTTTGTTTCATAAGTGGTTTTCTTTATTTTCAAATCACCTTTGGTGGTGGGAAGGAAGACAGATTCAGATTTAAAGGGAGATTTGACACAGTTTCAGCTACTAAGTGAAGCCTATTGCTTTAGCCATTTTTGAGGTATACGCTGCTTTGTAATTCAGACATACAAAAAATGTCAACACTTTTAAGCAAAAATGTGTACATAAGCAAGCAAAATAAATGTGTTTAGTGTGGATGTTGTAAGAGAGCAGAAAATCAGAGCATAAGTAGCTCAGAATGTTCCAGCTAAATCTAACTTAACGCTCTTAGAACATGACTCCGTGTGCTGCCTGGTCCATGTGCCCTGTTTCCTGTCTAGGTTTATCAGGACACCAACAAGAGGAGTATAGGAAGTGTCTTTCTGTTGCCAAAATACAAAACTCACATCATGTTGGGAATGTGCTCCATAATATTTGCAGGGTTGATACATCCCATGCTACAGATATATTCAGTGTCTGGCTCCTACTCCACAGTAAAGAGAAATTTGATAGTGGTCAAATGAAAGGGCTTATCTCTTTGGTCAAGAACAAATAAAGTCATGTCTGATTGCAGTAGTTGTTACTCAAACATACATTCTTAATCCAATATATCTGAACAATCTATTGAAATGACTCAAGAAAGTATGGAAAGTTAGACAAGGGAAGAACTATAAAGTGATAGGTACAAAAAGAAATATTTTTTTCTAATTCTTTAACATTTAGGATTTTTTCTAGAACTGTAAATACCTCAATAATTAGTAGTTATAAAGCTAACATAGCTAAATATGTGACACTGCAACAATTCACTTTCTATTAGGAGACAAAATTTATGAGCCTATCTAAAGAAAACTATAGCCATTAGGAATTGATTACAGACTGAGATTTTCTGTAGCTAATCAAAAACTGACATATTCTTGTTGAATAGGATAAATGGCCATATAAATTAATTTCAGTATTTTCAGGCAGAAAGCAACATGCCTAAATACTTCTCTTGAATGTTAGCAAATAAAAGAATGCAAGCTGAAATTAGCTTTTCTCTGCTAATAAACCGGGATACAGCTGAAGCATCCTATACAGTAAGATCAAACAGACTTATAATATCGGGCATTGGATGCTAAATTGCATCCACAATATAATATATACACTAATATATAAATATATATATATATAAATATATATATAATGGCTTCAACAGATGGCCCAGGTCAAATCTAACCCCAAATCTAAAATATCATACAATTTAGGAAATCCACATATGATCAAGAAATATTGCTCTAGACCAGTATACTGTACTTTTGTAAAAAGAGCCACTGCAAATTGATATCAGACCATCTGTACTGTTAGTTACTATTACTACAACTGGAAAGCTTGAATCTACAGCTGATGACTCATGTATTAGCTTTACCAAAACTAAGCATATGAACTTTCAAAACTGTATCAACAGAGTCAATTTACAATGAGTCAGCAAACTGCAAGTCCATCAAAGAATCAGCAAGGGAATAACAGCTTTACTGATTTTAACAGAAGAATTTGCTTCCCATTTCTTCGCAAACAATGATACTTATTTTTTTATTGTGCACTTACTTTAACATGCTCAATAATGACAGTTTCCAATAGAAAATTTCTCAGAGGTACCCAGATCTTGACAGATGATTACATGCCAAATGTTTTTATCCTACACAAAACAGGGTAATGGATGGTAAGGATAGGTGCAAAGGTAAAAGGATAGGTGCAAAGCATTAGTATGTGTGGGCATATAAGTGTCCATACATGACATGAAACTTTTGTAGCAATTCCATTAAATGCCAAAAAGTCTTCTAATCAGATGTAAAATACCAAGTAAAAAAAAAGAAAATCTGGCACACGTAGGATGTTGTTCTTTAGTAAACTTCGATTCTGAGGATGAAAAATTGAGATTTGTCATCCTCTTGTACAGTGACTAATGAGCTAATAAATTTACAGACAGATGAATATAGAATTCTTGATTTCTCTTTAAAAAGGTAGCTACAGCCTAAAGAATTATTTTAATAAAATAGAGAATGCAATAAAACACAATAAAACCCATAAATACTGTGAAAGGACTACGTTTTCAAGAACTCTACCCAACCCTCATAAATGTAAATGAGACTGTTTACTGTGGTACCATTACTCTTGAGTATTCTCTTTTAGTAAAGGCAATTTTTTTTAAAAAAAGTAATTTCTAAAAGCTGCGTATTATAAATCCTTTCACACATGGAAATTGTAAGGGATTATAGATTGCAGTCCATGTTATAGTAAGAAAGAATTATTATCCTTCGTTACTTTGAGAAGGTAATTTTATTTCTTTCTTCTTCCCTTTCCTTTCTTATTCTTCACCTATGAATCCTATTTTTCTTGTAAGCTCTTTGAAGAAGGAATTATTTATATTTGTAGTTTAATCCTCCAGCATTGACTGGGTACTGCAGAAACAATTGCAATGCAGATACAAGAAAGGGATGCTGAGGTAGTCACAGCTGAAAGTGTCATACCTACACTATTGTTAAAGTTACCTATGAAGATGCTTCTTGGTTTGGAGCTTGTGCTCTAAAGAAAACTGATCTTCCTTTTGTCAAAGAATTCCTAATGATTTCTAATAATTTCTAGAGTTCACTACAGACTTACTTCATTTATTGTCCTTATCACTCCATTTCTGTCTTCACTTGCCTGCTTTCTGTCCCTCTTCAACATATTGTTACTGTAGGAGGTATTCACACTGTCTAACTTTAGTCAACTAATTTAGGGCTCTGAATCACCCTCTTTGAGTGCCTACATCTCATAGAATATGACTATATATGGAATAGACATTTTTAAACTCAGGTGTTCTAATATGTACTTTTTCAAACACCCAAAGTAGCTTGGCCTAGGTGGGGTTAATATTCCAATGCATAAAGCAGTTCCTGACAACAGTAAGCAAATTTATTAAGTGACTGGTTTAAAGGTATTTTTGTACTAGCTTGGCATCTCACTTTCCTTTTTTCTCACCTAGATTTAATGCAGTAATCACACTATCTGTAGCAAAGCATAAAAGAAAAAAAAAATTAAAGAAGATTAAATGCAAATAGTATCTACTAATGGAATTTACTAAAATATCCATAGAATTTAAAAAGCAAATGCCTGCTCAATAAATTGCTGCATTCAGCCCAGGAGGCTGCAGCTGTGAGTAAGACAGTACATCAGTCCCACGCCTAACCACATCTTGACCTTTCTTTTGAGGCTGTCAACAAAGGTGCCAATTAGAGCAATGATTTAGAGCAACACATTTTGCGTTCTGCTAAACACAACTGTTACCAAGGGGACAAAGATCATGCATTTTGCTTAATACTGGATGCCTGATTGGCTCAATACAAATCTTCCGCTGACAACCACTTTGGTAAGCCTCAAGATGAGAAGTAGGTAAGTGCACCACCCACATACTTTTCTTTTGATCTCCTGGGACACAGAAAAGCTTATACTGTAAATATCTGAAGGATTTCCTGGCATATTGTTGATTTTGCTTAGTTTATCATCTCTCACACACAAACTCAATCATCTAAGAAATCACTAAATTCTTTTTGTATCAGAACAATATTAAACTATTTGTTTCCATATATCACAACTAATATATGGCCATAAATTATGCATCCTAATTCAACATAAGGAGAGCTGCAATCCAGATATTCAAACTTAGCTTCTGAAAGCCTCTCCTTCAACCAAGCCATAAGAAAAGCCTTAAGCAAAATACAAATCAACTATCAAATTATTTATTTAAAGAATGGTAAATGAGATAAGGTGATGAGAGACAGAAAAGGAAGAAATTTTTTCTGCCTCAGTTGCAATGTGAATGCATTCAATTTTGATAAAACTTAGAGAGGCAAGATGAAAACAATATATAGTTGAATACAAATTGCCCATAGCATGAAAAAATAAGTGAGTTATGTACCCAGAGTAGGGAAAAGACTATGATACAGTCTTAAATATAAGTATAAATTTTATCTTGGAGTTCCATTAGCAGGATACATGTTGATGATCTCACCAACAACATAATATAAAGACCAAATATCTATTTTAAGTGTGCAAGAAAATCTTCAGCTGACACAAGCACTCAAAGAATTACTTAGAAAGAAGTCAGGCATTTCTATATGTGGTTCACTAAAATTAAAAAACCCTATATATATAACAATTACTCTTAATTCATATATATCTAAAGTTCAATTAAAATAAGTGGAAGTAGTTTTAGTCAATACAACACCGTTTGTCCATCCCAATCAGATGCTTCCCACACAGCAATTTCTATGAACTGATCATCTGAGGAGAAGCACAGGACATGGAATGACAGAAGACATGTGCAAGCAGGTTTTCAGTACAAGTATTTCAAACTGAATCTGTATTAAGTCATACTGACTGACATTCATGATAGGCCTACTTACTTGGATCTACCAAATCCTGGGAGGTGGGAAGAACTTATATAACATACACTACTTTAAATCTCATATTTCTCAGTAAATGTTATGAAAAAAACTTCAAACATTGGGCTAAAATTTACCAGGCAGTTCAGAGATGTTTGCATGCAAACTAGCTACTGCTACATTAAAATTCTTTTACAGTTAGGCACAGGATTAACAAGTTTCTTTACCAGTTGTCTCTTTTTTAAAATAAGTACTATGGCTTTTGGGGGGTGGGGGTGGTGATTTGGGTTTTTTTGGTCTTATGGTGAGAAAAAGTGTATTGTGTAACAGCAAGCTATGATGTAACTATGATCAACACTTCTGTCTGTACTTTAAATCCTTAATTGCTTCCCTAAAACTAGCCTAGGAAAAAAAAAATCAGTACCTTGAAAATACACATAGTTTTGAAGCTATAAAAGGAAGCCAATTGAACTGATATATTTTTTAAATTTTGAAGTATAAACTTTATTGCTTTTCTCTTTGGGGATCTTCTTCTCCCTCTGCCTCCTGCAGCTCTAACTTACTATTGCATGAACAGAACTATGTTATCCCTGATTAATGGAATATGAATTGGAACCTAAAAGTTAAAGGCCAATCTGATTTCACTGTTCAAAATCAATAAAATCTGAAATTTAACAAAAACCAGATGAACAACTAAAACCAAGTCAATGAGTGAAGCCATCACAGCTACCATTTATTTTAAATGACAAGGTAGGTAACTTGTATTAAGTTTCCTACTAAAGACTTGCCTTTAAAATAAAAATATTCTTCATTCACTAGAATAAGGCTTTTACAGAACTATGGAGATAAATATAACTTTGAAATCTTCAGGCTAGAGAACATTTTGAATTTTATTTATTCTTTTTTGGTATGGCTTTACAATAAATGGTCAGTAAGAGCTTGAGAATACAACACAAAAGTTTGCAATACTGTATTTAATTTCGATAGGAAGGAAAAGATTACTATTTCCACTGATTCAGCCTTGGGTTCCATACCAGTTGGGAAAATTCAAAGGAGGGAGGCACTCTGAGAGTTATGTTTTCAAAAGTCAAGTTCTATGAATGGACAATATTCATATACCTGCTGATGTTTACAGGTTGTTAATGATACACCAATATACTTAAAAGAATACTTGATATTAAAGGAAATAATGCAGACATCTTGTGCATAGGCACGATCCAAGTATTTTGTGAAATCTTTGTAAGTATGGAGACAGAAGTTTTTTTATTAAGATTCAGCTAGAAGAGCATTTTCTTTTCTAAGATAAATTACATGATACCTTATATGTCACCTGTCAAATACTTGATTTGATAGATTCTCCATTTCTCAAAGTCACATTGGTATGGAAAACAATGTTTGAAGTTAATGTAATAATTAATGTATCTGTCCATCTAGCTTTAATGTTTTCAGCTGTTTTCTTCTGGGACCCATATATATTTCTGCTTGGAGAGATTTGACTGGATGGTTTAAGGACCATGGTTTGTCTTACATAAAAAAGTATAATTAAAAGTGTCAGGAGAAAGTCAATGTCTTTGAAAAATAGAGTGCTGTCATAGAGAAAACAAAACAAAAAACCAAACTGAAACAGAACAATACAAAAAAGCAAAATACTAAGTGATTTGAGAGTGTTCATAAAAAACAGCTTTTCAACAGTATTTTTGTCATACTTGGACGAAATCTGAACTCCGCTTTAATAAAAACAGAATTCCTGTTGGTTTTTTTGCTGTTATGATTTTCAAGTGATATTGTAAGATATAAATACAAAAATTGCATATATTTATGTCTCTGTGATTGTGTATATGTGGAAAATCCCCAGTAACAACAGCACCAAATTGCCCCCTAATCAAGTTCCTGATCAAGTATAGGACAGCTGAGTATCGTACACATATACTTCTATGGCTGTAAACTTCAGGTAAAAAAACAAGAAAGAAAAACAAGGCTAAATTCAGAAAGGTTACCTTTTGTGCCTCATAATTCTATTAGTTTACTTAGCCTAGCGGAAAAAAAAAATCATAATTGCGTTTTGTTTTATATGAAATTGAAATGTAGAGGTACCAAAACCATACCACCCAATCCTTCTCCCAGTAGTTACATAAACTCCTGTGATTCAAACTTGATGTCTTTCTAGTCACAGATTTCAGGATGAAACTGGACCTTTCAAATAAGCAAGTATCTTAGCCAATATCATCCTTGACAGTTTATTCCCATTGTGATATTTCACTTACTATCTTGTACGTTAAAGTAATAACTATTGATACCACTCCCCAGAAAGAAGTCATTACTTGGGACTAACAACATGGAAGGATGGAAAGTATTAAAATGTTCTATTTGGAAAATGCAGTGTCTCTTATCCTGCTACACTGGGGAACGTAGGAGGATGCACAGCCTTTTAAGGAAAGTAGAGAAACAAGAAGCTTGTCTGAAAATGGGAAAATGTAAATGTATTCAAATCAATTCTTATATAGGTTCTAGAGAAAAAAGAAAAAAAAAATCCCAAAAAGAAAGAAGTACAGATTCTTCCCTGAATTGTTACAGTGATACAGGTTTATTTCAGACAGCATTTAAATACTTATTTATTGATATATTCTATCATTATGGGTTTACACGAAAAATAGTGGGATGCAGGCTTTGCATAGTGAGTAACAGCTTCCCAGAGGTGCTGAAAAGTATTCTGTGACATTCTCCCAAATGAAAAAGCACCATTGAAAAGGTATATATTTATCTCTTAATACTACTTGAATGTACACACATTTCAAGAGATATATTACTCCACAGCAACTGCAAAGCACAGATATTTTCAGTATGAAGCTAGCACCAGGCACAGTATTGTCACTGTTTTCCATGTGTATTGTTTCCACAAAACTCCGCCGCCAATCATTTAATGCTATTTTCTTAGGTTTGGTAGGCAAACTGTAAAAACTGACATAACTTTTTATTAGGTAGCTGCTTATTTTGCAAATCTATTGTGAAAAGCATTCAGCTTTGAATTGTTGCAGTGAGCTCATACTTTTGCTATATTTTTTTCCCTCTAAATTAACTAAATGACACACAGTATTGTTTCTATTCTTATATTTGATGCAGAAGTGCCATTAATATAACAATATGTTCACTAATAGGTGTGACTATACATTTTATGGTCCATCTCTGTCACTGTCTTATTTTGCACAAGCCCTGTGGTATTTTAGAGCCTTCAACAATTTAGTGAGAGCACCAAGTTTTCTTCCTATTCTTCCTTCAAATGAGAAACTCTAAATTTTCAATTGTGCTATATTTTACCGGTACTTTTTGTGTTGCTATGAATTAACAAAAAGGTCACAGTGGCAACTTTTTCTGTTACTCTCCTATAATTCCGCATTCTATATTTTACTGTATCAAAGCAGCTTGCTAAAGGAAAAAGAATATATGCAGTATAAATACTCTTATACACATAGATATATATGTGTGCATATATATATATATATATAGATATGTATGTATAATTGGTCCATAGATAGACATAGATTATATTTCATGTTCTGTCCTCTCAGCTTATCAGGCACCAGCACTAGTTATTGAGGAGTTACTAACATTTTCATAGGCTTGTTCACAAATTAAATACTTGATCCCTGTTGTCACTGTTAACTGGTGTCAACCTGTGCTCCACCCAAAATAGTTTGGATTAGGATTGGGTGGACTACGGTATGGAAAATACAGGATTTATGTCAGATAAAACTATGGGAATATCACAAGAAGTTCTAGCTTTCCTTATAGTTCCTTTACCAAACAGGTAGGGTCTGAGTTGCAGGTGTCTGATCACACTTCCCACCAATATGTTCAGGATCTCTTTTAGTGTCCATTCTGAGTTCAAGGCAGTGGCATGCATCTGTGCAAGGTGTCCCAAGCAGTCTGAGGAGCCTTCTCTGTGCAAGCAATCTTCTTGGTGCAGAAAGGTGGTGAGGTCTGTTGCATACTGTAGGCAGTCAGGGTTGGTGAAGCACACATAGACTCTCTCAGGGAGAGGATGGAGAACACTTGAGAGAAAGAGAGAGAGATACCAGGAAATAAGCAGGCCTAGGGGAGGTCAGGATGTATAAAGCCTCAAAATAAGTTTGCCCTTCCCGTTTCCAACAAGAACTTTAGATATTTCAAATCCTAAAATATCTTGGTTCATATCAGATTGTGAAAGAAAGTCTTGAAAATTAACACCTGTCTAGACCACACCACTAGTTTGCTTTTTCCTTATTTTCACACAAAGTCTGAGGTGTAACAAGTAGACTCATATATTCCTGTCTATTTGCAATGATTAAATTCCTGGTTTTTAGGATTATCACCAAGACAATTCTCAGAACTGCTGTGTTAAAAGCTTGCTCCCATCTTGATTTTGAACGTGTCTGCCCAACATGATGAATTAATTAGTTTTCCATTTTCTGTCCTTAATTTCCATACTTGTGGTTGCAAACAGGATAGTTGTCTCTCAAATATTTAGCTTTAATTGTGAAGGCAACTTGGCCCTTGACCTTGTTAGTGTAATTGAATAAATGTGGTGAGAACAATGTACCTCTCAAGAGATTCAGTCTCCATCTCAAGTCAGAGGCTAAGTAATTTTGGGATTGGATGCAAAATGAAGCAAAACTTTTCTCAAAGATTAAAAAAAACAAAAAATACATACTGTCAATTTTCACTATAGCAAAACCTCAATGGCAGGGTGCTTCAAGGCATCATACAAGGACCAAGTGCTGAAAATGTATTAAGTAATGTCAAAAAAAAGTGAACAGCAACTTGGCAAAATTTACAAATAACAAAGAAATATTATTAACCAAGTCTAAATAAGACAGGAAATCTGAGAGAAAATTGACTCAGGGAGATGGGTGGCCATCTTTAAAACCCACCAAAAAACCAACAAACCACCAAACAAACAAACAATCCAAAAACCAAAAACAAAGCAAAGAAATCTAAATGTTTAACAGATTATTTGTTTTATCAGAGATCTCACTTACTAGCACTATTTTAGGAAAAACACCTGGGTCTCACTGCAGACAGCTCAAAGAAGAGTCCTGCTTGATGAGCAGCTGCAGTCAAAAAAGCACATAAAATTTTCAAATACAGAAGAAAATGAGGTGAAGAATAAGAAAGAAAGAAAATATGTCATTATATGAATCAATAATTTTCCCTTCTCTGGAATAGTGTGAAGTACTGGTCACCCCATCACAAAAAGATATTACTATATTAGAAGGTATTCAGAAAAGACTGATTGTGATAATTAGGCACATAGACAAGCCTTCATATGAAAAGACTGAAAAAACTGGAATTGTTAACCTTAAGAAAAAAAAAATAAAAGATGAATAAGGAGGGATATGATGAAAGTATAAAAATGGTAAGTGGCAAAGAGAAAATAGATCAGGAGCTTCTGTAGTCCTGCGTCTCATAATTCAAGAACAAAAGGACACTAAGTGAAAGTGAAAAGCAGCAGCTCCAAATCTGATAAAAGAACATACTTTTTAATGCAGCACATAATTAGATTATGGAATTCAATGCCACAGGATGTCACTGATGTCAAGACTTTACCAAGACTCAAAGAAGGACTTGGCACATACAACTCGTGATATTCTTGGGAATTTTATGCTAACTAACTGTTAAAAGGTTTTGAAAGAGAGATTATGTGCCATATTTCATGATTTAAAAGAAAATAATTTAAAAAATAATTTGGAGGAAAGTTCCCTCTAAGTGGATATTCCCATCTCTTGCTGTCTGATTATTTTGTTCTTTTCTTTGCTTCATATGTTGGCATTTTCTCTTGAGACATCTGGGCAGTCTTGGTGGGAGGCTGTGTAATAATGAATAACTATTCTGTTCTAATTACTATTATCCCAGTCCTACCCCACTATCTTAGTATCTCCTATAAAATCTTAATATTAGGACTTTGGACTTCCCTTTTGCAGAATAATTGTCTTATGCTCTATTGTATTCCACTCCATTCCAGCTAGCCAACTAGATTTGTCACCCATTGTCACTTAGTATAACCATTGTTATAAGCTATATAGCATTGTGCATGTGTTTGGAGCAACTGTGAAACTTCTAGATGCAGAACCAAATAAATTTTTGCTGTGACAGCTATACAATTGATTCTGTGTGCCCCAATTGTCTTCCAGCCCTATCTTAACCTCCAGCCATGCTACTGACATCTTGCTTCCCATCCTGCAGCTGGAAAACATATGCAGTGTCTCTAAAATAGAGGCACTTTAGTTTTTAAACTTCCTATTCTCCACAGCTTACTTACCACATTTTTCTCCTTTCTGCCTGCCTGGCTGCTCAGAGAGATAAAATATTTTTGTTCCCATTTTTGTTATTATACTATTTCTTTTCTAACTCATTAGCTTTTTCTTTACCTATTTTTTTTCTGTATGAAGGCTTTCAGTGCAGGTAAACAATGACAGGCATAAGCATAAAAGAACTTCTCTGATCAGATGTGTTAAGTGAAAACCGAACCAAAAACAGGGTGGGAGAAATACTTGATAGAAGCAGGATCACAGATTTTGAACATCATTCTCCAACAGGTATTCCTCCCTCTGTTATAAATTTCATTACATTCTCAAAGCTGGAAGGGATGGAGGCAGGAAGAAAACCTTTAAGTACCGACCTATGTAGCTAGCAAAATACCTGCTAAATTCTGTGAGGTTTTGGGAGTAGCTACAAAGTAAGTGAAGATATTGGGGGTGGAGGCACAGAGAGCAGCTGTAGGGCCAGCTGGGGGGCTGTACAGGCCTTGAAAAGAAGTTGAATTCAGACAGTGCTTACAAACTGGACACCACAGGGAGACTGTGAAGATACCAAGGGATAACGCCTGGAAGAAGAAAGGCAACCCCAACTGAGCTAAGGTGTGACTAGCTACTACACAGAGACACGTGGTATGTTTTTTCTCCCTCTCTTCCCCAACAACTTCCATCCCATAAAGTTTTCAAGATTCAATGTGGCAGGTTGCCAGATAATCTCATTAAAGTTCTCCTTCCCACAAAAGGCTAGATCTTTGAAGGTCCCTTCCAACCTGGGCTGTTGTGTGATTCTATGAATTGGGACTGTATATATTAGTACACTGCTTTGGCACTGACTATTTTCCTGAACTTTCATATGCATGCCTCACTAACAAAACACAGTCCATTATTGTTTTCTCTTTTTTCTATTTTAGGATAAAAATATTAAAGTAGCAAAAAATGGGTAATGTTCTAGCTCTCACAAATTGAGCTGGTATATCACACACAATGCTACAAAACACCATGCAGATTAGATATTTGTGTTGTCTTTGGGACATCCACATTGCACTTACCATATGGTTTAGATACGCCTGAGGGTTTACAGCTAGTTTGCAAGACTGGTTTTAGGCTGAGTTCAATCCAGAGGACATGTACTGAGGACACTCAGGCATAAATATGCTACTGTAGTACAACATTCAATAGCCAAAGAGGAGAAGCTGGATAGCAACAGTAGGGAATTTAATTTTAAAAGTCTAGAAGAAATGGATCCTATATTATGTGCAATAATAAAAAGCATGAATACTTTCTAGTCTACAGGAATATGAGAGTTTTTTTCCAATCTTTGAAAATTTACAAACACCAACAACGAATAATTAATATGTTTATTGTTCTTCACCTTTTAAATTTTTAATGCTTAATTCTCATTGATTGCAATTCCTTCACCATGAAACAAGGAAATACCCTTAATCTGAAAGGCATCCACGAGCAAAATAGTGCATTGTATTTTTTAAGTACAACCTAAATAAAAGAAATACCCAAATTATGCACAAATACTGTATTTTCAGCCATATTTTGCCAATTTTATTTTACTAAAACTCATCTAGTTTTAAATTATCTTCCTTCTTGAAAATTCATATTTTGAAAAGAAGTAGGAGACCACCTGATCAGGAAGAGCAGATTTACCTAAATTATCATTATTTTGCAACAAAAAGTCACAAAAAGTTTTCACCTAGATGTTTATGCTCCCTTTTCAAGTCTGCCAGTTTTCCTTTTGAAGTCCTCTGTTCTGAATATTGTCACCACTTAAAAAGCATGCCCTGAAGTCAAGAAACATTTCTAATACATTTACTGAAAACCATTCTAACAAATATGCTTTCCCCTTCTTAGCAAAGAAAAATAAATGTCACCCATCTATTAAAACAAAACATAAAATGTCTCATTATGGTTATGCAAAACTAGGTTTCCCATATTACCTCAATCATGTTACACAATGCATGCTATCTTCCTGTTTTGCATAGTGAAGCTAAACAACATATTTTTACCTTTTTTTCCCCTATATCTTGTATTAGGTCTGTGTTCTTTTGTTATGAATTGTGTCTGATATAGACAAATACACTTCTTTTACCATTAAAATAATTTTATCTTGAAAATTTAAGTAAATTAGACAGAAATGTTCATGGAATGAAATATGGATGGGATAGATTTCAGCATTTTAGTTAAAGGGGCACCTTGTTTTGTTTTGTGTCCTGTAGGGCACTTTTTTTTGTTTTCTGCCACTGTATACTTGATAATGAGCTTTGGAAGAAATACCAATGAATACCATTCCATCTGCTTCCATTATGGAAAATGTCTTTTAAAAACAGGAAAGAGAATTTGTCCCTATTTTAAAAGACACAAATTAATGTGCAGAATGTTATAAGACCCATTCAGTTCTTCTAAAAAGTGAACCTTCTAAACCTGGACTTTCACTTACCCAATTACAAGTCAGGTTTCAGCAGTAAAGGTGAAACTAAGAGACCTTATTGAAATAAAGGCCTACTGAGTTTTATGCTCTCCAATCTATTATGACTTTATCTATTTATCAAAGAAAATAATATTCAGTGCTATGCAGAGCTCACAGGCTTGCATGCAGCTTTCTCAATACCTTATTTGAGATTTGGCATACACGACGCTTTATCCTCAATCCAAAAGTGATTTTTTTCTGTTCAGTGTAGAGATTGAGCTATGCTTAATGGTTTTGAATTGGTTTCCCTAAGGCTGAAAAGCTCCTTTTATTCTTAGACATTTCAATCAGGAATGGTGTGGTTGGAAGACACCAACGGCAAAGTACAGCTTTTTTTATTCTGCAGTTTTCATGAGACTACAAACCACATTTCCATGAAAATAGTTAGGCAATCAGAAAACATACTTAATATTAAGTCTAAACATAACTAATACCTAACTATAGTTATAAATGTAACTTTCACTTAACATTTGTATATGGTATGGTTTATGCACCCATGCCTTTTTAAAAAGAAATCCTAAAATAAACCACAGAGTCCCAGCATTAGCAAAGATAATAACAGATTCTCTGCTTCTATTGTCCTAGCATAAATTTACCTCTGGGCATTACTGCACAGAACAGAAGCTGCTACTATTCCCTTTGTCCACATTAAAATTTTCCAGTATTAAGATATAGGTAATAACCGATTTGTAATGGCTTCCACAAAACCACTCATGTATCAAAACCAGCCTCTATTCAGGATTCCAATGAGAACAAGGGTCCAGATGTGCAACCCTCATCCATATAATTAATCCAATGATATTCACTACTTATATATAAGCAAGCAATTACTCAAGTGAGGTGTTTGTAGAATGAGGCCTGAAATTGTTGATTTTTGTTCTTAGCCAGTAGTTTATGCATGCATAACTTTCAATTTTTTTAATAATTTCAAATTTAAAATTCTAAATCCTTTTACATTTATCCAGGAAGGCCAGTTTTGGAAGTTTTAGGTTTATAAGGGGAAGTTCTAATATTATAAGGGGTATTACAGAGTGGTCATCTTTATGCCATGCAGTGGACAATTACTACATAAAATATCTTGGGTTTTTGTTTCCCCTGAGATTAAAATTGCTAGTAAAAGGAATTACAAAAATGAAAAACAATCTCTGAGCCAATAAGACTTTTATAAACCACTGTGGGATCACTCTTTTCCTTAGTTCATGAAATTCAGTGGATTTTTACTTCATGGTAACTGGAGTTCTCTCTTGAACTATTCTTCTTCATTTCCCTTCTAATCTCCCAAACTGTCAGTGTTCAGACGTAAGAACATTTTTTTTCCAGCTCATTCATTTCTTCCAAAAGATCTCAAAGTACAAAGCAGACAATTATTTATCCAGAGATGGATGAGAGTGGACACTATTTTCACATTTCTAGTAAGTTTGCAGACAATACTAAGCTGGTGGTAGTGTTTCCTGTTGGAGGGTAGGAAGGCTCAGCAGAGGGATGTAGAAAGGTTGGATCCATGGGTTTAGGTGAATTGCATGAGGTTAAATATGGCAAAGTGATGTGTCCTGCACTTGGTTCACAATAATCTCATTCAGCCCTACTGTTTTGTGGGTGGATGGCTGGAAATCTGCCCAACAAAAAAGGACCTGAGGCGCTGCTTGTGCCCAGGTGGCCAAGAGGGCCAATGGCACCCTGGCCTGTATCAACAACAGTGTGACCAGCAGGACCAGGGCAGGGATTGTCCTCCAGTACTCGGCACTGGTGCGGCCACACCTCAAATCTTGTGTTCAGTTTTGGGCCTCTCACCACAAGGACATTGAGGTGCTGGAGGGTGTCCAGAGAAGGGCAATGAATCTGGTGAAGAGTCTGAAGCCCAAGTCTTACAGGGAGCAGCTGAGGGTACCAAGGTTGTTTAGACTATTAAAAAGGAGGTTCAGGGGTGAGCTTGTACTCACTACAAGTACCTGAGAAGATGCTGTAGCCGAGTAGGAGCTGTTCTCTTCTCCCAGGTAAAAAGCAATAGGATAAGAGAAAATGGCCTCAAATTGTGCTGGGGGAGGATACCAGGAAAACATCTCAGAGAAAAGGTTGTCAAGCACTTAAATGGGCTGCCCAGGAAAGTTGTTGAGTCACCATTCCTGGAGGTATTTAAGACATGCAGTTGTGGCCCTTACAGACGTGGCTTAGTGATGGACTTGGCAGTGCTGGCATAACAGTACAACTTAATTGTCTTAAAGGATCTTTCACTCCTAAATTATTCTCATTCTGCAAAGTTCTAACATGGGATGAAGGAATAGAGAGTCCTAAGCATGTTACAGTCTGATTTTTTTTCAACATTTGGAGGGAAGGTATATTTGGGGTATAGATATTCTGTCCTCCACTCAAGCTCTAAAAGAACTGAGACTCAGAATCATGTAGTCATTAGTATTCCAAGGGAATTAATCTGTTGGAATTGTAGCTATTTGTGTAAAATTATATAATTCTGATTAGTTATTAAGTTCTGCAATTCCCAAGTGTTAATACAGGCAGCAATTGCCACATAGTAAGTTAAAAGCAAAAGGATAAGCTGTCTGCTGTAAATGAGATGATGGCTGAAGACCTGAGAGCTGGCATTTGGCCAAATTGAAGATCTGTATAGGACAAACAGGGCTGAGAAATAATTTTAATCAGTAGTGGACAATTTTTGACAGAGAAAATAAAAAGATGATATCGATCTTGTCAACCTTATCTCGCATTCTCCTTAATTACTATGGCCAAATTAGAAGTAGTACCTTCTATTAAATTGTTCATGCCAACCAAATTCCCATACAGTGAACTCCAAATAATGAATAGCCTGTAGGACAACCTTTATTCATAACTTCATACATTTTTAACAATCTTTTCCAAAACAGTGGTTAGGATTGTGACTCTCGGCCTTAACAGAAATCAGTAGCAGGTGTATGTTGTCCAAAAGAAAATATTAGCATTTAGTTGATTGGTTATTTTGCTGTGTGCTACTTCTCTACCAATGTCTTCTAATGTCTTGGGCAGTTTACAGATTTGGTTTTCATTCAAGTGAGGCATTTGAAGTGCTAGGCTGGTCCCAGCATTCTGAAAATAATCTATAGCTGTTCCAAGCTACTTCTCTAATGTCCTAATGGGCAGTATTTTGGCTTTGCAACAGCTGTTGGTCTATTTAGACTATATGTAGTGATCCCCTGAAAAACGTGGCTTTATAAAGGAATCAGTGAAGTACCTATAACAACTCCTTTTTCAACAGGTCTAAATACAACATTGAAACACTTTTACAATAAAACAATCATCGTTCACTCTGGGTTTTTTTTTTTGATATATTCACCAACTTGTAATTTGGAAAATTCTGTCTTTTTTTTGTATTGGGAATTTAAATTTAGCCTATTGCCAAAGAGAAATTAACCAGAAGAACTTCACAAGAATATGAAGTAGACAGAAAAAAATCTCTGAATGAAAGTATAGAAAGATTAATGAAATGCATACATCAGAGCAAGCAGCATGCAAAAAAGCAAACCCTGTTAAGAATTTATCTCTTTAGCATGAAAAATATTTATACTTCTCTCCTCTAACCTGTAAGCAAGTTATTACTAATAAAAATATCCACTGATACTCACAAACTTAAAAAAAAAATTATAATAAAAAAACAATTATAAGGAACGATTTTAAGGAATAGAATTACAATTCAAGCGTTGTTTGAGAAGGCCATTATTTGCTATTTTTAAAAGTAGTTTACCTGTACCCAAATATCTATGGCAATATATTAAACATCCCCCAAGTGACACCATATGCACTCAATCTGTCATTCTCAAGGTGTTCTGCTGCCCTCAAAGAAAGTAAAAGCATTTTAATAAATAATCGAGGTACAAAATCACATTTCACTTTGAGGACACTTTTCCTACTACTTTACTCTCAACATAGAAGAAGAAGAAGAATGGTCCCTTCATTCAAATAGGGGTCATTTCCCATGTGCCTGTAGAACAAAGGGCTCCACTGGAAATAGTAGCAAGAGCTCTCCCTCTGCCCTCCCTATTCAAAAGAAAATTTTACTGTGTAACCTTCCATAGGGTAGAGGAAAGGATTCGTGAGAGTGAATCCTCTCAGCTTGAGCATGTAAAACTTATTATTACCATGACAGAAATCTCATTTTCCAAGCATACTTTCTCCATTGCAGAAAACACAAGTTTTAAATACAGATGCAGTCAAAATCCCATTAATGACTCAGATCAAGAGCTGCCATTGATCATTAAAACATAAATGCAGTGACTTCTAAATCTTAAAATGACACAGTAGCTGTGCATTTTGGGAAATGAGAGGAACTGTGACTATAATATAACAATCCATGAATATTTTCTTCCTGCTGTCTAGGCATTGCTGAGATTTTCTAGGTAATATGAAAAGAACAACATAGCCCTTATATGACATTTTCAAACTATCTGTTAAAAAAATAGATAAATAGTACGTGTTTTTCTTAATGTTTATCATACTCTGCTTTCTTGATGTGTGTGTGATTTGCTTTCACTCTGAAAAGAGTTGCTTTAAAAAAAACTTTAAAAGCTTCTCTTCTTTCTTTTTAAAACACAAGATTTTGTGACTGTTATTCTAAACATTCTCTAAAGAAGCATATCTTACTAGAATACAAAGTTTGAAATACAATGGCAATTTTACATAAAAGAAGACAAGCCACCACTTGCTAGGATGGATTAGAATGTGAACTGGGCACCAGCTGTAGGTAGTGGCCACTAGTGGGACTCACTGTTTTCATCACTTATCTTCACAAAAAATGCTATCTGGCAATTAAAGATATAGAGTTAAATAAAAGAAAAACCTAAAAAAATGATGTAACAGAAAAGAAATCTGGTTGTCAGCATCTGAGATTCCCTAATATTGATAAAAATAAGCTAATCTCTATTTCAAATTTATATTTAAATCCTACATATTTAATGAGAATTGAGAATGATTGCAACAAAGAGTCTCATCTCATAAAAAAAAAAAAGAGGTAAAAAAAAGAAACACAAAAAAGAAAGAAATAAAACCACAAAAAAAAGAAAACACAAAAAAAGGAAAACAAAAAAATCATGGTTAAAAGTATTTTCATTCTAAATTTCACCCCTAAAGCCACAATTTGGAACAGGTGTTTATGAAACCTTTTCAATTTCCTGTGTTATGCAATATGTGATCTGATTGAAATAATAATGAATCAAATAATTGTAATTGTACCTAGAATTACTCTGTATTGCAAATGAGTTCTTTGGGAAGTCAATGAGAATTACCAAGTGACAATGCAAAATCTCTGTGACAAAAACCTGCAGCTGGAATTTTGCACAGCAGTGATGCTATTGGTCTAAGTGGGCAGAATTTAGAGGAAAGCCAAGCACTTCCAAATCAAAAAAATGTGAGCATGTGGTGGGTTGACACTGTCAGGACACTAGGTACCCACAAAAGCTGCTCTATCACTCCCCTTTTGATCTGGACAGGTGAAAGAAAATATAAATGAAAAGCTCATGGGTTAAGATAAGGACAGCAAGAGATCACTCAACAAATACAGGCAGGACAGACTAGAGTTGGGGAAATTAACCAAATGCATTGCCAGTTAAATGAGAGCTGGATAATGAGAAGTAAACCCAAATCTTAGTGACACCTTCCTTCCTCACCTCCTTCCTTTATACCCTGATCTCTATGTCCTCCTAATAGGGGCTGAGGTCAGTGCTTCTCCCTCAGAGGGAGAGCACCTCACACTCTTCCCCTGCTCCACATGGTATCTATCCCATAAGAGATAGTGCTCCATGACATTCTCCTGTGGGAACAACTCCCACAAGATGAAGCTCTTCAGCATCTGCTCCAGCATGGGTCATTTCCACAGGGTGAAGTCCCTCAGAATAGGTTGCCAGCACAGGACCCCCATGGGACAGGCCACAAGTCCTGCCAGCAAACCTGCTCCAGCGTGGGCTCCTGTCTCTCCATGGGTCCACAGGAGCCAGGAGCCTCCTCCAGCACAGGGTCACCGCTTCCTTGGGGCACCTGCCTGCTCTGGCATTCTGCGTTCACCGTGGGCTGCAGGGGCACAGCTGCCTCAACTTGGTCTTCACCGTGTACTGCAACACAGTAACTTTTTACACCTCTTAAATAGTTGTCATAGAGGTGTTACCACCATCACTAATGTGTTTGGCCTTTAATCAGCAGTGAGTCCATCCTGAACCTGGCTGCCACTGGCTCCATAGGACAGAGGGAAAGTTTCTTGAAGCTTTTCACTGAAGCTGCCACTGTAGCCACCCCCACTATCAAAACTTTGCCCCATAAACCCACTACAGGGAGCAAACAGCACCCCTCTCACAGGTGTCAGCCACCCACCTCAGAAAGCTCACCAATTCTCCTGCCAGATGTGTTGAAATGTCATTTTAAGGAATACTCTAAGGTAAACTCCCTCCACCACAAGTCCCAGTCTCTACAACAGGCATCTCTCTTAATAAATTACCAGTCTGGGTTTTTTTAACACTACACTTTGGCAATGTAAATTTTACCCTTTTTTTTGTATTATTCTGTGTTAAAGAAAGACAGGAGCAAATCAGGCCTCAAAAGTTGCTCTTAATAAACTCCCTACAATGTAACCGGCTTTATCTAGTTTAAAATGAAAAGCAGGACACAAAGGGTAGGACTTGGGGAGGGGGGGGGGAATATCTTCGAAAGGAGCAAATAAATGTAGAGTCATGAACAGTACTTATCTAGCCACTCCAAATTAGAAGTCCCTCCCTTTCAATTTACCTCAAACTGAATCACAGTTATTATTTCAATATATTTCCAAGAACAAGTAGTGTGTGTACGCTCGAGGGCTCTGCACCGAAAGACTAAGGAAAAACCGACAACAAGCTGCAGATTTATGACGCATGAATAAGGCAAATGTTTGTCACATGGCTGAAAAAGCCTCTCGTCTCCTACTGCTAAACTTGTTTAGCTGTTATTCAGTATTTATCCTTTTTCCTTGCAATCCAGAAAAACAGGAAGATCCTTGAACATCCTCTCAATTTCTTCTTGGCTATGTAGGTCTTTACATACCTATCAACAAGCCACAGCCTCAGGAAGCTTTCTGTCTCTGCACACCAAGGAATATTGGCATGACTAGCATAGTAATTCTGTTTCAGGCATTTGGCTTAACCATCTTCATTGCAAACAAATTGCTTAATGGCTTTGGGTAGCAAACACATACAGAGCTGTGCCAACAGATAGAGAAATAGCTGAGTAGGTATGGCTTATGATCATATTTATTGGCATTGCTTTTAAAACCTCTTCTGAATCATCATTTGCATCATCATCTAAGTCTGATCTCTTTTGTTCAGCAACTCAATGCTTCTTACCTGTTTGTTCTAAACCAAAAAGAAATCAAAAGTCAGGACTCGCTTCCTCCATTCAAAAGCTTGAGATTCAACAAAGCTGTGTAGGAAGAAATTCCTTACTTTCATTAACAATAAAAATGAAAGGAGCAAAGCTCCATAGAAGTAGAGAAAGACAGGGAGCAGTTCATCTCTCAAGAACATAAATACATAAAATGACAAAATCTGGCAGCACACACAAACACCACAAGACCAAATCCCTTTGGGCTAAAGTGCTTCAAATATTTCTATAAAGTAGCAGAAATTGGACAGGAACTCAGGTAAACCTCTCTGTGTATGGCAAGGGCTAAATGAATATGCATGGAATTTATAACAAAATGATGCATTAAATACTATGTGAGAAAAAATCATGCCTTTGAAACATGGCACAAGTACAACAGCCCACCTACATTTTCATACACTGCAACAATTAATGCCATTGTGCATATTTTATCTTAAACATCTTGCCATTGGTGGAGAACTTGCTGTTTCTGTTAGGATAACCAAAGGAATCATAGAAAAATTCCCTCACATATTCTTGTTTACTTACAGTACATGTCAGGACATCTGACTTTGCCTGAAAATTGTACACAAAATACAGCTTTCATGGTCAGAAATAAAACACTAACTGCAACAAAAACTCAACCCTACAACACAGCAAAATCTTGATGATTTTTCTTGTATTTTTTATATATTGGTGGATTTTTTTGGCATCTTCACAGCTGAATGGCCATGACTACTGATTGTGCTTTTAGCCACTCACCTTCACAGCTGCAGCCAATAAATCCACTGGCCTCTGAATTTATGTTTTAGAAATAGGTTTTATTTCTTCAGGTGGGTAGGTACAAGTTCTTCCATACAGCCAAACACTTTGTAGCACAGTTTCTACTGTTTCCAGCAGCGACTACAAGAAAAAGTACTTAATGGCTCCTTCTGTGCAGCCCTAAGGAAGTATGGTGACCCATCCTAGCTATCAACTTAACTAGGTCTGTGAGCAAACTTAGAGATCAAGGTCAAAGAAAAAAATTAATTAATTTAACCCTGCTTAACAGACCAGCCAGTTCCACTGTCAAGGTCTTCCCCTAACTACCACTTTTTTCTCTTTTTAACTTCCTTCTGTATTTGATCCACCACTGAAAAGTAAGCTTGCTTTTTCTTTTTTTTTTTTTTTTTGTTCACTCATCTTTCTTCTTTTTTTTTTTTTTTGTTATTAGTGGTATTTTTCCCAGCAAAATGAAAAAGATCCAGTAAATCCATATCATTACATTACATATGGACTTTAATATATATATATATATATATATATATATATATATATAAATATATATATATTGCATGGAAATACAATTTTTTATGAAAAATTTTCTCGAATATTTTGAATATTTTTGAGGACTAACTAATATGAAGGTCTCACATTAGATATAGGGCAAGGATACATGTCTTGAAAAAATTATTCCAGAATGCTTGGTGATATGTATTCCAAACTGGACATATGCTTCTGACCACTGACTTTTAACTTCTGTCTATACGAGGAAGGAGACCTTCTTTGAGTGAGTCATCAAAAAGTCCTGTTTTCATCCTGACAACAAACATCTCTCCAGTGTAAAGAAATTAGCTATTGAAGAAGTCTACAGCAGCACCAAATATTTTAAGTTCACATGGCAAAAATACAAAAAAAAAAAATAGAATCACATTTCTGTTAAATGTGTAGTAACTGCTGATTTTTCAGTCTTGAAATTTGCCTAGACGATTAACAATAATTAAATAAGTTGGTCATGCTTACTCTGTTTTAATATTGGTTTAGGTGTCCAGAGGAAAATAGCTATGTTTAACATTTAAATATCAAACACTTTGATTAAACATTAGTGTGTTAAACTAATATTAAGGAAAAATGAAAAGGAGTTCATAGAACTGACCATAAGTCTTTTGGCTTGCAAGTGCGAAACACACTTTAAAATTTGGCATGTAGGCATTTTTTCAAAAAGTAGTTTGATCCCAAGGTCACAAACAAGAATTGTAATTAAGAAGCAATATTTCTAAGTCTGTATTTAGTGCTGGGCTGTGCAAAAAGATGCATGTTTACCATCAGAAAGAATCTGCAGGATTCTGACTAAAATCAGGTATGAACATAGCAGCTTGAAGAGTCAGGACAAAGGGTACTCAGCATCAAATCACCACACTTTCTCAAACAAATTATTAATTTACAGTCTTTGTATTCTCCTAGAAATCAGTGGAATTCCCTCAGAGAAAATATTGAACTAAGCTTCTCAGTCAACTCTGCCATTTTATAAATACATGACAAGTTTCTTTAGAATCTACTAGGTGGGGTCTAAACAACTTCTACACCTTGGAGCCATTATACTTTCTCTTAATATTAATCCTTCCCCTTTCTTCAGAAATAATATTCTCTATCAATAATTTATAATTGTTCAGTTCTATTTCTCCTGCAAAACCCCATAACAGTAGTTTGAACTCAAAAAAAAAAATATCTGCAGGGATTTTCATGACTCAAAAAAACCCCCAAACAAACAAAAAAACCCCACCAAAACCAAATTCAAAACCACCAACAAACAAACAAACAAACAAACAATCAACCCCCAAATAAACAACAGCAACAACAGAAACCCCCAAAGTACCCCTCAAATATGTAGAATTCAGATTTTGAATGATTTGGTCATTGCAAAAAAAATCCAAAGAGTTTTGGATCCCCCCCATCCCCTAAAAAAAAATCAAAACAAAGCAAAACCCAAAACTAAGTGAAAAGCACTCCCTAGAAACCAGCTGTTTTCCATTCTGAAATGCTACAGGGATTACAGACAAGGATTAACATCAGTGGATGGGGTGCAAATGTAAAAGCCTACACATTTGTTCATTTTGTATCATAGTTGCAAATTATCTAAGTGCAATTTCCACTGTATTAAGGAGACAGCATATAATGCTTCTAGCTTTCAGTCAGGTTTAATAAAGAGAAACCCTTCCACTGAATGAACAGTACCCCTTGGCTACTTTTAAAATAATCCATTGAGAATAGTGCAGTATTCCATACATTTATTAAAAGTATTATGTTTCCTTAAGGAAATACCCCAAAGAAACATTGCTCACTTTTTTTCACATGTATGGAATAAAAATGCAAATACTCCAAGTTTAGAGGTCATGTGTTTTTGTTGGGGTGCTTTGAGGCTTTTTTGGCTTTCATTATTGACAACAGTAAAAGGATTGTTTAAGACTAGCTGTGTCAGAATTTTGGATACCAAATGTGACAGGCTCTGCAGGTGTACAGTGCTTTCCTTATTGATACAAATTGAATCTGAACATAGCAATTTATTCAGCAAATCAAACCAATCACTGCACTGCAGTTTTCTCTTTCAGCTCTCATTTCCCAACCAAGCACTCTTAACCACTTTGCTACAGTTTCTTTACAGCAAGGTTTCAACTGCCATTAGATGCTGTTTTACGGTCAGAGTATAGGGGTTTAAAAAATTTTCAAAGACTGTTATGTTGCCATTAAGTGCTGCATCATTCACACCTATTCCATACTAGTTCCTTGTCTCCAAACACACTTCCATTAAACGTATTTCTCTTCATGTTACCCTAGAAAAAATCTCACCATTGCCATCCTGTGCAAAGCATCTAAAGAGCTTGCAAGTAATTTTTTTTTCTAATACACTATAAATACTTGTCCTAAGAACAAGATTATCTCAAATCCTTCTTTTTAATTATGAATTATAGTTTAAAAAGAGGTTCTTTAATGCATTTGTTTTGTATGTTATTTTGTTAAAAGATATTTAAAGCTGACCAGTCCTCCAAAATAATCAAAAAGATTGAAGAATGAAAATTAATACCAGATTGCCCAAAAGATAAATTAGGAAAGGGAAGGAACCAAATCAGGAAGAGCAAGGGAGACAGCTAAAGTGGGAAAAAACAATCTTACTGTGTTGAGCCAATATATAACCCTGGATTAAAAGCTAGCCTTGGCAAGGCTCAAATGTGAAGATGCTCACATTGGGCAGCCCAGACCTGCTGCTACCAGAGGTTGTTGCTATGGTGACCAGTGACAGTCAGCCAACAGTAAAATGAATTTACAAAAAATAGTTAGGAAATACTGAAAGGAAGAAAGAAAAAGGAAAGGAAAAGTTTGGCGTCTCTAAGCAGATGCACAGTTCCATTGTCCGCTGCTTGCACTACTGCAGTGGCGGAATACATCACCAAAATGGAGCCGAACTTCCACTTTACCTCCATGATAGCTGAAGGATATTCCTGCCTCCATGGGTTTCTAATTGAAAGAAATTATTGTTTCATTCATGCTGCAGCTTTTCAGTGACTCAGCAATCCAGCAAATTCAGCTGCCTCTGAAACCTGCATGGAACTGTTAGCTCATTGTTCTCATCTAAACTATTTAGAGGAAGCCTGGAGTGGCCCATTTCTGTCTTCTGCTTTTAAATCAGCCTGGGGATGGTTCCATCCTGACATGTAAAAGGTTTCTATGGATGAAGTATTTGTCACTGAAACAAAAGGTTTTGGAACTTTACAAATCTACTGGAAAACTCAGTTGATTTCTTTTTTCAAACAAAGAATAAAGCAGAGACTGGCTGTTTTAAAAGCAAAATCTGCTTCAGAGAAGGCTAGCTGAAGCTGCAGTCAGTGGACCATAAATCACAGTGCCCATGCCCAGCTGTGCAGCACTGCATGGAAGAAAAGGTTTTGGATGGCAGTGTCCCTCGGCGATAGCTGCGGGACTGTGTGCCAGAGAGGTAGTTATTGTTGTTTACTTGCTGTGCTATCAACGTGGTATGCTAGAGAGCACACTTTTAGGAATCAGCATATGTGCACTGTATTATCTTATCTTGCACAAAACGTTGTCCCAGACCCCTGGAACACTCCTGCTAGAGTACTGTCAGAAAGAGATAAAAATGAAGTACTACATCTGTTACAGCTGAAGTGCTGAACTAGACTTCCCTACAAACATTTTTTCCTAAGATTGACAGTACACCATGATCAAGAGGAGGAACAAGAGAACCTCGTACTGAGCCCTCAAAATCTACATGGATATCTGTGTGCATGTGTTTTCCAGGCCTATAAATGTCATGAAGATGGGTAGAGGTGAAAAAACTGAGATAGAACAAACATGGAAGAAGTTGTTATTTTTAGAGAATAAATATAGAGAGAAGCATTTTCACAAAATATGTTTTTACAGAAATAGCAGGCACAGCCAAAGTTGAAGAAATTGGCCAAATTTGTCTCCCCTTTCAGCCCAAGGAACATGAGGGTTCAAGCCACTTCACTCGCCCTTTTGAGGTCATGACTGGGGAGAGTCACTTAGCTGTGCCCTGATTTGTTTCCTCCATAGATAAAATGGAAAATACAGACTAAATCAGCCTTTTAAAAGTGCTTTCATATTTAAAGAAATGAAAAGTGCTAAGTGAGTGGTAAATGTTCCTTGAGCAGATTAATACTTGGATGATCAATATACATTATGAGACTGCTCTTATTCATCATATTTCCCACAGCTGAAAGAATTCAAGAAATAATAATATAAAGATGACAGCTGGTAGAAATGCCCTTAGTGAAAGCTGCCAAATTGTCTTGAATGCAGGGGGAGCTGTGTTCTCATTTGCTTACACTTCAGTGCAACTCATACAACATGAAATCAAAATGATGCCTTTCATCTGAATCATACTGGCTTTTTATACTGATGTGTTGTGTTGACTTAATTTCAATATTTCAGTACAACTGGTTTTTTATTGTTTTTGAAAAGGACACAATTTAAACCCAAGACATTTAGCTACTACTCATAATGGGAATTCTTCTGGTACTTTCTTTGAAGAGCTTCATGAAGGCTTTGACCTAAAACCTGGTATTAAGCAAAGAAAGAGAACTGAGATCACAGAGTTCTCTTTTGCTAGATCCATGAAAACAAGTCCAAACAGATATCATCAAGTTACAAGTTTCAAAAGGTTATATGCATTCAAAAATAGGGCATATCTTTTTTTTTTTTTTTTTAGGAAGCAGACTTCAGCTACAAGTATATTAAGCATTCCTACAAGCACAAGCAAGAAAAATAATATTCTAATTATTTGGAAAGCAACTAAGCAACTTGAACAGCTTCAAAATATTTTATATTTTCAAATTTTAGATTTAAAACACTCGATCACAACCCTGTGCACAAATACTAATAATATTTTAAAATATAATTATCTAGCTGATTTTTATAAAAAGTAGGCATTTGGTGGAAGTTCTTGCAGTTTCTTCATATTCAGAAAGGATAGAAGATATTTTTAGTAGGTAAGAGCAACTTGCTGTTTTTCACTAAGTACCTGATAATACTCACTGAGATGATTACTATCCATATAAAAAGCTAGATCATAAAGTACATCAAAAGACAAAAAGTAAACAGAATTCTTTCATGCAAAATCTCTTGTTTATTTATTTCTAATGCACTTGAATCCATAGGAATAACATCAGTGGTCTGAAAAAGTGCCAGAAGCAGGTCCTCAAAGAAGAGCAGCAGTCACTCTAAAGCTTCTCCAACCTGACATCCCCCTTTCTCAGAGGGACTGAGAAGGAAAACAAGGGTGGACAAAGATGAAGCTGTGGAGATTTTCACACAGGACAAATCAGTTCCTCCTTTCACAGATGGCTGCATCACAGTCCTTTTTACCATTCACCTCCTCTTTTGAGAGTTTCAAAAGAATTGTGAAAGTGCAAGTGTCTCCAGCACAAGTAGAAACACACTTATAAAAAAATTAGGAAAGAAATAGACCCTTGTAGCTCAGAATGTAAACTTGTTCATAGAGGACAGTTTTGGTTTTTGTTTTTTTTTTTTTTTTTTTTCACATCAACATATCTTTGCTTGTGTGTCATTTAAAAACATTTTGTCATTGTTAAACTAGACCTTCCCTGAAGTAAATTGTGGCTTCAGTTACTAAAAATCTTGGGACAAGCCAATATTCTATGAAATCAAAGTTAGCCTGACCAGAAATAAGCAAAAGTGCCCTCATTTATAAAAGAAAGAGAAGATGAGCCAACCAATGAAATAAACATTTTTGGCTCCTAAATGAAATGAAATCATGGTGATGATAAATACACTTGCTAGTTAGCCACCTGATCTAAAGCCAATGATCCTTTAAAAAATAAGAAAAAAACCCAGAAGTAACATTTGTACAATAGCCACTGTTGGCTAGGAGCTGCAATACCTACTAGGAATGAACATTACTTCTCAATTAGAAAAATCTTTTCTCTTTTTTTTCTCCTTTATTTCATTAAGTAATGGAAACACCTGCTTCTTTCAAGTATCTTTGAAGTGTTTGGCACTAGTACTAATGCTTTACAGGAAAAAAAGTCCCCATTTTTACTTTTAAATCAAGAACAGCTAGATACAAGTCTTGTAGGAAAATTGGGTTTGCCTTTCCTGAATTCATTACTCATTGAAGTCCACCTACCACTAAAATAGTTCACATTATGCATGAAACATGAGAACAGAAGTACTTTTTTACCTGCAGGAGATCTGGTTTTGTCTTTATCCTTATTCATTTAAGGAACAATTACATGGGCTAGAAACTTTTGGTTATAGATCTTACCTCTCTTTAGGGGCAAACTAGTGAATCTAAAGTTTTCAACAGTCTGTGAATTCAAATTATTATATTCTTAGTATTTCTTCTGAGGGAACTAGATCTTAATACAAAAGGTGCAGAGAAGCTCAGAAAGACTCTGTCTTCAGTAGGAGTGAAGTGCAATTTCTGTATACCAGCTAGCTTAAGCCAGTAGGAAAAAATAAAAGGAGTTATCACTTCAGAAAACACCTCAAATTGACCTTTTTAATGTATTTCCTAGTTAACCCAGACTAGGTATTTTATAAATATTTCCTATATATTTTTAAAAATTAATTAATTCTATTATCTTCTTTCTCTAATTTCTTTTTATTTCTAACTGAAAAGGAAACACCACACATACACAAGTACAATATTAAGAAAAAGCAAAACAAAACCACAGCAAGGAGAAACTTTTTTCTTGTGAGGCTTTGCTAATAACATGTAAAAACATTTTGGCTAATAAATGGCACTTTTTTTTTTCTTTTTATTTTTTAATGGAAATTTCTTCATTGTCATACCTGCAGAATTCTCTGCTTAGTTATATGCCTGCCTGTTTCTATCTGCATCGGTGCTAGAAAGCACAAATGGCCCAGCCTCAAAACCTACTGATCTGGCAGTCTGACCCCTAAAATATCAATGTGATAATCTATAGCTTGCTGACTTTTGCTTTAGCTGTCTGTTGCATGCTTTGATGAATACCAGCCCTGCAGGAAAAGCATATGAAAATCACATCATGTGCAACTGGTTTGAACTGTTGTGCAGCCATGGGACACTGAGCCACTCTGGGGAAAAAGTTAAAGTGAACTACAGTAGATAAATGTCAATTTCATGGGTTTTGACATTTTATTATATTATATTTAAATTAAAGTGAATGCAATCTTGGTTTCTTTCTGCTCTGAGCCTGCTGGTTTTTTTCCTTTCAGAGGATTCCGATAAAATGCATGATCGTCCTGTGCTGTGGCTCTCAATTCCTCTTTGGTGAAGACAGCAAGGTTTACATGATGAAATTTTAATGACCATGGCCCTGCATGGCAATGTGAGGTATCAATGCATTTTCAATAACACTAGGCCTCTGTGAGAACTGGCATCAGGTGACATTCCTACTGCTGAATGCTGCGTGTCCTAAAAGGCAGGCGTCGTGGAGATAGAGGCAGCACCGGGGAAAGCGCCATTATAATGCAGCAGTCGTTCGGGTGAAATGGAGATTTATGAATCTCTGCCAGAGAAACTATATTATGGACTGTAAATTAAAATGGGGGCTTAACACACAGTGAACTACATGCTAGAGAGGCTGATTTTTAGATTGGCCTGTCTATTCAGGTTCAGGCAGCTGTAGAGACCACCCCTCGCTAGGCAATCCCAAGCTCTCCATGAAACCCAGACATTCTAGGTTTGAAAAGGCAATTGCCAAAGCTTTCGTAGTCACAGCAAAAAATAAGTACTCCTCAGTTGCTCCAGCAGGCATTTTACTCTCAGCTTACTGTTGTAGTATGGTGACTGGGATGTGGTGGCTTCATTCTCAGATGTAGTTCCAATGCCTTCCACAGAGAGACTTTAGTTTTAATCCTCCACAAGTCATAGTGCCTTAAAAGCTCCAAGGACCACATTTTGGTCTCTGAATTACTGCTGCTGTTCATGAATCAGTCTTAGATCTGCCACTGCACACTGGGAATACTTCCAACTCAATCATCAAACCCAAATAATTCAAATTGTTTACTATGTTTTGGCAAGCATTTTTTGGAAGCCTCCTCAGGGATGAAAAAAGCCCCCAATTTTGAATTAAAATAACTAGATCATAAGATGCGAAAAAGTTTTTAAAAACTCATGGGAACAGCACACATGCCCCAAAACCTGTATGGTAAAATGATAAATTTCACACTGCACTATCCCTCTGCATATGACAGTGTTTCAAGTAGGATGCAATACAACCTGTAAGACTGATCTTGAAATATATTCAAATATGCAGCTGGTATGTCCAATATCTAGTGTTTCCCCAGAAAAAAAGAAATGCATAGCACTTTTTCTTATAGACCACAAATCCAACACAATTATTTCCTTTCCAGCCATCTACATTATGTGCAACAAAAAGTTGCACATAATAAAGCACAAAATAAATGTACTCATCATATATCTCAATTCATATGAGAGGCTCACTCCCTGCATTCTTTATTGTATTTTATATTCCTTTGGAAACTGGCTTACATCCTTACAAAAGGGTAATTTGTCTTAGCCCTCGTAAAAAAAAATAATTCTCCTTGATTGCCCTGAAACAGGAAAAAGAATACAAATTAACTTTGCTTTCTGCTTATTTGTACAATTTAAAATGATAAAATTGACTTCACACTTCAAAACTCTACAAGGACACTTTGCCTCAAGTGAAAGTAGCTCCACATGGACCACTTTGTGCTTGTCTAATGTGTAAATGTGGTGTTTTATGTTGAAGAAAGTTTAAGCAACTATACCGTGCATATACAGTAACTCAGCTCTCACTTGAGCCCCACAAGTGCCATGCCCTAAGGCGTGCTACGGGCCACGATTCACATGGCAAACAAAGTATTTCCAGTGGACTATCTGCAGTGGTGCTGCAGAGAATAGAACATATATTCTAGACCTGCCAAAGCAATATGTTCCAGAAAACACAGCATTTTTTTTTTTTTGGAAGGCACAAGGGTAACACGCTGTGGAGGTTTAGAGATTTTTTTTGTTTTTGTTTTTTTGGGTTTTTTGAATGTTTCGGTCACATTTCAAAGCACACAAAGTTCTGCCACAAAGTTCCAAGTAAGGGATCTGTTCCTTGATTTATTCGCACTTTTCCACAAACACTCTCTGTTGGCTTTCCCAGAATAGGGATATTAATGACAGCACACCACCATCTCCCCACAAGTGGTGAAGCAGTGCTGACAAATCACATATGGGCATGACACTATGAATAAGGCTCCACAGAGACTAGTACCAGGCAGCACATGCCACTACTAATACGCAGTGTAACAATGCCAGCCTGAACTGCATCTCCTCAAGGAAAAGCAAGACAACAGCAATTTTCCGACTTCTGGAGGTGGCAAAAAGGTATCAGATCATTTCATGGCGTCTGGAACTGATCATCCCACTGTCTCTTGATTTAGTCACACACAGCTGCAATTTCAGTGGTGTGTGCCAGTGCGCATTCAGGAAAGGGAACGCAAGTGAAACACGGCATGGTGTGAAAAGGAGATGCCACCTACTCATAACCACCATTGGCATCAACAGCCTTCCCGTACCCAGCTCTCCTGCCACGAGTCCAGGCCTTGGGATGACGCCCAGCCTGGTCTCATCCAGCCTCCAGGGAGGGCCTGATTCCCAGGGCTCAGGCTGCTCCTGCCACCTTCCAGCTGCTCTGCTCCTGGCTGGGGCAACAGGGCACTCTGTGCCCCCTGGCAGGATAACTCCAGCTGACAGCCCCAGCCCACAGGAAGCCACTGTCCCAAATAGCACCCAGGCAGCCACCAATTACAGAGTACAAGAGATGAGGTGACCACAAATACCTATCTAAAAAAGCAAGAAAATTACCAAGAGTTGGGCAAAAAACCAAAAAAGCTCTTCTTATACATTATGACAGATTTTCATATCTAGATTTCCAAGTCAAACCCTTCAGCTTCTAAATGCTCAGAGTAATGTTAGATAAATCCAAGTGTGTTTTTTTTTTTTTCCTTTTTTTCTTTTTCTTTTTTTTTTTTTTTAAGTGTTCTGGTTGATTTGTTTCCCTGAGTAAATCTCCTCACCGAGATGAAGGTTCCTTGTACACAAGCACCTACACATTGCATCTGTAATCATATCCTGTAAATGGCATCAGCAAAAGAAAGGAGTGACATTTTTTCCTCTTGATCACAACAGAATAAACAACATTTTAAAGGTTAAATTATTCAAATTCTACAGTTACCACTAAAAAAAAAAAAAAAGACATCTCTTCTGAACCTTCAGATTTCTTACATCCAATTATTTTGATTTTTTTTTATCCTGTTCCAGGCTTCCTGACTATTGCTGATTAAGGGGCAAAAAAATTGTGTTGTAACTAGAGGCAACTCATTTACTTCCACTGATAGCTACAGCTCCAAATACAAGTCTTTCAGCTCAACTCAGAGAAGTTAGATGAACAGCACAAGTTTGTAAAAAACAGACAACATCTAAATGCATATCACAAAGACTTGTGCACTGAAAAAAGGCCTACTTGGGTGTCAGCTTTAACTATTTAAGGTCAGACAAATGCCAGGGGAAGAAATACGTAATTTTACTTAAAACAGTTTCTGAACAGCTTAAGAAAAAGTGAAAAGAAAATTAGGGAATTCAGTTTGAAAACCAGTTTTAGTCGTCATAAATCCCTGCAAAACCACTGTTGTTGATGCAGCCACAAACCTGATGGAGTCCTACTGTACCAAAGCAACAAAACACCTGACCTTCAGTTACAGAAGAGACTATGGTGCTCAAAAAGCATCATATAATTTTAAGATTTTAATGATTTTTCTTTTTCTGATGTTGTATTTATGTATAAAAAAGTAAAACAAAATTAAACAATGGGTTCTGTGAAGCATCTCTGTGTAATTGTGCAAGAACTGAACACAATGACTCCCCTTTCCTTAGAATATTTCCCACTGATCCCTTACAGCCCAATTCCTTTGCCTCCCCAAAGCACGCCTGCTGATTATCCTCCTGCCTCTAGGTTTGATTTTGCATAGATTATCCAAAATGAAGGCTTCTGCATGAAAAACTTCTGTTATCTTAAAAAAAAAGATGTTTGAGAACTGAAAAGCTGCAGAGTATGACAATCCCAATCATTCTATTTCTTCTTGACCAATGAAAGCTGCACATTTACATCCAGGCTTTTTAATCCAGATCATTCATTTATCCCACGTTCTGATGCTGCTCCATTTCTAAGGTAGTAACACCACTAATTCTTCCATGGTTATGAAAAATGACTAAAATGAAATGGGTGAAAAAGACATACCATGCTATGTAAAGTAACATTGTGACTGAGCTCATAAAAGAAATGCTGACTGAGGAATTTAAACTTTTTCCAAACTTTTGATCTTGTACATGTTAAGGTTTGATGTGAAAGTTAGATGTCAACTGTAAAGAGAAATCTCTCCAGACAAAAATGAAAAAAAAGACCTCCTGTTGAAACATACCCAATGATAACCAACAATTTTCTGATCTTGAAGAGAACATCTTGCAAGTACCTTGCATGTAATATTATCTTATGCCAAGCAGCCCTACTTTTTCTTATCATTATATTTTTGCCATAGATAAGTGTTTGGTTTCACAAATTTGACAAAAAAAAAGAAAGTTGCTGGAATAGTTGTTCAGTAAGTCTTATTAGAACAACTACCCTGTTATATTTGCATTGCCCACGGGTCCTGAGAAAACATTCTGTTTTGTGAGGACAGATTTGCAATTTATATATAACAATTACTCTTTTCATTTCAGATAATCATAGTTATTAGTAAGCAGATCCCTAATAACCCCTTTGTATTTAACTTTGAGCTCTTAGCTAAGGAAAATTTGAGCCTGTAATTTCAAATATTTCTAGATATAATTTGTTTTCTGTATTGATTACTTTTAACCTTGGTTGCAAAGGATGAGTAGGAAAAAAAAATTAGCATTATATGCACAAAACAATCTTAATGCAAATTCATAGAGTTTTTGCTTCTTGTGATGGTGCAGATGCATGAACCAAGATCTAGTATCCAACTGTATTTGTTGAAAACTGAGTAACCTTATCTTTTGCTGTTATCCTGGTGATAATAGACAAATTATATTTGAAACAAATCACCATTAAAAAGATGCTGGAAGTCTTTGTTTATAACAAAATAACCTTTATATGTATGCAAAATTCCATCAAATAAGATACAGTATCAATTCTATACAACAAAAGAATTATTTGTGTATCTCCTTCTAGTGGTGACAGAAAGGGCTTTGAAAATGGCATCATTATGGAATTGTTCTGCTTTGTGGGCTTGAGGAGGGGGTGGGGAAGAGGCTGTTCTTATTTTTAAAGAGAAATCAAGAGACAGTCTAGATATGCCACATGCAAACAAAAATTGTTGTTCAAATGTCACTCATGACCTGACAGAAGGGAAAGATTGACATAAATTTTAATGCATGCAGAAAGCATACAGAAGTATATTTTGCTTTCAACTAGTTTATTAGTATTTTGTATATGCAGAGAGGTTAAAAATGAACTCCTACCCACCTGTCAGTGGGTTCCTATTGAACACTTCATCCATAGCAAGTAGTGGAAGAGATTCATTATACTTGCACAAAGTAACACAAAACAAATGTTCAAAAATCAGAAAATATTACAGGACAATTTATTCCTATTTGCAATGTTAGCATTCTGACTTTGGCTAGACATTCAAATAAATTTGATTATGTGTTTTTAAAACATCACTACCAGATAAAAACAAAGTATGGCACTACATTAGCAGCAGAGTATTTTTAAGATCTAATGAGTTTCTATACTCAGAAATATATTAACCTCATGTGTGAATCACACATTATAGGGAAATAAGGTGAGAAACCTTCTGTAAAAATGTAAAAAATGTTAGTGATAATAAAATAAATGTAGAAGCTGTTTAATGCCAATGAACCAAAAAAAAAAAAAAATAGTGTAAAATGCAAAAAAATAATTGGCATAAGGAAAAATCACATGGAAAATCAGAATATTCCTGAGTGTGCTGCGAAAATACAGTTTTCCAGTGAAGGTAATTAACTATGTTATGTATTTGTCTAGCATATTCTTTGTTTTTCAGATTTCTTGAAGTCAATGGGCTGTCCCTAAAGGCTCCATAAAAGGGATGAGTTTTGAAGAGTTAGTTGATTGAAGACAAAAGATAGGGATTTAACTCTGTAGAAGTGTACAGAAGTTAACAGTAGGATCCAGAATAAAAGCCCAGAAGGAGAAAGGTATTAGGGCAAAGTAGAGAAAAAGAGATCAGTTCTAGACACCCTTAGTAGAAGAATTAGAGAAAATATAACCTATAAAAATTAGCAGCTGCAGTGCTTAGAAGAACTTTGAAGGAGATGTTTTTCAGTCTAATATAAGGCCCATTTGCATTAACAGGAGTTTTTTTGGGTTTTTTTTTTTTTCATTGACTCCAAGGGATTTCTGATCAGACCATATGAATTTCACCTTGGTGCTCTGAAGGTTTTTTTTTAAGTCATGCGAACAGAAACACAGCCTATGTCAAAATTTAACTCTATATCATCTAAATTGTGAGTCTGTGGTTGCATTGTCCAACTCACAGTCCATATTATCCATCAAAGGTTACAGAAAGTGATAAATGAATGCCCTGAAAACTTTAAAATTAGTATGTACTAAGTGCAGAATTATTCTTTTCCAAGCACAGATCAGCAAGCAGAGCTTGCTGAAAGTCACTGGTGCTGCTGCAATTTCAATCTGCTAAAGTTGCCTCACAGGAATTCAGTGAATCACAAATTAACATAAAGAACAAAGACTCTCTACGTAATCCAGACTGTATTTTCTGTGTATGCAGATAGTTAAATCCTATTTAAACTGACAGCATTTATGACACACAACATTATACAGTCAAATGAACTGCCCATATACTAAAAAGTGAATGTAGTTCTTTTTCCTGAGAGTTGTGTAGGTAGCATCCCATCCAAATTTAGGTTGGCTATACTAGAATTCTAATAGCTGGTAATCTGAAGTGCTCATTAGGGATATGCAAGAATTCATTACCTAAGTGTGTCTAATTTAACCATATTTTCCCCTTGAATGAAGCCTGCCTTAGTGGAAATTAGTGATCTAGCCCACACACTTCCAATACTGTTGGCACTTTCAGTTTACATTTGATATTTTTTTTTAGAACTCTAAAAATTACTTTCTCTGTCTTCTCTTCTGATCTCCACTGGGTATTTATATGCAGCAAGCATAATTATGCTTTTGGCAAGCTAGTGAAAATTAAACCCTTATGAGCAAAGAAAGGAGGGTAAGGAAGCAAGGAACAGGAAGAAAATCTGGTTTAAAGTGAACTTATCACAAGCTTACTGAAGTATAAGCAGAAGGCAGCTACATATTGGAATCTTGCAGCACACTTTTAGGAGGTGGTGACATTTGGCTCATGCTTAATGAAAGCTGAGAATGGGTATTTTATTGAGTTGAACAAGGAGTGCATCTACTGGAAGACACTAAAGCAATGACTTTGGCAAGCTGTTGTGTTTCAAATATCAAATAATCTGATCTTAAAAATCCAGTGTCACTGACAAGGAGAGATGATCTTGTGTGGTAGGTCTTACAATACTACACACCCTATGTACCCTGAGCTCTGATTTTCATATACATCACATTTACATTGGTTTCCTCACCAACAAAATAACAACTGCTAGTATATCACCCTTCTGTCTACTTTTATTGAAAACTTCCCAAGGTTTTGCTCCTTCAAGAACTGTAAACACTGAACTCAAAGGGAAGCAAATAGAAGATGGGATATTTAAGGGAAATCCATCAATGTAACATTTTCCTTTCTTCATACAGTCACAATACTCAGGGTCTGAGAGCTAGCAAATCGCGCTGAGTGACGTACAGATGCACCCAACAAAGGAAGGGGCCATGAAGAGCCTTTTCCCACAAACCTGAGAAAAGCAGTAAAAAGAAGCCTATTCCAGTCAATGACCAAATATGGTCCGCGAAGCATGACCTGCCAATGGCCACGAAAATTTTTACAGAGCCTCCAAAGACAGCCCCTGACTGCTGTACTCACAGGACAAGCTCAGGATGCAAACAATTAATTTTTGGAAAAGATTTTGTGAAATGACCTGTCCTGTGCCAGTGCGTCTTTAACAGCTCTCAAATTCTCAAACACAATGTGAACATTTTTCATAGTGGCAAGTTTTCCTACTCAGATGTGTCCTTTCACAGCTAATACCTCTTGAAGAAGAGGCCCCTATAAATCTCATAAAAATTTCACTCCACAGAAAAAGCTGACAGTCTTAGCTGTCTAATTAGAGCAAAGAAAGGCTACTCTCAATAGCTGAAATGTCAGCAGCAAAATTCCAAAATAGTTTTAGCAGACAAAGGTATTCTGTATGAGTGAAGCTTCCTGTAACTGTTTTTTGGTGTCTGTGATCAGTGGTTTGTTTGGCAGATATATACTGAAACTTTTGCACCAGAGATGAGAAAGATGACAGGCACAAACAGTTAATGGATTCCTTCATCTATCAATACTCTTTTGTCATTATAATACACTTCTACCTACAATAGGAGACTAACATAATTTGTAACCTGTTGTTTGACAGAGCATGAAGAGAGAAGAGAATGCTTCATGGTACTTCTCTTCAAACCCCCTTGCCCCTGAAATGGGATAAACAAAATGTGGATTATTGTAGAGAGTGTGTGTTTTGCACATAGAAGCCACAGAAAGTAGCATTATTGTAAGCCTGATGGGAGAGTACAACAAAACCAAATCAGAATGAAAGAAAGCACTGTGGTTAATAGATAAAGGTGGAAACCAGAGTGAAAGGTTAAGAGAAGGGAGCTTAATGGTAATTGCCCTATCATATTTTAAGAGCCTGATCTTCATTTTGCCAAGATAAATTAGTGCCAATAAAGACAGGTCTGTATTTCTAACCTTGATACTTATGAAAATGTTGTGTGTTAGTCATTTGGCAGAACAAGCCTCAAAATAACAAAGCCTGTTTTGTAAGAACATTGTGTAAAGTGAAGGTTATTTATTTTACAGATTTCCTGCTTGTCAGCAAATGGTGCAACAGAGATCCAAGTGGAAGCTGAGTAGTAAACTGCTAAACAGACACAATCACATCATGTGATAAGAAATGGGCAAATAATTTAACTGGAGAGAATGGGAAGTATCATTTAACAGCAGTAAATCAGTATTTAAATTGGGAGTCTTTAATCACCACTTTGGAAACTTGCAGGCAGAATAATTGTCCTGCCAAGAAAAAAAAAATTAAAAATGAGAGAGAGAGAAAGAGAGAAAGAGAGAGAGAGAGAGAGAGAAAAGATTTAAATAAATATGAAGATGCCACAACATATCACAGACAGAAAAGTTTATTTTACTGAATAAATGTTGGATTTGGCAGTCAAAATCATTTCAGTACAAATGAAAGTTTGAATAGCTTTGGAATAGGTGTGAAGCTTTGTCAAGCAAAGAAGATACCACTACAAAACAGAAAAAAAAATGACAGGAAAGTCACTGAAAAGTGACATTTTCCTCATTACTGCAAGTTCTATTCATCTTCCCTGAGGAGTTCCTCTGACTGTGTATTCATTGACCCCAACAAATATTTGGCTTTATGTTTGCTGCATAGATGAACTGCCGATGATTCCAAAAGAGTGTTTTAAGAACTCCCATAAGGGCAGTTAGTCATGCCAGGGGTGCTCTGTCAAGGAGCCTGGAAGTGCTGAGAGACCCAATTCTCCCTGTATTCGCCTCTCATTCTGTAGTGGGGACTGCCTGAAGCATCTCAATTCCTATCAGAGCCACAGATCCTAAAAACCCAAAGTAGCTGATCACTAAACTGAACTTGCTGGCCTGTCAAGAATGCCAGCTTCACTGAGCAACTGCAGGGAGCCCATTTAAATTCAGAACAATATGTGCCAGCACTCTTTAAACTCTTTTTCCTTTTTTCCATTTTTGATTCACTGAATTGAAAAAGGGTTGGGTTTTTTCCCATCCACCTTATCTTTTGAGAAAATGGAATGTTTTCTCAAATGATAAGACTCCCAAATCTAGATTCATTTTTCTTTTAATAGCCTCCAGTATTACAGTCTATTTAAATCAAATGATAGAGCTTTCAGTTCTACCTTTTGGTACTCTTACGGTTTCCTTCACACATTTAGTCTATCCTTGGTGTGCATTATTTGCATTTTTAGATCCTAGTTATTCCCCATTTTCCATAAAAAAAGAAATCGATCTTGCCATCTGAAAGTTAGAATACCAGTTGGTTGCTTTGCTAGTTTTTATACAGCACATGCAGCTCTGTGAGAGGCTTAACTGATGAAGCTCAGTTTAATATGGCTTTCTGTCTGGCATTTCAATTATCCCACGCAAGCTCTGTTTTTCAAAGCTTAGGGGGCTCATCAGCTCTCTCTTGTGAGGATTCAGATGTCTAAAAGTATAGTTTATATACGGCATAAAGTACGTACATCTAATCTCTGACAAGTTTGTCATACCTATCAGATGACAGACAAAACATGCTCAGTGGCTGGGAGATCTGTGCGTTAGCAATTACCGAAGTCACAAAGAGATTATAAATGCCAACTAAGTGGTTTTTCTTATTAGTACATTCTTATCAAACAATTCTATTCCTGCCAACTTAATCTTCAGATTCCCAAATATGCTCTCATGCCTCTTTCCCTGTATACTATCATGTTTTACCCTAAGTCCTTGAAGCAAAGACTAGTTTCTGATTTCTGTCTAAGTGAAGCTTTCACCTTTCCTTCACTGCAAGAAATTATTACTTCTCATTCTATTAAAATGCATTTTATGTATTTTTCAGGCAGGATTATTGGCTGTAAGATTAATATGCACCTCCAGTTTCAGAGGTCATTCTGGCTCTTTAAAAAGAGCCAATTTCTCTTCTGGTCATTTATCAAGAATAATGCAAGGTAATACATCTAACCTGAAATAAACAGTGAAAAGAAAATCTGTAAGACTGTAATTGTCTACTAATATAGTCTTACCTTTACAAATAATCTTTATTTTTCCCCTGAATTTAATATTATTACTAAATGCAGCGGTCATGCAATCTGTAATCCACAAGACATTAAAAGATATACTGAAATCTAAAACAATGTTTAAAAAAGAAGTTGCCCTTAGTTATGTGAGTTTTGTTATCCTGAACAATAAAATCATATTTCATAGGACATTTTGTATCTTTTGATTGTCAAAAAGTATATGAAAATCCATTTTCCACTGTGTTGGAAGTGACAACTCTAAGAAACAAATATTTCTGACCATAAAAATGAAAAAAAAAAAAAAAAGAAAAATCATACAGATTAAGGGCTTTCTTGAAGGTTGAAAAAAATGGGTATCTATGGTATAGCACACATAAACCACAGAGTGAAAATGTGCAGTGAGGACTGGCAAGCTGAAGTGTTTCTTACACACTATGCATGCACATTTCCTGTCTTACTGCAATGAACTTATGATCCCCGGTGCCAAGTGCTCAAGTCCCAGCTGTGGATTTAAACCCAATCTCGTTTGGAGTTTCCATTCTGTTGGCAGCAGAGTCATTCTTCACTGCACTGCTCAAGCCAGAAAAGGCTTCCTGACTCGGAGGCAGACTCAGATAAGCAATGGCTATAAGAGAAGTTGTAATTGCACAAGCTCTTTCTTTCCCCAGCAGGTATAACTACAAATGAGCGTCACTGAAAATTCTTCTGAGCTTTAACAGGGCAGATAACCTCATAGGCAATTGTAAATCTAACACAGTGTCCAGATTAGCAAAGTAGACAGAAAAAGGGCCTGTTATTTAACTCCTTCCTAGCAAGCATGGATTTTTCTGGTGGGTAGGCTGTTTTTTTTGTGTCGGCTTTTTCTGAGTGCTTGTTTTTTTAAGAAAGCTAGCTGGAAGTAAGGAAGGTGAGTAGCAGGCCTAGCCTAAACTTAAGTGAAAGCTCCACTGCTGAAATTTTATAGCAGTTAACACCACAAAATCAGGTAACCAGAAATTAAGCAATGTCAGAATAACAAATGTTCTGTTTTGTTTTTCCCTCTCTGTACATAAACATTGCAAATGGCATCTGCAATTTCTTCTCAGTGAGTGCACAGATGACACACTTCTTGTTAAACAGCAGCTTGTCTGTGCTTACTTTATCCTCATTATTCAGTGAATATACCACACACCCTTTCCAGCATGCTGTTCTTGATACAGAGACATTAACTTCCTCAGGGGCTCCTGATTCTCCCACTATAGCTTCTTAGTTCTTTCTAAATATTAACAGATTTATCCACACGTCATCACTGTGCAGTATGTGGTATCATTGCTGGGCATGTTTCACAAAAGAAGGCTGATGTGCATCTGTTGAAACTGAGAGAGAGGTGCAAAATAAATTTCAGAGCTTCAGAGGTGTCACTTCTCCCATCAGTTGGCACTTCACAGCCTCCCATAGGGTCTGAACAGGTACCCCTTGGCCTCAGCTGCTGGGGCAAGTGCAAAGGCATTCTGCACCTCAGAAACACTGCATCACAGGCTGTCACACAGGGAGTGAGAAACACAAGTCTTTGCTGAAATGAGAGCTTCATTTCAGTCATGTGTCTCCAGGATGACTTCAGGCATAAAAAGGTACTCTTTCCTTAATTCCTTTTCCAGGCAATGAAGAGGATGACAGCATATCTGGCAGGGGCAGCTGACCTGGCTTTCTCACTTTCAGTATCAGAGCAATACTACAAAAGGAAGCTTCCACCATTACAATTAGCCCTCATGAATATTTTCTCACTCAGAATTTCTAGTTCATACTTATTGTCCAGTGCTGAGCTCCTCATTAACATATTCCTCAGTGACCATTCCTATCCAGTCTGCTACTGCTCCTTCAGATTCTTAATCCCTGTTTAACATGCCAATATAATTTGCTACCTTTTCTTTTACCTCTTGTTTTAACATTCCTGCCTAGCTACAGCTGCAGTTGGCACAATCCATGAGCCACACTGACCCTCAGATGGCTCCTGCTGACCGAGGTATCTCTTCCACAAAAATTCCCTGTTTTCTACTCCACATGTACTCCTCACCTCACTGCAACAAAGACAGACTGCAATTCTCAGTTCTTTTATGGACATCAACTGGACAACTACTGAAAACACAGAAGAGAATCTCCCTTTGGAGACCAAGAGCTCCCACAAGTACCATACTGGAAGAACCGCTCACCCTCATATCCACGGATGTTTCTATTTAGGGATGGTTCATGTGCAGTCAGGTCACACCAGTGATTTCTGAGAGATAAAGAGATCTCAATTCAGGCACAAATCACAGACTTCCGCTGCCAAATGCAAATGTTGCTACTGAGCCAGGGCAAACTGAGGTATTTTTAAATGTGAATGAGTGGACTAAATACGCAAGGTTTTCGCAAAGAAAGAGCAAAAGATATATTCTTACCAATTCAAGGTTCATATTTTTTCAAAGCACAGAGGGGACAAATTTGGTGTAGTAAAGAGATACAGGAGTTTTTAAAATTTTATTTAATAACGTATTTTGTCTCTAGCCATTTTAAAAACTTGAGGCTAGGCAAATCTTGGCAAGGGAAAATGTCAGATAAGCTAGTTTTGGCAAAGTTATAAAGAACTAAGACAGTCTCCTAGTAAAGGTTCTGTATTTTAGAAATTTATTTTCACTATACCTAGGAGAGTTTACTCGCATGTTGAAAATTTCTATATTTGCTTAACAGTATTGAATCTGTGTGCTGATACATTCACTCATACTGGAACATTTCAAACAGCCTTTACAGGCAAAATTATTGAACTTGGTAGCCCTAACTAAAGATTCCTGATACATCCCAATTTCTGTTTTACTTTCATGGATTTTAGCCAAGTAAAGCATAAACTCTTGTTCTTTGTTCTGACAGAGGATTAGTTAGACCTCCCAAGCTAGCAGTCCATCTGCTCCGCCAGCTAATGCTATTGTCCCAGAGACACCACCTCCTTCATTGTTCCACTGAACAATCCATGCCATCTCTTTTCTCAGCTGACACTGACAAGTACATGTCAACCCACTTGCATTCTCCTGCACACATCTGTGACATTGAATATTGGCTTTCACAGTTTCAGGCGGTTTAAAGCCTAGTAAGAGCAAGGAAACACAATACTATAAAAAATACTATCGTACAATAGCTTTTAATTATACCATATTAGTTATCCCATCAATGCAATGTCCAGATTTGCATGTTTACATTGCTCCCTTCTACCCTCCTCAAGACATGATTTTAACTTTGCTGAATGAAACAAAATGTTTTAAAGCATTCAGAAAATTTAAAAGCACTTGCATATAAAGTAAATTGGATTCCCTGGCCTAACATGTTCTGGTAATTTTTAAAATAGATATAAGAGTAGAACCTCTTTTACTGAAGACTGGTTTTTGGGTTAAATCCGCAAAATGGAAGGACCAAAATAAGGAAAGCAATTCCACCTGCAGGTCTCTGAAAAGCTCCTGCTAAATGAGCTGATGCAATCTCAGTACAGGACTTATAGTCAGCAATGACAACAAAATTCTCATTACTGCCAGCATTTCAAGGAAAAAGCAAGAGACACAGTGAAACTATAGTTGTTGCAGGTGGAAGAAATCCAAGATTATTGATAAGACATGGATCAAATTCAGTGCTCTATCCCCTGCCATGTCAAACACAGCTTCACTCAAACTCGTGACCTTCATGTGATCCAAAATAATATTCTTATATGCCAATTATTTAGTAACAGAAAACAATATAGATGTAATAAAACCATTGTATTTTAAAACAGCAAGGAGAAATTGAAGTTGCTGCCTACAACAGGTAAGTAGTTAAACACAGAAGGAAACAATATATCTATTTGTTGTCTCTCTGTCTGTAAAACATACTAACACATAAAACACCTACTTTTGCTGATCCATCTGGGGCTTATTTACTGGATACTCCAAAAATGAGCCAACACTTCAAATCAGAAAGGTAAATAGCATCTCTGTCATGACAGACCACATTCGCAATGTGTCGCTCAAATGGTTCCTATGCTGGCTCTCAGCCTCAGATGTGGAACCACCATGACCATAGTTCTTGGACTGGGAAAACAGGTGATAGGTGCTAGCTTTAAAACCTTAAAATAAGGGGGAAATCCAGTGCATTCTCTACAGATAGTGTGCACTCTTTTGAAATCTTAATTTCATTTACGTCTGTGTAAACCCGTCTCCGGAGATTTCTCTAGAGTGAATTCTGCCTCCAAATAGGAGGCATCTGACAATTATCCACCAGTGTCCCAGTTTAGCTAAATTGGTTTTAAATTGGAACAACTTGTTACATGGAAGGGGGAGTTAAAGGGGGATGTAGTTTTGCCTTAGACACATGATTAGATTTAAGCATTGAAATTCAAGGTCCCATCCTCTGGACACAGGCTGTCAGGCCCACAGAGTTGCCTTTTTGTTTTCCTCTTCTCCCTCTTCCTTTTTTCTTCCTTTTGCTGAAAACCATTTCAGCAGATGAAAAATCTTAATTATATTTTATACAAAGAGGGCAATAACACTCATAATTTTTTTAACACAAGCAAGCACAGCAAGGTGACATATAATCAAGCACTCCCAGACTGATGTATTAAAATGCTTTTCTGCCAACTCCTGCCTTCCATCTGTGATGTAAGAATGCTCCTTCATTATTCCTTTTTATTATTTTCCCATGCAGATCACTGTGACCCATGCCAATCTTTGTGAATGTATATGATAGTAGAAAGTCCTTTTCATCACAGCAAATCTTTTCCTTAAGCATATAAAATGTTTGTTCATTAAACAACCAAACATTCCTCAGTGAAGAAACTACTACTACTGTGATTTATCTATAACAACCCAAAAAACATTGCTAAAAATGTTCAAGGAAGCCAGTGAATCAACAGTACTTCTTTATTCAAAGAGTAAAGAAGGCCCCTAGTTATTGGATCTCAGGGAACAGAGAGTGAAATAGGAATATTTTCACACAAATTTTTGCATGAGAAAAAGCAATTTATGTGTACCTATATACTGGCTGAACCTTACACTCTCAGTATGAATGGCTTTGCCTGCTCTGCTGTTAACTGAAGAAACAAGGTCCATCCAGTCCTGACTGCTAAAGTGCAGGAGACCTCTCTTCAACTGCAACCAACTTCTTCCAAATTGCAAAGCATTCCAGCTCCCCTAGGTTAGGAAACAGCAGACTGGAAAATTGTAGGAGATTGGTTTCTACAGACCAGCTATGTTTACAGCTGCAGTCTGTAACAAGACAGGCAGGGCTCGTTCTGCAAAGGAGCTCACCTGTAGCAAGTGTCCTGGAGCCGAGTGAGGATCTTCTATTGGTTCCCATAGAACCTCTCTAGCAAAAATCTGTGCTAAGTCTGGAATTCTGTCTTCCTCTTTGTCCTCCTCCATTTTTTAGCACTAATATTGTTTTTGCTTAGGCAATCAGCCTTAATATCATTAAGGGGACTAGAATCTTGGCTGTGTTTAATAAAAATATTAAGTGTAGAGGAAAAAAAATGTCCAAGAAGTAATGAAATAACAAGGAATTACTATAAAAAACCCCTCATAATCAGATACTGCTTTTATCACATCATATGCATTAAACTTCTCTGAACTGATGTCCTTTTCATCCTAATGTACTAAATTAAATATCTGCTCCTTGTAGAATTTGATTCATCTAAACTAGATTAAAATCAAATCATGAACAAAATCAATTTCACTTAAAGTACAATAATCCCAGCCCACTAAGGCCCCCTTCTAGTAATCACAATAAATGCTGTCTCTATCACCATTGCCATCCCTTATTTTTCCCCCCAGCCTTTCACTGAATGTATAATTTTCATATCACATTATAAATTAGGACCTTGTATATCTTATTCACGTCTTATTAGAATAAGTTGGCCAGGAAGCCAGAGGCAAGACAACCTCATTCAAACATTCCTCCAGGGTTTTCAGGTCAAGTCATTTTTTAAATTGGGATTGGTATAAACCCCAAGGGATTTCTTGATTTAAGAAAGAACTACAAATATTTAAGCTGTCTTGGGGGGATTATTCTGACATTGGATCGTGGGATTACCTTCTACATAAGACTCAAAGGATTTGGACTGGTTCAGCATCTCGTCAGAAAACTGGGCAAAAATGCTTCTTACGTGGAGTTAATCAGATATTCAATCATTCCTCGCTTTAAGCATGTCAAGAGGTGGCAAACAAAGGGAGAGGAAAGCAGTCGCTTTGAGATGCACAGGAAACAAAAGCCATCCTCAGATATACTGGAGCATTTTAGCTTTTTGACAAAGGAGAGTTATTCCTTCTTACAATGGGCCAAAATCCTGAAAAAAAAAAAGCTACAAATTCCTTACTTACATACCAGCCATCTCAGAATTTTTCCCCTTGAATTTACAGTGGATCACTACCAGCATAGTGGTATTTAATGAAATATTTTATTAATAATTAATAACACTTGGCACTTCTATGACAGCCCCCCATTTGTCTTAGAGCACTCTAGTCTAATAACAAAGTCTGACAACAATCTACAAAAACAGGAAGCTCTGATCATAGCTGATGTAGTTGGAACTGTGAGAAGGTTTTAGGCAAACCCCCTTTGTCGTAGTCAGATCCTGGCTTTGGCTCAGATCTGAGGCCAGGCTTGAATTGCAATTGAAACCATCCTGTCAAGAACAGCACTTCAATAAATTCTCTGACCATCAAAAGTAAGTGTGAAAAATGTCACTCTCCCTTTAGTGATTTCCTTTTCTCTTTTCTTTTTTTCTCCTCCTAAAGCAGAAGTTAGAGGGGGAAAATGACAGGAATGAGACTTGTTCACTACTGCAACAATAAGAGGAACAATAGCCAGAAACATCGAGAAAAAATGGCTATTTGAGAACTGTATCTTCCTACCTGGATCTGGCAAATATAAAGGGTCAATGCCAGACCATCATACTGAGAAAAATATTGCAAAGAAAAATGGATTTTTTAAAAGATGCAATGTTGAAAGGAATTCAGTCACTCTCAGAAATGGGGCAATGGTGCCTTTTCAAACATGGATCCAATCCCCTCAAGTGAACTATTTTTCCTTATAAATTTATTCAACAAATAAAGAGCATACCACAACCCAGTGGCAATTAATACCATTAATTGCCCAGTGTGGAAAACTGAAGGGCCGGTATTTTTGTTTCCCTTCAGTTCATTCACTGAGGAATGAAGAAAATATCCTTCCTCAAAGGTACAGTCTTCATTCCTTCATCCCATCACAGCATATTCTCACACCTGTACTCTCCACGTGTATAGCCTCACATATCTCCTGTCCAACATACTGAGCAAAGACAGAATCCAGCTTAGTTTAAAACTCCAGAGGTAGAAGATAAAGGTGACCAGACTGTAATAGTCTCTCTATTTCAAACACAGGGTTTCTTCTTTGTATATTTAAGACAGTACAGGACTTGCACTGTACATTAAAAAGAGATTGTCTATGCTGGAGATTAAAAAAAAAAAAAAAAAAAAAGAGAAAAAAACCCCAATCCTAACTAAACTTGACAGGAAACTACTTGCCAGTCACTGATGAAGAGATTCCAGCAGCACTAACAACAAGCCCTGCTGAATTAGGGTCAGTCACTTTTCAAGCCCAAGGGAACAGTCTTTTCCAACTTCAATCACAATCTCATAACTCCCCTATAAATAAACATACCCGGGAATAAAAAAAAAAAAAAGCAGAGGGAACTAGCAGTAACAATCCACACACAACATTAAACTGCAGTAATAATGTTTGTATTCTAGGAAGTCTGGAGAGAAGGAATTACTCTTCTTCACACAGATTAAACAAGTTTTATTTGAAGTATGCTTATAACTTCAAATGGCTAAGTAATTTTACATTATAAACACTAAACACTATAAGAAACTTCAACTTTTTATACTTATGAAAGAAAAACTGCAATAGAATGTCTCAGATGCTTAACTAACACAAAAATTAAAGTTCATTTTTAATGCTGAGTCAGGGTAAGATTTTGGGGCTCAGGACCCCAAGGACCCATTTTTTTCATTGAATCTGCCACTGAGTTTTTAGCAATCTTTCTATAAAACAGAAAAGCACAAATCATGATGGTTAACCAACAAGTGAAACTTACTTCATGTGAATCATATTCCAAAATACTGATAATTTTGCAGGGGAGAACAACACTGTTAATTCCTAGCACTGTGTATCCTGAGGCAATCCTGTATGAAGTCCTGGAGTGTGTGGAGGGGTCAGGAAGAAGATCTAAGATATTAGCATTAAGAGATTTCGGTGTATGAATCAGAAACTGTGGTATTGAATGCTTATGAACACAAAAGTCTATGTGTCTTTTTCTTGTAAAAAATCTGCCAACTATTTTATCTTCTAAAGTATCTTATATGAATAGGAAATATTCCTTTGGGCATCCTTAAATCACCAAAGAAAAACGCATACATATATTTCTGAACTTTTTTTTTTTGCTATTTAAAAATTAATCTGCATCCACAGCTATAGATCAGTTTCTAGATATAAAGTCCCAGTATCAAAATACCTGAAGGAATCTCTTGTAATAGAATTTCTGAGATTAAAAAAAATTAGTTTTAAAAATAATTTTGAATTCCATTTTGGAATTCAATCCCACGGAGCACAAAAAACCCCAAACACAGAAACTGTTTAGTTAGCACAAGAGACACAATTTTTTTCCACAAGTGCCATAACTGCCGAAAAGGAAGCACCCTGTGACATTATAGAAAGCAGCCACTGGTAGAGAACGAGGATAACTGCCAGTTTATCATCCAAATGTGATGCAGGATTTAGTATGCCTAACTTAGACTTGCAGGAAAAGGCATTTCACAGACTTCTGCATGACCTCTCAATGCTTGGAGAAGTCCTTTTAGTTAAAACTATGGTATAGTTTTGTCTAACATTTATGTAAGCAACCAGTGAATTAAGTTCTGTGTACAGAACAAGTACTGAGCTATTCCTTTAGCATTAACTCTTGTGGTGGTCGTATGACATCTGCCACAGGCTGCCTCTACAGTTAGAATATAAAACACACGGGGTCAAGCAATGGCACACAATTATCAATACTCACTTGTTTAGTTGTGCCAAATAGCATCTCCCTAGTAGTGCTTATGTATTGCATGTGAAATAGGAGGACCCTGTTGCAATTTGCACTTTGTGGTACAAAGGCAGGCAATCCTCTTTTGGAGGACAGTTAAAGAACGGGGGTAAATTTAGCCATAGGGATGCGAACTGTGTTGCATTATCTGTGGGTCAAAGAATGGGCCTGAATGGGTTTTTTACTAATGTAGTCCTAGCTAAAGGGAGAAAACATGTTTCTTTTAGAAAAAAGTCAAACTAATTAATGCTATTCTGTTTTTCTGCCAATGTGGAAGCATAAAATTAGCATTCTGTAAACATTTAAGATGAGATTATGTTTCCTCTGTGAAATCACATTCCTAATCTCTTCCAAACAAAAGCACGTGCCAACTCCTTGAAAGCAGAAAAACTTTCACCCCATTGAGTTCCTAATTTATTTAATTTAAAAAATCAATCCAAAATTAATATTGTTATAGATGCAACTTAAGCCTTTTTCCTAGTGCTTTCTTCTTCTGGGAATCAAACTCGAAAGGTTTAACCATTTCCTTATACCTGGATAGTCGCATAAGGCAGCAGCCCCAAGAAATCTCATTGAATGCTTTCTCAGTGGTTTCCCTATCTGATACAACATTGCCAGAACGACACGCAATGCTGTTCCATGAAAAGGGACACTGCTTATTTTATCACACGCCAGCAGAAGCTGCCTTTTTCACAGGAGGCTTAAGACGTGCTTTCTCTGGTACTGGTCTGACTTCACTGCTGCACGTCATAGTCTGCAGGCACTCTTCTAATCATGATGCTAATTATCTCAGGATAAAATACTCATCGTGACATATCTATCTGCAACCCAGTTGCAGGACTGTGTAGATCTTGTTAGGATGTCAGGTTCTTCTCACACTTTGACATATCAGAGAACAGCCTTGTAAAAGCCAGCAGCTGAACACGGTTGCAGAAAGTAATCAATGGAAGATGATGAGTGGATGCATATCCCATCCCTTGGATAGTTCCTCACCTAACTAACCTCAGGCTGTAGAGCCTTCAGCACACTTCCTCCCATTCTTCAGACAAGTGCTCCAAAAGGAGTAGTAGTCATATAATTTCTTTAATTCTTAAGCAAAATTCAGGAACAGGAAATGTTATCTGTCCTTGCTATTTCTCCTTCATACAAGCATGTATACTGGGTCCTGGGTGTGATTTTTAAGCAATAGGCTCTCTGCCCAGGTGAGAGGTTTTCTTTATCCCAAGAAAACTGTCAAGAAAGGGTCCCAGAAGGAAGAACGTTTTCTTTGAAGATGCATAAGGCAGGGCTTTTAGCAAACTAGAAGCTTCAGTATATGAACTTCCATATGCATATACTGATGCAGTAGCATTGAAGGTCTTACGAGCAGATATTTTGGCACATGAGAACTTTGACATATTGGTATATACCAAGAGTTTCCAGAATTCATTCCCATATAAATGCTGAACATACCTACATAATCTATAAATTTAAGTGATTAAAGACTCATAGCCTAAAATGCTCAATGTATTTGTGCGGTATTTAAGCTATGGCTGAAAGGCACCAAAGCCTAAGGAACTCAGTTTGCAAAAGCTCACAAGAATATTCCAAAATTCACTTGTGTATGACATGAATCAACTATGAAGACATTTGGGAATACAGCAATCATTTTCCATTGCTGGTAAAGTAATATATGGGTAGGTACTCTGAGATTCTGCCAGGTATTTGAAAGGTGTTGTATCATGTTGAGGAATCTGACATTTCACACTTTTAGCAATAATCTAAATTTATTAAAAGCACCAAAGCAAGTGTTTTCATTAAAATATAGTTATAGTACATATTTTAAAAAAATATAAAATTAATTATAATCACCTACAGTACAACCTTAAGATAATTTTACAAAGACTCTCTTACCCTTTTTTAGTTTTATGTTTATTTGATGTCTCCTTTTTATGAACACCATATGAAGCTTCCGGTTTCACACATTATACTCACATTTTAACAAACGTAATCATGGTAACTGCCAGTTAATTTGTTTTTAAATGTTAGAATTACATTTTCAAAAAACTTTTAATCATTCTGAAAGTGTTTTCTCCAGCCCATTTCCAAGACAAAGGTTTTGATCTCTGCAATTGGAGATTGAATGAAATTGATTAATTTAATGAAATTGTTATCCCATTTAAAGGTAGCAATTTTATCTGCCACAACCTGCACAAGAACACAAATCACAAAAATTTTAACATGATGCAAGTGGAAAAATATAAATGGTCTAGGAAGACCCTGCTTGAGCAGGGAGACTGAAGCAGATGATACACTATGGTCCCTTACCCATTCTGTGATTCTGTTAAATGCATTAAAATCCAAAGAGATTCTTAGAGTAATAATGTTGCTATAGTAGGGAAATTTAATGCAATCCTTTGCATTCAACTCCTTGCAAACTTCCTTTACATGCACATGATTTTTCTTTTTCAAGATGAGAACTCAGTTTTTCTGAGTTTCAGATGAGAACTTCCATTTTAAAGGAATGTGGCAGGGGCAACCAAGCCTCTTCCCATATATCTGGTGTTAGAGAGCACCTGAGTCATCAGGTCAGCCACTACCAAACCACACATCCACACTTTCTGACAGCCATTTGGACAGACCCTCTTCAAGCAAACAAATATTTGATTCTTTTGTAAACAGCCTAGCTGGAAATTTCAGAAAGGCCACAATGGCTTGTTTTCATTTGCAATGTTAAGATATGTTTTGAACTTGTCAATTTTAACCATAGCAACAAACATCCAGAAGCATCCACTTTTGCTGTGTTACTGTTTGGATTTTGTCTGCTCTCAGTGCCCTCCTCCAACCAGGCACAGCTGCCATGTGGATGACAGCTACAACTTAAATAAACAGAAAAAGGGAAAAGGGAAACAAAACCTCAGCTTATAGTCTTGCCAGGCTTGCTCCCTTGCCTTTTGCTTTTCCCAGGCAGGATAAAACTAGTAACTAATGGAGCCTGCAGAGAAAAGAGGAGTGCAGGAAAAGTGGAGGCACACTGATCACTTAGGCCACCAGATACTGCTCTGTATAAAAATAAAAAAAACTCCACTGATGTTAAAATGCATCATAATTAATAAATTACAGCCCAAAATTAACTGCTTTTGCTGCAGTCTGCTGGTACTGTGTTAGCTGTCAAGACTAAAACAACTATGTGCTCAAAGGATGTAAGACACTAGCTGTAGATTTAATGCTAACTCCAATTTGCTCCTACTCTGTCACATCTGAAGATGAGAATCTCCTCAAATTCCCTGTAAAGAATAACTGCAGCATCCGACCCGGGCAGCATCTCCCCAGAAAAACTGGCTCTAAAATGCAGGGCTGTCCTTAGGATGCCATTAAGCATAAGGCAGTGTCTTCATTTGCCTTCATGCATCAGTAGCTAACTCATTATTCTTTTGAGTAATTCCTCATATAGGAAAAAAAAAATATAAAGTGTAAATCCACATCACTGTGCAGCTGTGCTAGCAGTTCTTAGTGACTTAAAAAGAAGCATCATTGACAGGCTTTTAGAGGCAGCTGCATCCTGTCCTCTCAGCCTTGAGGCATTGCTCTGGGTAGGGCTAGCTCGTGGGAAGGAAGAAAGGCTGCTGCTGAAAAAGCTGGGGATATAAAGTAACTAAATTACACAAGAAGTTTAGGAGGGGAAAGGGCATGAAAATTCAGAGAATGTGAAGCTCTACTGAGCAGATGAAATTGTTTTAATAGAAGAAGCCAGTTGTAGTATTTGGAAAAAGAGGAATAAGAAAAATTATTTAGGAGCACTGTGTTATATCTCAAAATTGGACTTTCCACAAAAAACTTGGCTTATTATCTAAGATACCACTTGGTAATTTAAAACACACTTTAGTTCATCTATCTTATCTATGTAAATCCAGCTCTTTATAGGAATCATAGAATGGTTTGGGCTGGAAGGGACCACCTAGTTGCAGTCTCACTGTTGTGGGCAGGGAACCTTCCACTAGGTCAGGTTACTCAAAATCCTATTCAGATAGGAGTGGCTTTAAATAGAAATACAAGTCTACCAAATAATGTATTTAGCCTCTGCCTGTTGCTACATATTTCTGTGTTTACACAGTAACTTGTGAATATTTATGCTAGGGAAAAAAATCTATTCCAACAGTCAGCTAAAAGTTGTCATTAAGCATTTGAAATTGGTAACCTTGCTAGAGATATAATCATAAAACATGACCTTTTATTTTAGGTGAGTCTAACAACAAATCATTGAATTAGGAATAAATACAGTGTTGATATTTCCAACCTTTTTCCAACCCTTCTAGGCTAGATTTATTTCAGTGACTGTTATAACATTATTTGTTTACAGTAATTGAACTGAGCAATCAACACAAAAACAATGTGTTTGAGAGCTTCTCCACTTGTGTTACAACAGTGATTTATTAAATTACACACAGATGTCATTCAACTCCTTAAAAGGACTGCCCTCAGGTTCAAGTCTGGATTACATGTATACATTGGCATTCTATTATTAATCTTTCAGCCATTTTTATTTCCTCTTACAATATCAAAATGGATTTTGAAATAATATTTCAAGAGAATTAATGTGGTTTTATTTGGGATGGGGACTTGGTTGGTAAAACTGAATCATGATTAAAGAGCAAAGCATATTTCTGCTTCTAATTCAAATTTGACATCGTAACCTCATTTTCTGATTTCTCTCTTTCATTTTGTACTGCTTCAATCCATCTCAGCATGACACAGTTACAATACTAAATTTACTTTCTGACATACGAAAGTTTATCCTCCTAACTACTATATCACCTGCCAAAACAGGAAGCTAAACTGAACAAACATGTCCAGACTGTAGCAACTTTAACTCAGAAGCAACCTGAGAAAATCAAATACATTCCTCTTCTGTATTTCAGCTACCAGTAATCTATGTCAGTGAAGCTGCACTAACTAAAAAGCAATTGTCAAGGTTAGAAAAGACCTCCAAGACCCTAGAGTCCAACTATTAACCTAGCCCTGCCATGTTTACCACTAAACCTAAACCCAAGCACCCATACCCATGATTTTAACATTTTCAGGGATGATGTTCCCTCTGCTTGCCTGAGCAGCTTGTTTCAATGCCAGACCACCATTTCTGTGAAGAAATTTTTTCCTAATAGCTAAGCTAAAACTCCCACAGCGCAACCTGAGACCACGTACTCTTGTCCTATCACTTATTAACTGAGAGAGAAGACTGACACCTACATGGCTACAAACTCCTTTTAGATAGTTGTAGAGAGCAGTAAGGTCCTCCCTAAGCCTCCTTTTCTTTTCCAAACTAAACAACCCCAACTTCCATCAGCTACTCCTCATGAAAATTGTGCTCTAATCCTTTCACCAGCTCTGCTGCCCTTCTTTGGGCACACACCAGCACCTACGCTCGTGAAGATCTGCAAATGTGAAGAAACTGTTTTAGTAAAAAACCTAACTGGAGTTTTCAAAAAGTTCTAGAAAGGTTCTTATTGTACTGTTTAAGGAGTTCATCAGTGGTTACATGTACAGATAGAACTAACCTTGAAGTTTTCTTTCTCTTTTGAGTTCTACTTCCCTTGAATGATTCACTCTATGCCAAAAGTTACAGTTAACTGTTATAGCCTGACATCCCCTGGTTTGGCCAGTGGTTGGTTGCCATTGAAGGATAAGGTGGTACATGATGGTAGCAGAACTCTTACAAAAAAACAGGCAAGTCCAATCACTTTTATTGTAATGTTGGATGGACAATCTGCCTCTGATGGTAGAATGCCTCATTTTTTTTTCCCCTCCATAAGTCTTTCACGCTGTTCTAGCTTGACCCTGAAATGCAAACAGACTTTCAACATAATCTGACCCATATTGAGTAGTGGGACTCTAAGCTAAGGTAGGATTGGAATCCATTTTTATGGCTGAGAAATCAGTGGCTTCCAGTTCTGAAATGCTCGTTATGAATCTGTCCTAAAATCAGGAAACAAATCCCTGATGACTTTTAATGGCTAAAAACGTAGAATAACTTTACACTATCCAATTTTTATTAAACAAATAAAAAAAAAAGGCCTTACACTACCCCCTTACACTCTAGAGGAAAGACACTTGTACAGGATTATGGACTAAGCTCAAAAGGAAGAAGGAGATAACACTCATGTTTCCTGGGGTAAGCTAGGGTGACCTGAGGGACTTGTATCTCCTTGGGTGGCAGCATCACCACAGCCTAACCCTGGGGATTAGTAAGCAGCCTGAAATACTACAAAAGTATTCAAACACTTTCCAGAAGGAGAAGAGAAATCTCTGCCAGGGCATAAAGAGCCTCCTCGCTGAGATATGATGCCTATTCCAAGCTAAAGCCATTGCAATGCTTACAGCAACTGTAGCTCAAGCAGTTCATGTCCTCCACTCTCTTTAGAAGACATTGAGACATTTGTTTGTAAACCAATGTGTATGGACAGTATGGGACTAGGATGTATACTTATTAACAGTTTTTTTTTTCTTTAGGTAGATTAAATTTCATTCCTTTTTCCAACTGGAATAAATTGCATAGGTTTAGAGAAGTTACAAATATTATGGATGCTGCAGCAGGTATTCAGCCATTTAAAAATAAAGCAACATTCCCAATTTGCAGTCCCAATGTGCATTGGCCCAGCCCTATGATTTAACAGTGAGGGCTTTATTTTATTCTAGGCATTACTCTAAAAACAAAGGGTTTCATGTTTTAAGTATACATTTAATCTCTTGTCACTTTCCTTGTAAGAGTGTCCTGGCACCGAGGTAATGATTTATACAGTGTAAAGGTGCTACTATGGAAAACAAAATCAAGACTTACTGCACATTAAAAATAGGGCTTAAAAGCAAAAAAAAATTAGAAAAATTTATTGGACAACTTTTAATAGTAACAAAACTAGGAGACACCTGATTGATAAGATCAACTGACTTTTCTGTATCCAATATCAGGGATTATACAAAGAACCAGTTTTACTGACCAGAGTATCTATGGCTGTCAGGCAGCTCAGGAGTACATGCCATAGCAAATGATGCCAAATGGAAATGCTCTTACTCTTTCAGCCTGACCAACAAATCCATACCTGCACACAGCCACCACCTTGATCCTTGGGATATCATTATAAGGAAGAGGTAGCTTCAATTTACTTGGTTTGACTTGAGAGTAGACAAGAAGTCAGAACTATACAGGTCACTGCAGCAGTCTCTTCAAGGACCACTGGGAAAGATTTTTACCTTAGCAGGCTCTGCCATAGATGTTTTCCCATGGAATCAGCCTTTTGCTTCACTGCCGTATGCACTCCAGCTCTCCCAAGCAGGAGTCCTTATCTCAAACTGTAAGCCTAGAGGTATTATCAATCACATCCCTTATGGTCTTTTTCAGTCCTTGCATTTAAGGTATGCATTGACTCTGCCCCAGGGCATGTGCAAAGTAAGAAAACTAGATTTCTGGTATTTCCCAGCTGGCACACTATTATAATGTTAAACCACTCTATTCCTGAGTCTACCTATGAAGCACAGAGGGAGTATAAAGCTTAATTAATTCATGTTTGTAGAGTGTGAGCTTCTCAATAGAAAGAGACTGTGTAAGTAGAAATTAATACTATTAAATCAGGTATTGGGGGAAATGATCCCACTTTGTGCACTGAAACTTGTTCCTCTGTTCTTTAAATAGCAAGAACGCAAGCAGCAACGTCAATGGAGACTGCAGTCCTCATCACACCTTAGTTTGTTCATAAAGTTCAAGCCAAAATGAATTCTCCTGACACCTGTTCTGGCACTTTGTACTGAAACCTGAGCTGGGGACAGCATCCATTCTTTGGAAGTGAAGACATTTCCCAGGTACTATGTGTGGTCTCTGTGGAGGATGAATCAGTTATCCTGGGTACTTTCTGTTTGCAGTCCTACCGACTGGAACTGGCATCTGCTGCAAAATGAGTCTCTTGTTGAAAGCAAAATACTTCAGAGCAGGTCCTGGATCGGGGGATAAAAGTACTTTGAGGGAGGATAAAAACAAGGCCAAAGGGAATGAAGACACCAGAAGAAGAAATCGAAGTATTAGTAGGATGATAATTACAACTTTCATACAGATAGGTGCTTATGTAAAAAATTCTAAAATTAGTTAACACAGTCTGGTAATTTGCCTCAGTGCCAAATATGCAGTTATTTTTCATGTTTGTTAATGTTTTAATGATATTTCAAATAAACTGAGTATGGAAAAGTATACGAGTTCCCCATCATCATTTTCAAGTTCTTGTTTGTGCTGAAACAAGTCACTTAATGTTCCTCACATGGGAAATAATAAGAAGATGTGTCTGTTTAGGGTGACAAGAACAGCCTGATATATTTTACAGTGCTTTAGCAGAGACTGCCACTTTTCAATTATGGCACTACCATAGGATGCACAAAGGTGAGATCCTAAGTGTAAGTCTTATTAGTTACACCGTTAATGGTGTGAAAGTGCAGTGAGGCTAAGTGAGGACAATGACTGCTTTATGCATTGTCATAGTGCTACTTCTTGTATCACCACTTGCTTTATCAGAGTCTATCTCACTCATAAAAGGAGTTCCATCAAACACAAAAGGCAGTGAGCAAGAATAGAAAATCAAAAGGAGTTTTACACTGTTGTTTCTCTTCCCAGTTGCCACTCAATAAGATAGAGTTCACTTCAGCATTATATTGTCATTTTTTTTATCCCTTTCCTTTGCACCACAGACTCCATTTGTATCCGGGGCCGGAGATGCAATGCCTTGGCATGTTGTTAAAAGCATTAGTCTGAAGAAATCCCAAGGCAGTGCTTCACTTGTATAGCATTTTTATAATTTCATCAACTGGACATCTCTTCTGTGTTTGTTTGTCAGAGAAAGCAGCTGTGTGTCTGCACCTATATGTGTGTATGTGTACATGTAACGAAGATGCTCAGTCAAAAATATCTATACTTTATCAGCTGCTTAAAATCTAGAAGCCACGGATGTTTATATATAAAGAAAGCTAGGGCTTTCTTGGCTGCAATGATAGAAAAGGAAGGCAAGAACCATTCCAAATCTTCATGAAACTATATTATTGAAGTTCATATTTTACATATGTCCACCCCCAACACTTAACTCCTGAAGATCATGTTGCTGCTCTATATTACAAAAAAGTATCAGACAATTTAGGCCAGTGCATATGGTAGGAAGCCTGTCAAATCCCCATTAACCTTTCTCTAGCTTCACAAACAATTTTTACTTAGTCTTTCCAGACCCTGCAAATTACTTTGCAGACTTCCTTTCAGCTGTCATCTGAGCAAATGAGAGATGCCACAGAACTTCCCAAAAGAGAATTTGGAAATAATTTATCGAGGTTGTGCTGTCTTGAGATAGAACTGGAACACTTTCTATTTGGAATTAGAGACAGGTTTCAAGTTTGATTGAGACATGTGGTTTTCCACTGCTCATCTCCCCATACCTTAAAATGCCTGTACACATAGAGGGCGTTTCTTGGAGAAATGCCAGGGAAACAATGTCATTTAAGGAAATTTCCCTGTCCCAGGAACTAAAGGAGTGTTATAAAGACCCTGGGAAGTGATGCCAACTTCCTCTCCCCAGCCAAGAAACCCACTAGGAGTGTCAGGGTTTTTTTCTTCTCCGTGGTTTACCAACTTTGATGAATGAGTGCAGCATAACCAAAAACTTATAAAAAAATTGGGAGGGGTTTAATTACAAAAATAAACATTACCAAAGTAGGCAAAAAAGCAAAAGGCTAGTTTAAACATAGAAAGCATCTATGAATCAGTGTGGGAAGAAAGGGATAACCCTTCTGTAATTGCTGTTTTGTGCCCTATTGATTACACCACCATTAGTGTATATGTAGAACTTAAGAAGGCCTAGTGCTTAAAACTGAAGAATTTGCATGCATTTAGGAGAATACAGAACTGCCAAAGCATCCCTTCAAAGTAACTGAATGAATGCACTGTTGCTAAATAAGTTTAGCAAACAGCAGGACATGCTTCTTGTGAAAAAAGGAGGACGATAAAGAAGAAGAAAAAAATACAAACAGGTAATGCAAGACAACTCCTTCTACCAAAGTTCCCTAAAGCAGCTAAAGTATTCAGGAGCCAACCAGACCATTTCATTTCCTCTCACATAAATCACTCCAGGGTTTTTACAAAATAAAGAAAAAAGTGAATATACAATTTTGCAATATTGTTTTAAAATTAAGGAAATTCAACAGTACAATAGGTGAATGATTACAATAGCAATTAGGGATTTTTTTCACCTTTTTTTTCCTATGTTTATAAGTTAGTATTCACCAATATTCATGTGTTTTAATCTCCCTTTCTGGGGGCTTCACACTGTCAGGAACAGAATGGTTTTAACAAGGAACAAGATAGACAGGCACATTTTCAAGGAAAAATAGTAAAATGTTTCCCAAGTGTTCTCATGAAAGTGATGGGAATATTTGCATATAATAAGGAAAGAACAAATAGATTCACTCCTTGGTAAACTCTATTGCCAAGATTTTACACACATAACATAGAGAAGAGTTTTTCAATATATCATTGTTGCTGTAAAAGGGAAAGTGGAGAGGACACTATGGTCTTAGAAAAAAGGAAATGCAGGTTAGGCACTAAGGGAAGAAAACATCTTGCCAAGAATAAGGATAATGATGCACTGAAAAGATTGCATAAAAAGAGACTGCTATTTTCCATCACTGGAAGTTTGGGTTTTTTTAGAAGTATATAAAAAATTTATCAGGAAGTCTTTATAGATAGGAGAATCTGCTTTTTGGCAGACAGCTTTCTTGAATGGGTGATCTTTTCTGTCTTCTCCCAGAGAAAGCTAAGAAGATATTAAAATACAAGACAAGAGAGACAGGAAAAGAGAAAGCCATTTTACTTCAGTAAACATTCCCATGTCTTTCTAAAGCATGGCTCTTGAAGATGACTTGTCCATGATACATCATTCAGAAGCTTCTTCAGAGTTTATGTGGGAAAAAATTTAACATATGTGCAAAAGCATAGATGGCGTTACATTGAACAGAGTCATACTGTGGGATTTGAGAGGTCTGCATTCTAGTCCTGATGCTGCCTGTGACCTAAAAGCTGATTCTGGTCATGAATCTACTTGACTCTGACTTTCACAGTCCATAAAATAATATTGATATTCATGTCCTTCTAGATCTCTTGGTGCAAATTCCAAGAGAGAGCAGCATATTATTCATTATACTGTTGTCATGTTACTATCACTAATATTAACAGTAATTATTTTAGCCTGTGTTGGCTGAGACAACTTTTAAATCAAGATAATCAAACATCTTTTAAGAATGGGCACCCATGATTAAATTTATACCTGTGATTGTTCAGTATTAAGATAAGTTGAAAACACAACCATAACATTGCTGTCAGTTTAAGGATTCTATGTGTGTTTTTAACTTAACCTCAACAGCAGTGTAGTTTCCCCTTCATATGCATCATTCCATTCTAAATCTAAAAATTCTGAGTAATACAGAAGTCATATACATGCCATTTAACGATAAAACTAAAATCTTCCACAAAAACAACTTCGACAACTCCCTCATACTGGTCATTCACTCAACAACACTACCACAGCCAAGAAAATAATCACTGCTAGCAAATGAACCAAGAGACTGAAAGAGAGCCCCCATTAACTTTCGCAAATACTCAGTGGATTAGTTTTATTCTTGGACAACTAGGACTGGGCCCATCCCAAACTATATTTTAAACAAACTTTAAGAGTTAGAAGTATCCTCTAGAGGTGTTTTTTTTGTACTCACCTTCTTTGTAAATCAGCAAATTTTAATAATATAGACATGGATCAATCCATGACAGCTAGCTTCTTTGGCATCAGTAACCCCAGGCACATTTAATTTCCTAGTGCAAATCTTGCCAAGCAGCTCTTACATTAAATAATCTAATTTTTATTCTATCTTGAGCCAAAAAGAAAGCAAATGGTTTTATTTAGTAAAAGTTTGCTGCAGCTAATTGGCTCCTGTTTTACTTCCTGATCTACTGATTCTGTCCTTTAACTAAAAGACAGTTTGATGTGCAAAGATTTAGACACCCCTTGGACGCCACCTAGTAAGGGTAATATCTTCACATCTAACATATCCACACACTTTACAATAATCTTTTAAGGCAATCCAATTTAATGACATACTTTACAAGCCCTACTGCCTTTTAAATGCATGCCTGCAACACTTTTCAAGTCCATAAGCTGTAGCTGGCTTCCCTTTAGTATAAAAGTTCCCTTCCTAGCTGTACAAGGAATCTCAGAGGAAAAAAAAAAAAAAAAAAAAGTCAGAGTTAATCTAGTTGCTCCAGAAAGGTGTCTACCACTTTTAATGATTAAAAGTTTGCTGTACATGGCCCAGTCTAGTGGTAAATCTGCTTTACGATGTTACCATTCTATCTCACAGTTAGGTAAAATTTGTTGCTTTTTAATATAACAGTTTTGGCTTGGGACTACTCATTTATAACATATGATGACTTTGTACTGTCATGATATCACAAAGGTTTCACATTGTTGTCTCCTTAGTGCAAGAGTTTCATACCTCCTCCATGTTTCTCATAGGCAGCTCCTCCAAGGACTGACTCTTCTTCTTCTTGCAGTAGCCAACTGACCCCCATTCCCCCTCAGCCAACCAATCCATTCTTTTATAGCACTCTTCTTATTATTGGCTACAGCTGTGGCCTGTTAAAGTCAGGCCTGCTCCTTTAATAATTAACCCAGCTGCAACTCTTTAGGAGGTAAGATTACGTTCTACACTACCTTTATTTACTTATGTTCTATCCCCCTACAACTTTAAACAAAAAGTTATCCTTCCACAGTATTGAGATGTAAGTGGAGTTATAAAACAGGTAAGTGGTGGTCTTCATGAACTGAAGATGCAGTAGTTTACATCTCATTGAAATGACAAGTATGCAGATTAATAACTAACGTATTATTAGTACATATTTATTTCCTCTGCTGTATTCAGTTTTATAGCAGGATGCATAATTAATATACTATTTTAATCATGTTATAATAACAGAAGTCTCACAAAAGCAATACACAACTGGTTTTGTGCAGTTAGTGATGTCTAGTGGGAAGCATTTTCATGTCAACTATAAATAAATAATTAGAAAGATAAACAAAATGCATGTCACTGGCATTATTAAGGCAAAAGGTCTTTCTATAGTTTTGTTAAATACCAACAAGAGACACTGTGAGGTTTTGTTTCTGTTGTTTGTTTTTAAACAAGCCACTTGAAAGAGAATGGATTGGAAAGACTCAGCCACTGAATTACTGCCCTGGCCTTCTTATAAGGTTTGATGTGCCTCAGTGGTTTATTTCTCATAAGCTGCTCACCCAGCAATGGGGAAAGCAAACTGACAAGAAAAATGGTTGGCAAAGGAAAAAAAAAGGGAGGGTGGATGAAAGCATTGATTTCTCTAAATAGAGAATGCAAGTCTACACACTTGAACAGCAAAATGCATGGGTAAACAAGAAAACGCACTAGCCCCAGGACTGGCAGTCCACTGTAATTCATGATAAAGCAAATGCAAGATTTTGGCATCATTCTATGAAGACTGCTGTGCTTCTGCCCTTGTAACAGGACACCTCTGTAAAGATCTGAACTGAAGATCTAATGTATCTCCAAACTGAGATGCTGTATGCTTTCAACTGTAACTCCCCATTGTCTACTGTTGCTATTCAATTAAATAGTAAAAAAAATAATTATATAAATTAGTAGATTATATAAATACATCTACTTAGCATCAACTGTATCATTGCTACATGATAACAAATCTCTCTAGCAACAACAACAGATTTGAATTTTTTAGTCTTATTAATTGTATAGGTCAATATTAAAGAAAACAAAACAATAGCATTGTAATACATTAAAGTGACATTAGCAAGGTCCTTTAAAACCTCAAACCAGCAATAACCAACCAGCAGATCTTTTGTCCTTCCCAAAAGTAGTAACACTTAGAAAGAAGCAGAGCATTTTCTAGGTCTATGTGAGATGTTGATCTCTCTGTTTCTTACTGTATTCTGTCTTCATTATGGCTGTTTGGACTTTTACCTAAGTGCATGACACAGCATAACACAAAAAGGAGTGTTGATTCCAGTGGAATGATATAGCAGTGTTCATGTCCATGATGCAACCTCAGTAACAGTGAAGAGGCTGCAGAGTTCCTGTACTTCTGATTGACAAAAACTTCTATTGATTATAATGTGGGCAGTTCATCTGGCAGTGGTATCTATTCCTTTACAAAGAGATGGTGATTCTGGTTAAGGGACAATAAAATGACAAGCAAGCAGCCAAGCTGAATCCCTACTAAATCAGTAAAGCCTGAAAAGACAACACAGAAATAAAGAAGCAAAACACTGTTTTGGGATCAAGCATGAAGTAACAGGATAAATCCCCACTTTGGCATAGCACAGCTTCATGCATTTCTTTACAATCAGCTGTGCCAAACACACAAACTTCTGTATTTTTCACTTCAACCATAAATTGTCAGGTTTGAATATTCAGTTTCAGTGGCCAGGTACGTAATGTCTTTTACTATTATCTTGGTCTTTATTCTCTGCTCTCCATGATTTTCCACTGTGTCCATCATTCATGAACTTTTAAATTCCCCTCAAGCCTTAATCTCTACTTGTAAAATATGAATTTTCTTTCAACTTATTTATTTCTTTTAAAATGGTAAATTTTCTCATTTTCATTGTCGTGTCTGCTACCATAATCAGTTGACAACAGAATGCATATTACATTTTTTGTTCATTTTTTAAACAAGAATTTTTCTTGGATTACCTGCATGGAATGGGATAGAAGGATATAAAATTTTAAAGAAAAAATCTTCCAAAGATATGCTTTTAAGAAAACTTAGTATCTCTTGGGACTGCCTGCATTTGGGATGGTTGAAAAGAATGAACTAAAAGTATAAGTTAATGGAAAGAAATTAAAACACATTAAGCTATATGTAGATGCTCTCATTCTGAATTAAAACGCCTTTATATTTTTTGTAGTTTAATCCTCCCTTAAGCACTCCACTTTTGAATAAGTTTCTATATAGGGGCTTAATGGTCCTTAATTTTGCTGCATTAACTTCATACTTTTAGTTGTTCTCCTACATAGAATTGCTATATCTAACTACCACATCTGCTTGGTGACTGCACAGTCAAGAACATAGAAACCATGTCTCAGTGCTGCCATTTATAACAACATTAATTTGAACCTCAAAACTATTAACACAGAAATATTAATTCAAAATAGGGACTCTTCAAGTCTTCTTTCAAAATCTGTGCAACTTTTTGAAACATTTCTTTAAGAGACAATCCCAAAACATTCTTCAAAATATGAAAATATTGATTTTTTCTGAGGGAAGCAGAAAAATTCAGGGTGAAACCTACAAAGGAACTTTGCATCATTCAGATCTTCCCATGTTTGTCTCTTCCTGGGCAAATGCTCCAAAAGAAAGATACACCACTTTATATTCTAGATGTATTTTGAGTGAAACTGGCTGTGGTCACACTTACTTGCACCTAAACCTACTGCTGATTCTGTATTCAGCACCTTTGCAGAGCACCAGCTCAGACCAGCTACTCACAGATTTCATCACAGGGATGTTTACTCTGTAAATCTAAATAGCATAAATTTCAAGTTGAACAGCTCTTCCAAGATAGAAATGCTTAAAAAAAAAAGTCCTGACAAAATTCCTCTAGGCTCATTTGGAAATTTGAAAAAGGGAAACCTGCACCACCAAATGTCTAATTAAAATGAAAACCATGAAATATGTTAACAAGTGTGAGTAAAATGACTGCTGAACTGTTGAGAAGTTTATGATGGTATAGAGATGCTTTCCAGGCTTATTGAAAGCCAGTCCAGATTGGAAGAACAGTTCATTCTGGCATAGTTAGATCTCTCTCAGATTTTCTTTCAGGGAAAAGAAAAGAAATAAGGTGTTCAGTTCCATAAACCAATGACAAGAACTAGCAGATATAATTGGCAGTGTCACCAGTGACTTCAGACCCACGATCTGGCTGATTTGGGAATTGTGAGGAATTGTGATTTGGGGATTAGATAGGAGAAAAATTCAGTAAAAAAAAAAAAAAAAAAGAGAACAGGAAGCAAATGCATTAAAAGAAATATGGGTTTGTTTTGGGGGGGGGGGGTTGAGAATATTGAAGGAAAAGAAAAAGAAAAGAAAAGATTGCCTTAGATATGCAGAGGGCGGCAAAAAAGAAGAAAGATTACAGTAAGGTTATGGTCCCAGTAGGCAGGAGGGATAGTGAAGTTGTAAATGGAGACAGAAGGGAGGCAGAGGAGAGGGACTGAGGGGAGAGATAAGAAATAGTTTATGTTACAACAAATATAAATGTCATGCACTTCTCTTCCCCCCTTTCAGCTTAACAAGTGTTCTGAACTACAAGAAACATGGATGATATCAGGAAGGTAAGGTCCTCCCAAGAGACTACTGACATAGCAGTATTATTTCTTTTACCTCTCCAGCAATGACAAGTGCACTTCTGTAAACAATGTTCTGCTCTTAAATCATCTAATTTATGCTTTAATAATTCAGAGGTTTCAGAAGATATTTACCCAAGAAATATTTACTATAGATGCTGAACTAAAAAATAAAAAACACAAAACCCCATGAAAAAACAAAGAAAGAAGCATTTTCACCTCCAAAGTTATGAATGGGAAGTAAACAGATACATCATTTCAGATGTACTGCATGAGCATGTAAGAATGATACAAATATGTACCTATACAGACAACAACCATTTTTGTATTTGTTGAACATTTATGAACTGAATGTTCAGGTGTATGCAAAAGCAGTTTAATCTGCCCTTTTCCCCTTCCTCTTTCACTCTAGGCTCAGTTCACACTCCTCCTGACCTGCAGGTACTGGAGTTCATCTGAGCCCACAGCATATTTAGCTTGCTCAGCCAGAAGAAAAGTACTAACTACCTTTTAGTATGGTTTGTTATCTGTGGACCTGGCAAGCAGCAACAGCTCACAGGAGAGCAGAGGGTGGGGACCTGAAGCAGGGGGTGAGGGAGAAGGTACTGCAAGGCAGACTGCGCTGGTTTATCCTGCCAGGGACTCTCAGCAGAGGGGATTCTTTTCTGCAAGTATCAAATGTGTGTTTTCAGTTCTGTGCTTGCACAGTTTAACTCTGTTTTTCCCCATTATAATTTTTTTCAGTTACTCCAGAGTTGATCCGTATGTGCAAAGAAGTACATTTATGCACCAGTAATATCATCATGGTTCTGTGCTGTGTTTCAAATAAAGGTGAAATGTGAAGGATATTACCAGGTACTTCTCAGAACTGTTCTGTTGCTTTCCTTTTATTATTATTTCACAGTTTCTTTTTCCTTTCTCTTCTTTCAAAATCCAATAGCACAATCAGTGTATAAAGTTAGTATTTTTGAAATGAACATTTCTGTGATGCTTTTTGTTATAGTGATAGTTTTCCTTTCACTGATGTTTTCTACTAAGCAAGCAGAGAAAAAAAAAACCCAGTTTTTAAACTGCACCATGTAAAAATCAATCAAGAAGACAATCAGGTTTCCGATGTTTTGAAAATGATATCACCTATATCAGGAATTATTGTGTACTTACTGTATACACAGAACCATCAGTCTTTCACTTTAAGGAGTTTCCCCCTCCCCAGCCCTTACAGCAGTTTTACCTTGGAGTAGTTCTGTTAACATCCTTGATGTATTGGGAAATTTATCAAGGTAAGATCATAGACAAGCATCATTTTTTATGTTGCTTTACATAAGGGGATATCATCTACCACTCAAAATATTTTTTCCTCAAATAATGCTGGTTCCTAAGCGTCATGTGAAAAAATGCAATCCACTACAACTGAAGGGAAAGTACTGGAATCATGCAACATCATGCAAAACTGGCAGAGAAAAACTGGGACAGGAGGAAGTTATTTTCAATACTCTAATGACTGTCATCATTTGCAACGCAAGTCTCTCCTGCCCATAGGAGACTTCATTTTTAAATACTAAGAAGCTCACTCATGGGAAAGATCTCTTCATTTCAGCCATGCCACTATGTTCCTCCAAGATTCCATGTTCATTCAAGCACAGCACAGCTGTGGCAGAAATGGGACTCGTTTTCCTTTAGGAATCTGTCCGGTTCTATGCCTGCTTAAAGTCATCTGTTGCTTACAAACCTATGCGGTGATTCTCTAAATTTTCGAAATAAATGCCATCCTTTAAAAAAAACACAGAGTCAAACAACCTCATGAATACTTTATCGTTCATTCAGGATTATTACCGAAATATATCCAAATAGAAATTTCAGAATAAGGGAACTAGCATGTTCTAAATAAATGACAAATAATTCTAATTACCAGCCAAGTTCCAACTTCCTACTGCACACAGAGGATGATCCTATCCAATGCATTCCTTCCCAGGGGATGGGGTCACGGGCACCTCAACAAAAGTTAGCCTTAGAGACTAGAATTCCCCCACAGTTAATGGAAGCAGGTACCAAGTTATTACATCCCTGGAATCCTAAATTCCTACCTGTTAAAGAGCTTATATGTCTGTATCCTGCCCTCTCCTAAAATATCACTTCCAAATTCAAAGAAATTTAATATCTTTTGCAAGACTTCAGACTACCTATTAAATTTAGTTATTGTCTACACCTATGCTGAAATCTGAGGAAGAGTCAGACAGATTTCTCCCAGACACATTGTATACACCAAGGCATGCAGCAAAATTATTCTGTATTTAGTTCTTAAAGTTGATTATTTAAACTATATTAAATCCCTGCGAGTCGTAATTCATTTGGAAGGGAGTTAAGTTAAACCAAATCAAGGCAATTTTTATTTTGAATGAACATCTATATAAGGACTTAATTAGGTTTAAATAATCCACTTCAGATTCATTTTTACAGATTAATTCTCCTGAACATGACCATGTAAATAAGCTTCCAGTGAACTAAATGTAGTTTCAGTAAATTATTACCAAAAAACTAATTCAGTTGCAAACAGGGACTGTGTTTTGGTGTGTATTTTCTTGTTCAACTTTGACTATCAGGAAATATCACACAGAAAACATGGCACTAATCCATTTAAATGTCACTAGTTAACTGACTGGAGTTTTTTTTAATGAAGTAGATTTTTTTTTGAAGTATTATTTATTTAAAATAATATATCAGAAGGACTGTCACAACAAAAGAAGGTGTATAAGTTTTTGCAGCAGATATAATTTTTTTTTTCGTTTTATGCTAAAAAATGTTATTTAGGCAATAAATGAGTAACATTATTGGACAACCCTGCACAGCAAAGGCCCTAATCCTTGTTAAAGTAGCAAAAAGCCAGACCCAAAACAAAAATAAAGTTACACCTGGCTATTCTCAAGTAGAGATACTTTGAATATGAAGCTTTAATTGAAATTAATTTTATTTAAACTGAGTGTGCTAATATTTGGAGAAATCCATTAATTTTTTTTTTTTTTTATTCACAGTTAATTTCCTTAAAAATAAGCAGTGTATCCAACTGAGGGAAAAAAACCAAACAAACAAACAAAAAACCCAAAAACCTAAAGGTAAAGGAATGAGATTGAAAAGTTTCTCATGCATTTAAGAATTGTTTCTTTGTCTGCATGGGAGTATGATAACCTCACTCTTTTGGAAGCAGAAGAGAGTCATGAATGTGGCCTCATTGTCCAGTCCTATTGTAGCTTTCTAAGTTTAATTCGAGGCCATTCCTTTACCTCACTTTCCCAACATGTAAACTGTAGCTAACTACTGAATTTCTTTACAAAGTACACTCAGATTTGTGGTTGAAAAGCATTTAATAAAGAGAGAATACTGTACTATTATTTTATTAATAAGGATGAAACACTGACACAATGATAGACCGAACAGATGCGTGTTCAAACTTCTAGCGCAGGAAAAATCATGTAGAATGATAAAAAGTGCAAACTGATATATTTAAAACAGAAGCCTAAAACCATAAAACCTTTTACCTGTCTGAAAAGCAATGAACCTAATACTTCTTCTAGATTTCAGTAAAATGCATTACAGAAAAGCTTAAAATGGAGAGGGACTAGGGAGTTAAGGAAATTATGTTCCCATCACTTGAATGGATGATAATTATATCAATACTACAGCATTCACCTCCAACTGACTGCTTGGAAACTGACAGAACATTGTAAACACAAAGGTCATTGCAGCCAAGAAATGAGGTGGGTTCCCAAGACGGAGTCACTAAACACAAAAAAACCCTCAGTAGGGAAATAAAGAGCTGTAACATAAAACTTCTCTCAAAATAATTGTCTTTGTTGCTGAGCTGGCTTTATTCAGATCTAACAACAGGCAGAATTATGTGTAAGGGGCGAAGGCTCGGACATCAGTGATATCAGTGTCTGTGAGGACAGAGTTCAGCACTTTCCATTCTTCACCACCCCAAAACAACTGTCAGACAAAGAAAATAAAATAATTAACCTGAACTCAAGAATATGGACTTGAATTAAGCAGTTAGCAGTAGTATAATGTGCATTATCACAGGTTTAGTGCTATGAGCACACGTTTCTAATGACAAAGCCATAAGAGGGTCTTATACATATATTTTTACCCAACAGAGCAGAGGTCTTCTTGGCTTACAATGGATTTTTGGAGCTTCTTCCTTAAATCTTAAAGCTGCTAAAAAAAAGTGTTTTCCACATTATTTTATTCTACATTATTCTTTTTTTTTCTTTATTTTCAAGAGACACTAACATCCTTATATTAATACTGCAAAACACAAATTCCTCTGGGAAGAAAGAAAGGTTATCATCACTGTGGTCCCTAGCCCATCAGGATCCATCATTACTTTTTACATTCCTTGATGACTGAAGACTTTGAGGGCAGGGGATGCAGGCAGGAAAGTGGGAGTAAATACAGAGCTAAGGTTTGATTTAAAATTTATAGTAAAATTAATTTCCCTGATCTCCTGCCCCACAGCCACATGTCTTCTCTAGAGCACAGGTGTGATTTGGCCTGGTGTGCCCTCTGTCTGACCTACACAAACAGTTTGTCTGAAGCTCAGTAAGGAACAAGCTTCAGCAGCATTGCAATTACTGACAAACACCCATAATATTTCTGCAATGAAAGCATGTTCTGCCATTTCCTCCTCCAGTATTTCAAAACAGTCTATTCCTCTTTCCAAGCATGTGCCATAATCTTTTGTCTGATCTGTGACCTGTGTACATTTCAAAAAATATGCCAGTTTCGTCCTTTTTTCATGTCACTCAAAAGTGAAATATTTCTCTTTTTTTTTTCACATTTTTTCCCCCCTAAGCAGGAATCACTGAAGTTAGCTGACACAACCTATAGCTTGTCACACAAAGCAGAGGAAAAAGCATGAAGGGACCTGTTGTGAAAACAACAGGTCTATGTGGAACACTGAAAAGAAGCTGACACTGAAAACTGGATAACATTCATGCTTGCTGGTTGCAAACAGACAAGGAGAGAGACAAGTCTAAGGATGATAACTTAAAACACACTTAAACCTTTAATTTAGCTTCTTCTAAGACCAAAGGTTAAAAGTAAGTTTGACACGTTGTTCTATTGCCTCTTCTCACCCTCAGGCAATAAAGGAACCAATGAAATATAATAATGGGTCCCTCTGAGCCTTGACACTGCATCCCATCAATTATATACCTCAGGAATATCAGATGTACTCTTATGGGGAATTTAAAATCACTAACACGTTTTAAAAAATACAGCAGACATAATATTTTAAAGAGGGTTTATTTATTCTTATATGTTTTTTCTTGAAGGATTTATTTGATTATCTATATACCATGAAATATTTCTTTTCTTTCTAAATAATGCCTGTATGAAAATGTCTAAGTAAAAATATCTAGTATTCTCACAGCTGCTCTTATACTGTGTTCATAGGTTTTTTCACTTCACTGCTTTCCTTAGGTCACAGGTCCTGCTGGAAATAAACTGTATATTGCTTTATAGTTTTGACTGTGAATATCTCACACTTATTTTGTATAAGAGCAAATAAAAATTCACTAAAGGACCACTTGAAAGTAAACTCCATGTGATTTCTGTGTTAAGGAGAACTTGACTCTGATATTGATTTAATGACAATTAATACAGACAGTCTTTCCTTTAAAATTTTCAGTTGTATTATGCCAAGAAAATTTAGATGTATATCTCTTTGAACTAAATACACAACAATTCCTATGAATGCTAATGAAATACAGTAATAATTCTTTCATGTTAGAGTGGTATATAAACACCCTGAATTAAGCTACTAAACACACATTGGAATTAAGCATTATTATTCCTGGCATACAAATAAGGGAACAGGCACTGCAAGATTGGTTTGCAGAGTTTAATATGCCGGTTTCTTTCCAGAATAGTGTTATGGCAAGTAGTGGGATTTAAACATGTGCTTAAAATTTAACATGCCCTAAACACCTTCCTGACTGAGTTCTAGGTGTGTGTCGGTGACAAAGCTCTAACACTAAATTTTGGCTGCCAGCCTTGAGCTCCCAGCCATTTGTGCAATGAAGGTAAAGCACTGGCTTAGTGTCTGCGAATGGTAAGCACAGATATTGTTCAGGAGGCAGCAAAAAGCATGAAAGGATAAAGTGTGGCTTATAAAAGTAAGCACCGTAGCTTCTCTTTGGTTTTGAAAAACAGTAATTCAGATTTCATCCAAAATCGTGTTCTCTCCCTCTGTTCTACATTTGTCTCCCTATTCTTCCCCTTTCCTTTTATTCTCTTTAAAAGCTGCTAACATCAGCTGCTTCTTTGTGGATTTTGCTTTTTGCTTCATTGCCTACAAATTGCTCTAAGCTCTTCATTCCCTATGAACCTGTTCAGCTGGAGGAGAACAGCTGTATAGCAGGCTGTTCCTAGTACACCTCTGGAAGATGTATAGCAAAATGTTAACAAGACATACATATTGAAGTTTTTTGCCTTCTGAAGATTTGAGGGGGAATATATATTTACATATATTTAAAGACGTGTGCATCTAAGCAAATGTACACTTGGGAAAAATAAATAATCATTAAAATACAAGGTACATGTCTCCAGAGAACAAAAAGTCTAAAATTCTCAGTCTCTGATTTACATCCCTGAGGGTGTCAGAGGATGTCTAACCATGTCAACTGGAGTGGAAAAACACTGCATGTCAGCACAAGAAGGCCTGATTGCTATAAAACAAATGTCTTTTTAGTTCCTTGCTCCCTTAATCCTCTCCCCCACACAAGAGAAACGTTCACTCAACTGACTCTCATTCTTCAACTTCTTACTTAGGTTCCAAAGATAATGAGCTCCAGTATACATTTTACCTCAAAAGATGGATCTATTTTCAGAAAAAGCATGGTTGCCATGTTTTTCTGGGTTTATTGAAGTAATCATAAATACTAAGATGAGAGTCTTGATTACAAGTCTCTAAATAAGGGACAGACATCTGCAGAGTATGAGAGAGAATATGCAAAGAGGAATAGTTTTGAGTTTTGTTTGTAATTCTCCAAAAGGATGCTTCTATCTGAAGAGGATTGACCCTGAGTTTCTGATAAAAACCTCAAAGAAGGAGTTGGAAAATTTGTTAAGTGTTATGTGTAAAGAATGGGATTCCTTTTCCCCAGACAGAAACCTGCTACTTCAAACACATAACACGCACAAGATCAATCATCATTTCTAATGGTGATGTTACTGCTATGCTTTACGGGTCTCCATGAAAATTCTGGATAAAACAAACTACATTAAAGGTGTAACACCAATGACTGTGGTGGTGCTCTTAGGTTGCTTTAGAGGAGGTGGTTTCATGTTTGCCAGATATTTAAACATCCTCTTATATACTTCCTTCATGGAAGCTTTAGTTAGAACAATTGAAGTTTAAGCTAGCACAATATCATGATGACCTGAGAAGATTTGGTAGAAAAAGAAGCATCATGGTTTTGATGGGCTTTTTAAACAACTTTATCTTTGAGAAACAAACATGAGAGTAGTTACAATGAAAGATCCCAGCTGACATAAAAATTATTCAATTCTGATCCTCCAGCAATATCATAATACAGTTTTTTGAGCCCTTTTCTTCCCTATTTTCTTGTTTTTCATTTGTTTCTCTAGTTTTGAGGCAGTGCTCCCCCACTGGCCTCTCCAGGCTGCCAAGGATAAGGGGAAGGAAGAGAAGGTATTTACGTATAAATATACTCCACATACTAACTGGTTGCCCTTCATCCTGACATCAAAACACCTCAATCAGGACACTTCTGAGACAAGCATGGGACCTAAGTAGGCCTGGAGGCTCTGAAGAAAGTGAAGCATTATTTATCCTGCACTAGAAACTAGAATATTTGGAAGTCCTTATACACCCAGCAGATCCTAATGTGACAGACTTTACCGCGGCCAAAGTGTTCTTGCGTCTCTGAAGGACTCCACAAAGCCCTGCTGATTCTTGTCTGAAATGTTTAATGATGTTAGGATACTAGGAGAATCATAAAAGTCTCAAAGAGCATTAAAAGATTTTGGTATAGCCCATCAGTACTGGAAAATACAGCATTTGTAAAGTTGATGTTGTCCAATGCTCACACATAGGAGATTACACTACAATCTGAAAATCAAATAAAAGCCCAGAGCAAACCCCTGATAAAACACAAAGTAATAACTATGGGATGGCTCATTAACCTCCAAAGTTCCTAAGAGGTTGGAGATCTCTGAAATGTCTGTCCTTCTGCAGTGCCTGCAAGCCCAATGTGAGATTTAATGAGTCCTTAGTATCAACACACAAAGAAAGCAATGTTCTCTCATTTAGGATTAATCTAGCTGTCTTTTTACCACTCTAAAATTACAGTTATACCAGAGACTTAACTGCAACTTTACAGAAGTGTTCACTTTCAGTAAAATTAATAAGACTATCAACTTTTTAACAGTTGAAAAATGGATGCTTTTACGCAGTATAGAGAAAAACTTACAAATTAAATTTATTCTAGGACCCATTTTTATCACTATTTTCTCCAAGAAAAATAAAATCAATAAGAGGAAGCATTTTTTAATGTGATCAGCAGATCTTAACACTTCAAAGGGCTAAGGTCTACTTCACTGAATTCTAGCTCATGACAAGAAAATCTTCTTAAGATGATGATTTATGCACTGATAATTCCAGACATAGCATGTTCAATATCTACTGTAATAGTAATTGTTCATACAGTTTGGTTTATTTTATTTCTTTCTCGGAATTATGTAGGAAAGTTACAATATCAAACTAAAAAAAAAAAAAAAAATGCAAAAGACTCTAAAAGCAAAAAAACCAATCTGTTACATTAAAAAAAAAAATCCATTGGAAAGCAATGCTGTGGGAATGGATGTTAGATGAACACCCTGTGAATGTAGGTGGAGAAGACTGCAATCATTTCAGTCCTTCTCAAATACACTGAGCAAATGTTGCAGTCCTGATACTGTGGCCTAGATGGGGTCTTCCTAATTTCCAGGCTCAAGCTAAACCACTAAGCTGCCTCTCTCTAAATATGGCCAAAAAGATCCAAAGAACTGTTTGGATTTATGTAATTTTCTTGTAAAAATCTGTCTACAACAATTGTTCTCAATATTATGTTATCAAGAACATACTACTGCACAAAACAAAATGGAAGGTTTGTGTTGTAGTTTTTCATAAGTTTTTTAGTCTTCGACAATTTCCTTTTTAAAAATGAAATATTTGAAATCAGAGGTTACATTTGTGCATATAAAATTATTATTATTAATATCTAGAGCTTAAGGTGGATAAACAGGTAGAGTAAGACAGAAAAATGTAATTTTTTTATGGAGGAAAATTGGTTATTGAAATTAATGCATTTGAGTCAGAAAACAATGTTTACACATGTACTGTGGCACATACTGGATACTTATCCCTTTAAAACCTTGGGTTTTATTTTGATTGCCAAGTAATTTTTGCTCAAGTTCTACTGCAAGAACTAGGCTGACTCCAAAGCATGCTCTCTGTACCAAGTTTCAACACTAGCTAAATTACACGTATTTGCACAAACCTGCAATTTAATCATCAGATAACTGCAACAGTTTCATGGGTAATGACACACAGCCTAATAAAGACACATAAGAGGTTTAAGAAGAACAGAGGGCATGCAAAAGTCTTCTCCTGCTACACAGCCCCATATAACCAATGAAATCTGAGATCTTATTTTGGTAAACTATTTTCAGTTATCACAAGGTGGATAGGACTCTTGCCTCCACTCAATTCTAAGATTTAGTGGGAAAAAAATACATTGTCTGGAAGACTGTAAAACAATTTTGAAATTATGACACCAATGGAAGGCTTAATTCAGTATGCTTTCTGGAATACAAAGTCATAAGATGAAATAGTTATTAGTCACTTGAGGTTTTGGATTTTTTTGGTTTTGCTTTTTTGGGGGTTTTTGCTTTGTTTGTCTGTAATTGGACGCTAGTCAAAACAGTATTTAATTAATAGAATGATGAAAGCTACAGATTACATACTCTAAGCATATGTTGTCAGCTCTTTTAGGTTTAGCTTGGGGAGACTGATTTCATCCTTGTGTTATGTGGGGCTGTGATAAGTTACTATTATCTACGCTCAGAATTACCTGTCTGATGATGCTTTCAAACACCATGGACTTTAGGTTCCCAAGGCTATAACATTTCATGGGTATCACTTGCTGTGCTGCCTACAGCAAATTACCAACTGACATACCCAATCAAGCAAGAGCAAGCAGTTCATGGGATTCAAACAACAAAATTCAAAAAACAAATTAAAAAGCTCTGTTTGCTGGCAATAACCTTATGCTATTTAGATATTGCTAACTTAAAGGTATTTTTCATGTCTTGGACTACATTTATAGTCACCCTAAAGTCTTACATTTTCTATCCCTTAGACAATACTGTATCTACACTTTAATCTATTGAAATCTCACAAATAATTCAGACATCTTTGCCATAATGCTTAGTTATCACAGGTTTAGCAAAATGTCTGACAGTGCTTACAGTACACTAACATCACTGACAATCTGTATTACAACAAGTAAATTTTTTCTTCTAAGTTGTCTGATTACAAAACATATAACAGAGTATTTTACAAGAGTATCTGATGCTCTATGTCCTTTTACTTATATATCCAACAAAATAAAGTTGATAAAGTCATCCTGAAGAATATGTATTGTAAGTTGAAAGATTCAACTTAACCATATTCTTTCACATTGTTTCCTTGCTATACACAGCAAAGCCAAACCTCTCCTCCAGCTCTGGAGTCTGCCTTTCAGTTCCTTAATGCAGGACCAACACATTTTCAGCACTGTAAATCTCAGTCTCCTGCAGCCAGATAGCTTCTCCTCCCTGTGACTAATAGTAAATATAAGTAGTAGTAGATAGTATTTACCATCACATTCAACACTCTTGTCCCACCTGAAGACAAAAGTATATCCGGAACTGTATTCTCTTGGTTGTCAACATTCCCAATCTTCGACTCATAGGCAGCCTGAAAATTGCACATAAAATGGTAAAACCTTATTCAGCTTCAGACTCATGAGAAAATTTTAAAGGCTCAGTGAAAATTCCCTATCTGACTGCTCTCTTAAGTGCTTTAAACCATCTTCAGCCATTCCCATGTGTCCTGTCCCAGGGAGAATATCTGCTAAGCATTTATTTTTTAAAATTTCACCAGGAGTAGACCTAAAGAGATTATATTAAAGAAAAACAGTTATGGGATTTAAGCAAGTCAAAGAGAATAAGTCCAAGTTAATCCTGAAAGAGCTTAGATTGTGATATTAATGTTCTTCTTGTTAGATTAATTTAACATATCCATGTTAATATCATGCTTCATGATGCTTTCATGTCTCACAGTAAAACAGGCAAGACTGAAAATTTCTAAATGCAATAAGTCTTTTCCAGAATATAAAAGGTCCCCTTTCAGTAGGCTAGAGAATCAGAAACATTCACACCGTCAAATCCTCTGACTGACTGACTGATGATGCCAAAGTGATTTCCAATTGCCGAAGTGTTCACTTCCATTGTGTGTGCATAATGAGGGGCTGAATGTGTCACTCCACAAACAAAACTGTCAAGTCTCTTCAGTTTGACTTTCCCTGGTTTAGGCTTGAATGCTTTTTTCTTTATTTCTTTTTTTTTCCTTCGGTTTAAATAATGTGTATTTATTAGTATAAGAGTTTTCAGGAATACCAGCAATTCAATTTTTGGCATAAACACGAACACAGGAAGGTCAATGAAAAAAAAAAATTCCTTTCTGTGGAAATTTAAACTGGCCTACTGGGAGGACAAAATGTAATTAAAATAACTGCACCCTGCACTAATCAAACTGAATCTATTCAAAGTGACTAAGAGGAGGACAAAGGAAAGTGTTGTTCTGCTATCCAAGAGAAGAAAAAAAGTTACTAACAGATGTGAAGGCCAAAGCATTTAATGTCTTCTTTGCATTAGTTTTAATTAGAAAGGTCAACAATGAGAAGGGGACTAGGATAATTAATACATAAAACAAAAGAATGATTTCAATTAAAAAATACAGACAGAAAAGGTTACAGAGTACTTAAGCAAATTGGTTTTCAGACCAGATGTGCCCAATGAACTTCCTCCTAGGGTACTTAGAGAATTGGTAAAGCCATCTCAGAACCATCAGGAGAGCAATCTGGGGAGCACACATGAGGTATCAGTAGAACTGAAAAAGCAAATGCATAATATTCATCTTTCAAAAAAGTGGAAACTTAGAAAAAACAATTTTTTCTGTCACCTACTAAGTCCTAGAAAAGCTCTGGAACAAATAAACCCCATGATTTTAAAGTAGCTCTCAATATGAAAAGGACATAAGAAGGGTCAAAAATCAGTTAAGAATTAGTCAATCATTTAAGAACAAATCTAGTCAAAATTCAATGTCTCCACAAAATAGTTACAGACCTTGTGGAGAGGTGAGTTGCGAGCAAGGTCATTATGTTCGTACCCTTTGCCTCACAGAAAATCCTCCTGCATATAAAAAAATGGAAAATTTGTCTAAGCGCTAATAGTATTGTGTAGGTTCAAAACTGATTAGGCAACTGTACACAAAGTGTAAGGATGATTATGCTGTTGCTTAAAGTTATCTTTTACATATTTTCCCCTCTAACAGGCTTGTTTGAAGTTTCAACAAAAAAGCTGTGAAGAGAGTGCTTATTGCACTTAAAGACTACACATAAATACTGGACCTGCCAGTGTGTTGAAAGGTCAGCCAGAATGCAAATTTCTTGAGCAAATCTAGATATCACAACTGTGTAGGCAGAAGTTTCTCAGAGAAGAATCTAGAGATCCTATCTCAATCCAATCTGGAAATAAATCAAAAGTGTAGTTCTGTTGCAAGAAACATACCTTGGATATGTAAAACTGAAAAATACCTGCACAATACAAAAGATCTTCTTCACTCCAGCTTTTGGGAAACTCAAGATGAATTGTTTCTATCCTGTTTGGGGCAGCCCAAAGAGATGGAAATGAATAGGAAAAAGTCAAAAGGAAAACCATCATGAGTCTCACCAAGAAGGAAACATTTGAGATTTAATAACACGCGATTGTTAAAGCTTTAAGAAGAGGAGGCTGAAGATAAAGATGATAGCAATCTTTTAATGTATAAAAGGTAGATCTAAAGAGGAATGTCTTATCTGTGATAAAGAATAAGCGAAATTCAGTTGTGCCAAGATGCTGAAAAGATTTCTAACAGTTAGAAATTACTGCAACACTAAAACAGATTATTAAGAAAGCCTTGAAATTCCCACAGTTGTTTGTCTTTAAGAAAAAAAAAATCTATCAGGAACAACCTAGGTATCCTAATCCTGCTTTGGAAGGGACTGGATCATCAACCATATAATTTTCCCCCTTTTTTTTTTCAGTTCAAACAGAAGAAAACTTTTAAAAGAGAAATTCCTGTATTTTCTTACACACAGTCTACCAGAAATACCGTACTTTTAAGAACTACTATAAATCATTTCTGCATAGACAAGCTTTCACCTCTGTAATGCCAGAGGTAGCTATCTATATCTGAAATTATAGAACTCTAGAATTCCTTGCTACTTTCTCAACCATTACTTGATCAGACCATTTGTTTCCAGACTGGACAATAAATCAGGTTCAGACAGATTCAAATTTCACTGAAAAATTGCTGGAGTGATTTGAATATGGTATTTTAAAGCTCATGCATACAGTTTGAATACAAAATTCAAAAAACGAATATAGGAAATTCAGCTATGAAAGTAGAAATGTCTGCAAAAACTGATGTTATAAAAATACTTGCACATAGAATGATGTGATAATGAGCCATACATCAGAAAAAAATATTAGCAGACAACATGAATAGAAAACATACTTAAACTCAAAAGGACACCTGTGCCAGTGTTAAAAATGATTTATTACGTGAACAGCAGGTCAGAGCAGACAATACTTGCCTACAAGATTAAAACAAGAAAGGGTCTCTTTCCACTCAAAATTGGACTATTACAAGCATTTCTAAATCAGTGTCTCATCTAGTGCAGTACAATTAACTCAAATTAGCATACTATAAACAGCACTATTAAGAAATTTAAAGGCTTTGACTAAATGAAGAAAAATTCAGCTACAGTCATCACACAAATCTTAATTAAGGCTGCTTTCTCTGACATACAAGAAGAAAACAAAAACACAGCTCTTGGACAAGTTGCTGCTGTTCTCAGGCGAGTCAATCACAAAACATGCCACAGCTTTGCTGGCAGCTCTAGGTCAACAGTTATGTCCATGAGGTCAACTACAAAATAACCTTTTGAGTGTAGGTGCAACCTACCCCTTCTGGCTTCACGCTCTCATCATTAGTCCAGTATCACAATAACTGCATAACTAATGGACATATATTTGTGCAGGCATATAAATGTGTGGTACAGCACACCATTTCAGAACACTAACTGCAAACAACAAAATTTATGTTTTTACTTTTCCAATCGAGTCTGTTATTTTTTATTATAGGTAATCAACACATTCTTAATTTTTAATTGAAGTGCATAATATCTATTTTCAGACTATTTCAACCATTTTACAAGTAGACCACAGTATTTTATTGATATACTCCATAATTTTTATTACAATGTCATCCCTGATAAGAAAGGCTTGAAAAAAGTCAATTTCTGTCCTGTAATTTTCTGTCTTCTTACTTTACATATTTGAAACATTCAGAGGGGAGTACCATGCAAATCTCACATTAAAGAAAAATTGTTGTAAGGAAAGAGATACTGTAGAGCCATATCTAGCAATAGCATAGCCATATCTAAAACATGGCTTGACTATTCATTGTTCCAAAATTAGATATTCAGAAAAAAAATATAACTATAAATCTGATGAATGTGACATGCAGACTTGCAACATAGGTACGAACATACACTGGATTCCAGATTTCTCACTGTCCCCAGATTCCTATCAGATACACTGAGCCTTAATGAGGAAGCAATGCACCATGAGGGATGGAAATGCTGGGGAATTTCCTGAATGGGGCAAAATGTTTCATTTTTAACCCAGGTAAAAGGAAGTTTCATGCCACATTAATGATTTCTTTCACTCAGGATTGAAGAACCTGCAGTAGCAGAGGATTGAATGGCACCCCTAATTCTCGGAGTTGCATCAAAGCACCCACTATAAACCATAAAGGCTTCACACTGCAAATTAATTCTGCACGGCCAGTTGCAAACTCTTTCACTGGGTCTTTTGTTAAGAGCATTTTCTTAATGACTGTAAAAGTTGAAACTTCCCTGGAAAGCTTTTATTTGTGAGAACACAACAACTGAAGAAATAATGTGACGGCATGGCTGTATTATCCTATGTAGATGAACTGGTCTTTTACTGTCTAGATCAGAGAGAATGTGAAGATATGCTCTGAAACACTCAGTTTTAAATATTCTGCCACAAAACAGTGAATAGCTCTTATTGTGTCCTTGAAGAAAAATCATACAAGAAAATTCAGAGCAATCTCTTTTCTTTATTTCTGTATATCCACAATTTCCTTATATTTATCATTATAAATTACTATGCTCTAAGACTGTGACAGAAAGACCATATTCAACAGGTAGCAAATCCTATTAAAGAAAATACCTGATATTTAAGATACACTGATATTCAGCTCTGCTGTATAGCCAAGCCTATGAAATTCAACATACTTTGTTCTGCTCTGATCTACATCAATACAATATTATACTGAGTTCCTCCTAGTCAAATACCTGATAAATGGATCAGTTACAAGAAGCAATTGACTATAAAGCAAGCCTCTGAACACATTTTCATTGCATTTGTCACTGCAATAAATGAATAAATCTTTCAAATCACTACTCTGACACCTTCCCAAAAACCCTCACCATGAAACCTGAACTGCAGTATTCTGTGCCATAGGTTGTCTCTTTGACAAAACCCAAGCATGTTAATTGTCTTGATTTGTCTTTCATCCTCAGTAATTACTTTTGCTCCATATGGTCACAAGTTAAGTACCTTCTATTTGAATGCAAAAAAGCAGCATTTTTTGTGTGGGCTTGGAGACATGATGACAACTTTTGACAAAACTTTCCTTTGTCACCATTACAGGTAAAAATAATGGAACAGGCAGTATTAAAAAAACAGTGATTCTCAGCTTTTTAAAGGATTCTTGGGAGTCTCATTTCTTTGTGCCCTGCTTAGAGCAACAGGTGCTGATCATTCAGTAAATTAGGTCCATGCAAGATCAATTCAGTCTCTTGCCTGTGGTAGGTGCAAAGGCAAGACCAAAAAGAGAAGGAATATTAAGACATTTCATGAAAAAACAGTGCCCCCTACTCCTTCAGTTTCACCCTGTGTTTATGGCACTTTAAGCTTGTCTTGTTGCAAAGACAAATTTACCTCTTTCTTGTTTCACTCCATGTCACAAAAAATGGAACTAAAATAGTGGGAACAAGAAAATTTGGGGAAAAATCCTGCTGTATACAATAACCAATGCAAAACCATTTTATGCTTGGTGTAGTGTTTTATAAACAAGGGATGGAAACTGCCACTTTTGGACCTGTCAGTAGAAAATAAAAATAAAAAAAAAAAGCATTCTACAACACAGTTTTCTGAACATTTAAAACTCTGATCACCATCATTTCAGCTAATTCCTAGAGCAAATAAATTTCACCCAAATCATTTGCTGCCAGTCTGGAATACAGACAGGCTGTCCCAAAGGTTAATTTAATTTTCCCCAATTTAACTCACTTTCTAAAACCCACACAATTTTCAACAAGGATTTCTGGAAACAAATCACTAAAGCACTAAAGAGCTTTGTAATCATGCCCAGCACTTAGGCAGAAAGAACATTCAGGAATATGACAATGGCTTGCTATTAAAATAGAGTTAAACTAATAAACTTGGAACACTGTTTGTACCAGCTTTTTTTTAAAATGAAAAGATATCACAAGTTTTTTTTTTTAAATTTTGAATTCAAAGTTTATACCTAACAACTTTAGATAGATTGAGCTAAAGAAGGCAGATAGTAATTTAAAGTAACTAGAACGTGTGTCATAATAAGCAAAAAGGGATTAAACACAGGGAAATATTGAAGAATAAATTTAATCTTTACTTTCTTTGTAATATATCAATTTGAGGAGTAAAATTAATGTGCTATGGTTATGTACTTCAGCAATTATGCCATAATTAAACAAAACCCATTTCATACTGCTCACCCTGTATCTCAGTTTACAGATCACCACATTAGTAGGTATCACCACATTAGTAGGTATTATATATTTCCCTTGAGTTAACTTGAGGACATTTTTCACCCTGCAATATAGATACAGCCTCTCACTATTATCTTCCATTAGCAGCGTTGCTCTCTCCCATCCAAGTGTGTAGCTTTGTCAAACACACTCACACACTAAAGGATCTTCTTAAGCTTTGGAAATAATGAAAGGATCAGACTGCTACTCTGGTGTTTTGAGACCCTCAGAGTAAATTCCTTGACTGAAAAGGCGAGCAGTACATACTCTGAGCACTGCAACAGAGAATTAAAAAGGCAAAAAAAAATCTATTATTTTTCAGTCTTCATCTTATAAAACTACATTATTCAATTACACCTATCAGAAAAAGAGAAATTACCTAAAATGAGACATCTGCCAGCATTTACCAGAACTCTTGAAAGTCATCATAGGCTTCTCCTAAACCAAGGGTAAAACAGGAGCTGCCATATTCTGAACTTAGTGCTAATGGTTTTCATCTTTTCTACTGTAGGGCTAAAATGAATATTTTATGGAGAATCAGTGCAGGAAACTCTTTGGAGAAAGTAGTCTAAGATTCTTAGAAATCAATATTTCCTTATGCATATTTATTTTTCCTCACAATGCTCTCAAAAATAGCAGAGTTTTTTTGTTTTAAATCAAACCTTCACTTCTTCCCTTAAATAAAAGGCCAAAGCAAGAACAGATTGTGAAGCCATTATATTCATGAAGAGAAAAAGAGAGGTTAATTCAAAATTCTATGGTCTGTTGAACCCAATATCCACACGTTCCCCAAAGCAACAACAAACGCACCACGGAAACTCAATCAAGGCATCAAACCCACCCCAGCAAATGTGTTGTGCCAACCCATTATTAATGTTGCCTCTCAGGGAAATTCCGTATCAGCATGAACTTGCTGAAAATATTTTTCACAAATTCACATTATACTATTTCCTTGACATTAAACACCAAAGACGGCAAATTAGGAGAGGCCTGGGAGACAGAAGACATTCGCGGATGTGTCCTGCTCACAGAACCGAACTGATGAACAAATTGCACAAGTACACTCAGAAAGGGTTTAATTCACTGACGTTAGCTTTTAGCGAATTTGACAGGTTGTACATAAGAAAGTTGTCCTTGTGAAGACAGCGTCTATGGACTCATTCTCCTGTATTCCTCCCCATGCCAATCACAGGAACAGGAGTGAAATATCAGTGAACCAACATAGCTGAATCAAGCCATTCAGCACAAGCGTATGGAGCTTAATTGTATTCCCTCACATCTTTTCCTACTGCCAAATAAAAACACCATTGTTCCTGTTGAAGAATTCCCTTTCATGTCTCAAGGATCTCGGCCAACTTACTTGTGAGAGTCACGCTGCATGCCTAAGTGGAAGTGAGGGGATCTCACGTCTTCAAATTCATCCTCTCACCCTCTTTATGGCAATACAATTTGAATGCAGTAAGCACTGCTGAGCACACTGAGAAAGTTCATTCAGCAGGTGCTTGCACAAAAAAATCCCCCAAACACGTCATGTTACAATTTGTATGCAAGCTACATGCATGCTATCTAAAAATGCATGCTAACTGCAGCCTCACCGTTTGAGAGCACCCATCTTAGGTGATAATGCAAACATCCACTTTCATAGATGAACAGCTGCAGTAGGTGGGAGAAGGAAGAAGAAGGGAAACACTTTCCATAATATGACCTAATTAAAACTGTACATAATAAAGGAAATTGATGGCAGAGACGTACAGATCTTAAACACATTTTTTTAAAATTCAAAACCATGTTGGGATGTGAGTAATAATTAGCAGGCTCTTTGAGATGAGAGTACATAAGAAGAAATTTTGCAAGAATTTTCTGTAATACCATAATTTCTGAATCATTCTGAAATTCCATAAATTCTTTTTTAGAAAATATGTTACTTCATAAAGCATCAACAATGATAAATCACATATGAAGCTTTTAAAAGTTATTATAAACTACCACTGATAAGTCAGTTAAGGACAGTTTAATCTGTCTGATAAATGTTATTTAGTCATCAAACTCATGTTTTATATAGATTGTTACTTTTTTTCATTTTAAGACCACTTATTAAAATAAAACAGGACATTTAAAACCATTTTCACTGAGGTGAAGGGAAAACAGGACTTTGCTGAAATACTAAATAGCATGTGGAAGTATGAAAAACACAATAAGGATAATTCATTCAGTAGAAGAACAAATGGAATTCTGTATTCATTTCTTTAAATTTTTGCACTGAAAACCAGCTCTTGGCATGTGTCACGCAACTGGGACAAAACAAGTCTGTAATTTCATTCGGTGCTCCGGTTGGATTTGATTTCCTAACACCTCCTGCAATAACGACAAACTGTTGTTTTTGCAGAAGTCTGGGCAACTAACCCTACAGAAAGCCTCTAAAAACACACTGGTTTGGAATGGAGGAAACTGTGAAATGCACAAGCCAACAGTTTTATTTGGTTATAAATTCTATCTTTTGGCATAATTGCCATATGGCATATTAATTTTAATGTTTAGCAGTTTTTCATTAGAAATTAGTGTTTTTCTTCTGTTTCAAAAAATCCCTTTATTAGGGCAAACATCTTTTCTTACCCTCCTTTAAAGCCCAAAAGCCTGTCAAAGGTAACTACATATTCCCTATTAGGCTGCTTTGTATTTTGTTCCAAATCCCGAAGAAGAAAGCAATATTCAGATGAAGACGGACCAGAATCAGAACTGTAAATTAAATCAAGCACATTTAAATATGAGATTTATAGCACATTTGCTTCTTCAATCTACAGCTCATTTATTCTAAATACCTCTTCCTAATGAGTAATTTTCTGGATGTCACCACAATTTTTGGAGTCAGTATTCAAGTGTAGTACAAGCAAAATATTTATATCAGTTTATTTGGTCAGGAAATAGCAATATAACCTGGCATATATCAAGAAATTGTTAATTTGTCTGTATTCTGGGACAAAAACATTGCAACTGTAATACAGGAGTGTCAAGCGGCACATAAAGTACCCTTTTTGATCACATAAATGAGATTCTTAAAATAATGAATAAATATGGATCTAAAATCATTCTTCCAGGGAGGGTAGCAGGATTCTAGCTGCTAAATAAATATAAGTGTTGGATTCAGACTGTGAGAAGCATGGACCTAGATCCAGGCTAATCTGCATGCATCAGGCAGCCTGAGTCCACAAAGAGAGAAATCCCGTCCCTCAGTCCTGACTCCCTCTTTCCACCCAAGACACTTAACAGCCTTTATCAAATTATTTCCATGTGGTCCAAAAAGGGCAGAACAAAGACAGGATAATGAGACAGTTTAGAGTTTCTGACCCTCCCCCTCTGCAGACCAAAACCGGGAAAAATATCTTAGGCTTAATACTGTTCATTTCGTTACTAGTTTCCTCATGGTGTATTATGGCTGTACCATTTATGTAGCCTCCTAGGTTTTCTCTACACTGGAGAGAAAGGATAATTAAAACTCTTTTAATTAGAAAACTATCCTGTTAGTGTAAGAAGAAAAAAATCTTAGACTAATAAACTGAAGAAAAGTATCATATTCACTACAATGTGCAGAATATTAACAGTAAGGAAGTTCTATCTTTAAAAGAAAGCATGAAAATAGGTAAAATAGTAACTATCCTAATTTCTCAATTCAGTGGGAGCTTTGGTATGTGCTAAACGTGCAGTAAAAATGAGTTATGAAAATAACTGTCATAAAGGCCATTTTTAAAACATGAATAATTCAAAGAAGTTCCTGTTTTTTTATCAAAAAATATTACATTCTGTACCTTGTACAATTAATGCAGTTGAAATAGTCAGGCTTTTAAAGCAACCACTTATTCTATACAATAACATTTCATTGGAATTTTTATTGTGTTTGTTTTCATGCATCTCAATAGACAATGCATCCTGTGAAAGGAAAAAATCTAATTCATTTTACCAACCATGCACAGTCAAAAGAGAGATGGAATTGGCATGTTGCATGTTGTGAATGAAAATTGAGAATATATGTAATAAGCATCTCTAAACCTTAATGAGTTATTGAGCTGTGTGTTTCCTAGTGCGTCAGTGATTCTTTTAATTTATTTTCTAGTTTCAATACAACTTTTCTGTAGGAAAAGAAAACCCGAATGAAATGAAAGTGAAAATATACAATGAAGCAAAATTAATAAAACCCAAATACTACTGAAACTAAAACTGTATTTGCCCCAGGATGAATGCATAGTAAGAATCAAACCAGGAGTGACTATGGCACTGAAGCTGCAGTTAGAATCAACCCTGGGACTTCATAGTTTCTCTCCAGAGGCACATAAGCACACAGAGGCAGGAATGATAGCTGCTGCTTAAAATACTGAACATTTTTAAACATCAAAGGCAAATAATTTTATTTCCCCTCAAAATTAAATGAAGGAACTCAAACAAAATACATATCTTGTTCTTGCAGTTTTTTTCCAGCAACAACAATTTTAGACAAACCATACTAGCTCAGAATTTGATGGAAAACATCTAAATAACAAATAGAAGCCAGAACAAGGGATGTATACATGGGATGTAAATGCATGCACTATCACACAGATTAGAAAAGAAAAAATCTGGATGACTTAAAACAAAAGCAGTGGACTCAATACTCCATACAAATGAAGGGCAGGGTTAGTGAAATCACAATGAGGTTCTCTCTTCCACAACAGGCAGTGAGAGACTGAAATGGTCAATGGCTTAAACATTGTTAAGATAGTCACAAACCGTGCAAAGATGCAGCTGCTCACCTGCAACCACAAAAGCTCACCCCTCCCCAAATATGCCTACTAACTGGAATTTGGGCTGCGATAGGAATTTAGAGATAAGTTAAAGTTGGTGCTATTGTCCAGTTATCCCAGGTCTAGGGAGAAGTTAATAAGGCTAACGAGAAGAATATCTCCACAAGTGGGAGAGATGGGAATGTCAGTGGCTCAAACAATCAGGGACAAGTTGCTGATGTGCCAAGTAACCTCCCAGGTGCAGAGGGCAACCGTAGAGATACCTCAGGCTACAGCTGGCGTTGAACCAGAAAAGGACAGAGGCAAATCCTGAGAGGCAAAGTACTGTTTCTTTATCCTTATTCAAGTGACTCAGCTGTGGTAACTCCCCTTCAGGGAAGTACCTGGACATTAACACGTGTCCAACCCTGCTGACAGGCCAAGATGGGCCATAACTGACCCAACTCTGCTGACTTAACACTGCAGCTGCAACATTTTAGAAGTTATCAAAACCTCCTGAAATGTCCCACAATCAGTATTACATCACCCAGAGTAATACTCCCAGCCCAAGGGGAGGTTCTGGGGCATTTTCCCCTAGACTAAGCACAATATAAATCCAATGGACTTTGTGTTTCGGGGACTTTGCTCCCACACCCCACCCCCGATGAATCCAGTCTGCAACCACCACTGCAAGTTTGACCACCAGACATCAAACTTGCAACAACCAAGTCTAGCCACGAGATCCAGAGGTGTTGGTATCTAATCTTATCCTTTTTTCCTTTCTTTCTTTTCCTTACACATTTCCTTAAGTGTTACTTTCATGCTTTTACATTGCTATGTTACTATAGGCAAAAATAACCAAAACCATCGCAACCAAATTGTTCTAAAATAAACCCAGTATACATATATTTATGAGCAGCAATCATTCAGTGTTGTTTCATTCTACCCTGCCCCAAAGGGATCTATCAACAAGAATTTGATTTACCATCTTCTTTAGGGGTGGATCATAGCACAGGCTTACAATGTAACTTCTGCTAAATGGTTAAGGGCAAGTGAAGGCTTTTGTGGACCTACTGTAAATTACCTCACCCAAAAGAAAAGAATTAGTATGTTTACAAGTTCACGTCCTCCAGGTCTGCAGTGACAGCAATATCACAAAACAGCTCTGCTTAATCAACTTTGCCACTCAAAAAGTTTTCTTGACACCTAAACTAAAAAACTCACATTTTTTTCTATTTAAAATTAGTACTTTTTGCTTATCTAAGGTGGCTTACTCACACTCTCAAAAGACCTTAGACATAGCACAGCTGAGCTGCATCAACAGATCGTGTCTAATTACATTTCAATTAACACCACCTAAGAGTACTCACAAAATCTGCTGTTGAAGCTCAGAGGTTGTGCAGTGACCGTGAAGCTTCTCTAACTCAGTCACACACCTGATGCAGGCATGAAATCAATTTCCTTGCCTTCTCAGGACTGAGTACCTCCTCTAGTCCATCCAAATCCATGAAAAAGTCTTGCTAGATCAGTTTCCATAGCAAGCACTCTTGGATGACGTCTAGCAAATCTGGCTTCACTCACAAAGTTGAAGCAGTTGATGCTGCTTCATCTAACAGGCTAGGATGCAGATTCTGAACTGGGCTGAACTCATCTTTCTTGATGGGGATGGAAATTATGTTTCCCACTCACACAGGGATATATTCATGCATAAGTTATATGTCTTACGGTGAAGTAAAATGGGATAAAAATAATAAAAGCTTAACCAAATACTAACATTTCACTACTCTATCATTGCTGCATTCAAAAGAGACAGGCAGTGAGAAGTGTTTGCAAAAGTAGGCTAACGATTCAAACTCATCACCTCAGATGATGGCCACCAGTCAAGGAACACTCACATCTAATCAGATAGATTCAGCACACCAAAAATTTAAAAAATCAAAACAACCATTTTATTAACTCACTTCCCACGTGATTAGGATGAATTTGTTGTCACTACCCCAGAAATGCATACCACATTGCCATTGCTAGTGCTGTCCTGTAGCTACAGCACTACCCTGCAAGCCTCAGTAGAGCTGTGCTGGCAAAGTACCTGGAAAGACAGCCTAATTATACCAGGTCTGGAATGAGCTCCCAACAAGAAGGGCTTAAACACCAGCAACACAGAGAGCTGTAAAGAGAAAAAAAGTACAGGGTACAGACACAGATGCTTCCTAACATCTTTATTCATCCTGAAAAAAGCTAAAGCTCCTAGTGAAATTGCACAATTCTGAAGAGGTAGGTAAAAAACTCTGACTAATAAGTGAAAATGCAAATTTATGTTTGCACTCAGAGTTATTATAAAATCTAGTCCTTCCCTTCATTTTTTATCTACTTAGTACTCACTACATATTTGACCATGCTAGCTAAATATGGTCCTTTTCACTCCAGTTGAACTTATTTACACCTACATCACAAGTATCTGGCAAATTCAACTTTTTGAAGTAGGATAATTTGCTTCTACAAGAAACTTTTCTTAGCAATGAAGTTAAACACCTTCACAGAACTCCAGAGTGATCCTACATGCTTATGTACCTTAAATCTCTTCAGTAACTGTTTAAAATACAGGCACCCAGGTCAGGAGATAAATTTCAATAGGCAATAGATATTAAAGCACTAATTAGACTGTGACTTTAGAATATTGCTCCTGAACACTTTCAGAAAGATACCTAAAAAGACTTTCCACAGCCATTTATTGTGATAATACACAGATCTCAGCAGTTAGACAAAGGCCCACAGCATGGTATCTCCAGTCATGTCAGGTTTCTGTCTTTTTCCTCGTGGCTGTCCCATTTTCCATGGGGAAATTATTTTTTTTTTCTTATTTCTCTGCTACATTTCAAGACAGGTGAATGAATAATTAAGTTCACAGCACATGGAGGTTCAGTGTGTTTTAGAACGAACACTTCTTGAGCTCCTTAGCACTGCAGGGGCCATAAGGCTGCTGCTGAAAGAATTCTTTCATTCTATTACACATAATATACTGCACACATAAAAAACACACATACACATACGTAGACATTCTTGCACTGATGCAATGTGTTATATAAAAATAAACAAATAAAAATCAAAAGAAATTACTTGTAAGGAAAACACCGTAATGTTATTTTCTAAAACTTTTGAAGAGGTATCAGTGTAGTAAGAAACATATGTAACTGCTCATGGAAATTAAATCATCATAAAAAATACTTAATAGCAAGGGCATCTGGATATTTCTGAATGCATGTTATCTGCTTTTCTGTAAAAAAGTCGTGATTCCAAGTATGCGATGACCTAACATCCATAGGTATCTGTAACATTTTCATAGCTCAGTTCTCCTTTTCTAGTGTGGTTAACCTCTTGATATCATTAAGACATAATAAAATATAACATCTGCTTGCAATGTGTATTAGAAGGTGGAACTTCCTGTCAACGCACTAATTTTCAGACAAATTTGAACCCACTGGTTTTGCCAAAGATTTAATTAAGATTCACAAACTTTGGGCAATAAACATTAGAGAAAATAGAGAAAAGGGAAAGGAAATAAATTTACTCTCTGCCTTTGTTCCAGCTCCCTCCATTGTGCTGACTCACACACCATCTGCCATTCTCAGGTGCCACATTTTGGTGTCCTAGGTGTATGTGGCAAGGCCTTGATCCTGGAGGGCTGCAGGGCAGTGTCTGTGAGGGGCAGTCCTGGCAGACAGCTCCAGCCAACCCACTGCAGGGCATGGCTAAGCCCCACGGCCGAGGAGTGGCATCTCAGAGGAAACAGGTTTTGGAAAGGGTACAGGCAGTAAGAAGTGAATGGGGGGAAAAAATGTGAGAAACACCTCTGCAGACACTAAGATGAGGAGAATGAGCTCCAAGTGCTGAAAGATAGACGGCCCTGCAGCTTGTGGAAGACTCCATAACAGAGGAAGCATATCCTGTAGGACTCTAGCCCATGGAGTTCCCCACACTGCAGCAGGAGAAAATGTGAAGAGGAAGGAGCAGAAGAAATGTGTACTGACCCATGCCTCCATTCCCCATCATCCTCCATCTCTTGGTGAAGGGGAAATTGGTGAGGGGAATATGATTGTTTCAATTTTCTTCATTTTTCAACATCCAACTCTATGCTAACATAAATAAATAACATAAATAATTTATTTATATAAATTAATAAATCATACTTTTTCCCAGACAAGCCTGTTTTTCCAGTGATGGTAACTGATAACTGATCTCCTTGTCTCTACCTTAATCCAGGAAATTTTTATCCTAATTTTCTGTCTGCCCTGCTAAGCAAGAGGAGTGAAAGAGCTGCTGGGTGGGCATCTGGCCAAGATCAACCCACCACACTTCATACACTGAAGATTTTCACACACTCAAGTTCCCACTTCGGGAGACATGGGGACAAGTCTCAGTTTCAACAGAGCTCAACAGAGGTCGAGAGCAGATTTAGACCCATGAGGAATCAATAAACTAGATGAACTCTGTCTCCTTTTTTTGAGGGCATGTTCTTACAGAAAATCTCAAGCACTAGTAGAAGATGGAAGTCTATACAAGTACCTCTTAAAAAATAAAACCTGGCTGCAGAAAGAACAATTAGTCCCAATTACCCAGTAGTTCAAGGACTGCTGTAACATAAAAAATAGTTCAATTGTTTTTCAAGAGTATTCCAACTGCTATTGCCAAGCAAAGTGCCACAGCACCAGGCTATGAGCAATCATGGGGTATTTTTAATTTGTGCTATTCAAACCACACATGATGATCCATGACTCTGCCTCATCCCTTCTATTATCTTGCTTAAATAGCTGTCTCCTCGTGGCAGTAAATTATGGGTTCCACCCCAGACACAGAGCTCTCCCTGGGCACTGCATGGATGGCTCCAGATCCAGCCAAGGTTCAGCCTCGGACAAGCATTCAGGAGTTTGACAAGGCAATGCTCCGGATACAGCCGCTGCTTCCTTCTCCACATCTCAGCATGACTGCCTCCTCCACAACTTACATCAGAAAAATAAGCACTGTTGCGAATTTAATTATGTCTTTGCCTTTCAGTGACAACAGATTATGCTTGTTAAAGAGTTTTTTGTTTGCTATTGTTTTACATCCAGTTTCCAGCGCTAGCTGTTTTTATATACTTTCCTTCAGCCAAGCAAAACCAGCTATAGTAGCTGCTTGAAAAAATGCTTCTTATTCATTTTCCTCCACTGCCTGGGAACCAGATTTATGAAACACTATGAAACAGATATGAACTATTTTATATAAAAGAATTTTCCCCTCCTTCACCACTGGTCCTGCATTTTCTGTTAGCACTGGAAGGGGAGTAAGTCTGTTATGTGAGCCAGGGCACTCCTGAAAACACGATTATAAACCTCAAGTGGGCTACAGCAGGAAAATATTTATTTTGTTGAAAATAAATGGAGAAACTCTTGGATTATAACTGGAATCATATGTTATAAATCAGTTTATTAAATAACACAGCCTTGGAATAATCACTGTCCTGGGACATAGCTTTCTACTTCCACAAAGCCAGATACAGTCTGTGTTGGTAATAATAAACATCAAAAACCAGAATTGCTTTTCCTTTCTTCTTGCTGGCCCTTTTTAAATGACTTGGGGCCCAACCCTTAGGAATTACAAAAGCCAGACAAACTAAAAGCTAAACCAATCAGAATTTCCTTTATGGCCTTTCCTAAAATGGTGCTTTCTTTAAAATGGTGCTTTAAAATGGTGCTATCATTAACATATTATCTTCCATTAGTGGAGCTTAGGCTTTTCATGCTGTGAGAACCTAAACTTCAAACAGTAATGTTAAGATACTACATCTGCAGGATAGGACTGTTCTGTGCTTGTTAATAGTGTAAAGAAAAGGCAAACACCAAATCTCATTTTCTGAGAAAGGTGAGAGAGTTTTGGGAATTAAAAAATAAAAATGGAGAAAAAAATAAATAAAAAGGACATCCCTGACTGTCAAAACAGGGGCAGTTAGATACCATGAATTTTTCACCATGCCAGACAAGTCAATCAAAGATAACACAATGCAAGAATATCTGAGTGACACTTCAAGCTGTATTCATAAGCAACCTGCCTCATTCTAAGTCAATGAAGAGACAGGACTTACAAGCCCCACACTGGAAAGTTATTGAAATGTGACTGACATCTCAAAGGAAAAGTGTCAACAGGATAGCATGACCCTGTTCTGAAACACTGCAAGGTTAATCAAAGTTATGGCAGTTGGGAGCCAGAAAGGCTCTACCTTAGATTGAATTCTTGTAGTCAAAGCAGTGATGGGGCCACTGTCTCATTTTCACTTCCTCTCCTGCTGACATTTGCACACCAAGTTTGTAGCATTTGCCCACTTTTCTTTTGGTTTCGTTTTAGACAGACACTGGGGGATGTTGGCTGAGAGCAGGCTTTATACATGTGAGTAATGACTGGTTTGCCCTTTCTCCTCTGGGACTCAATCTGCTGTTAACATACGATCTAAGATAGTAAATACACCATTGGGAGATTAAAATACAGTGCTACAAATTGCAGAGTTACTGCTCAAAAGGGAGTAGATAAAGTCTGAGCTAAAGTACCAGCAGAATTCTTCTAAGCTTCCATGAAGCAATAAAGGGAGTAGATAAATGCTCAGACTGTTTCTTAAAATTCTTACCTCTCTACACCTGGAGAGTTTCCCAACAATCTCTTATTTACCAATATGACATCAGGAAATGCATTGCACAGATCTATCTTCTTCTCTAACCTCCTCACCTACCACCTAATATTGTAGGTTTACAAAGACAAATTACTTTTTCAAGTTATTTTGCTTATATATGTCAGTGGTTATCATTTTAATTCAGGACTATCATTGTTAAAATGTAGACCAGAACTATTCACTTACCACACTCTGCAAAGTAACAAAGCTAGGAATAAAGATAAATTAAGGAAGACAGGATATCACCAATGCAATAGTTATGTTCATATGCTCAAGACTACAAAATGCAATCCTTAAGCAATTTAAGCAAGTATGGCTTTTATGAAAAAAAAAAATTCTCAAGTTCCTTTTGTTCCTGGATTGAATCTTTTTGCTTCCTTCAGTTTACTTCGTATGTTTCTTGTTTTCTTATTCTGTCAGCCCACAGCAATATCTCACAGATACAAATAGCACCTTCTTGACACTGCATATCATTAGCTAAAAATGCTAGTGGCCCTATTCTGCTGGTTTTGTTCCCTGCTCTTTCTCCTTTTCTAGAAGGCAAACAGTCTAGAAAGTAAATATGCTCCTTCCTTAGAGCCTAAGGACCTAAAAATCTTTTTCTTCCTGCAGACTCCGTCTGATTTCTAAATCACTGCCTGCGTTGAATGTCACACAACATTTCTATTATGGAACAAGTCCTCCAGTCAATTATTTAATTATGGAAGATTTACAAAATAGTATCCCTTTCCCCAGTAAAAAATTAAGAAATATGATAACAAAATATTTATTCTTTTATTATTAATATATTTAAACCAATGATGGAAAAACTTCTAATGAGGGAAAGATCACCTTGGGAATATATTATATCAAGCATGGCCAGCAAGGACTTTTCTTTTTGGAAGAATAATGGCTTAATGTTTAATTAATCCTATCCATTTCTGCATTTATGGGAAGGCGGAGAAGAAGAGTCTGCTTTATAATGTGGAAAATTAAATATTAAAAACTTTGTGCCTACTTGACTTTACATTTTCTTGTTATGAATGGGTATTTTCACTTTATTTCACTTTCTTCAAACTACAGAGACAGAAGCAATTACTGCAGCTCTGCTGAACAAAGGTATTCTCAATGTACCTCTGATACTGCCTTGCCAATCCCAAAACAAAACAAAAAATTAAAAACCATTTAGAGTATTAATGGAACCTTTAAACCTCACATTCAAAGTGACGTAGGTTACTCAAGATTAGAGAAGACGAGGGAGAACTTCAGAAAAGCTGAATAAAGTTATGAATTTAAGAAACTCAATAGATAAAATTCAGTGTAGTCAAGTGGCAATATACACTGGATGAAATAATGCGAATTTCCCCCTGTGTACAAATGGGTTCTAAATTAAGTGCACCTATTCAGAGAAAGATGTGGAAAATATTTTGGACAGTTCAATAAAACCATTTGTTCCATGTACAACAGTAGTCAAAAAGCCCAGCAATGTTATTAAGGCCTGTAGAATTAGGAGTATAAAAAGACAGAACAATAATGAAAATAAGACCTTTAAATACAGTGACCTTAAATAGTCTATGTTCTTGCCTTGTCTCAAAAAGAATTAAGAAAAAATTCCATTCAGTGGAAAGCAGAAAAGTAATGAAGATGATGAAGCATGTGGCAGGTCCTGAGCTGGGAGAAAGGACAGAGTAGGGGTATGAATGGCCTCTGAACCACTCTCCTAGCAGCCATTTCTCCTGCCTTTCCACTTTTGAGTGGTACCTCTGAGAATTGCCCTGGTACCCACCTGCCATAAGAGCCCAGAATCACTCCAGTCACTGGCACAGAACCCACCCTGAGCCCCAGAACCTGCGTGGTTCCCAGCCCTGCCTCACCCATGGCTGTCTCATCCCTGCTGCGCCTGCAGCCCAGGCAAACCATTCTGCTCCAGGAAGAGGGGAGATGTTGGGGGTGCCCACCTTCACCTCCTACCCATGACACTGCCACAGGGCAGGCTCAAGCCCAGACATTCAAATGTGAACCTTTTAGTATGCACTATGAGAAATAGTAGTTCATACTAAAATAATGTTCATTGTGAACATTAGATGCTGCATAGTGAAAAATTCTAAAAGGAAACTTCTTCCACACTTCTCCCAAAGAACAATATGGTTCCTTCTCTCCCTTGTGCTATCCTCCCTCCACCTCATCATCACTCATATCCTTGTAGTTTTCTCCTTTATCCACTTTTGACTCAGTTATCCTTCCTTTTCCATTCTCTTTGTTGACTCCTTACTTTCTCTGCTTCTTGACTTCACAAGGTCCTGGAGGTTAAACAGACTGATACACTTTTAAGCCTCCCTTTTAGTACATCATCTTTCCCTTCCACTGCCGAGTACTTGATCTTTCTCTGGAGAGACACAGCCCAGGGGGCTGCCAGCAATTGGCTGCATGCTGCGTTATACCATGTGCTCTTAAATTTGACTTGTTCAATCCACATTCAGACCCCAGACTAACTACACTATAAATGTAGTTAAATTAAAATTCTCTTTTCTGTCCCAATTTCTAACAGCAACTTCCTTACCACCTGGTTTTGGAGTGGGAATGATCTAAGGTATGCTCATCTAGCTCTGTACATGAAAAAAATACTGTAACTGAATGAAGGTTTGTCATTGATTTAGTGACAATTTACATGGAAAACCTTGACCATGGGATATACTCTTGTTCACATTAAAATTATTCAGGAATGTCATACAGCCTTACTAGGAAAATATTAGCTGTTCCATTTAGCCATTTAGCTTTTTGTTTCTCAGTTTCATTCGATCTACTGTCCATGTCACTACTGCATTCTGACCTCCTCCCTCTTTTACTCAAATAATGCTGCAGTGTAAATGAACTTCCCCTCTCTCTGTGACCACTTAAGCTTTGGACTTCTCATGCTCCCAGATGTGGTCACATACTCCTCCAGAAGTGACAGTAGCTAGTCTTTATCCTTATCAATTACCACCAGTCCTCCACCTTCTTCCATGCTGGGATTATTTTCCCTCTGTCACAGAATTACAGAAGAGAAAGGACCACTGGTAGTCATCGGGTCCAACCTCCCTGCTCAAGCAGGGTCATCCTAGAGCACATGGCACAGGATTGCATCCAGTCAGTTCTTGAATTCTCCAGTGACAGAGACTTCCAAACCTCTCTGGACAATCTGTTCCAGCGCATGGTCATATATGTAGTGAGGAAGTTCTTCCTTATGTTTGGGTGTTTTTCCTTGTGCATCAGTTTCTCCCCTTTGCCTCTTGTCCTATTGTTTGGTACACTGAGAAGAGCCTGGCTCCATCCTCTTGACACCCTCCATTCTGGGATGTCAGACACTGATAGACATTGATAAGGTCTCATCTCAGTTGTCTCTTTTCAGGACTGAACAGGCTCAGCTCTCTCAGCTTTTTCCATGGTAAAGAAACAAGAACAAGAATCAAAATCTGCTATGCAAGAGTCTTTACCATAATTCCCATTAATTTCTAGCCACCTTGCATTAAGGTGTTGGTAGTGTTATATTATGCACCTATTAAGAACTGTGATGCCTGTGCACAAATGTCAAAGGACACAAACCTCTGTACATACATACACTAACAATGGTCTATCCAGAATAGGCAATTTTCAATCAGACGACTTTTATTTTATATTATTGCCTGTAAATGGGACCTAACATAGACAGCCATGACAGGAAGCCTGGAGGCCTCAATTTCTAATTGTAACTTTAGTACTGGTTTGTTCAGTGAAGCTAGGAGAGCTACATCCTTCTCTTCCAACCTGTAAAATAAGATTAGACAAGATTACCTCCTCTAAAAAGCTTTAAATCTATGCAAAACAAATGTCAAAGTAAGAACCAGGGTTTTTGGTGGGTAATTTTTTTTTTAACTTAGGGATTTTTAAATAAGCCATTTCTATAGAGCCAACTCCAATGTTATACTCAAGCTCTGAATACTTCTATTTCATAAGTATATATAGCCAATATCTTGTGTAAATATACCAGGTTTTGTGTGTCCCAGGTGTTCTGAAGCTAAGGAGGCATATGTTAGGTTGTGGCCCAAGAGAGTGTGTGTGAGCACAAAAGCCCCTAACTTTTCCCCAAAAAGAGGACATCATTGTAGAGACACTAACTCAGTATGAGATATAAAAAATTGAATTGTTTGGCAAGGAATTTATAATTACAGAAATCTTGAAAAAAATAAAGGTTTCAGATCCAAATCAGACATTCTGGCCAATAAACTGAAGATCAAAAAGAGGCAAGAAGTTGGCCTCCTTTCTGATGAAAGTCCATTGGGGTGCCAACAGACTGTGACTGCTTTTCTTACCAACTGTATTAATTAGGACCCTCAGGAAATTCAAAAGCAAGAGGGAATGCTTGCCAGAATTGCTATGGCATGTGCCAAACCCCTTACTTTTAAGAAGATGTACACAAACTAGTGACATTTTATCTATTCCAGCATAACTGAGCTCAGTGGGAAAATTCCACTGAGTTCAGTTCACGTATCAATTTACACTTAAGGGTAAAGTGGTTTAGTGTCTTGTCTAATTGAATTGTTTTTATTACGGGTTCTGGTTTGTCTGAACAGCATGGCATTCAGTACATTAAGGATGCCATACATGAGTAGCTCAAAGAAGTTAATTCTGTTGGAAGTTATTAAAAAGCAGAAAAAAAAATGAATCCATTGTTTTTTCCCTTACTGCTTATTTTCTCATTTTGCAGAAGCATATTATGGTCGTCAAGACATTACGTCTAACATGCATAAAGAGCAGCACCTTGCACGCTAACTATGTGGTTTGGGGTTTTTTTGTTGTTTGTGGTTTCATATTAGAGTTGGATTTTTTTCCTTTTTGGAAAAAAGTCTAAACAATTAAAAGCAAAAAGGTAAGGAAAGAAAAGGGGAAAAATCTAGGGTAGATGCTATGCCATTCTTGATTTGCATCTGCCTGATTCTAATAGCAAAATGATTATAGAATTCATTTCCAGAGCAAGTAATTCATGCAGGTTGCTTTAAAAGAAAGAAAAAAAAAAGCATTTCTCTTCTGAAAAATTCGATCTCTCATGACACGAGCCAAAGGCATCCAGACCTTTGAAGTACTGCATTATATTGAAATGGTACTTCCTTTTAGGATAACGAGTACCCAAAACTCTTCAACAGGTTCTTGGAACACAAGCCCTGTGAGGAACGATTGAGGGAGCTGGAGTTGTTTAGTCTGGAAAAAAGGAGACTCAGAAGTGACCTCATCACTCTCTACAACTTCCTGAAAGGTGGCTGTAGTCAGGTGAGGTTGGTCCCTTTCTCCAGGCAGCAACTGACAGAACCAGAGGACACAATCTCAAGCTGCATCAAGGGAAATACAGGTTGGATATTAGGAAAAAGTTTTTCACTGAAAGAGTGATAAAGTACTGGAATTGTATGCCTGGGGAGGTGGTGGAGTCACCATCCCTAGATGTGTTTTAAAAAAGACTGGACTCGGTGCCATGGTTTAGTTGAGGCATTAGGGCATGGGTTGGACTCAATGATCTTTAAGGTCTCTTCCAACCCAGTGATTTCCATGAATTCTATGAATTATTAATTAAATCAAGTCTGTATTTGAACTAAGACTAAAGTAAATATTTTTAACAGAGAAATCTCAGAACCAGTTCAGTAAAATAGAAATAAAACAGGATTGTAAAGAATGTCCCATTTGCTGTATCCCAAATAATATATTTGAAAGCAATTCCTTATCCCTAGGCTTGGTTTCAGACCAAATTACTCAATCTGGGCTTCAGCACACTCTGCACAGTACCCTCTGCATCCCTCAGAAGTTTTTATTTCTGCATCACATCTGCTCCCTGCACTTTTCAGTGTGTCAGTCTCTTCAGGCTTAGCTATCACGTGTTCTCTATCCTCTGCTCTGGTATCTTCCCTTACAAGCAAATAAATCTACCTCACTTTGACCCAGTCACCTCCTTTACAGAGGAACAAAGAAATGAAAATAAATGGCGTTCATCACACACATACATTTCGGAACCAGCACTGGTCTCTGTTTTCTCACAAAACATCAATGAAGGCAAGAGAGCTTCATGACAATAATTGGGAGAACCACAGTGGAACATACATCACTGTCTGTATCTGGTGCTATTCTGTATGCTCTGTGCAAGGATCTGAAGGGGTGACATTCCAGTGGACAAATGTTGTTTCAAAGTAATACTAATTTATTCTTCTGCCTTGCACAATCTGCATTGAGAGCTAGAGGCCACAGATTGAACGATACTACAGATCTCTCCAGCACAGACTCTTCTCCTACAAATGCAGAATTAAGTATTCATGAAGAGATTTCAAAGGTCTAAAATGACTGCAGAGCTTTCAAAATGTGACACTGTGAACTAAGACACTGTCAAGTAACAAGTAATAACTGGAAAGGAAAAATTTATCTCTTGAATATAACAGATATTCTACAATTATTTTTCCTTATCTTTACTTTGAGAAAATAACAGAACTAAATTTCTAAAAAGGAACAGAACTAAATTACAAAACCAAAGCAAACAAGAAAACAAAAATCAACCTTCAAAAAACAACAGTAAAAGCAAACATAGAGATTAATGATTGGCACTAAACAGAACAGTTCTCTCCTCTTCCAGTTTATTTTTTAAACTAAGCATACGAGAAAATGGCTGCTAGTTACACTTTGCTGATCAATGCAGTATTGTCTTGTAAAATAAAAAAGCTTTTGAAACTCAGCTTGATCCTTCAGAACAAATGTTTTCTAGAGAATACAACTTTTGAGACCAATTTTTAATACATACCTTTTTTTTTAAGCAGTGCCAATGACTGCAAACCCCCCCCAAAATTAAAATAAAAAATGACTGTGTTTTACTCAACCCACATGCACAGAGTTCCACCAAAGGTTTCCTTAAACAGAGAGCAATATGAAAACAATATATCCTACTCCAGCACAGCTGGGCTCTTCCTATAATGCACACCTGAAAAACTAGACTGAACTCACAGTTAGCTATATTCACTGGGGCAGCACTAATGTGCATTCTTTTACAGGGGTAGAACAGATGGAAACTCAGTGCTGCAGTACCAAGAAAGTCACAAACCATCTTTGCTTAAGTTCTTCCACCCCTGGAATACTAAAGTGCAAGAGATAGCCTGGACCAAGCAGAGGGCAAGTGAGTCCAGCTATTCTGCAGTCTCCACTACAGAGGATCATGTTGGAATACAAAGCTGAATTTGTAGATTTGCTGGACACTTAAGGAATACTCTCTGCAGTGAGAAGTCATCAAATGCACCCTCTGCGTTTGTGACTACACACCGTTGTACCCTGCTCACCTTGAGAGGTGCAAACCCACACACACAGGCTATAGGCTGACTTCAGGCTCACTGTGCCTCGTTTCTTCTCCCTTTGCATGTGAAATCAAGACAAACTGTACCCATAAAAACACTCTCACTCAAAATTCTACTCCCATAAGCTTAGATTTGACATTCCTGAATAATGGAATGGAGGTTAGTGCTTAAGTGAATCAAATTACAGGACACTGCTTCTTATTTGAGGGATTGCTCGGAGACAAAAACTATGACTTCAGTTTTTCTTGTTATGTGGAAAGGGAAGGAGGAGGGAAGCACTTATTTGTTTCTTTGGCTGGAAGGGTATATTATTACACATAAGGCAACAAATGCATTGACGTATTTATTTCCCAAGGGAAGCGACGAATCAGTATATACCAGGAGAAACTTTGTCACTTGTCCTAGAACAATCCTCTCTGTTGCTCTGGGTGACTGCATATGCTCTGCAAACAATTTTATTTTTATTTTTTTCATATAGCTTTTATGATGTTTACCATTAGGCTACCAACATCACAGATAAAACACCCCATACACAGAGTCAACACACAGAGGTTTACTCAGGAACTTGAGAAGGTTCTGATTTCCTTGCTCAGCTTGGGGAAAAATTGAAGCTGACTTATTTTGCTCTTCCTGGCATCTTCAGCACCTCTTTTTCACTCACTGTAATATAATGCATAAAATTATTTTCAACCACATTTATAAATAAATCTCAGAAAACAAATCAGTCTTAATATATTGGTTTATAAACCCTTTTATATATATACCTTTTTAAATATCCTGTTACTGTGGCATATGAGACTACACACTGCCTGCTGATGTACCACTTTGCTACTTTAAGTTGAAAGAAAATCCCTTCAAAATTAGGAACTCAAAATTATTCTACAAAACCAAAGCTTCAAAAGAAAAATTGTTAACACAGGAAACTATTATCTTTGAGTATGTATTTAGGTCACTACACTTATTTTTCATTACTTGTAAATTTGCTAAATTACTTATAAATTTTATAATTTTTAAATTCTATTTCTTTACTTTGCTACCTAGAAGCATCCTTTTGTTGCTTGGGTTTTTTTTTGTTGTTTTGTTTTAGTTTTTTATCATTTTATGATTTTTAAAGCACATAATACCATAACTGTATACAATGGTGTAAGTACTGCATTCAGGGCAACAGGCTCTGCCCGGAGAACATGTCCTTCCCACTCTAAGGCAATAAAGAAAATGTGCCATGGCAGTCTCCTTAACTGTTACTGTTTTCACCTTGTGTTTCTCGTGCTGCTAAACTGCTGAATCGCACGGGTGTCACAGAGGTATGCAAAAACAGCTCCACTCAGTTAACAGAATCAGACAAACACAAACCTTGATGAAAGCCAAAACCAGTGGCCACAACTGACACACACCATGGGTGACCGTGATGTGCACCATGGTGTTTAACAGGTTATGAGTTCCCTGTGCCTGCTGGGGATATTGTTGCTACACGGACAAATACAAAGATCCACACGTTCACAGACTGACATGGAGCCCCAGCAGACTGGGTTGCTCCACCCAAAGGGCCATAGGATCACTGAGGGACATCCAGTAGAGAGAAAATCACTCACCTGGGGGTAGTGTGAGGGCACACATCCCAGCAAGTCTCCATGGCAGTGTCCCAGTGCCCAGGGCAAGGCTTCACCTCACAGACCTGCTGTGGGTGAGGTAACTGCTCATCCAGGGCTCTTGGCTGTACATGGTCACAGTCCTGGGCTGGGGCCCCTCCTTGGACAAGGGCTCCCAAGGAGGGGAGTCCCCACCAGGAGCAGCCCTGGGCCATGGCACACCCATCTGTTGTGCTTTAACCTCGTCAGGAAGCTCAGCCCCACAGAGCTGCTGGGTCACACCCTCGCAGTGGGATGGAGAGAGCACCGTTTAGGGTAAAAGTGAGGAAATGCACGGCTTAAGAAATAGGTAAAGCAAAACCAAAGCAAAACAATAAATTTGTTACTACTTCCCATGGGCAGGCAGAGACAGCAGAGCTCCATCATATGGAATGGTAGCTTAGGAAGACAAAAGCCATCACTCTGAACATCCCCTCCTTCCTTATCCTTCCCCCAGCTCTATATGCTGAGCAGGATGCCATGGGGTATTCAGTATTCCTTTCCTCTGTTGGGGTCAGCTGTCCCAGTTGTCCGCCTTCCCAACTTGTGCACTCCCAGCTTCCTCACTGGTGAGGTTGGGTGAGAGGCAGAAAAGGCCTTGGCTCTGCATAAGAGCTGTTCAACAATAGCTAAAACATATTTTCAACTGTTTTCAGGACAAATCCAAAACACAGTCCCATACCAGCTAATCTGAAGAAAATTAACTTCTCTTCCCCAGCCAAAACCAGCACACTGCCACAGCTGTGGTGTAAGACATTAAAAGAAGGGCAGGAAAGTCTGTCAGCAGACACACACAGCAGGGTCTGTGTGTGATATTCTCCTGGCTCATTTGGGGCTTGTTTTTGGGGTTGTTTTGAGGGGAGGAATGGTTTTTTTGAGTTAAGTTTCCAGAACAGGTGAGTAGGCACCTCTGTGGAAGCATTTTACTCAAAAAGTTGGTACATTAAGTGACTGGTAAAATAGAATGAACCAAATTAGATCACTGGGTCAAATTCACTTTTTGAAAGTAAAAAAGTAGGATTCTATTTATTTCAATGAAATTCAATGAAATTCAGAATTATTCCAAAGCACCATTATATAAAGGGATCTTATGCAATATACCATATCTGGCAAGTATGGGACTTACAGAATAAATGACAAAATCTGTCTGTGCAGAGTATGCCTTCTTCAGTGAGCTGCTGTATTGATTATAAAAGCTACTGGAACTTGTAACCTGTTCCATATAAGTGAGATACAGGCAAGCAGCTGATGCGTGAGTAATTTACTTGAATCAGGTCTCTTCATTGCTACACTTCAGCTGGGAATGAAAATGCAAAAGTTGTTTGGCACAGCAGAAAGTTCCCTTAGCTGGAGAAAAGCTGTTGGATCCCACTGTTCACAGTATTTGATCTTAAAACACTAGAGGGCTGCACACCTTGAAATGTCTGTACAGTTCTACCGTGTTATGCAAGCTGGCTTTCATAGTCTCTGCTGTTTTAAACAGACTTCAAATTTAGCTCTCTTCTAGTGTTGCCCCCCATGCCCCCGGCTCCCAGAGGTAGAATTACTGCTCCCTCTCAGCTTCAGTTCCACTTGCAGTAAGAAAGTAAAGGGTTTCTTCTAGAATTTTCTTCCATTTAAAATAAGCATATTGTCGGCCTCTAAAACAGTGTCCTCACTCACACTGACTTCACTGCAGGCTCAATTCTGAAGTCACTTAAGTGTAAAAACGACTCATACAATGAGAATAAACAATATCATCAAAGGGGAAATTTTGTATATGAGACTGATTGAGCTAAGTAAATCTTCCTGTTTAGCAACAGGATAAACTGTCCTTAGTCTCACCTTTGCTGGAGCAGAACTGAGAATAAAATGACTGTGTAAAGAACTGCAATTATGCCCTCCTCTTTTATTCCTGCATTCCCAATAAAGGGAAGGAATAGTCAGTCCAAGGGAAGTTGCACATTTCATATTTAATATTAAGATTTTTCAGATATTTTGTAGCCTCTACTGTGCTTTTTGGAACTTAGAAGAATGCGTGAGCATTTTGAGGAAGAAGGCCATGTGGCTTGTAAATAAAATATACATGTAGATCCCTAGTTGCAGGAGAGAATTTGAAAATATTACTCAGGTGGACTTAAACTGTTCTAAAACCAAAAGGTAAAATAAACAAACATGAATGTGGTTATTTTTATACTCTGAATGCTCTCTGAGAATCCAGAGTGCTTGATGTTGTCACTATTTGTTTTTCTTGCCAGCAGATTACTGAATTGTCATCTCTGTTTTGCTGAGGGAAGGTAAAAGCAAATTAAAGTCGCTGAGTCTGTCTGCCATGGGTCATTTTAAAAGGTGCAGTCCTTAAAGAGGTTTAGTTCTAGTTCTCTCTGGAAGATGGTTTCTGAGGAAGAAAAATATATATGGCTTAAGACTCAGGAAGACAAAGAAAAAATATATTGAGAAGATAGGCATATAAAGCAGGTTTTTCTGGGTAAAGCAATATGTACAATCAGATGAATAAAAGGAGGAGGCATGCAGTTGCACAGCTATTGACTTGGGGGAAGAAAGACTCCAGCAGCTTATTTTATTTGTGCTGAAGTGATGGAAGTTAGTTATGCATGCTCCCTGAAACTGGCCCAAGAGCACATTTTGGAGAGGTGGGGGAAAAGACAGCTTTACAGCACAGAAACATTCAGTAATCCATGAAGGAGAGCTGAAAATGAATGCAACAAATCCAAACTCCCCTCTAAAGCCAAAGGACAAGCCAACTACTCTGAGTTCTGGTGTTATTTAAATTATGTTTTCACAATATAATTTCAAATGTTAATTTAATTTTCAAAATTAATTAAAACATTGCATACATTCATAATCAAGACTGAATTTACCAAAATTTTAAAATGCGGTTGAATTTAAATGATTGTTTTGGTCCATTTTTCTTACCAGGTATTTTAAATTGGTATTCAAAAATCAAGGATGCATTTAGTTCAAGTTCTATGTAGTTCTTTTTAGTCCCATGAGAGTTCATAAGCATTTTGCAAAGTAATTCTGAGAAATTTCAAACTCTGTATGATCAATAAGGCTCTGAAACCTTGCAGGCACATTATCAATCATAGCTAGTTTAAGTCCTGTAAAAGATTTTAAATCCTTAAAATCAATCCACTTCTTTTTTGATAGGAAGAAATTATCAGATTGCTGGCTAGTAGCAAAAATCGGGAGAAACCTAAAATTTATTCAATTATCTCATTATTTAATTATTTTACTCTTAAATAATTAAATTGGCAGTCTTCTTCATTTAAAGAATATAAGATGTTCTTCTGATTACTCTGACCAACTCATAAACTATTAGTTTAATAATCCTAGTTTCTAGTGTAATAATCCTAGTGTAATAATCCACAGCACATGTATCCTCCTGTGACTTACCCTGGTGTGCAGATGAGATCTTGAAAAGTTATCATTCTTTCATTAATTAAAAACCTGTTCTCAGCGGTTAAAAATGTGTCACAATTTTAGGATAATTTGTCTAAAATCCACTAAGTTTCTGATTAGCAGAATTGGGTTACTTTTAGCTTCTGAGTTTAGACAAGGCAAATGAATTTTGATTAAAGGTATTTGTACTTCTTTTGTGGCCCCTAATTTGATCTCCTGTGTCTTTCAGCTGTGGTGCACATCTCCTGTTGCAAAGCCCGTCTTTCAAAGGATGTTTAATACACCAGTGTTTTTTCACAGCAAACCACTAACTTCTTTTCCTTCCCTTTCCTCTCTTGCTTGGGTGGAAGAACAGCAGGCTACTCACACATGAATGTTTAGAGTGGAGAATTTCTGATACTGAATATTCAGAACCTAATCCTCTACCTTTTCATTCATAGTTATGTACATGAGGAGTGAGTGGAGCAAATATATGTCCCTAAAAATACCTGAACCTTTTTTCACATCTGTCCTCATTTTCGTCATCATTTTTATGAATGTAGGCCATGTGGGGTGTCCAGAAAATCCCTCTTTTCTTTGCCAGCTTGTATTCATCCTAAAACTATTTCTGCCCTGAACACAAAGATGTACACATAAAGTCACATGAAGACAAAGATGTATGGCTTTGAAGAAAAGATGCAAGAGACCTTTCACTCTTCCTTCTCTCTAGTCACACAGAAGCTTGGCTGATCACAGTAACATCTGAAAACGAAGTCATTCAAGTATTTTTAAGATGTTGAAGTTACTAGAATCACGATTTCTGTGGGAATTCTGTGAATGGAAAAGGTACACACTCCTGTGAAATGCGTCCAAACCTATTCAAACACAACTCTAAAAGAAGTCATCCATTTAGTAACCTCCAGCTAAGACAACAAAACTAATCAGCCTCTCAGTTTCTTACCTTTATTAAAAAAAAAAAATCTTAAACAACAGATACTGGATAAATAATCTATTGAACTGATAACCATTATAGTGCCCGAAAAAAAATGGCTTAGCAACAGTATTCAAAGTACCTTCAGAACAAGAAGGCATAACAATTTATTTATTAATTATGCTAATTTACTTGCATTCTGACAGAATTAAGTATTTGTGAGTTTCAATGATATTTTTTTTTAAGTGAATTTTTGAAAACTGGATGAAAGCATTAAACAGCACAAATGGCAAATCACTGAGAGCCTAATTTTCGGATGTATAATGTAATGGGAAAACCGACAACTGCCAGTTGACCTCTTGTTTCCTTGCTTTCTGTACTGTGATCATTGAGGTGAAACTCTCTGACATATTCCTTCAATTTTTCAAAAGCAAGAAAATGAATAAAATACCCTTTCAGTGATCCTGGTATTTAAATAAATGACATTTATAATAGGAATGCACTTTTGCCTCCACTTTAGAACCTTTTTCAATTTCTTCCGAACAGCCGTTGTTTATGACAAGGAATGACAGACCATTTCCATTTCCATCTCTGATTCCTGCAGCCAGGTCACACTGTCTCATGCAGAGCGGGAGGGAGAGGGCAGCTCATTCTGCTGCCCAGGTCTTATCTGCGGTAGCCAGTGAGTGGATGGACTGACACCCCAGACCGAGCACGCAGGCCCACCTTGCCTGCGAGCGAGCTTCCTATAGCACAGTGATTCCTTTACCAGCAGTCTTTTGTTTCTGCACTCACCTGTGTTTGATGAGAGCAGAGCCTTTGTGCTAAGATGTTCCAGCACTTGCTCCTAGTCAATTGTTGGCAAAGTTGGCTGATTCTCAAGGAGAATGCTGGACAGCACCAGAGGACCATTTTGGTGCCTATACTTTTCCCAATGTGTGGTCAAGTTCTGATGCAGGAGAAGGGAAACCTCAACAGACTCCATCTCTCACCTTCAGTTTACACCTACCAATCTAAGTGTTTACCTACCAGGCACATAAGGGCAACTTTGAAATTAAATGTGCAGTCTATGCATATTTGTTAACTTATTATGCAACTCTCTTTAGCATTTCATTGGGCTATTGATACTAGCATAGCTGAAGTTTATAAATTAATTCTTTGGACTCATTTGCAATTTGAGACTGCTGGCAACTATATAAAAAAATGTACAACAAACCATACAATTCGTCAGCATTATGATCCTATACATCTAGAAACAGCTATTGTGAGTGCCAGTGGCTGTGTAAGAATATCTGCATGTTTATTGTTCCCTCCTGAGGCAGCAAGCATTGTCTGAAATGAAAGCTCTGTGTCTTGACTATCCCTTGAGAACTATAATTACAGCTATAGAGGATATACCATGCCGAATGTCGAGCAATTGAAAAAGACTGACAGGCAAATGCATTTTGTGTCCATTGCTCTGGTATCAGATCCTCTGAAAGTTAAAATGCATAGGCAATGGGCCAATCTAACCTCAGACTTAGAGGATTGAATATACCAACATCAATAGAATTATAACTTTTTATATTGTTCATGACTTTGGCCCGGTGCCTTCAAACAGAACCAAAATAAGTACTGAAAAAACAAGCACTGCATTTCCAACATTGTTAGTTCTAAATAATAACCACAGCTTCTGGCATACAGCTGAGTGCTTTTGCTAACTAAACAAACCATATCTCCAGATAGAAACCAAAGTCCTTAGACTTGTCAGAGAATGGAGGCTGAGGACATGACCAACTGAAATACAGAGGAAAAGATAAATAGAAGAATTGAAAATGCCAAGTCATGCTTGAAATTTTAGAGCATGGTGGTAATAAAACTCTCTGAAATTTTTCAGAAAATATCTCAAACCATCAAGATCCCCTCCTAAAAGCAAAGACACTGAATGGAATTGGCAAAGTATATATGTGAAGAAAATAATATTAACAGCAAGATTAATTCAGATTAAGTTGTCATCACAACGTAAATGAATTAGGAACATTTGAATTCAAGTTTCTCAGGATTTTTTTCTTTAGGCAACCACAATAAATTAGTGATAACCTCTGAAGCCAAAGCAGCCTTATATTTTGTTGCAATGTGCTAGGATTTTACCCTTGGCTCAAATTAATATATTTTTAGGCTCTAAGTGAATTCCTTGATAGACAAAAGATGTTTGACAAGTCCAGGTTCATCTCCTGAGTAAACCTTCTTAAAGGCAAATTCAAATAGTCAAATGTTATATCATCCCATTTTCCCCATATTTGTATTTTAAATGAAAAGTAATGAATTGTTGGTTTGCTACTTATTGGTTCACATAGAAAATGGAATTTATAAAGAATTTGACTAATTATCAGTTCAGGTAGTAATAGGTTAGGAATTTCAATTTAGACAGAACATTTTAGGTATTTAAATAGCTGGAAATGTACTGTCATCCTTAATAAGAACAATCTCTAGTATTTTGTATGACAATTTAATCCTGAAAATCGTCATCATCTGTAATCTCATCATCAACTTTATTAATGACTTTAACATAAACTCAACAGATTTCTTCAACATGCCAGCAAGAAAATTCCCCAGCACAGTATAGATATATTAATCTTATCTGAGTGTGAACCATGCAGCTGCGTTTTCTCATCAGACGCAAAAGACATCATACTTGGGATGATCCCTCTATAATTTATCAGTAACTGAACATGCAGCAACAGAACTGAGAATCTTCGTGGATCTAGCATGACTGCATTAGCAGCTAATATATGTGCTTTAAAAGCCATCAAAATCGAGGGTGAAATGTAAGTCAATGTAAAATTGAACTGTAAAAATGGTCTCAATGAAAAATATTACAAGATACTAGAAAAGTAGTAATTTGCTTTTTTAAAAAAATTTATTTTAATTAGGATTTGCAGAATAATGCAGAGGCATGGGTTTTCTTAAATCTTCACTGTTCCAGTTCTGATCCTACAAAGGAGATCTCTTTCCATTTTGAAACAAGTAATAGAATATGAATATCTGGGAGTAATGCCAATAAAGGTGATACCAGTCATATCTTCAAGATTTTTAAAGAGCTGTTTAACACATCATCTAATATTTCCAAATCAAATAGGAGCATAAGGAAAAGGTAGTGTCCCTTGTTTTGTAATGCTCCATTAGATTTTGCTGTGCTAAAAAACATTAGTTGTTGTGACAGAGAAGTCTCAAAAATTAAAACTATGAGTTCAAGAACCTAAAAAAAAAAGAGGCAGGTCAATATCTATTTGAGCTTAACCAGACTTCAATAAAACAAGCATCTTGAGAGATGTTTTTGAGAGAAAACATTGAGAATGAGAGGCTGGCAAAGGACATCAGCAGACATGACTGATAAGAATTCAGAAGGACCACAAAGGAAACTGTTTATTTAGTTGGAGCCCCAAAACCCTCCTATTAAATTTTCTTTTCATCGAAAGGTGTACAAGCTCTTTTATCTCTGATACTCTACTGTCTTTTCTCTGGTGATTGACTTAATTCAGTGTTTGGGTAACACACAATGTCTGACTGATTAATAGCCATATTTTTCAGACAGGAACAGAAAAGAAATTATCTTTTATAAGGCTGCCTAATACGTCCTTCTTTGTTATATCTCTGATCACTAAGGTCTGTTCTTGTTAAAAATTGTTTAGCATTTTGCTTGTATGTGACAATAAATTCAGGGTTACATTTCGTAAATACCTAGGAAGTCTTAATTTGGATTTTTCTTGAAGATTTGGTATTATTTACTGGGTTTCAGTGCTTTCAGCATTTATTGTGCTAATCACAGTTCCATTATATTTTGACAATACTATATTTTGATACATTTATTATGCTCTGTAGGCATACAATAGATTGAAGAGTGGCAGAAAAGAACATAAGATAACTGAAAAGACAAAATACTTGAGCATCATTTTACTGTACTGGCTAGCCCTCACTACTCTCATGAAGACAAGACGAGCAAAGGTTCTACAATAAAAGCTTGAATGGCTTAGTAACAGCATTTTTCAACAACTCGGCCCTTCATATGATATTCTAAAAGCAGACTGACCAACCAGCTCTTTGGAGGAAAAAAAAAATCCTTTTGAGAACTGGTCCTCTTTAGAAAAAATGTTTCATACTGTTCCAAAATGAGTCAGACCCAATTTTAGCAAACTGTGTCTGGTATTCTATTCGTTGGTGACCTTATTTCAGATGAACACCTGCTCTTCCCTTCCATATTCAGTCTGTTCAAGAGCTACCTGAAAAAGCTGTGATGTCAGCCTCTCACAGAAGCTCTCCTCCCTCTGATTGCTCTTTGCATCCTACTCTTCATGCTTTGTTGTACTTTAAGGTACATCATGAGTAACAGTAGTGCGTGCATGTGTGTGTGAGTGTGTGTATGCAATATTTTTATACCTTCTTATTAGCATAGGATGGTCTCAGTATTGTAATCTACTGAAAATAGGCCACTTATAAAAGAGGGATGGTAAGGTTCACATCCAAGCGCCAGCTTCAATTTTAGGTTTAGTTACTTCACATCCTTCTTAGAAACACTGGCTCCCCCCAGTCTTGGAATATTTTTCATTCAGTGAAGTCTCACTTTCATCAGTTTTGTTTCTTCTGCCATTAAGAGGAATTAGCATGTTAGTTAGCTCAGCTACTTTCTTTACACTCTATTTGCACAAATATAAGTTCCACTACACATAAAGTATAAGACTAATTCTCACATTAGCATAGGACAATAATTTATTTTCCTTGAGTTTGTAGTCTTCTAATAGATAAATTAAAATGGATGCCTAAAATAGTCCTCATTTCACTGTTGCAAAAGTCCAGCACCATAAACAAGCCTCAAACTTTCAAAAATTCACTAGTTAGCAGCCTGGTTTCTCAGAACAACAGAATTGTTGAGGATGGAAGAGACTTCGAGATTCCATTTAATCCAACCCCCCATGCTCAAGCAGGGATACACAGAGCTGGTTACTTTGGACAAAATGCTGATGGATTTTGAATATCTGCAAGGATGGAGACTTCCAATCTCCCTGGACAACCTGTCCCTGAGCTTGGTCACCTCATAGTGAAAAAAAAATGTTTCCCCATACTCAAGAGCAACCTCCCATGTTTCAGTTTGTGCCTTTACCTCTTGCTCTGTCATTGGGCACCACTAAAAAGAGTGTATTGCTCTTCTTTGCTCAATCCCTTTAGGCATTCATACACATTGGTATGGTCCCCATAAGCCTTCTTTTCTCTTCTTCTGAACAGTTCCAGATCTCTCTGCATTTGCATCACTGGAGAGATGCTCAAATCCCCTAAACATCCTAGTGGCCCTTCACTAAGGGCCACTATGTCCATACCTCTCTTCTACTGGGGAGCCCAGAACTTGATACAGTACTTCAGCTGTGGTCTTTACAGTAACTGGATAATATCTAATGCAACAGAATCCATCTCCAAGACTAGGGCTCCTAAAAATTATGAGTGGAATCCTAAAATTAATCTTTCTTTTGTGTAAGCATTCTAATGTGAAATTTCTACTGTTACAACTTTATTATTTAATGTTTACCAGTCTTTATTTTCACATTTCTTAGTCTACTACAAAAATTTAACTACAAAAATATATTTGTATTACCTTTGAGTAGGTTTACTCCCTATGCCCATTAAAAATGTAAACATTTATCCAATTCTGACTTCCTCTTCATTACTATCTTACAATAAAGATATACATAGATTGAATATGAATATGTGTGTGCTTTCTAGAATATTGTATGTAGCAACCCATAGCTTAATTGATTTAAGTGCAGCCATGATAACTCCCATCAACTAAGAATTGGGTCCCCTTTTTGCAGACAAGCTTTTGTTCATTCAACACTGCTTTTAAACATGCTAGGATTGAATTCCCTGAAAACAGCCAAATTTAGAACAGGCACAACAGAGGAGCAAATGAGCAAGCTTTCTTGTTTGTCCTTACTTGCCCTCTCCTTCACAATATCCTTGACCCAAAATAACCACTCCTAGGCATGAGATCGTAAAATAGTCTGAATGATCATTCAGCTTTCCTTTTATTGGTGTCTGTAGCTAATGAATGTGCATCAGCTTTTACCTCTACAGCAGAAATTGTATTGATTCAATATTAAATTGATAATATATGTGTACAGCAGAGAGAGCTAAACAGAAATTTGTTTTTTAAGCCATTTAAAAGAGATGTCTTTACTAATTTATTCTGATGCATTTAGTTGCACAATTTCTTCATACTCAGTCACAGTCACACTGAAGTTCTAATTTGCATTAAGATTCTATGGGTTGTCTTGCAGCCATCTGTAAAACCTTGAAGATAACTACAGATAGACTGAAAGAGGACGTTTCCATGCCACACTTTATATTATTTAATGAATATTATCCATCAACTTAGGGAGCTATTATTAAAGGTTTGGGTTTGTTTTTTTTGGGTTTTATTTTTTGGTGGTGGTGCTGATGATGGGGATATTATTAAAAGAGAGAAAAAAGCAGCCATATATAAGTGAGAGATACACAGCCTAAAGGAAATAACAAATCATCACTTTTTCAAACAACTTAAAGGTGTTTGCTAATATGGTAGCAATCTGCTGTGAAGTCAAGCTGTAAATAGATTCTTTTGTGTTAGATTTGCATGCACAAGATGTTAATCAGTTCAAAGCTCAGACATTCATGTTCCCTAGAATTATAACAAAACAAAGCTCTCTGACATCTCTATAAATGGAAATACTCTGAAAGAATTGGAGAGAGCACTTTGTCTCATTTTTATGTACAGAACATTAGCTATCACATGTAAAAGATCAAAAACAAAAAGGAAACCTTAAGTGCTTGGCTAATTATACACTAGTGCGCAAACTATGCGGACATTGTTTGGCTACATTCCACCTACACAGAGCTAAAATTCAGCAGCTCAGGAGATGTGATCTACCTCTAAGCACTTGGATTACCAAGCAGAGCACTTTCTGTCACAATGTTCCTGTTTGCCATCCATCAGGTATATGAATACTTCAGTAGAATCATGGTTAGTGTAAAAAAAGGGAACAGAATAAGGATTTCAAAGCTTGTTTCCTTGACCACCCTTCATTTCTAGGAACAGAGATTTTTTTTATGCCATCTATCATTGGATTATAAGCAAATCTTCAGATGACAACAGTTTCTATATCCCAGATGCCAAATTATAGACTCAGATACATGTCATGCATCTCTGAGGAGCTTAAATCAACTTCTAAGTTGCTATTTTTAGTATGTGCAGCTATTAAAAAGACAACTGCACTTAAGTTCAGCTCTGATCCTCTCAATATGTTGAATTCTTAGTTTTGTTTTGTATATGAACAAATAACAGGCTTTGTATATGGCTGTTACAAGAAAACTGGTTCTTTCTTTGAGGCCTGTGCTTACCACACGCATGCAACCACTTTTTATACCATCCTTTCAGTGTATCTGTGGTTATTATTCATAGTTCTTACTTCAGAAGACATTCCATTCACTCATATTTCAGAAGAATAGAGCAATAATCAGCTTGCTTATGAAGTCATGGTGATCACTATGGTTTTTACCTAATTTTTTTAAGTAGTGAATAGGTGAATTTGGTAAGCTACCTTGAGAAAATCTTCATTTAAAACAAATTAATACCTAAGGCAAAAATGAGCATGAAAAGATGAAGAACAGATATATAAAAGAAGCACCTTTGGACGTGCTGCCTCTTCAAGAATCATGAAGTGCGAAAAGAATGAGGAGTTATCTTTTGTCAGGTGAAAGCCAAAAAAAGCTGGTGCAGCAAGAAGCCAGGAAAAGGCCTTTTTAACTCAAAAAATATATGCTGGAGGAAAAAAAAAGGGTTTTCTAAACAATATTTACTATCATACTACTGAATGTTTTTACTTCTGCAAATCCAAATGCAAATCACCTTACCTACCATCTCTTTGTAGCATTGTTCCTGTCTTCTACAGGCTGCAGACTTTAGGGATAACCCAGGTCTGAAATAATCCCAATGACTTGAGTGCAGTTGAAGGATGAATCAATTTGCAGTTAAAGGTCAGATAATCTACAATTTTTCATTCACATTTCCACAGGATGACACTGGTATGGGATCCTTTTATGCTCCTTTGTAATATATCAGCGAAACTCCAGATTATGGAAAAAAAGTAAAATCTACATAAACATGGGTACCTTAATTTTTTTTTCCATTCAAAAAAAAATGCAGATCACTTCATTCTAGCCTCTCACTCTGCTTCCATAGGGAAATGGCAACATCACTGTATGATCAAATAAATGGTAAAATTCAACGAGAACCTAACAGGGTGAGAAAGTCATACTCCCTGGCAGTGGAGTTGTGACCTTAACTTGGCTTGTAGTAAGGGAAGGGAAAGAGGAAAAGGTTGGTATATCCCCTAGGGCACTCACCCAGGTAAATCTTCACTGGTATCTTCTGATAAATGATGATGTAAAGAATGATGGAATCATCAACCTGGAACAAAGACTTCCAGGTTGCCTAATATAGACATCCTTTAAGAGTAATATTGCATCAGGGCTTCTCATGCATCAGTTTGGAGGGGGTACAGGTCTGTGGCCCAGTTCTTGTTCCCTGCCCTTGCTGTGAGAATACAGGGGTTCTGCCATAGAATAAGATAAACCATTCAAGGCAAGATAAAGCTATCTTATCCTTAAACAAATGTCCCTTTCAAAAGCTTAATACAAAGCAGGTCTAGAAAGTCTGCAGCTATAATGATTTCATGTTTTGCTGATCCCAGCCTTTTCTACTGAAAGACTTTTTACTGGTCCCTTGTGAGACCAGTTGAGATCAGCATTTAAATGCAAGTCTATCTATTTAACATAAGTCCTCAGCAGCCCAGTAATAGTCAGTGATACTGAGAATTTATAAGTAGTTATGCATGGATACACATATAAATGAAATGCATATTACACTTTTTATGGCTGATGACTATACATTCAGACTTTTTTCAAAATAATTGCAAATTCTTTTGGATTTTTTTTCCCTTTTCTCTATTAATTGGGATGCAAAACCATCACCTAACAAGAATATTTTTCTTGCTTGCAACATCTCTTTCCACAGACAGTTAGGGACCAATTACAGGCATTTCCCATCTCCTTCTAATTTCTATACCTAACATACATTGCTTCCTCTGCTAGGTAACAGGGAAGCTACTACACATGTAATGGGGAATATCAGGAAAATACTCTATGTTCTTTCTATTTCTTTAGTAATAATCCTTACCACCTATTTAAATGTGACAGATAATTTTTACTGTAAATTAGAATTCTTATGAAAGAAAATGAGAAAACTGAAACATAATATAGCAATCCAGCTTGTGCAACATGCAGCCCCTATAGCTGTTATTTTCTTCCTCTTTTACCCTCTGCAGAAACTCCAGACAGCAAAACTGTTCTCAGCAAAAAGCTAACAAAATCCTATTCCTTGTGCTGTGCATCATGCCAGTTAAATCATTTAATACTAAAGAATTTTTTTTTTCCATTGAAAGGCCTTTAGGAAAAGCTGATCAGTGCAGAAGGTTTCATGTTCTAAGGTTAAAAGGGCTTCTAGCCTGCACATTCAGCTCCTTCTCTTACTTTGTAATCTAGAGAAACCTGGCTAAATCAATCTCAGCCTCTCCAAATAAAGTATACCAGACTTGGCACTTCTGTATCTGCACATTGCACTTTTGCTTCCCACAGTGCCGGTGAAGCAGTGTGAGACCTTGTCAAACCTCATCAGGCAGTGAGCACGAAGATCAGGATCCCCAGCCTGGGGTCCCACACCCCTGAATTCCTGATTTCAAAGTGACTCCCCCATGCCTCCATTAGGAACAGTACATACTTCATATCTATGTCTGGAAATTTTTCTTAGTTTTTTTTTTTTTAGCCCATGCTTAACTTAATGCCCTAAGCATCTCTCTGCATTTCCCTGGCCCTCCAGTCAGTATATGCCTCCTGTCTCATCTGCTGCCTCCTATAACTGCCAAATTTCCGCAAGATTCAGTTTAGAGCTGACTGTCAAGATTTCTCTGAGCCTCTTAGCTCTTCCATGTTCTTTACCTGTGGCTGAACACAAGGCATTTAACCTCTCAGCTTTGATTTTTGTCACTTGTAAAATGGAGAAAATAATCTTTAGCACTTGCCATGAAAGAAGTCAATATTTATCATTGATAACCAGAATGTAAAATCTGAGATCTCACACTTGGGTCTTCATCTTTCTTCCTTCAAAATCAATGCAAAGTTCTCATTGACTCAAGGAGAGCAGCATGTAGCCTTTGCTTCTTTATGAACCCAGAAATACTGTGATGATTGAGATACTAAAGCACTGACAGCCATTGGCTTTTAAATAGATGTTCAGTAGCAGTTATGACTTATCACCACTACTGTCTCAGAAAGGAACCAGGAAGATTGATTCAATTTTGTTTTTATTAGAGAGGTCAACTTTTTTTTTTTTTAATTAAAAAAGCAGTAATGTAAGATTTGTATCTTACTGCATGAATAAACATGTTCCTGTTCACACAACAGTCACTGAGTGTTAACTGGTTTCTATGTAATAAGGACAAAACTTTTATAAACCCATTTGATGTCCCTCAAACTAAATGATTAGGAAGATTTCAATCTAGCATAATGCCAGTCTGCTCAAATCTGGAATCACAGTGAGGGGAGCAGGGTGTGGTGAGGTGTGGGGGTGCAGTGTTTTTTGGAGTTTTTTGGTGGGTTTTTTTTTAAGACAATAATGGCAACAACAAAAATGTCTTTCCTTTTCACCTTAGGAGTTTCTAGTCCAGAAACACCACAGACTCAGAGCAAAGAAGGCAATGGTTTCCAATTGCAGGGAAGGGGAAAACACTACTTAGTTGCACAGGCTCCTGTTGTGACTTCATTTGGAAGGTTCTATAACTATTTCTCTGAGGAACTCTATGCTAGTTTGAAAAAGTATCGCACTTCAGGAAGAGTTGGGTCAAAAAAGAAGAGGTGTGTGTGTATCAATAATGAGGTATTTCTGGGAACTACATCTTGGGATTGAGTTAGGTAATTTACATTTCAGCCAGAGTATCATGTCACCTTTACAGAAGCAGTCAGCCTCTCTGTGTTTTCAATCAGAATATGAATGTACAATGTTTGCTGGATCAAACCAAGCATGCTTAAGTAAATATGATTTTAGTTAAACTTAAGAGCCACACCATGTCACAGAGCTTGTAAAACTCCTGAGTTTGCCTCATTTTACTCTATCACATTCAGAATAAAAGTGAGCACAAATACACAAATGGAACAAATCCATTCTCCTTCCTTTGGGATAACAGTATAGTCCCTCAGCTAGCTTCAAAGATGACGTCTGAGTGCTCCAAGCAGACACTGAGGACAGGCCCAGATGAATTCTCTGCAACAGAACCAAATTGGAATAACCTATTTCAGGCCTGGTTCCCTCTGAGATGATAAAATTAACAGTACACTTCTCACAGCTGTGTATCCTCAGTATCTGAACCTATGCTGTGCCATTCAAGCTGCTTCAGCAATAAAAAAGCAAAACTGAAAGAATGTCTTTTGCAGAAGCATACATATTTCTGCTTCAATTTTGCAGTGACAACATAAGGGCAGTCAAATTCTTAGACTCCGTGGACAGGTAAAAGAAGCTTTCATATCTCTTATTAAATCAATCATTTTTCAATATGAAAAGCATTTTCCTGAAAATATGGGCATTTTCCTGAAAATAACTTCAGCCTCGAAATGATTGATATCCCTCCTGGATGGTAAAAGACAATAGAAATCTGCAAGCAGTAATGTGTAAAGGAACAAAGGAAGAAAGGCAGGAAGCAGGGAAGGAAGTAGGAAGACACATAATGTGTTTCTATATCAACATGCATGTGCACTTATGCACAGAAATGAATCTCTCCACTTTTTAATAGGGATTTTACTAGACATTACTATTTTAGGAGCATCCATACTACATAGGAATATTCAGCAAGGTATGTTGTTGGTGTCCTTCATAACATAAGATTAGAAAACTAAGAAAATTGGGATACTTCTGAAAAGAAACAGTATGGTTAGATTAAAGAAAGCATCTCAATGTCTTAAATTGAATATTTCCCCTTCCAAAATAAAAGAAAACCAACCAAAAACCCAAAAATACAGAAGATAGATAGGTATCTAATTCCTTTTCACTGGTTTTTACTCATTGAAGTCTTCTGCCAAGTCAAAGGAAACAAGTTGCATGCACATATGTGGCTTCAGGAAAAAAGCTCTGCTTTTTAATAATGACTCTTGTAATTGGACCTCTCAATACATACAGAATTATGAGGCAGTGCATACTAAGAATATTAGCTTTCATTCTTAAGATATGACTACTTTTTCATAAAAACTTTTTAAAAACTTTTAAAAAACATGGTATCCTAGAATCAGCCATATTTGTTTGCCCTGTTAATCAAGTTTCCCTTTTGGGCTTTGTCCCCAGTTGCGTTTGCATCTACAAACTTTGAGTTCTGGAAATCCATGCTTAATCCCAGGGCTTCATCATCTTCTGGGATTTATAATTCCTGGTGTTTATAATCCCAAAATATGAATCATTGTGGAAGTAGGATACTGCTGAGGTTCAGTGTAGGGAACAGAAAACCATAATATTATATGTACTCATTTCTCAGTATTCTGTGTTCCTTCTTACAGTGTCACCTGAACTATAAAAATCAAAGGTTCATCCAGCTTCATAAACTAAATAGGAGTAGGGCAGAGTCAGCGTGTTTAGAGGCACAGTCCTTGACAGTTGTAAGACAACTACTGCTGTCACAGAAAATCCTGTGGTGTAGTGCAGGGGTTATCCAGCAATGGAGACAGTCCCCAAACTGTAAGACAATGGTCATCTTGCCCTGAGGAGCATCTAGGATGCATGAATGTGAATTGTGACACACTGCTGGTTCTCTGAGCTAGATAACAGAATTTTGCTCTTTTATTCATTTTTATTTTGTGGCTCTCTACAATTACCTTAAAGGATGTTGTAGTGACATGAGTGTTGGTCTCTTCTCCCAGACAACAATAGATAAGTGATAGGACAAGAGGAAACAGTCTCAAGGTGGTCCATTGAAGGTTTAGATTTGGTATTAGGAAACATTTCTTCACTGCAAGGGTTGTTAAGCATTGGAACAGGTTGCCCAGAGAAATGATGGGATCATCAACCCTGGAGGTATTTAAAAGACATGTAGGTGTGGTGATCAAAAATGTGATTTAGTAGGGGATTTGGGGGTGTTAAGTTAATGGTTGGACTCTTTAAGGTCTTTTCCAACATAAGCGATTCTATGATCTGATGATCCTATTTACTTGTCTTGAAACAAACATTAAGAAATATCTTGCGACCTTTAAAATTACAGAGTCGTGTAAATGAGCCACATATATTCAAGTCACTGCTTAAAACTTCACTGTGTCCATCAAGATGATGCTGTTCCTTTTCCAAATCTAAAAATCCATGATGCTGTATTCTTTATAAAATCTTCCAAAAAAGGGCCATCTTCAAAAAAAACAAAGCATTTTTTCCAGAGTAAAAACAGAGAAAAGCATGTTGCCACAGGAAAAAAAAGAAAAGAAATTACATTTTCCGTATTTGTTTTTCAGAGCAGGATGACTGACATTATTCTACTCCTAAGTGGAGGAGGATGTTGAAGTGTAGAAATAAAACTTGTCAAGAATACTGGCAAAGGAATATTTGCTGAAAATTGTTAAAGAAGTAACCACAATAACATAGAAAAAAACAGCTTACAGGTATACATGGGTATAGAAGACAGTGGAAAGAAAGGGAAGAGGTTTCCAATCAATTCAGTTTTATTCTAGAAATATTTTATCATAAGACAGTGAAATTCAAAGCTGTAACATTTCTTCTCTACAACTCAACAGTTCTGTTGGAATCATGTCCATGAAGACAAATGCCGAAGTGTTCTTGTATTGATGTGATGTTAATTAAAGAGACAATATTATTATTAACCATATTTTCTCTTTGCACCTATTATTCATCATGTTCAGGGGCACATGGCAAACTGCAGACAGTTGTCATCTAGATTATATAACTGTACCTTTTTTATGCTCAGCAAGAACAAATAGTATTCTTTGAAACAAATACAAAATAAAATATTTGCATAAATAAATAAAAATTCTGAATTTGATCAAGTTTTTCTATTTTATGGATTCATAGCACATCCTGTTCTAGGCATTTTTTCTGAGCATGCCTGAAATATCTCATTCAAGTAGTTTTAGAGATCTACTTTCCATGAGAATAACACAGAATAAACTTTATATTTGTGCCTAAAGTTTAACTTAAGTCTATTTCAGGGGGAGGAGGGGGTGATAAAATTTCCATTATTCTTCCTTTCTTTTTCTTTACCTGACAACTTTCTAATATAAAATGCATGAACAGTGAAATGAGTAGATCTCTAAGACTCCTGTATCCCTGGTGGGTTGTTCAGCTACGGGGATATACAACCAAGCACCTTCATGTTTGCTGTCCTAAATCCATGAATCTTGAATCCCTGGGTGCCCAAGTGGCCCAGTTTCAATAGCACAAGAACATTTTAGAGGATGGGCTTTTTTAGGTTAATCCTTTCCCTCTGGTTCTTATTCAGTATAAAGTTTGGTATACCACAGACATTTTACCCTTCACTTTTTTGGTCTTTGATTACTAGACAGGTGTCAGAGAGTAGCAACTGTTTGAGTGCTAAGGCACTGACTCACAAGCTTGAAATTCAAGTCCTTTCTCTGAAACAGACATCCACATCTTACCCTGAGCAAGCCATAGAAGCAGTGCATGCCTCAGTTCTTAACTGGAAAATGGAAAACAGAAAAATCTTTAAAACCATGCTACATAATACAGTACAGTACACGACACAGTGCATCGCAGAATATGAAAGGCAATCATATCCTATGGCAACAGCAGCTGTATTCACACTGTAAATATAAACTAAGGCTAGTTAATCCCAGAGAGAGGGGCATCTTTTTCACAGAAGTGTCACAGATTTCAATCAGCTTTAATGCCAATTGACTATAAGTCACTTGTGATCCCGGTATTGGCATCAGTCTGCTTTAGGCTAAGCTCTTCCACAATGTTGTGATATTTGTGTTTCCAGTACTGAAGGTATTTCAATTAATTTTAAAAGATCACTGAGATTTTTTTTTCCCCCACAATAAATAATTCTATCCGCTTCTGTAAAACCCTTTGTTTCCAACCCTTCAATTTTTGGCAGAAAATACCTGCCAATCTCCCTTCTCACTACTGAATGAAATACAGCATGGAAAGCAACATGGAATAAGAAAAATGAAAATGGTGATGCCAGTGAGAGTTGCAAAAAGCAGCAGTGATAAAAACTCCCAGATTAAAAAGCCAGTGTGAAAGATGCCACAACAACAAAAAGAAATGAAACCACCAACCAACCAAAACAAAATAAACATACAAAAACAAAACAGACCAAAACAAAACAAAAAACCAAACCAAATCAAACCAAACCAAGCCAAAAACAACAACAACAAAAAAACAACCCCAAAATCAAAACAAACCAACTAAACAAAACCAGAGACAGCACCAAAAACTCCATAGCTGGAGTGGAAGTTGGAGAATATTTGAGCAGCTGTTAATCAAATATTCACTATTAAGCAAAATAAGAAGTTCATTTTAAAAAGAAATTCAAAACTGAAGCCATATAGGAGAGAGAAAGGGAACATGCCTGAAACAGAGAAAAAGAACCAAAGAAGGAGAACATTCTACATGTTAAAAGTCTCAGAGATCTGCCACATGACACATGGACACTGGTGGGTGAGACAAGCCTTCAATGCACATCTCCACCAGTTTTCCCTGGCTTCATCAAAACTTCACATCATATGATGTCTCAGAGACATCATCTCAGACACCTGTCATGAGATCCTTAGTTGTAGCCCCCATTATTTTCTGCCCTCTATCAACAGAGGGCAAAGACATTCCATTTCCAAGGTTCCTGTGCCTCTTTGTCCATAGGTGCCTCCTTCCAGTCACTTGAGGCCTCCTTACAAGCCTCAAGTTTGTCACTGTATTGCAGAGCACAGTTTTGAGCCCCACTAAAGCCTCTAATTTTTTTTCCCAACTAGCCATGTTTCTCATAGATGGAATAATTCCCTGAGCTTCTTGGCATTAGTTTTTTAGGGCACAGACAGCATTATCACATCAGGAAGCAATGTATGTACAAAAAAGGCACCATTCACTGTGTCACTAGGTCACAAGTGCTCCTCTATCTAAAAATCTCTGTGAATTTAGGTGCATTACTTCATTTTTTTTCTGCAGTTTCCCCACTCCACATTCATCACTGAGCAGTCCTGAGAGGTCCCAGTGCTGCCCCACAGAAAAAACACACTCCTGCTCTTTCTTCACTTATAAAAGCAGCTGAAAACATACAAAGCAGCCACAGGAGCCAGCCAGGGATGGTGAAATGCTCAGCACCACAGTGCCAGTCCAGTAGGACACCTGGATCCAGGCTCATATCATCAGCACTCTGCTTCAGGGAACACACTGGCAAGGGGACACAAGCAGATTGCCACAACAGTCCACAATGCTCTCTATGCAATGGGAGCCCTCTTCATGTGATACCAGGTGTGTATATACACACACAGAGCATGTTTGGCAATGACCACATATTTGTGTATAAATTTTTATGAAATGTTTTCATTTCTAGAGAAACAAAATGTACATTCAGCTGGCCCAATATGCATTCTGCTCTCACATTACTCTGAATCTTAATGACTAAGGTTGAGAACAAAGGTGTAAATGTTCATATATTTTGGCAGCAAAAAATAGACTAAAATCACAGAATATGATTTATATTTAAATTTTAAATGTGAATTTTACAGATGATTTTATATGTGAACAATGATACAATTACTTTTACTGTAGATAAAAATCAAAAAAACCTGCCAGCTTTGTTCTTTGTCTCTATATTTTTAAAAACCTCTGCAAAACCACCATGACAAGATTCACTTCTCACACAGCCTAATTCCTCTTATAGTTCTGAATATTGCTATCTCAGGATCTAGAAGGTTGAGAGACATGTTTTTTCTGCAGATGGCATGAGAGAAAAATCAAGACATGACGTAGAGAAAGATGTTAAGTGGCAACAGACTAATGGAGAACATTTTGTCCTACTTTTGAGGAGCACATCAGGAACAGCTTGCTTTTATAGTGGATCTGAAGCATAATCACTGGCACTATATGACTGCTGCAAGCATTGCTCTGCACTAATCACTACCATATTATTGTAAGTTTTGCTGAGCATTCTGTAAAAGATACATTGCATTCTTTTTGTTTTTTTCTTGGCACTTATCTTGAAAATTAATCAGATATACCAAAATCTCTAGACAATAAATAATGATAAGCTGTAGCTTTTAACATTCTTGATAAGTTTCAGAGATTTATTGCTTCTCATTTTACTAGCTGCCAAGAATCAAAACAATGACTAAATAAATCTATGTATGGATTTCCATTAGGTAAATCACAATAACTAAATAGTAGAAGGAAGAGATGTCTTTGATGCAAAAGCATCAAAGCCTTTAAGAACCTATTTTTAAATCTGCAGCAGTCACCCATTTTTACCATAGTAAAAGCCAAACATTTTGAAGAATGATTTTTAAAGATATATTCACAAATTTCTATTCAGGTATTGATCCAATATCCATACAGAGTTGCTGCAAAGGTGACAAGGTGACAAGAAATCTATTTAAAATCAATCTTGTCATATAAGTTGTAAGGAGTAAATTTTAAAAAAAAATTCTCTTCTAGGCCAAGAAAGAAAGAAAGAGAGAGAGAGAGCAAGAATAAATCTGCAAGAAATACTTTCTAGTCATATTATGGAATATTCTATCAAGCAATCCTCATCAGAGAATATTCAGAGAGTTAAAGACATTCAAGCTTTGCCAAATCAGCTTGTGTATCTCCAACAGGGATACGCTTTGTATATATGACTGATATATTGAGGAATCATGTAATCTGCTAAGCTTCTGGGACCTGCTAAGTGTGAACTGGCTCTTCCAAAATCTGAGCAGAAGCAGATATTTATGAATCTAATCACTGTTCGCCACCTGAGAAAACTGGCCATTAGGAGTGAGCGCTTGCTCTGAAATCATTGGGAGAGCAGCCATTGACTTCAACAGATCAGTATCTTACCAAGGATTAAGTCTGGTATAAAGTGAATTTTATTTCCACCAAGTAGATTTTCAATCAAGGGAAGGAAATCTGATTATTCTTCACTAAAGCATTCAGGGTTCCTTGGATTTTGTTTATAGTCCTTTTTTTATTTTTTAAATGGATTTGGACATGCAAGGAGAGGTAAGGAAAGCATTTTCTCCAGGATACAAGCAGTTTATTTTCTGTCAGCCTTCTGTGCTGTTCAGAATTTGTCACAGAATCCCCTACAAGCTCAAAATTTAAGACAAAGCTCACCACAACCACTTGGAATATTCTCAATGCTCTTTCAAGACAATATAGATTTTATCACAATATCTTTTTCATCTACATCAGGTTTTGCTTAACCAACCAACCAACCAACCAAATAAATAAAAAAATTCTGGTTTATTTTTTGACTTTCCCTCTCCTTAACAGAGGAAAATATCATTCACTGTTTCAGAAGTCTAAAAATCATCATAAATTTAAAAATATCTCACAATGCTCCAGTGTAAATCTGAAAGCACAAATAATGGCATATATCTATATACGTATACATTTCAATCTATAGTTCATATTGATATTCAATTCTCTCTTATCTCTCTTAATCCTATAGATATGCCTGAACATATACACATGTGTATTTGTTTTCAAGTATGTGAGGAACAGGATTCCATTTCCTTGTTCAAATAAGATGTACTACCATCTGCAACAGCCATCAAGTTCCTCTGGCCTTTAGCCAACTTCAGGCAAAAGTTCACTTTGTACCAGCAACTGCAGCAGCCTAAGGAAAGGGCACCGTGGGGGTTTGGCTAGTGTAAATGGTCTGTCCATGATCACAGCACAGCAGAGCCTCCTCTCATGGCAGAGGATGCTCCAAGATCCTTTGGGACACGCTCCCGTGGCTGCGGGGGGCAGTGGGTTGGTGTAACCAAGGAGTCGATTTCCCCGTGGTATTTTGGTAAAGGCAAAGTTACTTGTGCTCCTGTAGGAAATGTTTCTCATCACTTCAAAAACTCAGTCTGTGGGAAAGCTTCTCCTGTGACACATGAAGCAAGCTCACCCTGCCCAAACCACAAGTGTTAGAGATAAATGCTGAGTATGTGTGTACACGTGTGTATAACATCCAGCCTCTTAAATTTTAATCGAGCTCATACATAAGTTTCTCTCTGGTGATGGTGAAAGTGTCGGAAATACAAAGCATGCACACACATCTCCCAGCAAATGAAACGTGTCAGCAACAGCTGTAATCAATAACAATATAATATTCTTTCCTAAATAATGGTAGAGCAGCAGAAGTGTGTAAGACAGTGATGAATTATTCAGCAGGTCTGCTTTGCTGCTACATTGCTCCTTCCATGGTTTAAGCTTTTCTACAGCTGAAACACCTGGCACAGCACTCTCTGACTTCATCTTCTTCTGAATACCTAAATCTATTTCTTCCATCATATAAAAATTAAGTTACCTAAGTGCCTGAAGCTTTAAATGGTCTTAAATGGCAAAATTGTATGATGTCGTGAAGTTTTTAAATAAGTGCCTTATTTCTACTTCATAGCTTCACATGGAGATTTGAAATGTATGTTAGCAGGCAGCTGCATATTAAATATTCTTGAAAGTAAATGCTCCAGACTACAGAGAATTTAATTCAGTAGAGTGTGTATGATATTCTGGACAAAGTATTCATTAAAAGACACAAGGTAGACCTATTCAAGTGGTTAAAATGAAAGCCCAGGTTATGAAATTCTTGCTTAAATTGAACAGTATGCTACTCCCATGTAGATACCACATGGTAATGCCTAGAATAAGCACATAGTAATTCAGTTTTGTTAAAATAAATGATGCAACGTGTTTCCAGTCACGTAATTCCCTAAAAATGCGTATATATATATATATATATATATATATATATATACATATATATGAAAAATACACATTTCAACATCTAATAAATACAGATTATTAAATGAATTCTATAACACTGAACAAGTGTAAAAAGTTAAAATATACAACTGTGGTTCATAGAAGGAAAGTAATTTCTGCAAGACAAACAAAAAACAAGTTGAAACTTTTTGCTTACAATTTTAAAGAAAAGGGATCTAGTTTCTGTTGTGTTTATTTAAGCTATTCTGGAAATTATTTAAATCTTTGTCTGGACAGCAACATATTTGTATCTGGTGATATTAATCTAATCTGCCATTCTGTTAGAGACAGTGAGATCCCTTTTAACGTATTTAATGTGCTGTGCGCAGCTCACTTTTAAATGCCACAAGCAGTACAAATCCGTCATCTCTCCTTGGGAATCTGCCTGATTCTGTAATACAGCTTACTGCTAAGTAGTTTCTCTGATACTCAAGCTATATTTCTCCTGCTTGATTCATGTTCTACTTCCCATTACTTTGCGTTAACTCTCTCTGCCCCTGCTACCAAATGAAGATCTGATTTCCTACCTGTACTAGCTGCTAACTCACTGCTGTGAATGGAGCAGCAAGAAATAAATTACCCCTCACCTTGGAAGGTCACCTCTGTGGTGTCCCTGCCTTCACCCCATTCCTTGGACAGCCATTGCTGTCCACTGCCAGGAACAGGACCTCTGCCGTGACCTCAGAAAGCTACTTCACTCTCCAAGGAGACACTGCTGGATCACTACTGAAATAACTCAGCATTCCTGGAGGAATATGATATTTTTAAATAGGCAGTGCATTGACTCTGGAGTTCTTACATAAGAAAGGTTTCTAAGAGCAGAGCCCAGCCCGCCCGGTGCCGTGTGCCTCTCAGCAGCCAACACTGCGCTGCTGCTGCTGCTGAGGAGCAGAGAGAAGGCACGTGAAGGAAGGTCACAAGGTTTCGACCTAGATTTCAGTCAGCAGGAGTCTGCATCAGAAAATAAATTTGGATGTACTTCAGTGCCCTTGACAAAAAGGCTACAGGCTTGAGTGAGGGAGGAAAATAAGGTGCAACCTTGCCTTTGCGCCACAGTGCCTGGCAGGGGGATGGAAAGTGACTGTGCCTTCGTTTGTCTGCCGTGCTCTCTGTGATCGTGCATTGAGAAAAAAGAATCTCCTGTGTCAAGCAGACTGACACTTTGATCAGAGAAAATAGCTACCTGGCTCGTGACTGGTGAAACAGAAAATATTTGTTAAACAAGCCATTAAATTTTAATAGTAAAGTTTTGAAGAGTTGGTTGGGAAATCTTTGTGAAGATACTTATGCAAAAACACTTCTGCCAAAACACTTACACAGTAATTATACTTTCCTACCAGAATCCTTTCATTGCTCCCTCTGATTCTGGAAGCTGAGACATGACCTGTTTAGTCACCATCATCATTAGAATAGGTTGACAAAGAAGCAATTTTTTTTGAGTGCTTTTATTAACTTTGGCAAATAGACATTAAATTAACTGCAAGTTTTCACAAATGCAGTTACTCTAGCAACTCCAGAACATGAAGGAGAAACAAAATGCATTAAATAGAAATAAGTACATGAAGAACATAACTTCCGTCCCTGATCAAAGTGAATGAGCAAATAATAGAAGTTCTTCTACATAGAAAGTAACTATTTTCCATAAACCTTAAATGTCCTTAGGAAAAAATAAAACTCTTTTTTTCTGCTATACAGAGGAGGATTCTTTACTAAAGGAAACAGTGTCAAGACCACATATGAAAATATATTGTAAACTATTATCTGCAATTCTTCAGTGAAATGATAAATCAGATTATGTAATCTCAGATGACAATTCAGATCTATTACAACTAGCATCCATGTTTATCCAAATACTTCTAATCTTAAATCATCACAACTATTACTGTCTCCTTCAAGTTCCAGTGAAATTTGTATATTAAACAGCGCTCATAAAACAAAGTTACAACTTGCCAACTGAAAATGGTACAACGATGAAATTATCTAATCGTATTTTAAACAGGTTTTGACAATGGCTGCAGTAGCTCATTGTAACTATCCTGCTTGCACTACAGCCTCTTCATGGAGAAGACCTATTTTCTTTTAATTTCTTATTATTTAATTTATTGAATTATTAGCAACATTGAATTATTGAATTTATTAGCAACACTGAACTGAACTGAAAGCTCCCCTTTCTTAATTCCTAGGGATAGTTTTTGCTGTGAAACTTTTACAGGAATTTTCATTAGTACAGATGTAACCAAAGCAACAGAGGTTAATGTCCAAAATATATCTGGAATACTAGAGAATGTCCAATACTGCTAAAGAACAGCAGCCAAACTTCAGATTATCTTCTACTGCATATGGACATCCAGAATTAAATCTACTTCTTAGTCCCACCTTGACACAGGCAGGCCTTGTTGACAAGACAAGAACTTGCTTAAAAAAACAAAAAGTGTTTTTAGCAACTAAAGCCCTTGTGTAGACAGACAGATGAGGGCACAGATCATTGGCAATGAATCCTGCCACTGAAGGAGACCTTGTAATGGGTGTGTAGGTAGACAGAATGCTGAGATGGGAATGTGTTGGGCAGGAAGCTTTGATTGGGACAGAGAAACCAAACCAGAATTTGAAATATTCTTTCTAAAACTGACACACAAAACAGCTGAGAAATTTAAATATCAAAAAGAACCATGACAAAAAGATGATGATGTCTGCTTACTGCTGGATTAACTGCAAGGGTTTCCAGTGTGGCGGCCCTGTACTTCATGCTTGTCCTTTTCCTTGGTAGTTAGGCTTGGCTTTCCTTTTCATAGATATAGCACCAAGTAGCAGCTGCCCTCCAAAATTACCCAATTTTGTAAGATTATATCTTTGCTTCTGTGCTCTAGGAATTATGTGGCATATAACCACAATTCCAGCAGAGTTCAAAGCATTTCTCTATGCACACTACTGAGACACCTGCCCTAATGAACACAAATAAAGTAGAGAGGGGGCAGGTGGGGAGGGTGGGTGTTTAATGAGCTTCTGTGGTAAGCAACTAAATAGGCTTAAGGAAATATGTGTGTTTTCTACTATTTGTACACAATTCTTAGGTCATCTCTGCCAATTCACTTAATCCAGCATGTTTGCCAGCTCAGAGGAAAGGACAATGCCATCCTAATTCACAGAAGACAGCAATGTTAAATAAATTTGAACTATCATGCTGAGGTAGTGCAGTGATAAGGGCAACGACACCTTCCAACCACACCTCTGATGCCTCCCCAGATGACAAATCTGTTCCTCACCACCATGTAGGGGCTTGGCCTCTGGAGGGTCCTTCCTTGAGAGACAGATCCAGGTGATACAGTCTCTTTCTCACAAAGCAGTAAGTGAACACCTAAGTCCGGTGCTGCATAGGAAATTACCTTGTGCTGAGGTTAATTTTAAAAACAGCAAAACAATTAAATAGGAAAACTCTCGTTTGCCTGAGCAAATCTTTTTTACTTGAGGCAGGAAAAAATAAAATGTGAAAATCTGTGTAAAAATAGGGATTTGTCCTTGGAGATACTTAGAAATACATTCTTTCCATGTGTATTAAATTCTTCTTCAGCTGCAAGTACTTATTCATAGACATTCTCAGACTTCTTAGAGCAGTTTGTTTTTAGAAAAAGACAACTTTAGATAATAAATCTGTATACACCAGTTCTAAACTGGCAACACTCATAAAAAACATTCATTTAAAAATAATTTTCTTACTCGTGATCTTTTTTTTTTCATGGCAAATAAGTAATTTTAATTGGATTTTTCATCTGATATGATATACAAATGTATTTAATGCAATTTGTTTTGCAGCAGTTCACATTACCTACATTAACAAACAGAAAAACAGTTCCTGAAATTCATACCATTAAATGGAGAAGAAACAAGGTCTGTGAACATCTTGGGACACAATTCAGTCCACTTAATAACATTTGAAAAGCTCTTTGTGGTTCACCTCATAAAGCTTCTGGTCCACAAGGCTCCTTCTCCAGATGTCTCCATCTCCATGCATCTCCAAGTGAGATGCATGATGCCAGAAAGATACATGACTGTATAAAGGGCTTTATTTTACATCCCCTGCCCAAGAAGATTTTAACATAATATGGAGCCTTTTGGTAGAGCTGCAGTAAAATCTACATTCACTATCCAGCTATTGGTATTCACCATCAAATTACTACATCATGTTATGACAATCTTACTGTAGTCCCTAAACTACCTGGAATCACAAAAAGGCCTGAAGAAGAAGAATCCCTGAAAAAACAATAATTTATCTCATTGACTTTGTTTTCATGAACTAGGACAGATGATGCTTTGTAGGTGCCTCTGTCCCTTGACTGCAAAATGAATCAATGATCACTGTGGTATAATTAGTGTGGGAGCTCCATGAATTGGAAAAGTTCCAGGCCAACATCTATCTATTGCAATTCCCAAAGTACAATGAAAAAGTCATCATACAACTTTCCCCATCTCATATATTCACAGCTGACCCCTTGTCTCAACAACTGTCACTGTGACACTCTAGCAGTCCTACAAATGTAAAGTCCTACTTATGCAAATGATAATTGATTTGGTCTGATGCTTTCATCACATTCCCTGCCTTATGCTCCTTTTAAAGATTTTCTCCTCTGTATTATTTACTTTGCCATATTTTTTTTAAATGTTCAAGAAAATCCACTACTGACCTTTCACCATTCCATCATTTTTCTTTCATATTGAGAATTTTACCTCTGTCTCTGATAAGACTGTGAGCCCAGCTTCTGTATGCTGTTCACTTTTAAACAAATATCTCCATCCGTATGAAGCTTGGTGAAATGTCTCCTAGTTACCCTCTTAGAAAGCTAATACATTCTTCTTTTTTTTTTAATTTTTATTCTGTAATTTTCTCTTATAAGTGTCCTCTACTATAAAACAATTCCCAGGTTTCTTTAGGTTGAGTTTTTTGTTTTGTTTTGGTTTTTTTCCCTTGTTTTGTTTTGGTTTTTTTTTTCTGTTTTCCACAATCCCTTTGGTTTTCTGCAGATTTGAATTCTATTTTATATATAATTATTTGAGGCAGGACACATATTTTTGAACTCTGTGTAGAATACAACCGATGAATTATTTCTAGGTGTTGTACAGTGAAAAAAACAGGGAATAGAGACAACTACTTGAAATTAGCATTCTTTTCTTATTTCCATGTCTTTCTTTGAATATGGAAAGCATGCTGTTCTTTTTCTAAATTTGTCTAGCCTTCCCACTTTACTACAATTTAGCACTGGAGAGCTTTATGAATTGTTTTTGATAAGTACATAAATTTACTACATTACACATTTAAAAAAAAAAAAAAAGGTGTCCAGGTTTGTCAAATATAATTGCATAAAAGCATGCTAATTTTGGTTCTTGCACTGGTGTCTCAGCAGAATGTTCTTCTTGTTCACCGTTAGAACAATAAATACAGAACAAGGATTTTAATGGTTTTCTCTTTTATAGCAATCTGATGGGGTGAAGTAATTGCTTTTGGTGCTCACAATATCTGTAGCTAGATGAATTTACAAGGAAAGCACTTTAGCCTTAGAGCAAAATTATGAATATGTATCAGGCTCCTGCATTACATTTATTGTCTCCAGTACACAAAAATCAACTTTGGCATTACAAGAAGAGAGAATAACCAACAAACCATCTCCTGAAGTAGAAAATTATTATTTAAAGTGACAGTTTCACCCCTCTTTTCCTCTAAATAAGGGACAAGGGTCTAAACCAATAATCTATCCTTTTTCACCTCTCTCTGTAACGTGTTCACAAGGAGACTGCCATTAGGCATAGCACTGCTGACACCTACATTTTTATGCAATAGTTCTGATGACAGCTATTAATGCACCATCAATAGGAGACTTACAACACTAAACATGCATTAAGCCACTACTGCTTTCTAGCTGTCTGGAATTTCTCTAATACAATCAAGGGAATTGGCAGAAATCCTAGTTTGCTATCACAGGCAAACCAAAAGAATTTCCATTCATCTAAAGCAGCGAGGGATTGGGTTTTCTTGATGCTAATCAGGAGAAAAAATTCTCTTTAAAAGAAGATAAATTTTCAGATTAATAAATGGTTTAAGATCAGGCATTCAGAGATAAGATTGCTGAATCCTAAATAACTGGATGAATGTACAGCAAACTGATAATAAACCTTCAAATAAAAAAAAAACAAAAACAAAAAGAACCCCAAAACCAAACGAAAAACAACTGAAAGGACTGCAAATTGCTAACCTAAATATGATAGGCTCTCACTGTGCATATCACTTACTGTCTGACAAAGCAAGTCTTTTGCACATTAGTTACAAGCCATGACAGAAATTTTATTCCCCCCCCATTTTATTCCCTCACATAAATTATATAGAATATATGACTTAGGAATTATTTCAATACATACATAATGTCTCTGCTTAACTTCCAGATGATATCACTTTTTGGCACTGCTCTAGTATAGTAAAACAGATTCAGAAATCTGATATAAAATGCTTATAACCAAAGGAAAGGAAACAAAGAACAGGAAGAAGGAGAGACAGATGAAAAGAGTTGCATGTACATTTTGAAAAAACACAAAATGGCAGCTAATTCAAATCTAAGAAATATACAGAGAACCATGGAATAGGCATCCTAAAGCATATCAAAGCTATGTTTTTGTGCAGTGTACTCATAAAGAGTACTATATTCAAACGGCATGCCAAAAGAACTAAGCATAATGAGGCAGCCAGTTCTTGTCAAAATCTATTCCTAAAAATCTCAGCTTGTCATTTTCTAAATACCATTATTTTTTTGTGCAGGTTATTTCTTTACTTTGCTTTGAATTTTAGGCAAAGTTTAGGCAAAATTTGTTTCCACATATAAAACTCATAATTTGTATTTGTACCTGGAAGCAGACCCTAAATAGGAAAATTAAAAGATATATTTACATGCATCTAAATACTGCTCATAAAATCCTGTCTGTGTTGTATTTTCTTTTGAAAAGACAAGAGCTTAGATTGTTGCTGGGAAATTAATCCTTGTTCTGGGCCCTCAAACAGAAACTTTTGAAAGGTTAATTTTTACTATAATTGCTATAAAGAGGCTGCCCTGTACGAGAGCCCTGTTTCCTAGTCAGACAATGGCTTTATGAGAGAGCTTACTGTCCAGCCATTGAAATGTTCATGTCAATGTCAAGTTGAAATGCCATCATCCTCATGCCAAGTGAACCAAAAAGAGTGTTCAGGCACTTACTGGAGCTAAGTCTTACTTTTCTTTTTTTTACAAGCTGTTTCTGAGCCAGCTTCACATTTTATACATGCCAAAATTGTTGGGAAGCAAAACACGTGATGGTTTTGCTGCCATATAAGGAAAAGCACTGTGAGCAACTATTTCTAATTCCTGTTGTTAGAAGGAAAAATCTGTGGAGGAGGATCTTTTAGATCTTTCATAGCCATCATTAGTCACAGAACAGCCTGTATTCTCTTCCCTTATCAGATTTTTAAAAGTCATCTTTGTTGCAATCATGCTCCTTCGTTTCTGGGCTGCATAGGGACAGAGAGAACCTGAGCATTTTAAAAGGCAATCTTTCCCCCTTAGGAAGGGGGTACCTTGCAGTGACAATCCAGAACAGTAGCTGCAACCTCTCATCCATCGAGCTGCAATGGCACGTCACCGCTGGGTCCGCTGTTTTGGAAAGAGCCATTGCTTCTGTACTGGCTTTGGAGGGTTGGGCTGTTGGGGAGAAGACTGGAAGATGAGTGTCCTTTGGAGAGTTCTAGAAACCCTAATTTACTAGGCATGAGATCACTGCAAGGACATCACTTCCAGGTGCTAGTATTGGCAGACGCTGCAGCATTGGCAGGTCATATTGTCGCATTTTTGAATTCACGGGAGCCAACCTATGTCATCTTATGAAATCAGTCTAAAGAATGATAAATTACCTTCCTCCATGCTGAACTGGATCCAGGATAAAGCAGACTGTACAGGAAACTATCACCATCCAAGATACATTTTCAGGATGATGCCAACTAAGAGGCACTACATTATCTGGAGAATGTCTGAGAGAGACAGCAGGAGTTGAGCAGCTACTGCTTTTCATCCAAGAGCTCAGGCCATTAAGTTCTTCATGCTAATGAGTTATGTGGATGGTGGGCTGGATGCAGGCATGACAATAGGAATGATGCTTTGAGCTGTTTTATTCTCTAAGTTGTACAGATAAACAGAAAACTGGCTATAACTTTTTAAACTGATTGACATCAGAAAGTTGTAGAGTTCTAGTGAGAATCTTTTGAAAAGCTAATATGTTTTTCCCATCATCAAAACCCAAAAACTGTATTCTAAACTATTTATAAAGAAAGAAGGGGAAAAAGTCTCCTAAAACCAAAGAGGAGGAAAGTTCCCTTTTTCATAAGTAATCAAGAACCTTATTACACCAGCGGTCAGCAAAGCCTACAGAGAGGGAAAACATCCTGTTATCCAGAATCTTTGATATTTTTTACACAGAGAAGAAAGGGAATATTTTTTAGTCATGTTCATCTCAAAAGTTCCAAACATCTGTTTACAAGGACAGTGATGCCCAGGAGCAAAGCAGTCAGAATGGAGAGGCTAACAACTCATGTTTTGGATGGAATGCTTAGACCTGTCATCCTTCTCACTGAGGCATCCCTGAAAAGATCAGGAGAAAAGACTAGTGCCATTCACATGATCTGGACAAAACATGAGGCAATGAACATATACATATTTTAACTTATTTGTCATTAAATATAAGAAATTTCATCCACTCTTGAAGGAAAGCAACTATGCAAAGCTTAGATGGATTTGGATTGAGCTGTAAAACTACTTTTCACAGTATACATTTTAAAAACTGAAATGGTTTTCTTAAATGAAGGAGGTTTTTTTTTTCAATCTGAACTAACAGTTCAACTCAAGAACTGTTCAACTATGGTGAAGCAAATTAATTTCTCTGCTTTTTTTTTTTTCTTTTCCTCTAGAAAAAGTATTTTCTGGTGCAAAAAACCCCAAACAAATGCAAGATAAATCTGTGTGGAATAAAAAAGGGCAGAGCAAACAACTTACATGCAATTCAGACAATAAAGACTTGCTCTACTAAGCTGAATAAATAAAGCAATCAGTTTTAAGAAAGAAAACTTTCTTGCCAATTACATAGATAATTTTCACCCCTAGAGAACTCATTAGTCCCAAACTGTATTGCATTCCTGTCATCAGCCAACACCACTTTTCAGTAAAGAGTTTTCACATGTTTAAAATATACATACAATTGTATTCTTTTGAAAATGTGTCAGGTGTTTTTAAGATGACAGCTTATTCAGTACTTTCTTTCACACAGCTAATTTCCATTTGTTCTTACAGTGCAGCTACAAAGTTTAATTTTATCAGAAATATATGTGTAGATAAAAAAAAAATACATTAAGTGTACACATTGACACAAATAGCTCACCTTTGGGCATTAGCATAAATTATGAGCATCAGAAGCAGCAACAGATGCCCCAGGGGCAAATGACATGGCTGGAAGCACACAGAGTGTGTTGTACTGTGGCTGGTGCACATCCAGCTCAGATTGCCAGGTCACTCCTTCATATAAGGCTCTGTGTATGAATGACAGTGCAGAGTTGGTGGTCTACTGGCAGAAGAACTCATTCCAATATGATTTAAGAGAAGAGGGGCTATTCCACAGCAATCTGACTCTCTAGGGATCTACAGATTGCTGTGTACATGGGACGCTCTGCTGGAAGTAATGAGGAAAGAAGAGCGATGCTGTGGGCACGACACTGCATGTATTAACTGACCTGGGTGTCCTTTAGTTTAAAGCGCAGATTTCAGGCAAACAGTGAATGTCAGATTACTATGTGAATTTTTGATCATCACTTCTTTTCTCCAGGGATCCAACTTCCCCGAGGACCTCATAAAAATATTTGCCCTGTCTCAACCTTTCATTTTGTTCCTCAAAGATCCATTGAAAAGGTATCTGTATCACAGCTGCAGTCCAATGTCAGCCAAAAACAAAGTACAAAAAGTTCTGCTGAGCTGTAACTCACTGCACTAAGCTGAACAAAAGCTTCCTTCCTGAAGAATAGCAAAGGCTCTACTTCTGACAAAAGCTTGCTTTCTTTCCCAGCTCTTTAGGATTCAGCATCATGACTTCAGGGATAGCTGTAGATGTGCAGAGGTTATGTGGAGATTTCTGAGATCTGAGAGTGGTTTCCCATTATATTTCATAAATCACTGTGCTACCAGCCTATGATACTTTTATTTCCAGGTGCGGAAATCAGCCTGCTGAGATGAACCATTCAGTCATCTTTGGAACTGGCATGTTGCTCTGCAGTTGCAGTAGCAACTGTGCAACAGTGCAACTGTGCAACTGTGCAACAGTGCAACAGTGCAACTGTGCAACAGTGCAACTGTGCAACTGTGCAACAGTGCAACTGTGCAACTGTGCAACTGTGCAACTGTGCACTGCTACTTTCCTTTGAGATTCATAAATTATTCCAGGTATTATATAGATGCAATTTTACATATGGTTTTACAATTTATGTCATTTGATATGGCTTCTGTAAATATAATTTACAATTTTTACAATTGATGTCATTTGATATGGCCTCTGTAAATACTGCAGGTCCATTCCTGGCCATGCTGGAGCTGAATTTCTAGCCAAAATCTAAGCAAGGTTTAAATGTCTTGTACGGTCCTTCCTTGATGTCTTTGTAGTAAACACAGTGGGAAGAATATCCTACAATTTTCAAGACTGTTAAGTGCTACGGTTAGGAAGAATTCTTTTGCTTCAGTTTAAACACTGGGGATATCCCTTCCTGTAATGTTGATTCATGTGTATGCACTTCTCTTTTCAGGCCCTTAAGTAATGGAAAGTAAAATAATTTGAAAAACTTGTTCCTTTTAAGCTTATGCCAAGAGGCTAAACTATACTAACTGCAAATTTTAATCACAGAATATACTTGCATTTGTCTGACTTTATGAAGTACATGAAATATAGAGCCTATTTGAAAGAAAAGGTCATAAAAATGGATCATAAGAAATGGAGTGTTTTCCAGATGTAGCAAGGAGGCTCATGTTTTCACAAAATTATTTGGAGGAAACAATATTGAGCACTCATACTAGAAAAGAAATGCGCAATGCAGAAATAGAATTCTGGTGTAAAAATTAATGTGGTACAAATGAAAGATTATTGTTTGAGTTAAACAAATCTCTCTTAGCCTCATCTCATAAATAGCCACGCATTTATTTTATCTAACAACCAATTTTCATTCTCATCATAACAATTTCAAAGTTAGAAAATACAGTTCAAAATTTACAGCATAAAAGACAGAGGAGTTATGCTTCAAACCCATTAGTGGGGAATCAGACTTAAACCAGCTCACATTTAGCATGTATTTTATTTTTCCCCACTGAGTTTATAGCATTAGATTCAATTATTTTCTTAACTGCACGTGGTCTCTTGAAGTGTCCTGCAAATACTTCCATCAAATTAAAAAAAAAAAGGCTGAGGAAAGAATTTATGTATGTAATTTAAGTTCCTCATATACGACTTTTTTCTTGTCTCTGAACCACTACCAGGAGAAAACACTATCCATTCCTTATAGTGTAAAAAAGCCAGCAAAGTGTGATTACATCTGGTAGATCTAGCACCAACCCAGACACCAAACCTCTGGAGGCAGGATGTGTCCCCAGAGTTCCCAGAGTTCCCAGCTTTCAGCAAGCTTCAAGATACTTTATGAAATATTTAAATTTGTGCTCACTGGGCTTTGTGCTAGAAACGCTGATATAATACTAGATGCATTAAACAATTTGTCATACTCACATAAAAGGTTGGGTATTTTATTTGCCATCCTATTATTGAGTTTTCAGCTTGAAAATTACAGGACTTGTATAAGTACAGTCACACTGTTTTGAAGAAGGAAATGTTATTTAAAGTACTCTAGGCAAGTTATTGCTATGAAGTAATAGAAATAAAAAGCAATAAACAAATAAAATCCTTTAAACCATACCAAACATTAAAGAAAACAAAATGTTAGAATTAAACTGTCATTGGATGACTGCTTTTAAAGTTCACTGTCTTCATTATATTTCCTCTGAATTTAACGACTCTAATTGCCAAAACAACTTTATTTATTAAGATTTATGGTTGCATTCTACAAATAAGCACAATCTAACCATGTCATATCAAATAGGTATGCAGCAAAGATTGACAAAAACACATACAATGGTTTTCTCCATCTCCAAATTATTGAGTTAGCTAAAACGTTCTGTTTGTAGGAAAGTTACAAAGAATTTATGGAAGGGCAATACCTAATTAGTACCTGGGCTGCTGATTCCAATTAATAACACTTTCTAAGTGTGTTCAAAGGCATTTAAGTAAAATGAAAGCCTTCAGAAATGCATCGAAGCATTTAATGCCTAGATATTGAAGTGATAAGCCTGCTGTAAAAGCCTAAAATAGGTTAGACAGATTAGACTGGCAGAGAAAAACCATTGGCAAATAAAACACACAGTCAGGTATGAAAGAGACAAATATGCTTGAAAAATATACAGACACACAAAAAAGTGATTTGATTTGAAGAGAAGCTTGTGCTTGTTTATAAAATCATTGTTTTTAGTAGCATGGTTTTAAACATCATGCATGCTGTAAAGGAAAACATTTCCAGATAACACAGCTGCTCTAGATAATAGACAGCTTTGTAAAAAAGAAGAATTCAACCTTTAAACCTTTTTATGTAAGAGCAATTAACATTCCCTGGGAGGCATTGCATGACATACAGGTGTTACATTGAACCAGTTCCTTCTCTGATCAAATACATCAAATTCAAATAATCTGATCCTGCAAGAAATATTAGTCTTCCACAGCATTAGTATGCATAGTTGGTGGAGCAAAATAAGGAATTGTAGGTCATCTGGTGCTGTTAAAATGCTAAATGACTTGTGACACCCTACCCTCTGTTTCTTTACAACTAGATACAGAGCTCATGTGTAATATTTCAGTTGCAGAAAACAAGGCTCAGTTGAGATGATCCCCACCCTGAACATAGTTCCTGTCTGTGAACTGATTCTGCCTCCGAGTAGAACTTCACATACTTACATAAATTAGCATATGAGAGAAAAAAGTACTGATCTACTCTACACATAATGTTTGATAATCCAAACAAACAAAAGCCCAAACTGGAGCTGAAGCATCCGTGAAATTACACACAGGGTTTCACCTCTTCCTTGCACACCCATGGCAGTAATCAGGGTATAGCTGGGGAGTGAAGTGATTGCTGTGTATTTATGCTGCTGTGTGTCCAGGAGGGATGATAAGAGCCCACTGAAGTTGCTGAGTGACTAAGTAAAGGTGAATTATACCTTTCGGAAGACTGGCACAGTGTGTGCCACCCAGCCTCCTGGGATGTCTGTTCAAAGGTGTGCTACTCCCAAGAAACTGAAGCACATGGTCCAAAGCCTGCACACGGGCAATTGCTGCAAAATCTGTATCAGCCATCAGTAATGAAGAAAGTGAAGCTACAGAAGAACTCTTTTTTTTTGGCATTTTCAGAACAGCTTGAGTACTAATAGAGAAACACCTCTAAGGTGACGCTGCAGAAGGAGAGTATGATTGTAATCAAGAAGCAACAAGCCTTCACTGCCTGTGTTGAGCAGAAATTTCACCAGCTGCCCACTGGGCCACAGACTTGGCCTGTTTTAACACTTCACCAGATTCCCAGGGCCAGGCAGCTGATCAGCTCAGCTTCAGCTAGAGAAAATCCTGTGGAGCTAGAGAGAGGTGGAAAATGTCTCACTCTGTGAGGCATCAAGACAGAGACAGATGTTAAGAAAGTTCCCTGTCAGACAAGAAATCCACCCTTTTAACAATTTCGTACCTCCCTAACAGCAGTTCCTCCTGCATAAACTTCAGGCAGGCTGGGTCAGCGTAAACATCCTGCCCTCCCCTCTGCTGCTCTGGGCCTCTCGCTTATCCCCCACCCGCCGGCAGCTGTGGCTCGGGAGGCAAACAGTGCTCATGCTGTTCTGTGCACAATGACAGACCAATAAAAGAACAAGCAAGCTTGGGAGATTTGAAATCTAGAGCTGAGGGATTTCTCCGAGTTTCACCGCGTCTCTGTGATCCTCCCCCTAAATGCGAGAGCTGTTTTCTTCAATAAATGAAGCTCGTAATAAACATCTCTCCTACTGTGTCTCCAGAGCCCTCAGGGAGCTCTGCAACAGCAGAGCATAGAAATTTGCAGAAAGGTGTCCTCTGATGGATTTGACTTACACAGTATCAGTTGGTATAAACCACCCAGAAATGGGAAATGGGATGTCTCAAGACACCCATGGACTCCATCATTAAAAATCATTGTATCAAATGCATATTTGAGCTTTGTTTCAAAGAGGTGTTTGAATCCATCAAACTATTTTTGAAGCATAAAGGTTTATTTATAAGGACTTTTTGCCTTTCATACCTTCCTTATATACTCAATTCACAGATTCTCCAGTTAAGGGCACAAAAAGAACTTGTGCATTCGTTAGAAAATTTAGATTTCAAAATGTATTTTCTCACAGAATACTATCATTGAAATATATTAAGTTGAAAATGCAATGAATATGTTTCCAAAGTTGAAAAAGGCAAGACCAGGTCTTGTAACTAGACCTCACACTGCAGAGTCAGAATAAGTATGATGGAGGACAGATTCAAACTGTCTTGTCTCAGCAGGGTATTATAATGGTACATATTGTACATGCAGAACCTTAGAAACTCTCATAAATGTACTTACAAGAGCTGAGAAGTAAGTGCTTTGTAATCTTTAATCAGCCCAACATTCAAAGCCTGCTGAAATTAGAGCAGATCTTCTTTTCAGCAGGCTTAAGGTCAGGTATTTTACATATATTTAAAAATAAACTCAGCAAAGTCATTGCTGGACCAATTCTTGTCCTTCCCCCTCATAAGGACTTATCTGCCCAGCTATTCTAAGTCAAGCAAGTCTCCTTTAACAATAAATACAAGTTTTTAACTTTACAGAATCAGTCCTCAGTTAAAAGTCAGTTGAATTTCTGTTTTATCTTATGCACCATCAGCAAAATGATTTATCTAAATCTGAACTGCAGAATTTTTATTGGTGAGATAAATGTAAAAGTCAGAAACATGGATTTTCAGATGCTGTATTCACAGAGCTGGCAATTAGAAAAGCCATCTTTGACTTTCTACTGGCGCTGACAGCAAAGTCATTAAGGAGAGTTACATGAATTTACAGGCTTTTCACACTATTTTTTTCTGATCACATTACCAGCAATCTTAACTCTTTAAAATATATAGTGTGCAGCTTGGGGTGATGTAAATGAAAATAAATATCAAGAACAATGAAAATATCCCCAACATAGTAATTGTAATGCTTATTTACAAAGATATTTTAGCTCTTTGTATGCTTATCAGCTCAACACTCCAAAAAGCTGGTGATTCCAGTACAGTTAGTAATAACTATCTGATTGCATTGTGTAATTGGGATTGGACATGGATCCAACACACTCTGGGAGGAATCTGAATGCCATTTGGATGATCTAGATAGATGTGTTACACCACTATGCCAGCTCCCACAGCAATCATACACAAAATATCTATTATTATCAATGGGAATGTGATAGCTGTTGCTTCATCTTGAAAATAAAAACAACAAAAAAGGGGTTTAAAGCCTTCAGTATTTAGAAGACAGAGGTAATACCTACACAACGAAAACTGCAAAATCATTGAGATGAGCCACAATTTTATAGGAGCAGATCAAACAAAACTAAGCAACACTTTTCTGGAAAAAGGTAGGCAAATTACTTACCTGAACAGATAGAATGTAAGGCACACCAAACACATTATCTCACTTAAATTATATGCATTCACACACCCACACACAGATTTTAAAAACATGTTCTATACAAGGTTATTATACATAAGGACATATAATAAAAAAGTAAAATAGGGATTACTAATTTCCTATGTGTTTAGTCACTTTGTCAGTCATGCCATAACTGTAAAGCCTTGCAAATAAATGGTTTCTCACATCAATATAAAGAATAAAAAGACTTAAAACAAAAACCCAAAAAATCCTTGAAGTGAAAATAAATAAAAAAATCAAGGGGCTGTTTTATAGGGAATACCCCACAAAACAAACTTCTTAGTGGTTTTTATTTCTATTTATTAAATATTAAAGGAGGGATTAAACTATACAAAACATTAAATATAGTAATACTTTGCTATGTAGTTCATGCACAACAATGCTAGTGACTCATAAAAGACCTGAAAGCATCTTTGGCAGGATTTTATCCTCACTCATTAGGCATCATATCAATGTGAAAGGACAAAAAAAGCAAAATTTACCCTAGTACAGTTTATTAACTCAGCAGATTTTTCACTGATGGAAGAAGTGAGCCTTATATCTTGAATTATTATTGATTATACTATCATCTTATACTTAGTATCACTTCCTTTAGCACTGAAAGTGTGGTTAATATCACAAACAAGCAAGAACTGTACTGCTCTAATTTTCCACTAAAGGGCAACTTTGAACTGCTCGTAGATTTTTACCTTCTATACATGTTTATGCTTGAGTCAGGCCTTTGGGCAGTAGAGGAGGTCAGGTAAAGATAAACGTTGTTTGTTCAGTGTCAGTAACTAATAAGAAATCACCTTGGCTTTAACCCCTCCCTGAGCCTTTGGAGGGTATGGGAGGTGATGAGAAACAAGTTCTTGATCCCCTCTTCTTGACCTCAGCCCCCACCCAGCACTTATGAGGCAGCTGGAGCCGTGTCACTGCCGTGGGCTTTTCACAAGCCCAGGATGAACGGATGCCTCCTTTCTGCTGATTGCTCCTGCTTCTGCCCTTCTCCTGTACCCAGCACACCCCTGAGGACACCAGTGCCACATTTTGAGTTGGAGGGAATTGGCTGAGATTCTTTGGCTTTTTTGTGAGTAGCATTTCAATTTCCACAGCTGTTAACAGAGAGATGTACCCCATGTATATGTATTATTACCATTAAAAAATTGACACATTATATTAGAGTGAGACCAGATTTTGTTTCTGTTGGCGTGACTATCACATTTTTTCTTTTTGGTTTTAATTTTGCCTTCCACTCCAAAAATTTTTAGAAACTTTTGTTTTTCAAGGACAATCTTCCCTGATCTCCAATTGAGTTACAGCCCTCTTGACATTCGTATGATACAATACAGACTGAGGACAGCTTTTCGTTTGAAAACCTCTACTGGCTGCATCTTCCTACAGTTTTGTTTACCATCTAACAAACTCAAAATTCTGTCTCTGGTTTCCTGAGTTACTTCTCAACTGGGGATTTGATCTTGAAACACATATACAACTTTCTTTAATTTGCTAAAAGGCACTGTCTGTAGAATTGGCATCAGTGCTGCAAAATGTTCTGCAAACGCCGAGAGCAAGGCACGTGGGATCTGGTTGTGACAGTACACTTTTGAAGTTATTGTTGATATAAACATTGTCTGTAACCAAAACACTAAATCAGATAATAAAATTAATGAGTGTTTCATCTACTGACAAATAATAATTAAAATTAATATTTTTCCTTTTGACATTTTAGCATATATCCTCCTGAAAAACTGAAATGATGGATAATTTAACTTTTGCTGCCTTTTTTTTTTTTTTGTAAAGCTTCTTCTTCACTCCTTGCATCTCTTTTTACAATCCTTATCGTCCCTCTTTTCATATAATACTCAAAAAATGTCATCTCAGGATAACCTTTTTCTTGCCCTTTTTAGCAGATAAATATCCTCCAAAGAAATCAAACTTATATTTTCCAATTTCCCACTTTGAAATAATCAAGAGCAGAAAATATACAAAGAAATACTTTTATGATTCTTGTTCTTGAGCTCAAATCATCAAATTATCATTTGACCCATTTTAATAATTCAAAACTATATTTTTTCTTTTAATCTTAAAAATGTCAATTAAACACTATCAGTTGTAATGATAGCCTACTGCCTTTGATGAAAATTATTCATTTAGAAATGCAGACCCATTTTTATGCATTTATTATTGATATCCTTTAAAAATTAATCAACAAAGGAGTATATTTAATACCTCCAAATATTAAAAGTGAAAAGTCTACCAGGGTATCAGCATCACTGAGAAAATCTGCAAATAGATCTGGACTGGGCCCATAAGGTCAGACCAAATGGGTCTGGTCCTGCTTCATTCCTTGTTTTAATGGCTGGAAGCTATGGAAGAATTCTGTTTAAAGTACTACCTTTACAAATGGTAGAAGTCAGGGGTTGCTTGGGACAATTGACTACTGCTGGCTCACTGTACTAAATATAGCCTTCTAAAAACCTAGCTGGAAAAAAAAAAGTTGAACGGAGCAGGAAGGTTAAAAGTAGCAAAATTTTGATTTAGAAATAAAAATAATTTAGACAAAATAAGGAAGCCATCTACATATTTAAAAACTATTTATGGAAGGCATAAAGAAAACCTTATACAAGTGCTCATTATTCTGTTTCTTCCTATCTCCTCCACCCCAATTGACTTCAAGGCTTTTTTTTTCATTTCCAACACCTCTGCAAAGGAATTCTTGAATTGCAGTATTTGCCATAGGATTGATTCATGTTCATGACATGAATCAGCTCTCTGGTATTTCTAGCTATATACAAATGAAATTAGTTTCTTTCAAAACCATTGAACTTCTCTGAGTATTTCCCTGACTTTTCTCTGGATCTTGGCAAATGTAACAAGAACTTGCTAGATGACTAGAGTTTCTTGGCAACTGATTAAATAAATAAAGATAAAAGTATAGATGTACTTTCTGTTGAGTGTAGTTCAGAACTTTCCTGCCAAAAAAATTATATCTTTGAACATAACTTCCCAGTGGGGAAGACTGGAGAAGTAAAACTTAAGAAGAGACAGGAAACACAGAATTTGGACTGATTTTTATTTGCTGTTGCATTAATTTTTAAATATTTTGGTTTGATTTCCTGAAAATCTGTTAACACAGCACTTTCTGATAAATGCCATAGGACAGTACTGATACCTGAAATAACCAAATAAATGAAAACAGACTTCTGTATCATATATGAAACTAAGACAAATGAATAAAGATGGGATATAAGTAATACTTTTTGAAAGATCCTAATATAGATGTCACTCAGCAGACCCATCATGGTGGTCACATGTCAAAAGAATCTTCAGCTATCAAGAGCTGTGTCTTTGTTCAGGAATTTAAAAGTGAGGAAGGAAAAAAAAAAAAAAAATCAACATTCCATTGTTTAGCAACATTCCTCAGTCAGGAATAACATAAGCATCTGTACTTTATCAACATTCTTCAGTCAGGAGTAGCATAAGCATCTGCACTTCTTCATCTGGACCACTAGCCAAAAATATGAGATATCGTAGAGAGCACCACTGAACTTAATTAAAATAAATTAAATATTGGAGTTCAAGTATTTGCTTTTCCAGGTGAAAAGAATGGCACATGTGCATACAATGATGGGAGAAAAAACCCACCTTAAATCTTCTATGCATTTAAAGTATTTGACAATTAAAAAAATCTCCAGTTTCAAAATCTGAAGTGCATAGATGTACTAGACTTCATGATAAAGTGTATGATGACTCCAACCAAGGCTGTCCCCTTGAAATGACAAATCATGCAGAACACTACAATGTTTTAATTTATCTCTTTCAGTTTATGTGCATCCTGACAGTCAGGATGTCAAATTAGGAAAACCTTATTCAGAGTGACCTGTGCATCAAATCAGTATATCACTTCTTCCTTCCCACTTGAAAAAAAAACTTCTGATAAACAACTTGAATTGATTTTCAGTTAATGCAGATGCAAGCAGATACTATTTTTAGCAAGAACTCCTTGTCCTAGACTCCCAGACTGAGACTGAAGCCAGGCCCAAGCTTATTCAAATTGACTACTGATAATCCTTTGAATTAGTGGAAACTTAGAAATGCTGGTATTAACACATTTTGATCCTTAACTCACCCAAACATAGAAAGGTAAAAGTTTTAATGTTTGGTTAGCATTTTGAAATTCTGACAGAAAAGAATGTATGGACAGTACGCAGAACCTTGTCTATAAAAGTGCAACCACAGCCCTACAGCTACTGCTGTCCCTAAAATAAAGGGTCATTCAGGTGGCTGCAGCACTGGGCTTCCTCTGTGATCAAGTACTTGCACAGTCAGGCTGGGAAAGGCATTTAAGTGACTGCATTGCAATGACTTAATGGGGCATAGACTCCTAAATACTTCTGTGGGCAAGACCTGTAGTGCAGAGTCTGCCTAACCTTAGATATCACTAACTCTGCCCATCGACTTCACAGGCAGCCCTGGGGAGCTGGATGTCTGAAAGCTTACTGCTGTTTCACATCTAAACCAGGTATGTAAGAGTAGATGCCCTGACTTTTGCTTCAGTGGTTCTAATGAGATAAGAGAAAAAGAAAGTAGTCTGGCTCCAACATTCATTATGATTTTATGTAAATTATTTTAAGTAGGGATTCTTGCCCTCCAGTGCACAAGGATCCTGAAATTGATCTACTTTTTAAAACTAGTTTAGGAAACTTTCAAAGATTTTGCAAGTTTTATATTTGCTTGGAAATACGCAATAATGGCAGGGTGTGTGTGTTCCAGTATCACGAAAAGCACCTTTAAATACCTTAGTATTCTTTTATCCATTTACCTTTCCATTCCTTGCATTATGGAAACACTACATTCTCTCACTGTGAAAAAATACCAGAGAATTATTTATTCAAGTAAGATTTTTTGCAACATTTTTAATCGTCTATGTAGTTCTTATGAAATGTTATTAAAAAGTCTCTAAAAAGAACTACATATGGGACTGCTTAAAGAGAAAAATCAAAAACAATTGTGGTGATGGATGCTAAGGAACAAAAATTAGGATGTATTAGCTTGCACAGGATTTCACAGACATTTCTACAGAACCCCACTCTTTGTACTGATTTTAGAGAATTTTGTCATAAAGGTAGATCCTTGAAATTTTCTCATCATCATGCCTGAATGAGCTCTCAAATTACAAATATATGCATATCTGCTAGAAAGCATTCTCCTGAGGCTGAAGTTCTGGCATCCAGCTTAGTCAGGAAGGGAAACCATAGAAAAGAGAAATCATAGTCCTGAATCCTAAAAGGTTACTGTTCTCAATAAGAAATCTCTGCTATTTACAGCACTAGACATGAAAAAAGATATTCAAACAGCTTCCCAATAGGCAAAATGAGGAACAAACCTGGACTTGATATTCATTCCTTTTCCAGCAAATGGCTGTACCAAGTTAAAGTTTTCAAAATGTCTATCACTTTACATACATAGATTTAATTTAATATAAAACAAGGTTCCCTGTATAAATGCATCACATCTTCAAAGAGAGGCTTCCTCAAAATCATAGCATGAGAGCTTCCCGTGGTTTCCATGGAAATGACCTTTCACTATTTCCATGGTAATGGATCTAGTTTTATATATTTCTCTTTTATGAGACTTTATTATACCAACAAAGCTACCATCCAGAATATAGTCCTTAACTTATGGATGTGAACTCACTGAGAGAAATTATCTGGCTCCCAAGCCCCATGGGCACGCTAAGCTTTTGTGTGTCTTTTTAGTACTGTGCAACAGACTTTTGAGAAAGATCACCTATTGCAAATTGTCAGCAGAGAAATGCTGACATATTTTGCTCATTTCTGTTTCTAAAGGAGTCTCTGGATTCATCTGCTGCAGTCTTTTCCAGACTGCTCCACTGCTCCCAAAGGCAGAACAGCTGGAAAAAAAAAATAGAATGGATTGAGAGCTCAGAGTCTTCTATAAATTCCAGGCTGTTGATCATATCCTGCCGCAAAATAAATATTATCTAGACCATTTATTGAAAATCTATAGACCTTTGAAATTACATAGACTTGTTGGTCTTTCTTTTAGAATTTATACTTGAAATTGTCTTTCCCTTCCCTGTTTCTTTTTTTTTTTTTTTTTTTTAATTGTTATGGTCATTGTTGCTGTCATTGAAAGCTAAAATCTTCTTTACCCTGGAGTCAAAATGAATGGAAGCAGTGAATTCAAACATATAAAACTGAGAGCATCAGAACAACCAAGGTAGCCCCGTCCCCAGCGTCCTTGACACTCAGCTAGACCCGTGGTGTTAAGTGCCTTAAGGTGTTATGGAGATGGAGCTTGGACAGGATGGTGCTGCCACTGAGGTGCACAGATAAAAATCCATAACCTTTGGAGGAATTTTCCAGTAAGGTTCAGTTTGGAAGGAAATTTAAAAAAAAATATTTCAATAAAGCTTCTTCCATCCCTGTCAGAAGATCTAGGGTTTAATAATAAAGCAAAACCCCCTCCCATCCAGGAAAAGTAAACAAATTAAATCTGTGACGAAACCATTAGAGAAGTGCAAGTCCCTCAGAGAAGGAGAAAAACACATAAACCTGATTGAGCAATTTAGTCTGACTCATGTCTAATTGGTGATGATGCATAGGAAAGAAAGAATTCACGCCTGTCATTCAGGTTTGAGTTTTCTGGGCTAGCCATTAGAAAAATGCCAATTTTTAGAGTAAGTTAGACATGAGACAGACACAGGTAGCTGTAAGACAATGTTTGCATGCAGTAAAGGTAAAAGAGCCACTTTCCAGCATGAAATTTAATTTTAATGCTCTTTTTTTAAACTAAAAAATAGGTCAAAATAGAGCTCTTGCTCTTAGAAATGTTCTAACTCCTTCATCTGCTTCAAAGGAGATAATGACCAACATATAAATCAATTGTCATTAAGTAGTCAAATGGTATAAAAGCACATATATTACTTTACATTACTGTTAAAGAATATCTAAAATGCTAGGATCATCAATTATGCTTTTTGTTAAGGTACTACAATGACAGTGACTATCCAGGCTTCAGCCTGCTGTCACTGAAAACATTCCACTCCATTTAATTCTATTCCTTGCACATTTCTAAATGAAGAGCACTGCAAGTAATGACTTTTATTCTATATATTGAACTCACAGCCTTGTCAGAGAAATATTGTGGCTGGAAATACTTAGACAGAACAGTCAAAGAAATATGATGTCAGAAAAAATGGACATCATCTAGCTTTAAATCTCTACAGGGTTCATGTTTACACATGAGCTACTAACATTTAGGGTTACATTCATAGGACTGATTTTGGCCACTTACTTCAGGATGAAATGAGATCAATCAATGTCCCCAATTTGTTTGTTTCTCTCCAGTAACTATAACAGGTGTCTAGGTGATTAGATTATTCAGTCAAATGAATTTAAACCAAGACAATTGCAGGCAACTGACAATACTAAAGGACAGCATTTATTTTTCTGGAACAATTTCTCTTACACAGCATTTTGTGTCACTAGTTCTTTAGAGAAAATGCTTAAAAGAGTTTCTGAAATTATTTTTCTTAGTGAAGGTAATATCTTTATTGATAATTATAGATCTCCATTTTATCTTTTTTTTTTCCTCAAAATTCTTTAAATAGTCTTGTCTAAAGATGCCTGAAAGCCTTTACTTAAGTGAAATATTTGTTTTTAGCAAACAGGTTTTTTTGGATACGACAGTGGATTCATTTTTCTTTTAAATAATGCTGATTTCCCATTTATTTCCACTGTAGCTTGACATTCTTGTCACACTTACAAAGACAGACTACCTAGTTTCTTGTCATGGTCTATAGCAAAGAAGTTTACAGGGGTACCTATAAAAGTATTAGGATCAGGACAGTAATATACTGCTTCCGTTTTTAAAGGTATAACTCTAAGTGATGTCAACATTTGCCTCCAACAAGGTAATATTCTGTCATCTTGATAAAGAATTACATCAGCAAAAAAAAAAAAAAATCTAAGAAAGAATATCAATTAAAAAAGAAAAACAAAATCAATAATTTTACAAGTCTGAAGAGACTGGGCCAGCATAAGAGAAGACAAAAAAAGCCCCAAACAAACCCATAACTAAAACCCAAAAAAAAAGCCAAAATAATATTAAAAATAAAGCATAAAACCACAAAGAAGCACAGAGACTTTACACTGTTGAAGCTTTATTACTGTACCCCTGTGGTATGCAGGTATGTCACCACAGAGACATGAGTGTCCTGCCAGAGACTTCTATAAAAAGAAGCACATCAATGGCAGAAAGAATTGACTTAAAAGTACACCTGGAGAAAAGTACCAAGTGTACTGGTTGTAAAATGATGTCTCAAAGTTCTGACATTGAAGCACACAGAACTGCAGCTCCTTCCACCTCTCCCTCCCATGTAGGGCAGAGCAGTGACATTCCTGTCAGCAAAGGAAAATTTGCCTTGGTTCTGCAAGCAGGCCCTGTGGTTACCCCCTCTAACCAAGGAATGTATGCTCTTCTGGCATGAAATGAGGTTTGTTTCTGTGATCTCTGAGTAAGCCTTTGGAAAGGCCAGTTTGAAGAAGCAGGAGAAGGAAAATATTTTCCAAACCACACATAATGCTATTGTCAGGCATATTGCTGTGTACTGAAAAAGTAATATTTCTGACAGCAAAATGAGCTCTTACATTATTTTGCAATTAACGTATGTTCCAAATGATAGATTATGTTTCAAGTATTTAGCATTAAAATAAAAAACTAAAGGCAAAAGGATGGATGATGTGACACTTCTGGAATTGGATTCACTGGTATAATCTTTCTACACTCTATTTTCTGATCCATCTAAATAGCTTTGTAGCTGGTTAAAGCATGCCCTGTACCTCCCAGCTGTAGGAACTGTCATAGCCATTTGGATTCAGAAAAGGATTATGTTCTCCACTGCTTTTAATTACCATCTTTCTGGCCATAGTCAAAGTAATACTTGAGCAATTTCCGTTTAACATTTCCCATCTATCTGAATCCTAATCCACCCACTGCTTTTGATAAGACATTGAGTAGTGACCTGAAAATAGTGTTGCAAAGAAGTTTGAGAAAGAACCTGGCGGGGGAGAAAAATTGCAAGGTTAAAGATCTGATAACCACTGGTTACTAATTTAAACTGCTAATGGTCTAATGGAGCTGGAGCTAAGGCTCCTATTGATTAGCTGAGGTTTGCAAAACATTCACTCCCAAATATAACTTGCTGTATATAGTTGCATTTACAAGGCAAACAAGATAAAAAAAGAAGAGCAACTCTGCCACACAGTAGTGGCAATGAATGCAATAGCTGAGAAGCTCTGTAATGGGATACGACATGCATTTCTTCATACATTTACATTTTAAAGTTTTAATGAAAGCACATTGTCAGGGAATGCCAAGCCCACTACGTGTTTTCCCTTTGCAGTGCAGTGACAGGATCCTGCTTCATGTTGCAAACAAGAAAACATTTTGTATTAAATGGGGAGTGAATATGCAAAAATGAAATTGAACAAGTTCCTACAGCAATTCTGCTCCCCATCAAAAATATAAGGGAAGCCTTTTTCAAAGACAAAATAATTTTCTTCCTTTTCTTGTGAAGCAGGTTCTTATCAGATGTTTAAATGCTGGCTGTTGGGAAATTTTCTCTGTCTTCAAGAAAACTGCAAAGATGCTAGAGCACTTCCTGACACTTCATCAGCAAAATAGTTTCTTCTATTAAGAAAATAAAGTTGAAATTAATTCATGCATATAGAAATAACTGACTGAGTCAGACTGTTAAATGCCTTTTAATATCTAACTTCATAGATTGATGGTATCACTTGATATACAAAAACCTGAAAAAACTTTAAAAATGTAACATCCATAAGATCAAAATAAGATTTAATTGAGAGCTCTTTCTGTAGGGTATTGTTTTTGAGTTTATCTATGTTCAAAAACTAATTAAATTGTCCCCCTAAGTCCATAATAAACTGTTTTTGCTTTTTCCCTTTGATGATGGCTATCAATTATGAGATTTTAGTTTATATTGGCCATAATCTGACTCTTTCTAAGCTAAAAAAAGGCTTGTTGGTGTATCATATTCAGTAGGACTAAATGGCCTAGAAATTGGCACTCATCAGTCTCTTGCATGGCTCTTAAAAATCCCAGTACAGGAAGTCTGTCCTACTTAGGGAAATTTACCATATCCTAATTCAACAACCTCTTTGTTTTTACCACCACTTTACTAAGTTATTGCAGTATTAAAAGACTTCCTTAAGTGAAACTTAGGATGGGACTTCTGTTTATGGGATCAGGAAAAGTCGGATTCTGTACAAGGGGAATCCATCCATCCAGCATGGATGACACAATCCCTGGCACACCAAGGAGCACTTAAAAGTGCACTGCACAATACTGAGACTGACAGGCTCCTCTCAGATTTAGCTGCCAGCTAATATGGGCCTGGGTTACCCAATCACAATGCAGATTAGTCTAATAACTTAACTTTGGCAGTAGTACTGCAATAAAAAGATCCATAATGGAAAAGGTGACGATGTGAACCTCAGCGGAAAGACACAAAGCTGTCCATCAAGAGACAATTATGGGTCCCAAGTACAGCAAGCCAAGCAGGTGATGACTATCATCAAACCTGTCAACAGGCAGTGTGCCGACTTGCAGTCCTGATGACAGTGAGTGCTTTGTATATTCTGTTGTGAGTAATGTTGGTGTGCTATTTTTGGTCTCTGGCTATATTTGCAAGAAAAGTGCAGGATCCTACCTCCTTTTGGTCACCAGTGTTTCCTCAGACGCGAATACTTGAACATCCGTTCCCATTTCAAGAATTAAAAGTGAAAATGGTTCTCATTTGTAGTATCAGCTTCACCATAATTGAGTGTTGAGTTAGCCCCATAGCAGATCTTTAATGAGATAAATGTTATTACAGACTGTTAAAAAATAGTTGAGTATGGTGAAACTATCTCTCTGCAGAGATCTGAGGGCTCTCTTTAGAGCCTGAATTTCAGGTTCTTTACGAAGACAATTCAAAACTGTTCTTCGGTCTTTAAAGAAGGAGTAACTCAGAAAGAAAGATCTGATTTTTTGTATGAATAGCACCATTAAAGTTAACGCATTTTTTAAGTAAAGAATTCAGCTGAGTATTATCTGCCATTAAGATAATTAGGTCTAATTTTGCCTTGGACCTTAGTTGAAGCTTTGCAGTGGGAAATAATTTCTAGAAGTTTTACCTATTTAAACAGACAAGTTAAATAGGGGATTTTGAAAGACATTTCCAGCTCATTCTCAAATCAGATTTACTTGTCATCAGAATTTCATTTTTAATGTGCAAAACTCTAGCTAACCATTGTTAAGGAGCTATATTGGGATTTCTGAATGGAAACTATCAAGCTATATATGTCTTCAGATATGCAGTGCCAGTGAAAGCATCTTGAAAAATTACTATTTCGTGATAATACAGGTATGCCATGTGGAGTTGTCAAACATGTAAAAAGATGACCTAAAACTGTGCCACTAGCAATTTTTACAGTCATGATGTTAAATATTTTTAAATACTTCATCTATAAAATTAGAAGCCAAATCCTCTTTTGATTAAGTCAACAGCTAAAGAGTAGTCCATTTCATGGGGAATATGACTGTTTTGTTCTCAAAAGAAAAAATATACCATCCTCTTGCTTAACCTTTTTAGCCATTGCTAAACATATGGGTAAGTAGAAATTTCTATATCTGAACAAAACAATTTTCACTGTTTTTTCCAGATGAAGAAGGTCAGACATGAAAAAAATGATTGTTATTCCAAGCATCACAGGGCTCAATTAATCCTTTACTTGGACAAATTCCCCATTGATGCCACCAATATTTTTACCTCAATTACTACCAAATCATCCAATAATAACCATAAAAACAAAAGACATGGAATTTCAGAATAAAACTGAAAGCTTGCAATTGATTTGGCTGTGTACTAGACCACTGCATCTTTCTCCAGCATTTCCATATTTCCTTTTGTTTTCATTGGGAGCTATAAAACAGATTTTTGGATATTCTAAAACACACATGTTTTTCTCTATGTTTTCCCCACTATTTCATTCAATTTATTCTGAATTATCTCCTGCATAGGGCTGATATACAAATGGAGATATATTTTATCTCACCCTTGATGTCCAACACATTGTTGAACCCACGGAATCTCCAGCAGAAATTACAGAAGTGCCAGGAGACACTGTGCTCAGTGGAGTAGCCTAATTTACTCTGAAGTAAATGGAATTACAGTACTTTGTGACAGGGCACACCTGATTTTAATAATGATGATGTTAAACACAGATTTACACATATTCAAGGAATGTGGAACTTAGTCAAGATAGCTGTTTAAAAGGATTTGAACAAGAAAATTCAACACAAAGCCTCAACATTGTACAAAAGAACTTCTGAAACTTTATTGTGAATTTTAAAGTACATTTAGAAAGGATCTTATCCTTCATATCATTAATTAAAAATAAATTTAAAGAAATCCACATACTAGTAGTTTGAGCAAAGTTCAGTACAGACTTTTTGAAGTCACAATATATACATTGCATGAGAGTGCAATAAGCTTCCAATTACATTAGGTATATATTTCTAAAATAAAGAGCTTTGATTTGACATGTGTGAGAGGCATACTGTTTACAATGAAAACATTTTACAAAATATAGCAAAGGAAAAATGGAATTTAATACATTTTGAATGTACAACTACTTTATACTTTTTTTAGGCAATTCTTTACTCAAAGTGTACAAAAGTCCATTTTTAAAGGACATCTGTTCATTTGCACTGTCCAATACTGATTAGAAATTATAGTTTTAAAGATTCATTACTATACATATCAGTGAATTCTTATTCAACTCCATAGCCACTACAATGAAGAAAATATTACAGAATCATTGACAGCATCTTCTTCTCTCCTAAACTATGCATAGATAAATACATAGCAATGGTGCCTATTACTACAATAAAAGTGAAACATTTCACCTGATTTTTGCAACTATTTTTTGCATAAATATAATGCATTGTATATATATATATATATTGGTTTATTTAACAATCAACTGATTGCTTATTTTAACACTCAGTAACATACAGAAGCACATACACTGCTATCCTTAAATATTTTCCACTCTGTAGTGGCTCATAAGGTTCAAAAAAATCAACACTGTAAATTTGCAATTCTCAACCTGGGGAAAGAATATCCCTCAGATGGACTGATACTACTTATACAAGCTAAACCATATTATGAATCCATAGCGTCCACCTCCAAAATACATAACAGGAGTAAAATAGTATACTGTGGCTACTAACTACTGCATCATCATTATATAGGAAATCGTCACATCAACTGTTTTACATCTATGATTACTCATTACTATATATCACACACAGAGCAAAACTTTCCCAACAGATAGATCTCCTTTTCTACTGTTTTTCATGTTTTAGAGAAAAAATCATCACACAGTGACAATGTTATGTCTGGAGAAGTATGCAAAATGTGTTTCCTTTTTCAGGATAAAAGAGTAAGCAGTAAACTACTAATTATTTCACAATCAGGATGAAAAAATAAATCTTTAAAGAGAAAGTCAAGTTTTCAGCATTGCAATTAAAGAAATTATGTACTGAGGGTGTGGGACTGTCACTCAAAACTGTGTGAAAAGCATAGCAGAAAATTAGTTTGCCAACAATGAATTAAAAGTTGTATTTTCCTTTCAAACAGAGCACAGTAGGGTTATGTGATTTGTGTCCAACCACTCTGCAACGTGCTATCTGAACAGCTCAAAGTATTTGCAAAGGACAAGACAGCTTTGCATTCATTATTGCAGAATAAAAGGAATATGCTGAAACGTGTAATGACCGATGGTGGATTTTTAACCACCACCAAGGATGTCTGGGACGTTAAGATTTGCAGAAGAGAGCACGTTTTTCCTTTTCAGGGTGGACAAAAACTCATCCTACATGGATTTGCAAAAATCCACCCTACATGGATTTGCTTACCTACTTTCTCTTTTTACCAAAGTTAAAATTAAGTATCTTGCACCAAGGAGCTTTACTGCCTTTCCAATATAGCTGTCTCTTCTACAGAGAAAAAAAGTACTCTCTGTCTGCAGAACACTACCTACAGCAGTGACCTCTTGGAGGGCAGACATTGCAGTTCAGATGCAAACCACTTTAGACTACTGTCCCTGGAACCCCTCTCTGCTTTTCCCTGCTAAATGCAGTAGACTAGGCTTTCCGCTGTCATCCCTGTTCACAACAGGAAGAAATACCAATAATTTTGCAGATCCGCATGATGTTTTTCACTTTTGCTGTCCACTAAGAAACTTCACAGTGACAAGCTATAAAAAAAATATGCACCACAGTTTTGTCTAATATCCATGCAAGAAGAGCACAGCAAGCCCACCGACTTCAGTCATGCTACACTCGCCTGTCCACCACACACAACAGCACACAGGTGAGATTGAACTGCCTCAGGAACCTGAAGGGAATGGAAACAAGACATCCCTGGCATGGCTCCTGGAGACAAGACAGGTTTAATGGCATGCTGACAGCCTGTACTTTAAGATTTTTTCTTAAAATAGCAAGTAAAAAAAAAAAATTAAAAAAACCCAACCAAACAAACCACTCCGGAAACCAGAAGCTTTACCAGTCAGAAACCTGCCCAGCATTACTGTATTTGAGTGTCACTTTAGGTTAAAAAGAAATCTTTTAGCTTACATTATGTGGCATATTTTTTCTCTATTTCTGTTTTAAATACACAAAATAGCCCACCCCCTCCTTTGATATCTTCAAAGAGAATAACTGAAGCCTTCCAGGATCCTTGACAGCTTAAGTATACAGGAGGAATAGCTGACAATTACATTAGCTTTTCCCAGTGTGCAGAAAGGATGGCTAATGGAATTAATGAATCGTTTGCTGTTCCACTAGTCAAAAGTCTAAATAACAACATGACCTTCAGTCAATGCTGCTGAAGAAACATTTCCTTAAACAATTCACAATCAGAGAGAGATGACCTCAGATTGCAACTGTGTGTATGTGACTTCTCTTCTTTAATTTACTGTTTTTGTGTAGACCTACTTAAAGTTAAACCATTTGCACCAGTTGCTATTTTCCCTAATGACTGTTTATACCAAACAGCGAGGAAAAGAAAACTACCATGATTTAAAGGTTAAGTCAGCTACTAGGAACAAAACATCAAGGTAAAATTTCCATGAAGCCAAAATAATGCTCCCAAGTTTATGTTTTTCTTAGAGAGGCAATAAAAATGTCTATTGTATATTAAGTTCCTTTTCAAATAAAATAGAGTTTTAAAAATAAAGATGAGTAATTGTCTTCTTGTTCCTCCTTGTTTCTATTTCATGTAAAATTCACTGCTGCCAGTGGTGGGATTTTTGGTTTAAACCAGTGTGAAAAGAAATCAAGTATCTGTAAACAAACTGCTATGTTTCAAACTGTTTGTGTTTCATAGTGCTAAACATTTTATTAAAAAAAACATTAATATACCATAAGAACTGAGGGCTAGAATTGCTATTGTTGTTTTGAAATAGTATTTATCAGAGGGATAGTGGGAGTTAGTTAATATCAGATCAGCTCATGTATGCATATTGCAAAACAATTTTTATATGTTTGGGTTGTTTTTTTGGTTTCTTTTTTTTTTTTTTTTTTTTAAGTTCTAAAGCTGAAAACAGTATTCCTAAACAGAAACTGTATTCCTTATTTATCTTTGAAAAAAAGGGTTGGACTAACCCTACATTTTTAATCTTTTTTAGGATTTAGTTTAGCAGGATAAGAGGTTATAGTGGAGTGAAAAAATGATTAAGTACAGTGCCTACAATCCACTGATGCTTAATATAGTTGATCATCAAAATACTTAAAATGATAGTATTAAGTGATTTATGCAGTTGATGACATGAATGTTTATGACAGCCTTAGCCTCATAGTTGCATCTGCTTGACTTTCACTCACTTTATTTGAAGACATGCATGTGTAAAGATCAGTAGCAATTGCCAATTTGCCTGATGTACCACATCAGGATACAAAAACTGCTACAGATTTTCCCCCTCAGGTGCAATTTTGTCATACTCCATTAATCCTTTCAATCCTCCCCCAATCCTGTGGACTTGTTATTTAGTAATCCCTGACTGTTGTGGTGAAGGAACATTAGAAAGTCCCTGCTGTCTGCAAGGCAGAAAATTACAATGGTCGTCTATTAAATTTGGCTCTCACAGTGCCCCCTTGGATCAAGCCTGCTTGTCACAAACACAACCAGTGGCCACAACGTCAGGACAAATTATCGCCCATTTCCAAAATGTCAATTTTAAACTAATTTTGTGTCTCACAATGTCGCCTCTTCAGCACCTAGACAAAGGCTGTATTTTTAAGGAGGGAGAGAAAAATCTTAAATCAACACATCACATAGGGTAGCTTCATTCACTTATGCATGTCAGGTTTTCAGTTTTCAACTCCCAACCGGGAACTCTCCCACATGATTGCAACCCATTGTGCAACTGAACAACTTGGCTTTCTTCCACTTGAGACAGTTAAAGAGAGATTACTGGGAGCATTCCTTTCCAGGGCTGCTCTCGTTAAATACAACATTCTCTGTAAACACCAGTGCTTTTCTTTTGAATTCAACATTTTTACACTGCAAAGTAATCTCTCTGCCTGGATCTTCTCTTCCTCTCATATGCACACAGCTGCAGGATTCCTATCTCTGATCATGTATATCCCTATCATACTTTTCCCACATAGACAGAAGTCAAATTTATCTACTCTTTAGGAAAACAAAAAACAACAAAAACCCCCAGCCTTTCATCAGCTTGATTAATTTAAAGCTGTAAACCTTGGTTTAATTCTACTGACATGAAAAAGTAACAGCTACAAGCTCCCAGTCAGGATTTGTGATTGATTATCTAGTGAAGCCTTTAAACAAAAGCTTGTTTGCTCATTAGTTGCACTAAGGTCTTTAGTGATATATTCAACAACAATCTTTAATTAAGAAAAAACATGACTAAATATTTAGATATTTTAATTCTGAAAGAATAAATAAATAAGCAAATAAATTAAAAAAAAAACCAATAAAACAAAACCAAACAGCCAAAGCTTTACAATCAATCACAGAATAGAGGAAAATTTAACATAAACTCTTAGGTAACTGAGATATTTATTGTTGTAACACTTTATTTCCCAGATCTGACTTGTCTTTGGGTAACATTGTATTGCCACTACTATCTCATCCTTCAGAAACTCAGCAAGATCTTATCCTTTCTACAGAGTGCGATTACACGATCTACATGCATGCTTGCCACCCATCACTTACGTATCTCAGCATACTGTTGCATAAATCACTCTTACTCACCCATGGGTACAGTGTATCCTGCCTCCAGACCACTGAGCTAGTTTTGTTTGTTTTGATCTACACAGAGCATAAGGTGTGGGAAGTTTTCTGCAGAAGGGATCACATTTAAGCTTGAAAAGACTACTGAAGCCTAACCCAAACAATACACTGAAATAAAAAGTAAAATAATTTTGCAAAGCTAGTTTTAAAAATAGTTGAGACTTTTCTGTTGAATTTCAATACGTATAATACCATCAGAAGTCCTCTACAGTGATACTAGCTTCATCTCCTTGCAACAGTGTTGAAAACAGCAGGATGCTCTTATGGTAAAACACTTAAAAGTCTCAACAAATTTAGTTAAAGAAAACTTAATGCATGCTGAGCAATGATACACATTCAATATCTGACAGAGGGGTAAGTGAATTAAGGGAAAAAGAAAGTGTAGGTGTCTAATTCTGACCCTCACCTCTCTTCAAAGGTCATACTAGTAGTAGCAGATACCATGGACTGTAAAAACCATCACACCAGTCTGCACTGCTGCCTACATTAGCCCAAAGGACACTGACACATGGGCTTTGCCTACAGAGATGCTCAGGACAGGCCTTCTCCCAGCACAGGCAGAACCCACCCATGCCACAACCAATGGCACAAGCCAAACTGGTGGCAAGGAATTTATCTGCTAGCACAGTGCAACTGTTCTACACATCTATCCATGGAAATTGTACCTGACAGCTCACTCTCTGTATCAGCACAGTGTTTCCCCGACTGAAATCTTGTAAATATCTGCCCAGATCTCACAGGACCAAAGGTTCACAAAGTTGCAATGCTGAGAACTTTTACATCCAAAAACAAAAAAGTAAAATACATCTAACACAAATGGAATCAGAAATATGTGTTTGGAGGTGCCTCATGATCTCTTCCAGTTAGAAACTCTCCCCAACATACTGCTGATGCCTTAGTGATGTCCCTATGTGTTTTTACTCTCATTAAGACTGTGAGCAACAGGGATTCACCCAGGGAACTGCTTGCTAGGGAGGAACCTGGGAGTTACAAACTGTTCACTTCATCTGCCTTCTATCATGCTTTTGTTTAAAGGCATTCCTACAGAATATATTCACCTTTGATGTATATATGCCATAGGTGTCTGTAGGAGAAGCTTCACATTGATTTGGACTGCACTTGCACTGGATTTTCAGATGGTTCATTGTAACACTTGGCTTCTGTTTTTATTCGGTAAAATAAATCTTCAAATGTCATGAAATTAGATCTTCAGCTGCTTTCATAGAGATAGTCCATTACTCTATGAGGACTTGGCTAACTTCTCAACTGGACAGTGTGAAGTACTTTTGGGTTATTCACAACAGAAATTATGTCTGTCTTCATAAAAACTGTTGAAAATTACTTTGAATTTCCTTCTGATGACTCTTTAGCTATTCAATACATACCGGCGCATGTTCATTAGACAACATGAATAATGTACCTTTGGCCACCATCATGTCTTCTCTCTGAAGCAGAATCCTCAGTATTTCAAGAGGTACATGTAATCCTGTACATACAAGCACATGTATATATCTGTTCTGATATCTATACATGCACATGCACAGTCATAAGACAACATGATGACAGGCTTCATATTATTCTTGTTTGAATTATTTAGGCCCAACTAAACTAATATAACCAAAATAACTAGAAAATCTACACCAGCCAATCAACCTAAATTAATACAACTAACTAACCTAAATTAAATTAAATAATTAGCACTAAAGTAAGCAGCTAAAAGATATTATTCACTATTACACACTAAAAAAATCATGACTTTAAGAGGGTGACACAGTATGAAACTTCATCAAAGAGGCCAGTTCATGGAGTTTCTCTTTGCACAAAACAGCATCTGCTTCTTTAAGTTTGAAGAGAGTGGCTGATACCTTGCTGGTTTTGTTTTGGTGCTGGGTTGGGGTTTTTTCAGATTAATGACTGTCATCACTAATGTTTCCATTTAAAATATTCTAACCTCCAGATTAAATCACCTTTCAAGTGAAATAGCAGACAACATCCTTAGAATTCTGTGATCTTTATGAGTTCAACATGAGGCATGTAGGCTTTTCAAAAGCACTTTGTATAAAATGCAAAACTCCCAGAGATTTTAATGCAAATCTTTTGCTAACCCTAAGCTGTTCTGATAAAAATTTTATCCTCAATGAACTTACGATTCAGTTATGCTGTGCACTACTAGCCAGTACAGCTAGTTTTAAATAAAATGTTACACATAGTCAAGTTTTTCAAAAACAAACCCAAGCAGGTAAGGCTATCACTATTACCTTAGGAAGTGAAAGCATAATTGTAAAATAATAATGATCATCTTCAAACAAAGAAAGGGAAAGTATAATCGGAAGCAGTTTAATATTCACCTTCAACGAGAGGAAGATGTTAATTTCCAGCTGTTTCCATTTTTAATTGATGATTTTTTCTGTGGTGTGTGAAAGTCAGCCAATTTTCTTCAGAAAAGTGCTTCTATTCGTTTAACTCGGTAAGAACTAGATGCCTCTTATTGGTCTACTGCACCATGGGGATGGGATAAAATATGAAAGCAAGGATTTCTTTATTCTAGCTAGGAAAATTAACTGTTAAGCTCAGTGGGGGCAGAACAAAGGTGGCATTTAGATATAACTAATTTAGTATCTAACTAAAGCAGGGCCTTCTTGGAGAAGAGAGAGACCAAGGGAATGCAAAATTGTACATGAATTATTTCTGAGTCAATTCCTATAAAAGCAGAAGAACTTTCTTTTATGCTCAAATGGATTACACACTTCCTTTTATAATATGCACATTGTTCGCATTTATTAAAGATAATATAATGAACAACTACTGCTAAGAAAGAATACATTTTCTTTTTTTTTTTTTTTTTTTCAATACATTGAAGTGCAAGGGTCATCTGGAGATGAGGCCTGGACTGCTTTTTAAAACTCAGGTTGTAGGACAGATCCTCAGCTGATATGAAATAGTTCTGTCAAGTTTATTGTTCAATTAGAATGCAATATAACTATGATTACAGATTGCTTACATTACCATATCTTAATAAAATAGCAAACATGACTTGCAAATTTTGTTCTTTGCTTTGTTTTGGCTCCTTTTAATTGCTTGCATTTTCTTTAATTGTGAAGAGTGTATTTTGAGGGGATAAATTGTCACTTGTGCTGTCAGACCAGGCTAATCATTCCCTACTTAGCTACATTTCTAAAGACCTAAGATTTTGTTTGAAAAGGGGCTTAAAACCAATTGATTTGTGTTCATTAATACATAAGCATTTGATTTCAAATCAGATTGCCAGCAGACATAACCTCTCTGCATTGCTACAACAGAGACTTGATTTGATTAATCAAACAGCTCTGATTCACTGGATTGTCTACAGAACAGTTGTCCCTGACAATACTATGCAAATAGCTGCTGCTGGGGTACTGGCATCCCAGATTTCTAAAACTGCTATGTTTTCCTCCATGAAGACATCAACACTTTACATCTAATTTAATTTTATTCTTCTATATAAATGCTTATGCATGGGAAGTACATAGTTTTTAATCCATGTTCTGCCATTTGCTTTGAAAATAAGAATCAACTATAAGATTTATTTCTCAGTTTACCCTTTTCTGAAAGAGTAATATTGATATTTCTGTATTCTAAAACACTTAAAATTATATAAACAATTATACATATATATATACTTCTATGTACTACTACTACTACTACTATAGTACCACTATAAATAGGATTTTACATTTTTTTTTCAGGAGCTATGCAACAACATATCTCATGTAACTATTTTTGCCGTTCTGTTCAAAAGAGCTGTCATTGAGTTAAATGCATTGGTTTAGGGACCAGGAAATTTTTATATTTTAAAATTCCAAACCAAACTATGCTAATTAGGTCTACATATTTAATACTGACTGTTGATAAAACAACACAAGCCAGTAACATGCAACAGATGCATGATTCACTTCCTAACAGATAATGGCTACTCCACAGGAGTATTTGTTCATTCTCCTGGGAAATAATGCAAAGGTGAAAAAAAAAGTAGGCCTGCAGTCAGGGTAAGAGAGAAGAGTAAGAATACTTTTGCTACATTCGGTTAGGTAGGAAGAAAGTAGGAGGAAAAGCCAAAGTGCCCCAAAGAAGCAGAAAAGCTAAGCCTGTAGCATCTGCAAAAAAAGCAGGGGGGCACAAAACTTTAAAAGGTGACAGTTCCCAAGCTGCAGAAGAAAAAACTTCGTGGACTTCGCAGTTCAAGAAGAATCATGGACCAAAGGCTTTGGGGCAAGCAATAAAAACTGTGAAGGAAACAAATACCTACTTTTTTCCAGTAATGTCTTAAATATTGCAGTTCCCAAGTGTGGGCTAATGCCTTCAACTGGTTCACTCTGCTGGTTCACCCTGAGGAGCATTGTGTAACTACCTGCCAATAAAGACCTGTCTGAACCTAGAGTTTTGCTTTCTGGGAAAAAATATTCTTAATTAAAATGGTCAGTTCTTAAGTATTCTGTCAAATAAATACATTAGCTCAGAATAAGCAAAAAATCCTCAGCCATCTTATCGTGACTCTGCCAAAGTGCAGATTGGTTAGATTACGTTATTTCTCATCTTCCGTTTGAAACAATCTGTTTCTTCTTATGATTCAGACAACTGAAGGATGGACCTTCTGGTATGATTTTAGTCTAAACCCACCATATTGTGTTGGTAAGCTTCTTAGCAAGTACTTCTGTATATTAAACTGAGTATTGTTGGTACTCCTGCGAGATAAATTAGCTTACAAGCCTTCAGTGACTAGGCAGCTTCCGCTCATTCAACATGTGATAAAATGATAACTAGATCACTCATGGGTTTACTGACAATGTATTTATGTTTCATACTTCATGTGTTTTAAAATGAAAAATAAGTATGTTAGTACTTGCATCAGTTACTTGTTTATGATTCGTGCTAGATTTTTCTTGCGGAAGTTTTATGTATTTACAGTGTTTTAAACCACAGTGTGTGTATTTAATGGTAATTGCTTAAAAAATTACAGAACAATTGTTGATTTTTATTCAGATTTTTGGCAGAGCTTGAAGTCTTAGTACAAGTGGAAAAAAATAATCATTTGTTTGAGAAATAAAAAGTGCAACTTAGCAGCATTATTACACTGGCAAAAACATGAGCAATTTTCACAGAGAAAAGAAATCAAAATGTGAGGAAAAAGGTTTTGAGAAAGAGGTTCAAGACCTTCTCCACAACTCTAGCAGTAGCAAGCCTTCCTACATTAGCAACCTTGATTCAAAACTGGGATGCGGTCAAAAGTGAAACTTCTTTTAGAATTTCAGCTACTCTGAACTGGACTTTTTCCCAGCATGCAGATTAGGATAATACCCTGTCTGTGTGAAAAGAAAGGTCCACAACTCCAAACAGCAGGAGTGCTGAAGTCAAAACAGTATTGCTTGACAGAACTGAATACAGAAGTCTGAATGCTGCACTTATTTATTTTTGTTTTCATTAACAGGAAAGATGTGTCCCATCATGCACTTGTATTCATTCCAAGCATCTATCACCTGAGTTTGTGTATGATGTTATATTGCTTGAAGAAGATTCTCACAGCCTGAGCTTAAAAGAAGAAGTTTCGACTCAAATGAAATGCAAAGACAAAATACAGCATTCCTCTCCCAGCTGAGCTTTTATTTAATGAGCCAGATTAAGAAGCTTGCTCTACATTACTGGATCAGAGTCACACAGTTTGTCCAAGAAACTCAGAGATAAGGGAGAAACAGTTCTTAATCAGACAAAATTCTCAATAAAATAAATGGGCACTTTGCCCAAGTATGTTCTGTAGAATTTAAAATCATTATGTTTGCCTTGGCTGAGTCTGAAAAAGTGGACTGCTGCTTTTATACCTAAATTTTAAGACAGCTAACTCAATACAGAAGAGAATAAAAACAAACTTCACCCTTCCTGATGTCAATTTTTATCACACTTTAATCAACTAGGAATCCTCTGAAGAAAATTCACACAGCAAGTTGGAACAGAATAATCTGAAGCTCCAGTGGGTTTGGATTAAGTACAAGGCATTTTACCATTGTGTTAAAAAGTGTCACAGACCCATGGATTAGAAATGTGATTATTTCATGCCCTGTGATTAGAAAATAACATCTATTTTATAACTGTACAAGTTCCTGTTAAGGGCACAGCCTATCATAACACCACTCAGAAGTATTTATTTTCTTAAAACAGTGGATGTAGTCTGTTTAGCATATTCAACCATTTTCAGTTGAATATGCCTCAATCTTTTTTTTTCTGCTAATTTCATGCTGTCCTGTTGATCTAAACATGTTAAAGTATCACACACACCAAAACCTGAAACTTAGTTTTATAGCTTGGAAAGTTTTTTCCAGAAATGTTTATCTTTAGACAATACTAAAAAATGTTGTCTATATGCATAAGTAGCTCAAAAGTGGGCCATGATAGACAGTGTCTATGTAGTATCAGATTATTTCAATGTGCTTAAAACTACTCCTGGCATATCACCCTGCAAACAGAGTAACTCAAGAAGTCAGAGCTGTGTATTTGTTACACAGCTATAGTAGAGCTATGCGTATAAAAGAAGCAGCTTGGCAGCTCAGATGTTAAAGTGGTAATTGTGAGAAGGGACTGAGCTTCAGCTTCCATAATTCTTGCTATTTAAAGTGAATTACTGCTTCTTGTTTAAACCCAGCTATTACTCAAGAAGCTGCAAGAGAAGGATGCGTGCCACAGGACAGAAAAAAGTGTTAGAGATCTTTGCATCTCCTTCAGCCTGTTTGTGGGAGGAAGAAAGAGGGGTTATCAAACAAACATGAGGAGACAGATTCAACTCTTGATTACAAGCAAAACCATCAGGGAAACAGTTGTGATTTCACAACTACAAAATTAATGAATATGAAATAAGAATTGGGTTCAGATAGCCTTTACTTAGAGTAAGTAGAGTTACATGCAGCCCTAACCTAAGGAAAAAAAATAAAATAACTTGGGAGCAAATGATATTAGCATCTTTTTGGCCTTTGTCCATGACTATAAAATGGCATTAATATAAATGTGACTCAGACTTGAGATCCCGGGTCACTATTGTAGCCAAGAGCCTAAGTATATGAAATCTCCTTGGCTCTGCTAAAGCACTAGTGCTAAATTCTGGGAAATGATAACACTGATTCATCTCAAAACAGTCTATATATAACAGCAAGACTAGGCACACATAAAATTATGCACTATCTTGCCCCAAGGTTAGCAACATATTCCTAGTAGAAGGAAGAATGTTATTTTCATTCCCTGCAATCATGTGATAAATAGCTGTAGGGCAGATTCAGCAAGATCTCGAAGGTTATGATTTTACAATATAATGAATGTATGTCTAGCTCTCTGCCACCTGAAAAAGCAGCAAAACAAAGAAGGACTTGTCAGTATTTTGCTTATGGCAGAAATCAGACATTGTCCAGGACCCTTTATGAGACACACTGCTCCTTCTTAACTAGTTTGATTATAACATTCACTCCAATACTTCAACAGCTCAGCTTTCCAGCATATGGCATAATTGGAAGCAGCAGCCAGCAGGTATCACATGTGAATGGAAAATGTCTCACACTGAGTCACTACTGACTGTATCAAATATGTGGTCTTGTAGGTAGGTTGATGGGGGAAATACTGCTAATAAAAGTATATTGCAAATGAGAGGATAGGTGGAACACCTGTACAGGAACCTAAATTACCTAGAAAGTTCGGAAGTAGAAAATATCACAAAAAGTCATTGTGATCAGCTCAAAAATAAAGAGATGAGACAACACAAAGAAGCATTTTAAGAAATATAAATCCCTATGGACAGTTTCAGGAGAAACTTTCAAAAGGTGGAAGACATACACTGAAAAGAGCATTCTTAGGAGAAGGCAGACTCAAGCTACAGAACAAAAAAACTCAAAGAAGGCAACTCATGCCCAGGACTGCTTACCTCACTTGTAAAGGAACTGACATTTGTTCCTAGTCTACTAGGAACATTTATTGCCAACATGGAGTAGACCATGGATGGAATGTTCTATTCTGATCATGCTTCCTATAAAATACTGTGTTTTACTTTAGTAAAAATAGAATACAGGCACATCTATACCATTTCCAGCACAAAGTAATGGCCTGTGCTGAATTAATGTTTGATTTTGGTGACTCATATTACTCTGCCTTAGGGGGTGACTGAGTTATAGCCATTGTATGCAGCTGCAATCATTGGCAATCCAGCACAGTTTGCAGAGCAGTAACACCAACATTGAAGATGTATGAAAATGCATTGGAATTACACCAGATGGTGATGCAAGCCTGGCAGGAACACTTAGGGGTACCTCTGCTAATATCATCAGTATTATATGCGAAAGCCCAAGGACTTTAATTCAACCACAGGACCAAATTGTATGGTTTTTCTAGACAGTAGGACAGACTCACTTGGCATCAGTTGAGAAGTGTTAAACAACCTAGAGTAAGTACACACGTAAATCATATCCTTAAAGGCACCTTACTCCAAGACAGAGCAGCATGATTTCACACTGAAGTAGGTAAGGCAGTAGAAAATCCTGCTAATGATAAGGTATTGTAGATTCATCTGTACAGAGCCAGTAGAGATCAACCCCGAGTGAATTGTTCCAGGCTGACCTTGACCAGCTACAGTAAGGTACAAAATACCTCTTTCTTGTCTCCACAAGGATTTTACATTTAGGCAGATATCTCACAACAGCAATTGTGATATAAAACACTTTTTCCTTCAGTGAAGATAGAATCTTAAAAAAATGAGAAAAGGCACATCACATTCAGAGTAATGAGTGTACGGCACAGTCCAAATGTAAATGAGGTTAAGTCTACCTCAGTCAATTGAATTGTGCAAAAAGAGACAAAACTAAGATTTCTCCCTTTCTATTTCAAAAGATTTCTAAGAGCAGCAAAATTTAGAGAAGAAAATGTCAAACAAATTTGCTTCACAGATAGATAGAGACATATGATTTCTTTGTTTACAGGACTGAATCTTCTGTTGCAAGAGTTAATGCGCTTTTTGAAAGTTACTATGGCATGGCTTATAAGCTTCAGTGAGATGGGGTGGCAGTTCAGATTTCATGACAGAATGCCAACTTATCTCTGATACTGAAAAAACTAATGAGGTGCTATATAGTTGCAGAGCAGTGTTACATGCAGAGATATGCAGGCTTTTTTTTGTTTTTCATTATCTGTGTAACTGTATAAACATAAAAGTAATGAAAACCCAAAACAGGCAGCAAAAGCTTAAGGCTTTAAAGCTGGAATAAAATTGTGTCAGTGTTTTCTAAAAGAAGTATGATAAATTTAAGCAATCCCAGAAAAAGCCCCTGATACTCCCACTAGCGTTTTCTGCTGGGTCTAAGGTCTCATGGGTAGTGCTTAGGTGAAGATCACAATTAAGCTAACACAGGCAATTTATTCTCATGCTGGTTTTATTCAAGTCAAAGCAATGGCATAATGTTAAGCAGTCTTAAGGATTCTCTTTGTTATGTTTGTTGCCTATGGCTTTTAATTGAAGGTGCTATCACAGCATCCCTATCAGATGCCAAATGTCATGAGCAGTAGCAAGCAGGAGCACACAGTGCAGAGGGCTATCCTGACCCCCAACTATCTTTACTGAGGACAGCAGGATGTAAGATATAACACTTTTCAGTAGCTAGAGGCTTACTGAAATGAATTTCCACAATACTGAATACAACTAAGGCTGCTATTTAGCACTAGGACATGAAAATGTTAAATAATACCAAGTGTGAGACAGTGAATGCAGAGCGTTTTTTAATGTGATCACCACTGATCCAAAGAATGAAAGTTCTAAAATTGGGAATGACTTCTGTGACATACTTTTGACACATAAATATCATAGTTGACAACGAGAAGTACTTTGTCTGGAGGTGATCTGCACCATCTATAAAGCTTCAGCAGGCACTGAATAGAACTCCTCTACTGAAAAGTGCTCAGCACACTGCTTTGAAGAAGTAGACTCAAGGATCACTGACAATCTGTATATCACAGCAGCACTGCCAGCTTTCTTACTAAAGAATAAGTTTTCCAACAAGTTCAGTCATCTTTAAACCATTTTGAAATGTAAAGATATATGAATATTTTAATCTCTCCTCCCAATCTCCCTTTCAAATTGCTGAACTCAAGAAGCACTATTCAGTTACTGAGTTGCAATCTCCGCTCTTCTGCTTTGTGATTAACATTTTTTTGTTCTTATTTTCTTTCAGAATCAATTTTCTATCATAAGTCTGTGAGATAGCATGCTTATTACAAATTGTGAATGCATTATGCCATATATAAAAGTATGAATGGTCTTATAAAAAGAAAAGAAAAAAAAGTGAGCAAATAAAAACATACATGAAATAATTATTTTGTCTATTTTTTTTAACTACAACACATATGGAATGGCTTGCCATAATATGCTGCTATACAGATATGCTTCCAAATGTTTCAAATCCTTGAATCTTTAAGACCATGGTTTATTAAAAGTCTTTGTGTGGACACAAGCAGTGCGTGGTTACGAGTTGGGTGTACTAGAACAGATTGTGCATAAAATGTGCCACTTCTGGATTGTGATACTATGTATTTGAGGGTGAAACTGAAATTTCTAATATGTGCATAAATATGTTTTACAAAAATAAGTATTCTCAGAGAATAAAAGAAGAGAAAAAAAAGAGAAACATGAAAGGACAGAGACAGTATCTCATAAAAGAAAGAGATGTATTTAAGCATCAGCCAAATGATACTATTTTTCATATCATTTATAGTGGAAGTCTGAAGACTGAAATACTTCACAAGCCATTAGTTTCTTGGTATTCTGTGATGGATTAGAATATTTCTTAATCAACTGCTAAAGCACAGAAGAGGCCCAAAGCCTAGATTCAGCAAAGCTGAGTGATACTGAAATCCAGGGACGTTCAGTGAGGATGCTATCAATAGACACATCACAAAACCATAGAAGTGCATCAGTTTCTCAAACCTCTTAAAAGGCATCTATGCTTTTGTCCATTTCTTAGTCTGGAATTCGGAAAATCACATTAAGAAACAAAAGTTCTGATTTGTATTCAGGGAAGCAGATCAAAAATCCCACAAATTTTACAAGATTCAAATTACTTGCTGAAGGTTTTGGAGCCTGCTTTGCCCAGTGGCAGCTTGAAAGCCTACACAGCCCCCCCAAAAGTGGTCCTGCCCTACTGGTTATGCCCCTACCTTGGGCTGCATGAGGTTTGCTGCAATGCATTAAAACCACAGCGAGAACGAAGAATAACAAAATCAAATCTATTTAAGTCTCATTCATATTTTCATCTCATTCACACACAATGGACATTCATAAAATTCATACAGATAGTCACTTACAGCTCCATTGTCCACCTGGACTGTACCAGTGCTTTCAATAGAATGGGCATTAGAAGCCAAGACTAAGAGGATTGGAGTGACCTCCCTCCATTATATCAATTTTTCTCATCTGTTACCCCACTAAAGAAAAATACTGCCATTTTTAAGTTTAGAAAAGAAAAAAGATGTTGTAAAATAAAAATAAAATGCCAGTCACAGCAGCAGACATCTTGTCTAATTTTGTACTTCTGTTGATTGACAAGCTGGTGCTCTTGTAGCATACAAAGGCAAAAAATCAGGCGTTCAGTTCAAACTGAAATGTTTGACAGATGTAACAGCTTTCTGCAATGAAACTGAGGAAATCTCAAATAGCAAAGTCCATCTCCTGTACAGTAGAGAGATTAAATTTCAACAGGCAACGTTTACCATCTGAGCAGATGCAGATTTAATTTGGGGGGGAGGAATGTTATTTGTTTGGTTGGTTGTTTTTGTTTGGTTGGGGGTTTTGCTGGTTTTGTTTGCTTCTTATTTATCTGTCAGTAGTTAAAAATACAGGCTTTGCAACTGGTACACAGCCTACCTCCTGCTGCTCTGGATGCTGCAGACTTCAACACCATCCATGTTTCAGAGTACTGTTGTGACAAACTCAAGGCAATTTCAAATTCTCTTAGTGGTAACCTAGCATGTCACTGACATTTTGGCCTGTATTTTTGCAATGGTGAAAGTGAGACAATCTGACAACTGACTGAAAATTCCTGCTGCTATAGACACATACTGAGGGTATGGCAGGTTACATCGCACCGCAACAACATACCTTTTACCAGAGAGGTAAAAGAAACATTTTTACACTATAATGTGAATGGTCTGTACTAAAGTTCACAGAATCAGGTAGCAAGGAACATGCATTTCTGAGGAAAGACAGAAATACTCAGATCAGCACCAAAATTATTATTTTAATTGATGTTTCATTGCACTGTCTTACTAAAATAGATAGATGATGGCCACATAATGATTTAATAAAAAGTAGTGAAACTCTTTCTGCAAATTTGGAAACCTTTGAATTTGAGTTGTAATCTAAAGAAGACTTCTCAAGGGCAACTGTGCACATGCATTTTTGTGCCCACATGCACTATTCAAATAATACCTTCACTCTAAGAAATACATAATCTTAAAACCCTTCTCTTGACCTTGGTGAGAAAAGGAAAGTGAAGAATACGGATCACACCAAATTATACTTTTCACTGGATGTGGGATGCAACTCACCGAGCTGTGTTGCTCAGCTTTTTCACTCAGCTTAAAGCACTCTGTTTTCTTCAGGATGGGGTAAATCACAAACTCACTGAAGTAGACTGGATTTGTCACAGAATTAGAAGTCAAACAAGATGAATCCCTTACTGGGGCACTACCAGCTATGTGTACTGGTGAAAACTGTACCAATTGTACTTTCTGTTAACATCACTTACAGAAATAAGGTTAGATCCACCACCAGAAGCTGGGCACCTGAAGCAATCATGATAATATTCATCACATGCTCTAAGAAGAGGGACTGGAATAAAACAATATTCTGAAAACCTAGCTCACTGAATGGAAAGCTACTAAAACCAGGAGCTAAATATAATTCCCTTTCAGACTGTGCAGCCTGTCAACACAGGAAGGAGGTGTTATCTTAAAATTCATTAGTCTTCACCTTTCTCTGAAGCTCCTGAATCCCTTCCTGTAAAATCAAGCTTTTGTGAAAACTCTCTTCCAAAAAATTTTTGGTAAGAGAAGATAGACCTCAGTGGTCAAAGCATTTCACCATCAAGTTCAGCAGAGCAGCTACACAGGTCATATGTAGAAACATATGCATCCTACAGAACCTTTACATCAGAAAGACAATTGTTTCCATAACTTTATGTGTTATGAAGGAGACAGGTATTTACATCTAGCAGGTGTAGCCATTTAAGAGATACTACTGCAGGCTAAAAATCAACAGAATAGCAAAGAAGAAGAGCAAAAGAATAGCATAAGAATTTGGAAGAATAGCAAAATACCATTCATAATTGAAGCATGGTTTCCTCTTGACTTTTTCAGTGTTTTAAAGGCTCTATGACCTTACAAGGCATAGGCTAAATTAGTTCATTTGATGAAAAATATTGTATAGGCAGATATTTAAAGAAAACCAATAAGAGATTTTTCTTGCTAGTAACACAAGAAAGCCTAGGAGGTGATAAGAACATCCTTCAGAACTACAAATGATGCATCTGGCAATTTCACTGGGAGGAATGAGAGCGAATGAGCGAATATCAGTTTCAGGCTACAAAGTATTTTATAAATCAATATCAGTAGTGATTCTGTTTCAGCTATCAGCCAGTGAGAACATCCGATTTCATTTTCTGGACTGGGAAGAGATGGTTATTTTAAAACCACCTTTCTGCAAACCTGGGGCGAGAAGCGAAGGAAGAAAGAAAAAAACTGCTGATCTTTCCCATTTTATCACATTCAGCTCAAAATAAAAGGATTTCTAATTCACTTCACTTCTGATTAATTTTACATATTTTTTAGATTTTGGAAATATTATCTAAATATTATCCTATTGTTTTTATAAAGAAGTTTACATTAGAAAGAGCTGCAGATGGAAGAAACCAGCAGATTTATCCCAGCTTGGATTCAACTTGAAATGATGAACTGTTACTCTAGAAAAAGGCTCTATAATCCTCTTGTAACAGGAAGTGTGCATTTTCTGAACCAACTTTCAAGTAATAATATTAATATTTGTGCACAAAAAGTACAGAGTGACTTTTACAAAAGAAATGGCAAAACTACAACATCAAGTCATAGGAAACTACACATTCTACACACCAAAAGCCTCTGAACATGAATATTTACAATGAAATGAATAATTACAAGATTTTCTCTCTGTGCAACAGAACATGCAGGACAACCCATGTCAAGACTTTAAAACAAATCTCCCCCCCCACCACCCTCCATTTCACTTGCTGCAAAAGAAAAAGAAGCTGAGGGGTAACTTTTGAGATTGGTACAATTTAAACATCTCAGTATGATCACAAATCTAATTTTTAACTGCCTTTCTCTGTATTATCACATATAACTCAAAGTATATGCAAAACCCAAAAATTAAATTGGCAATGAAGGCCAAATCATTCCAAGATTTGAATGTCCAGATACTTTTAGAAAAATTAACAAGAATTTTGTACCAACATTGTAGCAGCCTTTATGTTTTCCTGAAACACAGTGGTCCCAGGAATAATATATACACAGGTTTGTATGGCTACAACAATACTGCTGTTCAAAACAATTTATTTTCTTATTTCAAATTTTTGTAATTTCACAACCAGTGAAAAAGTAGCAATATCAATTTAAGTTGTCTTCTGCCAGAAATAGCTATTTCTTCTTCAAGAGAGAGTTTATAGCTCACTAGAAAATAACACATTGCAAGAAAATTATTGCAACTCCTTTAGGAGGAATTTTTTTGTATGGTGTTTTAATTGTAAGGGAACAGTGAACATGAATTTTGTGTCTAGACTAGCACTTAAAATCTCAGTTTGGTAAGATGCTAAAGCCCTTTACATAGCAAATGTCTTCCTAAAAGACAGAAATGAACAAAAGATGTTCTCCTCCCCCCATATTTCAGTAAAATATGATAGCATCCATTCATCTCTTATGTACAGTCTGGCAAATCCTTCCACTCAAAGGAATGTTATCTCATGTAAACCAGAAATGAACTGATTAAGTGCCCACATCAGTGTACGGGGATAAATAATTTTACATACATTTTGCCAAAGAAATAAAAAAGGAAAAAATGATACATGATTCTATGTATGTTCTTTTTCTTCAGTGAAGACATGGACATTACAGAATGCATGCAACATGGCCACACTTGGAAACTTATGAGTATAGATTTTACAGACCACCATGATGTTCTGTGAAAGAAATTATACCAGAATATCAGGTAGCACCTTTAATTTCTGTTAGGTCTTTCAGAACACTTTATGTCTATTCTGTCAGTTAAATCCTATATGTTCAATGCAATTAAATGGTAGAGTAAGAAGATACAGCATCTCCTGAACTAAATGAAACTTGAATCCAGCTATTCTTGAACAGAAATTGCCTAGATGAGGATCTACCCATAGGCATTACGTACCTGGCCCTTGACAGTATTTGTATAAGATAAACAATATTGAAAAAGTTAGAATCCTAGAACTGATGGAGCAAAATTACTCAGGACTTGAAACCTGCACTTCAGACAGGTAGACTGTTCCCGTAAAGAGCCGCTGAATGTAAATGGGTCACAGTTTTCATATCTTTAACATCTGTTGTTTATACCCAAGAAAGCACATCAGGGGCAAGAAAATTAATTCCCCAATTGCTGTCAACTGCGTTAGGGAACAGCAATAAACAGCTTACTGTAAGCCTCTAGCTACAATAAAATTGCTGTCAATAAAGTGTGGCTGATATGGTTTTGCTGTGCTAGAAGAAAAGATTCTTTGGAACTGAAAATCTGAAATGGAAACTAAAAAGATTCTCCCTTGTTCCTATATACAAAAGAAAATTATCACAAAATTGCAATAGCATAAAACTCTCAAGATGCAGTTCTCACTCACGTGTGTGGCACAAATTTCTTAGCATATGTGAAACTTTGGCTTTGGATATTCGGGACAGATGAGACTCCAGTGATTCTGATAAAATCTCATGCACAGGAAACATTTAAAGAGAAATGAAGATTACTAAGCTTTTACTGCCTGATCTGTATACACAAAATGTTCCCTACTCTGGTTGAGCACGTCTACCGTCACTATTGAAAATGCATAGTGTTACAGCTTAGGGTTATGTTCAGATATCCATTATAGCTCCCAGTTTTCACATGCTCATAACTTTCTGAAAAATTCTTCTTTTCAGCTGAAATTTTCCATGCTTGGTCTCAGCTCAAAGATGGATTTCTTTAGACAGTTCAGCGAAATCTGTTAACCTATTTTTCAGTTATTCAACAATAGAAAAAATACACTGTACATGATCACCATTTCTAATATTTTAGTACACATATACAAATATTCAGAACTTGAAAACAATTGAATTTTACATGCAGACACTTTTCCAGATGACTAGTCCTCACTCAAGACTAATATCCATGCTGACACATAAACCAAACTAAGCATACAAAAGAATGTATGTGTTTTTTTATTTATACTAAGTGATGAAACAAGGCCACTAAAAATAATACAGTACGCAGAATTGTGGAATGCTATGGTTACAGAATTTTAATATTTGCAGGTGACGTAAGCTCTGCACTGCTGTTCCAATGCAGATTTCCATCAACTTATGCACCTTGAAATTGCCACTCTCAGCGTATCAAATTAAGAGTCATTAATGTTTTCAGCTTTTCTTTTCTTTTACATAAACTCCAAACTTACAAATTTAAACACTCCAAAGTAAGATAACATCAATTAGATTTGCCACATAAAGCTTAAGTGATGTGCATTGATCAGCAGGAGCCTGGCTACTTGTTCCTTGATCAGGCAAGAAGTCCATTGGCTAAAAAAGGAATAAAGCAATCTCTACAGAGCTTATGTTATCAAGGATAAGATTAAAAATATACTTTAGTATGGAATGTAGTTAATGTGTCATTCGAGCCCCAAATCCCTAATTTCTGCCACTAGAGCACAGAAATACAAGGACAGTGTTAACATATATTCAACTTTCCTGAATCTTCTAGAAGTGTGCACATTTCCAAAATTTCTAAATTATCACTTTGATTCAGAAAAGTGCTTATAGTGTGCTTACGACTTTTTCTTGAAGACAACATCTCAAGTCACTTGGACTTTAAGGATCTGCTTCAGTTTTACACATTAAATGAAAGTTAAGCACATGCCTAAATGCATTTTGATTAGGAATGAAGACTGAGGGTTTTGCCCATAACCTATACTGATACATATTTTTAAACCTGTGTTATTTGTCACTGCTGTGCTTTAAATCTGATTAAATGAAGTTGTTATAATTTAAAATTGGGATAACCACAGTAAATTTGCCTTAATTTCTTTTATTATTTAATCTATTGTTAATCTAATGACATTGAGTAGGAGTTTTTGTCTGTTTATTTGCTTTTCAAACGAGGTCTTTCACATAGAAGAATACAACATGTCGTCTTCTGCTGTATTTCTATGTAGCTGTTTGGTGTAATGACTTACTAATTTGAAGTGCATTTTAAAGTTCAATCAAATACTGAAAAGAACACTGATTGAGAAGCCTGCATAGATTTCAGTATTCTTTATGAGTCATAACACTGATTTTGGAAGCTTAGCTATATAAGCTGGTGGTGTGCAACATCCTTTCCATACTCCTAATTACGTGAATTAGCATTTAGAACAATCCCAAGTTCAAGTATTCAAAAATGCTCTTTTCAGAGCATCCACCAGGTTTACTGCAAGATAGGCACTTGAAGGAGGCTTTGGTTTTCTTACTGGGTACTTGTGAAACATCAGTCTGTACAATTCAAAGTCACATGTAAAAACTTAACCACAGAATTTCCACTAAATTAATTGATGATTGCACAGAAATTGCCCACCAAAAAAAAACCCCAAAACCCCACAACCCCCCCCCCCAAAAAAAACCTAAGAATTTTTTATTGAACAATATATTTTAAATTCTAAATGCTTTTTGATTTAAGACCCAGTTCTAAGAGATTTCTAGGGCCATGTGCCCAACAAAAGCATTGGAATTTTGCTTGAATGAAGTCCAAGTGCTGACTTATGTCTCAGCTCTTTGCTAATATAAATGTATCTGCAAGACACACTGTGTGTGTGTGTTTACTTTGAATTAAAGAAATTGTAAGTAAAGGTGGAGGATGCTAGTATTTCTTAGACATATATTTATCCTATATTTCATCTTTCCTTATCTTAACATCATCCACAACAATTCCCATGCATTTTACAAAACCCACCAAGTTACTGAATATACATAAGTAACCTAACTCAACATTAGATGCAGAGAAATTAGTTATGTTAAACCTGAAGAAAACAGTAAAATGCCACAGAACTAAGTATCTCTTCCTAAAAGAATTTGTAAAAATTGTTTTCAGATGCTGTGGCATTAGCACACACTACTGTTCAGTAAGATCTTTAAATCTGAATACTTTGTTTAAAGGCCATACTCTATCACTATTTTTTTAAAGACCTATGAAGGTGTATTTCACTGCTGTGCAAATGAATATTAGCTAAGATGCATCCTAATTTTAGGAATTACAGACAGAAGAATAGGAAGATTGTTGATGATTACTATCATTGATGGTTATACTACTCCTGCCAAAATTGAAAAGGAAGCCTAAAAAATTACATCCTGTAACACTCATCACTGGGAGAAAAAAAACAAAAAGACACTATATCATTCCCCACAGAATAAAAATCTACAAACTCAGATTAGGTAACTGTCTACCTAAGAAAGAGTTGTATTTTCATTTACATATAATAATACAGCTTTTTCAGGAAGCAATCCAAATCATGAGTATCTACTGACTTCAAAAAGGAAACACTAAGACCTCAGTGAAATTTGAATCAAGTCCATATATAGTTATAATTACAGATATTATTAAATGGAGACCAGGATATTTAATGTAATTAACACAGGTAACTCTGGAAATACTGCTAGTTGTTTCTGTATGGCTGTGGGAGTTTTATTCTCCTCAGGTTCAATTTTGCCATGCAGAGCTTACACATTCTGTCAGATAAAAAATTCTGGGTGTCCCAACTGCCTCTAGATACTATGGGGAGTTAAGTCTGAGTTTTCTGATAGAATTTGGAAATTGATGCCGAAATTAAAATAATCTCAGAACAGAAAAGGAATGTGTGGTTTAGAGGGATAACATTTTGCAACTGAAACTGAGGAGAAAACTTCAGACAAGCAAGCACATATTTTGCAGAGCTCTTCTATAATTTTTGGGGGTTGTTTGGATAGCTTTTTTTAACTTACGCTGACAATGTGTGTACAGTGCTGTGAGAAGGCTTAGGGAGTAGACCCTTCTTAAAATTCCCTCAGAGAGGTTAGGGGTTCGCGAGATTCTCCTGTGGTGTTTTCAGCGTCTCATAAAGAAGGAGCTGTGTCAGAGCAGTTACTTTAGCAGAGCTGCCTCCAAAGCGCTCGTTTTATTCTTAGCACCTTGTCGGTGTGACACCTCACAGACACGCAGAGTCAAGACACACTTCTGGGAACGGTCACCACAGCTAAGGCCAACGCAACAACCACAGGATGACTTTGCCCTAAACTTGGCTGCCGTCAAAATCCCTCTGCAAGGACGAGCCTAAATGTGCCTGGCCGGGCTCCCTAGGACCCGCATGCCTGACTAACTCAGACAAACCACGGTCCCTCGGGGGGGGCTGCGAGGAGCACGGACACGGAGGGAGCCGGCGGGCCCAGGCGCGCTCCCGGCCCCCGCGCGCTCCCGGCCCCCGCAGCCTCCGCAGGGCTGGCGCGGGGCCAGCGCGCGCCGCGCGGTGCCTTGGCGCCACCTACGGGCAGCGCGCGCGCGCGCTCCCGCGGCGCCAGCAAGAGGAGCGCCCGTAAAATGAATTAAGACAGCGACGCGTTTAAATCTTTATTAGCGAGGAGTTATTAGACCTAAGTAGGAGCAAAAAAAAACAACCAAAAAAAAAAACCCACAAAAAAAACCCCCAAATCAAAAAGCACACCTAATGCTGGATTTGGCTGAAATATGAGTCTCTCAGCTTCCTAATCCCTCTTCATATGGCGTGTTCCACAGTTTAAAATGAGATATGTCAGATCACTTATGCATTACTAAGATGAGAGAATATTTACAATGGGCTGACGTTTTTTTCTTTTTTTCCTGCATAATTCAGATGTATTCAGAGAACGCATTCCTTTCAAAAGTATGCTTTGGCAATTTTTTTTTAAATATGCAGCAAACTGTCTATGCAATACCAACTTTCATCTATTACAACAAAATCATGTTGAACTCAAACAAGAGGAAGACTTACATATGGCTTAGTTATATCCTACCAATAAACCACGTGCTTCACTGATGAGTAGCTTGGAAATTTGGCTGTCTTTGTTAGGGAAAAAAAAAATTAACCCTTTTAGTAACACTAATTTAGCAAGGTTCCAAATCAGCTCGAACAGCAAAAGAAATTGAAGCCAACTCACTTTGAAATTTGAAACAATGTACATATCCCTTCAACCTTGAAACAGTCAAATTTCTGACTGAAATTTAGCACATACGGAAACAGTTCTTCAATAAGTTTTACAATTGGACAGTTAAATACTGGGGAGAAAAAAAAAAGTCTTTTTTTTCAGTTTTGCTCATGCACATGTATGTGCACATGCATAGTCCTCTAACAACCAAAATTCTTCAAAACCCAAAGTATCAGAGGCATGTTGCAAACACATGTTTAAGCCCCAGGTAAATGATAAAAAGGTCAAGGTTTTAGTTTGTTTGTTCTTGTTTTTGGTGTTTGGTTTAAGTTTTTTTTTGTTCCCCCCATAATGTTAACTAAATTAAATTAGCATGAAACAAACAAAAAAAAACAAACAAACCCCACAACACAGTGGCACTTTCAATACTGGTTGATCGGGCACTTGTATGCAGTACTTATAGACCAGTAAAAGTGCTCGTTTACCTGTCTGGTGTGTAAGGGGCCCTTTGTCTTGAAGCCTCCTTGGGAACTGCACTCTGAGGCACTGAAGTGATCTGAACTAGTGGAAGAGCGTTTGGAAAGGGTGTCACAACCACCAACAAAGGTGTTGTCCAACGGGAGTTCCTGAATCACATGGTGCTTTTTCACTGAAACTGGAGTGTCAGGTTTGAGATGAAAAGCAGACTGCGGAGAGGCAGACTTGTAATGCTTGGCAAGATCAGGACTGTTAGGCTTAAAGGTTGATGGTGGTGCTGTGCCCCAATCAAATCTTCCTATACTTTGCTCCTCCAGCTCTGCTGGAAGGCTTATTGTCCCGTTGATAGGTTCATGAACTGCATCATCAGGTTTGGACTCCTCAATGGTCACAAAGTTCAAAAGAGAGCTCTTTGGAGATTTCCTTTTCTTCCTTTTCTTTTTCTTGTTTTGCTTGTTTTCCTGATTGGGAGACATCCACTCAGCACCTTGCTTGCTCCTCTGGGCAGCTTTGAATCTGGATGCATGTCGACAGCGAACAAGAACCGTGACAAATATCACCACTATGACAACCATGGCACCCGCCACGACAGCGATCATGATTGTGAGATAGTCCTCATTTTGGTAGGGTTGGCTACTGTCCCCTATGTTCCGATCCAAAGGGGTTTCCATAGTCCTGCGTATCAAGTCATAAATGTAAGAGGCATTTCCAGCAGTATCATTTACATATAAAAATACAAGCACAAGAGTATGCAGGGATTTGGGATAACCCAAATCACTTATGTTGACAACTAAGCGATGCAGGCCCACGTCATTAGGAGTTGGTTTCTCTTCCAGAGTTATATTACCTGTCACTGGATCAATCCGAAACAAACCCTTGTTATTGCCGCTTACAATGGTGTACTTCAGCTCAGCGTTCATGCCAGTGTCTATATCCACAGCAAAGACTTCGGCTACCACCGATCCTGGAATTGCTGAGAGTGGCACCAGCTTAAAAGAAGTATTGGAAGGTGGGTAGATGACAACAGGACTGTTATCATTAACATCCATCACGTTTATTGTTACTTTTGCTGTAGAAGAGCGAGGAGGTTGCCCTCCATCCACTGCCTTAACATCAAAGGTGTAAGAGCTCTGCTGTTCTCGATCAAAAGAAACATTGGACTTTATAACTCCAGAGTACGGATCCAGCACAAAGTTTTCATTGTCATTCAGGATGGAAAGGGTCACTGCTTTATTTTCCCCAGCATCTGCATCAGTCACTGTGATCACCCCCACCGTGCTATACTTTGGTAAGTTCTCTGATACGAAAAACTGGAAATGATTATGAGTAAATTTGGGACTGTTGTCATTTTCATCCAACACAGTAACAATTACAGCCGCCTGACTCTGCAAAGGAGGGGTGCCGTTATCTCGGGCTGTAACAGTGAAAATGAAACGTTCCTGCTCTTCTCTGTCAAAAACTCTGGAGGCTGTCAAAACTCCTGTCTTTCGATCCAGATCGAAAAAGGAGGCATTAGGACCAAGCTGATAAACAATGTCTGCATTTTTCCCACTGTCTTCATCTGTGGCACTAATAGTTGTTAAGTATAGACCACGCCGGTTGTTTTCAGAAACTGACAGCTCAATTACAGGCTGGCTGAAAATCGGAGGGTTGTCATTTTCATCCTCCAGCTTAACTCTTACCAGGGCAGTCTGGTTCAAGCTGGGCTTGCCAGAATCAGAAGCCACAATTTTAAAGCTGAATTCTTTGGTGCCCTCATAGTCCAACAAGGAAGAGGTCTCTAACAAATACTGGTTGTCGTAAACTGCTTTCAAGTGGAAGGGGACCTCTCGCTCAATGAAACAGATCACTTTGCCATTCACATCAGTGTCCTTATCTGAAACCGTAATTAGGGCAATCTTTGTATTGATGGGATCTTTCTCAGATAAGTACACTGTGCCATTGATGGGACTTATTATGTACCTGAGGTCTATGTTAGGAGGGTTATCATTTACATCAGTGACATTGATGGTGACAGTTGCCCGGGCTGGTGTAGAGCTACCATCACTAGCCAGCACTGTCACTTTGTGAATAGCAGTCTCTTCTCGATCTAAGGACCTCTGAACTGTAATCAGCCCTGTGGTGTTGTTTAAAGCAAAAAATCTTTTGGTTGCAGGGGCGACTTGGGCACCAAAAATGTATCTGATTTCTGCATTGCTTCCTATATCAGCATCTGTAGCATGAAGCTGAATTACAGAGGTGCCTACAGGGGCATTCTCTGGTATATGGACCTCTACTTGACTCTCTTTAAAGACTGGCCTGTTATCATTGACATCACTTACTGTGACTTGCAGGATAGCTGTGCTGGATTTCTGGGGGGTACCTCCATCCTCCACTTTGATTTTCATCACGTAGGTGTCCTTTTGCTCTCTGTCCAAGTTCTGCTGCACAATCAGCTGAGGCCATTTCTCCCCTTCTGGAGTTTCTACAATATCCAGTCCAAAGACACTCTGCCCATTTAACAACTCATAGTGCTGCACACCATTGAAACCTGTGTCAGGATCTGTTGCTGATGGGATTGGAAAGCGACTGTTGATCAGAGTGTTTTCTGGGATGGAGATATTGATGACAGGGGATGGAAACATAGGTGCATTGTCATTAGTATCCTTTACAATGATTTTTATTTTGATCAGCCTAAAAAAGTCATTGGGGAGAATCACCACTTCAAGTTCAAAGAAACACTCGTTTTCTTCTGCATAGGAAGCTCCAGCACATAGTTTTTCTCTGTCTATTCTGTTAGATGTTGTAAAGATTTCCCCCGTGTTACTGGACACTTTGACCAGAGGTGCATCCCCTGCTTTAGACACCAGTCTGTAGACAAGGCTGGCACTGGTCCCTGTGGCAGCATTGATATGAGAAATGTTCAGGTCCTTTGGTATGTTCCCTATGGGCACGTTTTCAGGCAGCTCCTCTCTAATAGTGTAAATAAGTTCTTGAGCTATAGCAGAATCCAGCCTTAAACAGGCAATCAAAGCGGCCAACAGGTAAAAATCCCTCAGGTCCATGATAATGTTTTTATTCTCTTTCCACGGATTTTAGGATTTAAAGGTTTCCAGAGAGGAATGATGCGCGATTTGCAAGAGGAGGCATGCATGGACTGCAGGATGCATTACATCTCATTTCTTATTTGGAGACATCACTGTCAACACAACCACACAGAACAGCATTATTGTTTTTTTTAGGCATGATAAATCCACAATCTCCAACTACTACTAGTTTTTGCAATGCATGCTTCCAGCAGTACATTTTCCTACTGCTCCCTTTTACAAGCAAGCCCTCCGGACAAATGCACCAATATCCCATTGGCTGCATTTGCTCAGAGTACGAATGAAAATAACTACTTGCAGGATTAAGGGCAGCTACTGTTTCCACGCGTACTTTCTGAATAATTTCTTGGTACACCCTGTAATCCCTAAAGTGCATTCCCCCTCGACCCTCCTCCACCCAGTCATTGGTACAAGTAAAACACCTTCCCGGACTACTTCTAGATTCGAACTGCTATGCCAGCTGCCAAATGTAATTTGCTGTTTGCTTCCATATGTATTTTTTAGCTCTTGCTAACCAGATTCTTCTCTGTTCGCTGTGCCTTGCGTGCCCCTCTATAGCTATCGTACTGGGAAATAACCACCCGGACATGCCGCTGCTGCAGCAGTCGTCACTGGCTACTTCACATCCCTGTTAACTGATGAGACAATAACAGGACTTACAGTTTCTTACACTCTCAGCTCAATGTTTCTTCTCCAGATGTTGGATACTTCTCCTTCTGTTTAATAACCTAAAACTTTATTTTTTTTTTAAACACAGTCTAAATCAGGAGGCTGGAAATTCCAAATGTAACTTAGAAGCAGGAAGCATGTTTACAGATGGGGAGAATATACATTTTCTGATGACATGAGGAGGAAAAAAGGTGCAGCCTTTCCCCACTGACACTGGTTTCCCTTCAGGATGATATTAGCAGCTGCCACATATAAATACTGCAGACTAATAATGCAGGTGGAAGGAAAAAAAAAAATAAAAGGAAAGCGACTGACAGACTTCTATTTGCATGCACTGCTAACCGCACATTATAGGGGTGCAAGGCTGCCAGCACCTACAGTTTGACGGAACTAGGCAGCCCCGAGCACTAATCTTATCTGCATTAAGCTGCACGGTAACTGATGCCTGTGATTACTTCCAGCACAGTAATGCAGGTAGGGATGCAGAGACAGCGAGTAGGTGAGCTTTTCCCAACAACACCAACAGAATCCCAAGCACTGATTCTTTCCCTAGATAAATATACTGCGTGCTGGCTTTTTTTTTTTTTTTTTTTTTTTTTAAAGGAAATGCATCCCAGCTTAAGGGTAACTTTGCACTTACGTTAGTTGTCTACCTTTGACGATCTGCTGCAGCTAAGCAATGATCTGTTCCAGCAGATACAGCACAATGCATCTGGTAAACCACCAGTTTTGGAGAAATCAGCAGCAGCCAAACGCTTCCTCCTCGAGATATGTGTTGCTTCGGGGTGGCAAATTATCAACTCCAGGGAACAAATTCACAGTTCTGTCGTTAGTCATCCTCTCCACGTTTCATTCCTGTGAAGCGGTGATCCTTTGGGTGCCTAACGGGCACGCAACAACCCAAACAAACAGCAAGAGAAAAATCCGGTGCACTTCTGAGAGCGGGGGTATTTTCCACTCTGCACTGCACACCATTCCCGTCCCTCTCTCGGCAGAGCAGAGGCAGCTACATGAAGTCTGCAACTTCTGACTGGAAATGGCAAGAGTTGGTCTGACGGTGCTTCTCCCTCTTTAGCTCTGGGGTGACAGTTGCCCAAAAAAAAAAAAAAAAAAAAAAAAAAAAAAAATCAAAAAAAATTAAAAAAAAGAAATCCTAATAGGTTATTGCTTTAGTGACGGGAGGAAGCGGCGGCGCTTTCCCTCCTCCCTCCCTCCTTCCCTCCCTCCTCCCTCCCAGCCTCTCTCCCTCGCATACGCTCTCTCCTTCTCCCTCTCTCTCTCTGAACTGAAATTCTTGATATAACTCTCAATAAGCCCAGAGGGAGGGTGGGAGCGGAGCGAGGCCACCCCTCCCGCCGCACCGCATTGGCCCGCGCCGGCGGGGGCGGTGGATGGCGGAGCGCGGCCGCGGCATTGGCCGCCGGGCACGTCGCTCCCCGGCCCGGCCGGGCGGAGGGGGCTGCGCGCCGCGCGGAGGGACCGCCGGGGCCGGGGGACGCGGCGGGCGCGGGAGCGGGAGCGGGAGCGGGAGCGGGAGCGGGGCGTTCCGCGGCAGGAGCGCGGCGCACACGGGCGGGCGCTCCGCGGCCGGGGGCGCGGAGGGGGCGGAAAGCAGCGCCGGGTTTGCGCGCGGCTGAGGGGTAATTTGGAAACAGGGGCTCGGGGTGCGTTTGGGCTGGCGGCGCGGTGCGGGGCTGTGCGGGGCGGGGCTGCCTCAGTGCGGGCTCGGTGTCGCTTGCGCGGGGCAGCGCGGCCGCCCGCGGTGCGGTGCGGAGCGGTGCGGGCCCGGCGCGGAGCGCAGCGCTGGCCGTGGGGCCGCCGCCCGGCGCCGCGCAGGTTCGGAGGCAATCGCCTGCCCCGGCCCGCCTTCGCCCGGTTCGGCCTTATATTTAATACATGCCCTTTCATCTATAATTCAGGCTGCTCTGACTCCAGCCCTGTCTCGGCTCCCATTTACGCCTGCACACCTTTCTCCTTCCCTTTCCCGAAGGGTCAGAGAGACACTCGCCAAGGGAGGGCGAGAGCTACTCTGCTGGTTTGGGTTTTGTCTGCTTAAACATTGAACTGGAAAAGATTCCTCCTCTCTGTGGTTTGATAAATAATAAAAGTGATCGTTTCGCCTTCCCCATAAATGACACAGGTAAATTATCCAGCTAGCCACAAAGAAGCATCACATGCCTGGAAAACACTGTAATAAAATGCCAATGTATTATGATGTGAGTGACCTCAAAAGTGTGACAAGAAGATGATTATAGTGCATTATCTATAGTGCATTATATGTAGTGCCTTTTTCAATGTTTTCTGAAGCATGAATGAACCTTTATTTGACTGTGCTTTTATTGCTGGCTTTTCTCAGCTTGAACTTACAAGCTGTATGCTAGAACCTATCCAATTTAGTATGCCCAGGTACGTGGCCATGCGGGCTGCTGCTTCTGGTTAAGCCTTTCAAATATATATGCATAGAAAAAAAAAACAAAGATAACATCAGCATTTGACTTTTTCTCTATGTGCACTATCTCATTTGCACATTTTCTGTGGATAGCATTGGTGAGCTAAAGATTCGAGTTTTACCTTGAAGATTTTACATTTTCAGATGCAGGCTCTTAGGCTCTGATATGTGTCTGCACATAGGATGCACTATTAACAAATGGTGGGAGCTGCTTGTACCTCTCAGAGCTCAGTAATTTGCATGTGTGCTACATACTGATAAATGTACATATCCTTGCAAGTCATATGGATGCAGACACTGTGTGTGACCATTGCACATCCTGTAATCCCATGATGTGTAAAGATTAAACACTCTCAGTTTTGCTGTGCTTTGTAGTTGTGTCCAAAATACTCTTGTTACTGTTACACGCAGAAAAAAAATTGATCCCGGTTTTGATGGCATTGAGTAACATTAGAAAACGGAACTGGATCTAATAATAGTTTAAGAAAAATGTTCATTATGTAATACAAGAAGGATGGCTGGAGCCCCATCATTGAAAGTCAAGCAAGTGACATGAAGGAGCAACCTTACTGCCAAACCACTTGGAAAAAGAATTCTGTGAATGAATTAAGTATGCAGTTCTTTTGTCTTTTAAAATACAAAGCAGAATAGCCATTAATAAAGGAGATAATTAGAACTGCTAGCATTCTGTGTAATGCAGTCTGCTTCTGAAATACGGCATGTTTATGTATGCATTAATAATACACACATTTTTCCTGACACTAGTCATATCACAGCAGTATGGCATCACAGACGTTTTATAGCCTCATTCTAGTAACATCACAGGCATATAACATTCTTATTCTAATCACACCACAGTCATTTCAATGTCACATTGTAGTCACATCACATAGCCTGGTAATAATTATTTAACTTTATTGCTAAGCTGAATAGTTTTCTGTTTGCTCAGGGATGACTTAAACTTGTAGTCAGAACCGATTAGCACATGCTCATAAATGAGCTCTTCTCATGTACATAGGGTTAGACTTGTGAGAAGTTAGGAAGAGAAAAAAAGAAATTCAGTGAACTAGTGTCTGTTGGACTTAAACCCAATGCAATCACAAGTCACAATAATAGCACATTTTTGCTGTTTTCAGAAGTAATTCTAGAAAGCCAACAATGTTTACATGTAGATCTGTCATGTTAATGTTTATGTGCTTGCTTTAAAACGCTGTAGTACTTTAACTAATCATACATTATTAACCTCATGGAAGAGGCACGTCTTTAAACTGTTGTATTTGCACACCAGATTGTAAAATTGAGGCCCAGAGTACCAAAGGGGTGAGAACTGTCACAACTGCTTCTAATAATGGTAGAAAAAGAACAGAAGGGGCTGAATTCCTGAGCAGGAGTTGGAATCACCCAGTGCAGCATTAACGCCATCCCTGCAATGTGAGGAACTGCTCTGAGCCGTGTCCTGTGCTCACTTGAGTAGCCTCTTGTTTCCCCTCTGGTAGATGTTTATTCCATAGCTCTTACGTTTGAGAAAACTGCAGTATTTGATGTCACATTCCCCTCAAATGCAGCTGTGGTGACATTATTTGTGCTGTTTCTTAATAATTGCCTTTCCTTACCATTGTGGATTAGCCTTTTGTCTATGTACAAGAACACTGGGTTGGCAATCACATCACACCTTATTAAAATGACTTCTGTATTATAACTCACTAACTATTCATCCACATCATTGCTTGTTATCTTCGCCTCCATATTATTATGTATCAAATTCTTTTCCATATCATATTTGACTCAAATTCTAGCATGCTAGAAACTGACTCCAATTATTCTGTACTAGCTATAGTCAAATTGCACTAAATGGAATTGCTTACATTGTATCACAGTGGCTACAGGCTCACACAATGCATTATACATGAAACTGATTCACATTATGCTTAGCTAACTAAAGACTTTAATCTTGAAGTGTTGAGCATAAAATGCTATCATTCTTCACTGAACTGGCTCTGGTCACTTGATCATTTTGTACCTGGGATTGCCTCTTACAGGCTGTTATTATTAAAGCAAAATGGCTTTTCCTCTCCTGCAGTTCTACCACTTTCTGTAGAGAGCTGATTCATATGCTAATGAATGAGCTTCCTTATTTCATGGCAGAGCACTGCAACACTGGAACCTGACCTATGGTGCACCTTTAGGATGTCCCCCTCAGTGCAGCGTAGTGAAAAAATGCATTATAAAAATCCACTTGTGTGTTCAGATAGCAGGTTATGTGCTAACTATTGAGCAATCCTTAATATTATCCCCAGAGGCCTTATTTCTGTATGTTGCTGAAGTCATTAGGAAACCCATCCTTGGTCCCATCTGCAATAGGAAGTATTCAAGGCCATATTGCCAGTTCTGCTGAGGTCTCTCAGAGTGTTTCTGATGTGGCTGTCCCTGGAAGGAGAAGAGATTAGGAGTTCAGTGTGGCAGGTAAAGCAGTGAAGACTCTCCCTGTTACAAATAGTTTTTAATCCATGAAGGAGTCCACCTCTACAGGGCTGACATTGTCACTGCTCCAAGTGGCACTGGCATTGCTATATCCTTGATTTTGGCTCCTGCTGAGTTCAGCCTCATAGTAACCTCAGGAAACCCACTTCTTACAGGAAGCACTGGGCCAAAAAGTGATGCCTGTAATCTGCTGCACTCCTAACCACCAAAATGGTCAGGGTTTCTGTAAAGATGAAAGAGGAATGCTATGGAGTCAAGAGCAGCATCTGGAGAGGATTGTGGAGACCACGTTTTCTTTATATCCTTACAGACATGTTTCTCCTTGCAAGCATGATGCTTTGGTCCAGACTTTGTACACCTAATGGTTTGTAATTCAGGAGCTTGCTTCAGAGTGACCTAGTCTTCTTGGGCAGAAGGATTGGACCTGTAGCCTTTATTTACATTAATGAAGTCAATAAAAGTGTTTTGGGTAATGTAAATCATATGTAACTACAGCATTTGAATAAGCCAGGTAATTGTATTATAAATACTATTTATTTAATATACCTTTTTTTGCAATTTCAAAGTGTATTTAATTGTTTTTCAGAATGGTTGTGAGAGCTCTAGGAAAGGAAAAACACTTATGTGAGCAGCTCAGGACTATATAATAATCTGTACTCTTAAATAAACAGCAGTAGCTAAGTCAGTTAATGATTAATAATTTAAGCCATTGAGCTGCTGAGATGGGGAAGAGTTGCAGAATTGGGACCTTTTAATGTGTCTTTCTTCAGGAAAATAAACTCAGTCCCTGGATAATCAAATCACAAAAGGGGCAGGTGATGACCTTCATTCCATTTGAATGGCAGAACTAAATTTAAGTGAATTTGCCATTTTTTTTTGACTGACAAAGATTGCAAATGTCAGTTCATGGCTCTGAAGGGTCCAGAAGTGCACAAGCTGAAAGCTGGCATTTTGCAGTGCCAATGTTTAATCCCTGTCACTGTACGATACAACAAAGTGCCCAAGTCCCCTTAATTATTGCTGTTTATTTAAAGGTACAGATTAATATGCAGGTTTGAATTGTTTGCTTGAAAGTATGTGGGGCTTTTTCCTCCCTCACAAGGCTTAGTGTCTATTTACTATAATACTAAGAATCCATTTGGATATTACTAAAGGAGAGTAATCAATGCTGTTTAAAATGCAATAATTGGAACACTTAGATGTAATTTCATGTGGCACAAAAAGAAAAAAAAAGCTTAAATCTTTGCTACTCTCATGTCATTTTTTATGATGGAAGTACCTGATGAATCAGAATGCAGAAGCAGACTCCAACCAATGAGCTTTTGTGTAAGGCAAAAATATTCCAGAACATGCAAATAACCTGATGTCTTATTGATGCTTTATTGTTTCAAAAGAGTAGAAAGGAAAAGAAATTAAGGCTTTCAGACAAAAAAAAAAAAAAAAAAACAAAAAAACAAAACAAACAAACAAAAAAAAAAAAACTCTGAAGAAAGTTTTACTGAAGCATTTTCATCTCCATCAGAACACTAATGATCAGAATGAGACCCAAACCATGGAGTGACACCTCCTTCAGGCATTGTCATGGTTTACCAAAACAGACATTTCCTTTTTTTTCTGCTTTCAACTTATGACCTGCTCCTTGCTTGCACAGAATATAGAAAATGCTCAATTTAAATCAATATATATACTCACACTAACTTGCATTAGCGAGATTGACATCTTTACACCTGGGTTTGAACCTAAATATCTTCTTTTTTGAGTCCTACTCTTCTGTCATTCATGCCTCACCATTTACAAAAGGTTACTAAGGTAGTAAAGCTTGATTAAACCCTATGTCCTCTGGGGGAAAAAAATGTACTTGTTTGACGTAGACATAGCTTTATTCTTTAAATTACAAAGGCAGGCAGACAGATGACTAATTTCTCTTTAAAAGCATCATGCTGTCATAATCACTTCTTATTTCTAACACTTTCACATTTCTTAATGCCCCTGTTAACCAAAGCATCTATGGTTTTGAGGTTTTACCTTTTGGGAATTGTATGTTTAGTGTCCTGGTAGTAGAAATATTGCAAGAGCTACACCCTTTCATTGAGCAGATGATGCCCATCTATTTGCCAGGCATATGCACTGAAGGGAAGAGCACGGATTCCTGGCTGCATCCCTTTTCTGTGCCCCACTGGCATGGCTGTGGTTTTCAAAGACCCTTTGTTCTTCTGGACTCAAAATCTATAAAAGACAAGGTGCGTGCCCTCCTCCTATGGGCAGCAGTACCCCAACTCTGTACATGCCACCATATTCTGAGGAAGTACTTTGATGTAATTTTGGCTTTCTGGAGGCCAGTTCCTCTCTGAGCTCCTCTTTATATGGAAGCCAGAATTCTGCACAGTGCTCATGCAGAGCTGAGCCTGAAGGAAAGGATTAATCCAAACAAAATTACTCTCACAAAAACAATGGGGGAGAATTACAGGTCTGTGTTTGGCATGTATTCACAGAATAGGAAATGTCACCAAATATCTTTGCTGTCATTTACATTTTGTTCAAAATCCTAAAAAAAAATATTAGGTTCTAGGCAAGAGAAAAAATCTAAAGGACCACAATATGACTTCTCCATAGATTTTCACTGTTCCATTTAGCAACTTTTTCGTCCAGGTTTCTTAATGGGCAAAAGTCACTCAAAGTCTTAAAGCAAAAAATGTGTTATCATGTAAGTAATAATGTAAGCAAAGTAAGAATATACAGGTTACGGGGCATTATTTTCCCTTTATGGAAACTAACTGGGCATTCTTAGAAAATAGTTTAGAGGAAAAATAAATTGGAGTTTCATGTGTTTTCCTTCTTTATTACTAATAAATCACTGCTTCTGCCTCCCATGTTGACAAGCAGCAGATGTTTCAACACAAACTCCATCAAAGTTAGTCATTTTGTCCTCTCTCTTATCAGTGTTTCTGTCGCTCTGAGGACGACATGCATCAGGAAATAAGTAAGCACCTATCTACAGGGGCATCACTCAGTCATGCTTAGACAATTATCACTGCAAAACACACTTCAGACTGATCAATAATTGCTTTCCTTGTCAAATTTCAGGATGTCACAAGCAGCACCAAAGGAAGGGATCAGACCTGTGCAAAGCCTTGTCTAGACAGGTAGATTAGATTGCTTTTAGTCCTAGCAGAGGCAGGAGGATGCCTCAGTGGTCTACAGCAAAGCCTAACAAAGCACCCATCGCCCTTTTTCTTGCAATGGACTTGGACAGACTCGGGTTGTGTGAGCAAGGAAAATGCCCCCTCCAAGGGAAGGCACCTTATAATCTGAAAAATTCAATATTAGGAATAGCTTGGAAGTGCCACAGTTTTTTTTCCCTGACAAAGTTTGTTTTGACATAGGCCAGAAAGTTGTTATTTTCAGATGGATTTACAGGGATCAGTTCTTAGATTCTCTTTCATATCTCTGTCTTTCCCCTTTATCTTTTTAAAGCTTAGATAGACTGAAGGCCTTCTGTCTGATTCATGTATATCTGTGCTTGCAAGCCTCAGGTCTGTGATGAGGAGAGGATACTTGTTTCTAAGACAGAATATTTTGAAAAACAGTAAGTTGAGTTTATTCACAGTCCTCTTTAGACATTCTTCTTCTGTATAGAATATATCTGTATAACTATTTGTCACTGAAGACAGTAAATCTGAGCAATAGAAAAAGAAACCTACAGATTTTCTTGGACTGAAAACTCAGGTAAAATGCACCTGATGCCAGAATAAGAACACATTAAGGTGTAATACAAAAATGATACATTTATCTGATTGCTGTAATTGTGAGGTCTTTTACTTTAAGGCATAACCATGTTAGTCATTGTAAAGCCAGATCCACCTTACATATGCTGTTACCATACCCGGGAGGAGTAATAATTATAAAGCCTTTTTCTCCCTCACTGCTTCAGTGCTGTCAATTCCACAAAACTCCTGTGCAATTCAGTAAACTTGATACACTGAACACTAGTCATTTTAAGATGTGCTTCAGCTGCTGCTTGGTTTGCATTCCTGTTCAGCTGATTCTTGACTGAGAAATGTAGGGAGTCTTACTGAAATATTAGTATTTGTTTAAGAGCATGAGTGCCAGAGGACTTCAGGTTACACAGTGAGACAGCCATCTGTATTCAGCGCAATATTATGCTTTTCATTACTGACAGAAATAATAAAAAAATGCAAATTGAAAAACTATGACATTCTTATTAACATGATTGAATTTAAGTGAACAAAGAGACTGTCTGCTAGCCCAAAAGATGCACCCATTGAAAAGATGGTATAGCAAGAATCTTTCTCTGTACAGACAGAGATGTGTATCTCTGTACATATCCTACTACAAGACAACCACTGAAATTGTGAGCTTTCAGGTTTTATCCCCATTAAGTATTTGATCTTGGATCTAAGTCTGTGAACATGAGTAAAAATCTCCATTCCATTGACAAAAGTGTTTTTGTCACTCTGCTTTGGTCTGTGGTAACTCAGTGCCCTACACTCTCCCAATGGAATAACAGTGCAGCTATTCCTCAGCCAGACCCTACTGGTGCTTTGAAACATTTAATGTAAAATACTGTAAGGTGAAGGTTTTTGCCAAGCTTGGATTCTTTGGCAACGATGCATCTATGGCTAACGAGTAATCTTTCTATCTTGTTATTTTTTTATTTATTAGTAGATATAAGATTTGAATCAGCCTTTAAAAGTTGAACATAACTGGTTCTCTTGCAGAAGTTCGTATGTTTCAGTTTTCCCAAAAGTGGAAACGAAAAAATTGGTCATGAAGCAGAATTATGCTGTGCCTGAACATGGACTTTAATGCATAAGAAACCCATTTAGTTTTGGATGAGGACCTACATGTTTTAATAGTATTAAGAGGAGGTCATATCAAAAATACAGCTCCTCCCCACTAAATACAGATAGAAGGCTCATTTTTAGAATTCGTTCTTTAATTCCATTCTTTCAGTTAGCATTATAAATTATTATGTCAGTGCTCCCACTTAGCCTAAGGGAGCTGCAATTTAAAGTGTGCAGTCACAAATTCTGTTCTTATTAACACTGATACTACTTGTTCTGATGTGCAGTAGATCTTGCATAATATTGGAGAATATCTAAGAAGCTATAAGGTTAAAAAATGCCAAAGTCTCAAAAACAGGTCTAAAAATATCTTAGTTGTCTCAAGTAAGTTATGGACAGTACCTAGACAGCTACCTCACAATGCAATCCTGAAAGTCTTATTTTTAATGTCATCTAACTGAAGGAAGTTTATCCACTATTTAAATTGAAGCTTGCTGAGAATTATTGCTTAAATAGCTCTGAGAATCTACATTTGTGATTTTGTGGCTGTTGAAAAATCTCTTATTCTCGCCCTATCTAAGCAATGCATATCTCAAGTCATTTCAGGATCTACAAATAAGATCCTGTTTCTTTTCTCAGTGGATAAAACAGTGCATGCTTACAGAATCAAGCTTTGTGTAAAGCATAGTGCATTTTGTTTTGCTCTATTTTTAAGCACAACCATGAAATTTATGTTTAAATGGTTTTAGTATTCCTCTAGCCTAGAACACGCTTACTTGGTTTTTGTTCTTATAGATTCAAAATCACAACTCCTAACTTCTGGAAGAACTTCTTAGCTGTGTCTTGGCAGGTTGTATATGTCTGTGCGTGTGTGTGCTGATTCCCAGGCATAGTGGACAAGAGTAGAGTGTGAGTCTTGACTTGCATTCTTTATTCCATGAGCAGTGTACATCCCTTGCATGAAACTGTCGTTCAAGAAAATCCTTCATAGTGTCAGTAAGCCTGGCCCTCCCCAAGCAATCAAGGAGTTGCAGGTGGTGTACAAAAGGGTGGTGCATGCTTGAGTCACCCAGGATAAGGAAAAAAAAGCCTCTCAGCTCTCCTGCTTCCTCAGAGCACTATAATGAATTTCTAGCCTGTGATACAAGTGCTCTTGGTGGCTCGTTCTCCACTTCTAAGAGGTCTATAGCAGGTAATTCAAAAGCCTTCCTAATGAGAATTGGTAACAGATGCATTCAGTTTGCCTAAACAGCTCTCTCTTGTTCTTTGAGAGAATCTGCCAGGAGGTCCAAACTGAGAAGTTACATGTGTGAGTACATACTCTCTATGTGCTAGTGGATAGATCACCATGCTAGTCAGAGTTTCTGCTTTTCTGACAGGTATAAAGGAAAGAGTGGTCTCTCTTTCATTTCTGAAAGGTAGCACTCTGTGATTCTGCATTTTTCCTGTGTTGTAGAGGGAACCAAGAGGCTCCTGTAAGGAATATGCAACTTGAACATGAACATTTCAACTACTAAATGGCTTCCTGAAGCTTTGCCTAACCTCTTTTATTAGATTAAATGCTATAAAATTACTCATATACTTTCCAAAATTTTATCTGCTGTGAACTGTGTTATATGGAGGCTTAAGGGGAGTTTCTTTTTGGTTATTTTGGTGTTTTCTTTTTTTTTTTGTGTTTGTGGGGGTTATGTTGATTTATGAGTGTTTTTTAATTATCATATAAGTGTCAGAGAATGTCTTCATTATCCCGATTAAAAAAAAAAATAAAAAGAAAATCCAAATTAGAGAGCAATTAATCTTCCTTGAAGACATTTACATCTAAATAGCAGTAACTGATCTAATGATCTCAAATTTACCGTGCTACAATGAATGTAGATCACGGAACAAAGAATAGTTGGGGGGAATAAAAGGATTAATATTGATACAGTGTCATTTTTAAACAAAGACATCCAGAATAATTAAGTATGTGTGTATGTGAGAAGGAGTTTCTGTAATTAGGAAGGCGGAACATTTTATGGCTTGGGATGCCCTGAAAACTATTTTAATTGTATTTCCGAGAGCGATCCTATTGGAAAAAGAAAGTACAAGTTTGGGGGGTTTTGGGGTTTGTTTTTTTTTTTTTTTGGGGTTGAGGGGGCGCTATTTTTACGGATAAATATAGAAGCTGTGCCTGTTTTCCTGCTGCAGCCCCGGCTGCTGACGCGGGGAGCGGGGTTTGGGCTCGCACGATTCCCGCCGGGCGCGCTTCCCCCGGGCCGCGGCGCCGAACCGCAGTAAACAGCGGCATCTAGAGGCCGCGGCCGGGAACTGCAGGCAGCGCTCGGAGCCGCCGCGCGACGCGAAGCGAGCGGCCGGACAGTTGCCATGGCAATCGGCTGTTTTATTTACTTTTTAAAGTGTTGCTGAATGCGTCCTGCTTTTGGGACTCCAGGCATCCCAGAAAGCTGTCACAACAGAATACTTGGTGCGTCAAGGTTGTTCCTTTAGTCACGGGCATTTAAAGCAATTAGGCTAATGTGTTATTAGTGTGAAACCTGGTTTTTGGTTCTGGTGTAGTGACAAAATATTATGTCAAGTTGCCATAATAGGGAAAAAAAAAAGGAAATAAACTATATATCATGTATTTTTTACCGGTCACCTTTAGTTATTTGTGCTTCTTATAATGTAATTCAAATTGCAGTAAGAAATATATAGAAAATATTTTTAAAACCTAACTAGACCCAGTAAATAATAATTCCTAATTCATCAAATAATTGTTTGAATCCTGTTATAGGAAACAATATCTGTGAAAAGATGTAAAAGAGAGGCACACTGTGAATGTCATCTTATATTCATAACTTGACATTACTAGATTTCCATCTTTCACCTTAGATGCAGTGAGAGGCAACAATTAACAAAAATCCATTTCACTGAAAGGTGATGAGTTATACGGGTCTGTCTCTCTTTTTTTTAATAGTTCAATCCTGCCATTTTATAGGTTAAAATATTTATCAGACCTTTTTATTAAAAACATGCAAGCCACAAACCAAGATTAACCAACCAGAAAAAATACCTATACATAAATAAGAAAGCAGTAGGAAAATCATTATTGTTTGTCTTAACTGAAGTTGTAGAGTTTTTTCTGTCTAGACCCTAAACATTTATCATTCTGCAGCTCTCTGCTATCCTGCTTTTCCAAAGAAGGATCTATCCCACTTCTTTTTGTCAGAGTTTCTTATTATGTTGCAAGAATTAAAATATCTAAAACTGTGCCTAACTTCAGTCATGGGTCAGACAAGAGTGCAATTTGTATAGAACTTGAATGCAAGAGCTGCATTAAAATGTAACTCAAATCTGTTTTAGAAATGAGCTTCATTTAAAAACATATCATTGCTTAATGAAGCTATACTGTTAATTAAATTAATTAAATATTATAATATGAAATGAATTAAAAAATGTGGTATGAAATAAAACCAAGCAAGACATAATACATTAATTAATCATAGCAAAGTTTTCTTAAAGCTGTCAAGTTAACCACTTAGATAAAATCTTTGGTATGACAATACTGGCACAAAAGGCAATTTTCCTTTTATTATGTTGGGTTTTTTGGAGTAACCATTCCATTTTGAAGGTCAACATCACTTACATCCAACAATAAGCTTACATTCATTTGGGTGTGTATTATGGGCATGCTGTTAGTATTAGAATGGTGACCAAGTTAATGAAAAATGCTGCTGCATCCAGTGCATTATTCTCTGACAAGAAAAGTTGCAAGCATTTGCAGGAATGAATCTAAAGGAAAGAAGATGCCTGTCAGATGATGCGTTCCCTATTCTAGTGACTCTCTCGTAAAGTTTTGTGAAAAGGAAAATTGGACCATAATTTCATAGTGATCAAGTAACAGGACTATTGGTAAAATAATTAAAAATACTGTTTCAACCTATTCATACAATAAAAATACCTTGCTTTCTCAAGTAAGAAAGAGACCACAGAGCTGATGGCAGATGAAGGCAGAGGGGATGGAGGAAGTGCACACCATGTTCTACCTGAGGAGACAGAGACCACAGCCTTGCAGGATAGGTGCCTCATCAGCCACGGCTCCAGTGCATTTGGGTGTTTGCTCAGTAAATGCATTTAGAAGGAGAAAAAAAACTGTGTTGCTGCAGTTGCACAGAACTCTTCTTCTTTCATCCACTCTTTTTTATTTTCAGACAGAAGAACGCTCCTGCGCAGAGCTCGAGAGGCCACATATGCAGCAGAGGGTAGGTTTCTGCACATTAGTGCTTCTAACATGCTCACTAATGTTTATACATCTCCAGAGGCCTTTGGTGTAGGAAGACAGTTGCTCTAGCAGGGTATCTGGAGGTAAAGTGTGAACTCTAATGAAAGAAGTGAAAAAAGCAAACAGCTGGGCTTCGTATCTGGAGATAGCTGGGGAAATGGAAGCAGTCCACAGGAGCTCCAAATGGGAAAATGTGATCTCTTGCAGAAGATACTATATTTTTTTTTTGGTAGCAAAGGAATTCTTTATGCAATTTAGCTGTAGAAATGATACACATTTTAGAAGTACTAGGTAGCAAAAGATGTGGGAGTATTCTGACAAGAAAGGGCTGTAGTCACAAAGGCCAAGATTGAAGCAAGAAACAAAGGTACTACAAAGAAAAAGGTTATGAGTTAGGAAACCAAAGGAGAAAGAAAGCAGAATGTGTGCAAGTTTGTTAAAATATAACTGGGATTTTTGTTTAGTGGTTACACAACAAGCCTTTTATGCTTAATTGCTGGGTTGATGGGAATATTTACATTCTATATGTGCTGTTATTTGATAGTATCACAGTGAAGTTGCACAGTTGTCAAGTTGTCAGTGGCCTAATGCCTTGACCTCTATTGCCCTTGGGGGGTGATACAGCTCAGTGTTAAAGGCGCTGCCAGATTGTCTCAAGCTGTCCCCACCAAATAGCTTCAGTGCTTGAAAAAATGGATTCTGTGCTCAGTGGAATAGATCACACAAATACAATTGCTCCAAGTGTGAAACCTCAAAGTGAAACTCTTGCTGTTACTACTTTCCAAAATGCAACTTTTGAAGAAAATTAGTTTTCTTAGCACATTACAAATGAGTACTTTTGTTAAAGTGTGTTGGGATGTCCATGAACTATCAGTCTATCAGTAAGATAAGTGTCCTGTAATCATCTGCACTACTGCCCTATTATATGAAATGTTGAGGCATTGTTTCTGTTCATAGAGTGTTTATTTTTCTGGAGGGAAGCCAGGAATTTCCACTTCCACAAGTACAGTTCACTGGTAAAAATACTATAGCCATTCATTAATTCATTTTTGGGAGAGACGTGGTGCTATTTAAAAATCTGTAGGAAGGAACAACCCTGACAAATCACATTTTTACCTGCTACACTTAGTTTTTACTTTTTCAGTAATGGCTAATTACATGCCGTATTGAAAATCCTCCACTGCACTGACAAGCAGCTGAGAAACAGCAGGAGTTTATGAAGCAAATACCTGCCCTTACAAACCAATTCATGGAACTGGGAAGCTCTCTTATAGACAGCAATATAGATGAGGGTAAAGAAGATAGTGAGAACAAGCTTTAGCTGAAGGTGTCAGAGGATTGCTGCTGGAACCATCTATTAAATGTGGATTCCCAGTACTGGACTAGATAATCATGCTGAATTGATAGGATAGCACAGCTTGCAATGGCAGGAATATGTTTGCTGAAAATTTATGTCAAGGTTGCCTTGGAGCTGCCAGCCTCATACCAATATAAGATTTCCTTGTCTGTGGAGATTAATTTTGTCTTAAACGTCTGAAAACTTACCATTCCTGACTGCTGCTGGCCAGCTGCAAACCCATTTGAAACCCCTGCCATGCACCCCTAGCACCAGCACCAACAGAAATGCAGGCCTTAATAAGAGGGAGTCAGGAAGACGCCTTATGGTTTGAGGGCATGAACAGCTTCATATTCTCAAATGACAACTTTAGAAGCAGCTTTTACCTGTTTAAAAAAGAAAAAACAATCCAAGCTTTTCTTTTTTTTTTTTTTCTTCTAAGGAAAAGGCCCAAGTTTGATATTGTGTTTTTAGCTTTTGGCAAAGTTTACTCTATTGGGAGGACTTTACACAACCACAGATCTATCTGTGAATGTGAGAGCGCTGCTCTTCATGTTGCCAATTTTAAAGCATCTATGTTCATTAATAATTTAAAAAACATTTCAAGTATGGAGATTCACATTTAGACTTTCAGACTTATGCTTGATTCCCATCAATGCAAGAAGCTATCTTTTATGCTTTTTTCTGCATATTTTTAGTTATGTGGGGCTCAGACAAGCTGAGCCTGTCTCAACAGCAGGTTAAGGCAGCTGCAGACTCTAGCATGTCATGAAGCCCTCACTGTTGATCTCCTGGTTAAGGACCTTGCTGGGGTGCTCTGTGATTCCCATCTAGTCTATATATTCAGATTTCTTTTACAAATTAAAACATAAAGTGAAGAAGAAGGGGAGATAAGTGGAAAAGTTAATTTTCTGCTCTGAAGTTGAGGCTTCAGCAGACCCATCCACTCAGCTAATAATGGAAATCTAAAGTGGAAATATCCCAGGTTTATATTCCCATATACCAGTGGGATTCTGTTTCTGAACATCAGATTCAAAGTCAGTTAAGAAATGTCATAATCTTCTGTATGGGCTCTCTGAAATCTGAATTCTTTACATAGTGTATTACTTGCAGAGAGGGGCCCTGGTTGAACTTCCCTCTGCATTCGCACAGTAAGACATCAAGTGACTAAAAGAACTCCAAGAGAGAACAAAAGAGAACAAAACCAAAGCAAACTAAAAAAAATGTTGCTTAGCAATGCATCCTGTAACACTCCAGGGGGATGGTCTTTGTCACAGATATTTACGTGTTGTGAGTAGAATTTATTGAAAAGCAGAGAAACATTTGCACAAAGCCAAAAACATAAATAAATGGTGAATTGCATTTTTTTCAGCACTGAAAAGATCAAACTAGAAGAAAAGACTCAAGGAAAAAATGCACATATACATGCATTTTTAAAAGTTACTAATTTGGAAATAGGTGGGTTTTGTTTAGTTTTTTTTTTAGATTTTCCTTACTTGTCCTTTCTACTCCTACCTTATTTGTGCCATTTGGTTCAGTGCATGGAGTGATAGTTCTGTTAGGGTTTATTTTTATATTTGTGACTTCGGGACTATGAAAGCTTCAGAATGATGAAAGAAGAAATATTTAACTTTTAAAAATGAGTGTGGAAAGAGGGCTGACTGAAAATTTTCAGGGTTTAATATTTCTTTCAGTGCTTTCATGACTTCAGAATTTTAAGAAACTGAGGAATTGGAAGACTGGAAAAGGTGGAAAAAAATCCATCAACATTGCTCATATTACTGAATTTAATTGCAAGGAACAGGAAAATAAAAAGATGTAAACTGAGGACTTTTCAACTTTTACATTACTGTCTCAAAATCTTTTGAGGATTATAGTTGAAAAAATCTGTAGGGGAAAAAAAATCTCTATCAATTGTCTGCATTCTTCCAGGTGTTTTATTTTAGTTTCTTTTTTTCTAGCAAGGCTTGCCTATTTGGACGTCTCTTTTTCCCCAAACATGGTTGGTTCCTTTGCAGCAGACTGCTACAGACCTCATTCCAAATTGGTGACAGTGTACTTTTTATACTTCCCCTTCTAGTAAAGCACATTCAAATAATAAAAGGCCTTATCATGTCAATGTACTCACTGAGTACACAAGACCCAGGCATCAAGCATATTAGTTTTTCTTATGGATTGATTGGTGCCATGCTTTAGGTTACAGGTTTCATAGTTTCCTGTGAGGTACATTTCCTAATTCAGCATCACAGGGCATCCAAGGTATATTTCACAGCTTTTTTAATTCCATTTTATTTTAGCATCTTTATCAGGTATAATGCATAGCATTTTTTTATAGCAAACTCTTGCTATGAACATTTTACAGCATAAACTTGCATATGTATGAAAATATATAGAGATGGCAGGGCATAGATGAGGCAGGAGGTAGAGAATATTTTTAACCTCTAACATTCTCAACACTTGGTGCAAAACTCCATTTATTTTATAGTGGAATTTGTACATGTCTTCCAAGGACAAAAAAAATTGAATTTAAGGCACAGAAAATGTCATATTTCGGCTCTAATATTACAAGGCAGAGACACCTTGCTGTTTGTGCCAGTATAGATAACTATGATCTTTTATCACCTTAGAAGGAATCCTTCTGAGGAATAGAAATCCTCAGTTCCTTACTGATCTGCTCTTCTTAAACAAGCAAGTCCTCTGCTTCCTGGCTGCACAAGTGAATGACATTTTACAATGTAAGAAATGTGAGAGAAATACACACAGGATTAGTTGCTTGTCCCCCAATAATCCCTTAAATTCTTTTAGCCTTTCCTCCCGCTCACCACCATGTCACAGTGACATGTTAAACAGCCTGAGTTACTTGTTTGTTCACAGTTTCCATGAGCAGTGTGTTTTTCTAAAAGGCTGTGCTGGACAGCAAGGTCAAAAGCTGCTGCTTTGTTTTGTCCTGGATTTTGCACCCTCTGAAGGGAGACAGAGATGGTGTTATCTCTGAGAGTGAGTTTACAGGCTTTGTTGGACAACCTTTGGCAAGTGCAGGGTGGAGCAGGCAGGGAGCCTGCAGCTGGCGTGCAAATCAGTGAGAAAACAGAAAGCACAGACACAGAGGTGACAGAAAGGAAACTTTCAGAGACCGTCAGAGGGACTCTGCTGCAATCCACTGTGAAAACTGCAGGATGGAGAACAAGGTCAGAAGGAAGGACGGGCACAGCAGATAGGGGAGAAATTTGTTCTCAAACAGTTTAAGCTGTGTTCCCCAGAAATTTTCCTTTTCTCTATTATAATGGTTACTTCATCCTACCCTGTGACCTAATGAATTATGTTTTTTAGCACTAAAAGCCCTGTTTTGAGGTTTGACGTAGGGAACAATGTTGGCACACCTACCTCATGTCTCTGGCTGACTCAGCGTCACATCAACTTGCAATTTTCACAATGAACCTCTCGGACACAGGACAAGAGGAGAGACTTAGCACGCTGCCAGTCTATATCCAGAAGAACTGAAGTGGAAGAAGACTTACAGTTTCCCAAAACAGGGAAGGGGATATGAAGGTAACATTTCTGAACTGGATGTAGCATAGAATATTTCTCCTCTAGTGCCAAGTCAGCTGCTGCTGGGAGCTTATTAACCTCTGTGTATGGCCATTGAGGAATGAATTCCTATCAGTTTACAAGGCATAGAAAATGTTATAAGGCAGAAGATGGAAAAAGACATGATAGGACAAACTGAGAGCAGTCTGAAGGGCACATCTATTTATTAAGCCTGCTGAACATTGCCTCCTGTAATAAATAGCAGGCTGGAGATCTCTCCAGGTTTTGTAAATAACTTGGTGCTTCTTTCCTCCATTACAGTAAATATACAGCATATGTTTAAGACAGGGCCTTAGAATTTCTTTAGCCCACATCCCCTGTTTTCCCATAGTTGCCTGTTCTCTGGCACAAGCAACATTACTAATTACACACTAATAGCCTGGTATTGATGTATATTTTATCCAACCATTCCTAACTGCCTTTGGAAAGCTGGAAATGTGAATAAAAGGGCAAATATGCTCATAGAACCAGAAGAGAGTCAGTCAGTCAGTTGTCAATCACAAAAATGAGGCTGATATGGGAAAGAAAAATACTGCCTTTCAGTAAATTTGCCCCTGCCAAAGTTAAGTATAACTAGTTAGATAATGACTGTGCTATTATTCTAAATTGAATGTGGATTTTTTTTTTGAAAAGTTGGAGGAAACCACATGGGAAATAAATGCAGAAACTTAGACAAAAAGCGCTCAGTTCCCTGGTGATGCATCCTTCTGAAACGTCCACAAATGGCTTGAGACAAAATATCTATGCATCTTCTTATTGTGTTTATCTAGTAAAGCTTTCTTCTTTCTTGACTTCATTTTTTTTTTTCTTCCATGTCCCCCTCTTTGCCACTGTTTGGGTGGAGATGTGTAGGTTTGTAAAGGATGAAACAAGTCAGATGATGATTACTCAAAGCATGAAACGTCTTCCACTTGAGCACAATAAGCTCAGAAGGACTTTTCTACTGCCTGCCAGGGGGCTGAACAGACCTGTGCCATGATTTCAGGGGCTGCAGGGAATAGGCAGGTGCAATCAGCACAGGTTTTTCCTTCCAATGAGTGTGACAAAAAATAAGTTTATTGTAACAAAGTTTGGGACCTTGATTTCAAGGGGGAACATAATGCAAAGTCCCAATGGCCCACGGGTTTCCAGAAAGGAAGTTAGGCAGAAAGTCCATAGGTTGACTGAACTGTAAACTGAACTTCTGTGCCTGTGTGCACTTTGGTGACTTGTGTGCATTCCATTCATCATAACTTTACTTCTGTTTTGCATGTGTTTTTATCTCAGGCAATTTTTATTTTTTAATTTAAATTATTATAAACTTTTGAGACTTTTGCAGTTTAGAAGAACAACCTTTAGGAACTATTTTTTGATGTATTAAAAAAAATCACTTTTCACATGGTGTTGTTACGTAAAACTGAAGTAAAGCAGTGCAAATTTAGTTGGATAAAAATGAAGACAAAAAGCCAAGAGAATCAAGCTCTTTTCTTCAGTACTATAAAACAAGATAGCCTTTGTGATTGTTTCTCAGTGTTTTGGAGTAGTCTCTCACCTCTGTCAACTGAGCTGTGGTGATGCTTTCACAGATAACATGAAAACATGTTATCACTCAGTAATTTCTGACCTTATTCAAAGATATCTCTTTCTTTACTTTGTTCATCAAAAAGCTCTGTGCACTGTTGTGCAGCACCCTTGGTGCTTGCTGTACTTTGTTGCTGGTAAGCTGAATCTCCAGCACAACAGTAGGTAGCTGCTGATCAATAGCAACTGAAGGTGACACATTTCCAGAAGATGCTGGCTGTGAGCTTCTGAGCCCTCTGGAGAATGAAGTTTGGCATGACACACACGCAGAATCTTAAAATGCCTGTTTTATCCCCATTCTGTAGTCATTACTGACCATGCATCTCTGAAAGCATTCTTTTTCCACAAAGCCATGCTTACTTTAGGAACGTCAAAATGGCAGTTTCCAAAGTGAATGGGATCCAAGCAACACTCACATTCTTCTTCACAGAACTCGATGCTTGTTGCCAAAACTATTGTTTCTATCATTAGCTTTATTGCCAGTCTAACTTAATTAGCTAAATGGCATTATTTAGTGGCAAGTTCTCCAGTACATCTCCTCTAACCATTGCATATTTGAAGTAGATTTTATTCATGGAAATATTCTGGCAAGTGGGCAAAAATGAGATGGACAGAGGACAGAAAAGGAAGCTGAACAGAATGGCCCTTCCTACGGACTTTGACTGATGTGGAAATCTTTTTCATAAAGGAAATTAGGTGGCTCCAGAGGGGTAAATGCATTCTCCTAAGCATAGCACAGCATGCATAGTACCACTTAGCATGAGGCTGCTAACATACAATGGTAAATGACCGCTACAGGATTGCATTTTCTGCCAGTGCTGTTCAGTAGCATCCAATGCTTGAAAACTATCAAAGGGTGGTTTATGTACTTTGCTACACTACTTTGATGGATATCATCCCATGGCTTTCATCTGCCTTCTTTTTAATATAACTTGTAATCCTGTGACATCGACTCAGATCAGCTTTATGTAGAAGTGTCTTCAAGTTCATTCACTGTGTATTTTGCTGTTGCTTCTTTACACAGAGGGTAACTTTCATAGGTATTTCTATCTGGATGTGCCTCAAAAAATAGAGTAATGACCCTGTTAAATTTAACTCAGAAAGAAATCTTACCCTCTTGCTGCTATAAGATATGGGCAATTTTTCCAAATCCTGTTAAACATAAATTGTGTGCAGATCATCCCTGGTGTATTTGTAGGGGTGTGACCAGATGTATATTTTCCACTGAGTTGTCTGTTTATCTACTTGTCTACAGTATGTATAATAAGTTCACATTGAAAACAGTTTCACATCTGTAGAGGAAATGGAAGAGTAACAGTGAATTTCAAAAAATTGAATGAAAATTTAGAAGTGTAGAACAAAACAGGTCTGGATATGGACCACCTGGAAATGTCACAGAGGTCACAGCCCACTTTCTCATAGCTGTGTCATGTGCAGAAAAGAGGGGTTTGGAACCCACAACTCAGGCGAATTATTTGAGACATCTGTGGTTTGTGCACTGGTCTTCCTGTGAAAGGACTTTCTATTTCATTGAATCAAACTTTCCGTGGACAATATCCAGTCAAGCAAGGCCTCTCACGCACCAAACACCCATCCACTGTGCTAAAGCAATCAACAGAAGGACTAGCAGCATGGGAAACTGTAATGCAAGACAGGGACTGAGCAGGAAAGACTGAGAACACTTAAAGTTCTTTCAGTAGTGCTCTCATGGACTCAGATGCTATTTTAGTAGAAAACCCTTAGTGGTCAGATTTTAAATGTTCTATTGTTTTGTCTCCACACTTTGTGCTTCATAAACTGTAGCAGAATTCTTCAGTTTTGCAGCTGGTATTGTAATTAGCAAACTAAATTACTTTTGCTTATAAACCTGTGAATCACAGCTAACTGCTAAATGCCACTGCCATAAACATGTGCTTTATTGACGTCTTAAGCCTTTTCATTGTGTGAACTCCTTTTCTTCTCTCAAACATTCCTCTGCTAGTAACAGTCACCTATCCCTACCCAAATAAATTGCTCATCAAGCAGCTCTCAACCTAGCTGAGATGGCTAGTGATCAGTGGGTTAGTAAGTAACTTTTCTCATACCCTTGTTTATATGTTAAGGGCCTAATTTAGCTTTCCTCTTTTTTGAAACTGTGACTGTGGTTGTCCCTAAAACTTCACAATACGTTTTGCTGTGTTCAGGAAATTAAAAAAAAAATCAGTGCAGACAATTTATCTCATCTCTGAGATTCTTTTCTACTATCAGTGCCAAATTGTTAGGTAAATTTAAAATTAAAATAAAAAAACAGAAGAGAAAATCTGCTTCATGTCACCTGTGGTGATTGCATTTCATTGGTATCTGAACTCATCCCTCTGCTTATAAAGGAGATTGGATGCTTTCATATGAAAGAAATGCAGATAAAAGTTGTGGCTACCAAATCATATATATATCTGGTGAAACTCCACTGGTTTTGTCACATTCCAAGAGGGTGAATTTGTTATAATACTTTGAAAGCCATTATTAACTTGAGAAGGATTTGAAATAAAACACTTTTGTATTTACAAATACTGTGTATTGGTCACTGATAAAGAGGAAGCATATTCTGCAGAGCTATGACATTTCACCTGCCTCTCCATGTGGATGTGAGGCCATCAGAAATGGATACCTTGAATCTGCATCTCTATGTGCCTAACTATAATTACATTATAGTAATGTGTTGAAATTCAGATGCTGTGCTTGATATAAATGCAGTGCAATTTTTTTCTTTTTCAGGTCATTGGGAAGATTGATAAGGATCCAGAGAAGAATATATGTACTGCAATACCTAATTTCTGAGAGATCTGCAGAAAAACTGTATTTTCTCCTTCTTTCAATGCATTGGTAAAGGGAGGTGTCCCAGAAACTTGCAAGCCAGTCAGAGTCACTTAAAATAGTAAAGCTCTTTGAAAATACTGAGGGTAGAGAAAAGTATTAAACCCTTACTCAATAAGACATACTTATTTCTCTGACACAAGAATTCTTTTATGTTAAAGCCTGAGACACCACTTTCACACACTGCTACGCAAAACCTGACAAATAAAAACTGAACAATAAGAAAGTCTACAGAAAAGTCCCAGCCACTCTTAATACAGTAATAGAGTATTCATCTCAAAGGATGCCAAGGTTAGAGGTGAGGATTCAGTTCTCAGAGTCTCTGTCCTAGGAGACTACTAAGATACTGGATAAAAGTGTTTTGTGTGATACTGTTCAAACACACGGGAGAGTTGGCCACACTGGAAGTCCCTGATGAGACCAGACATTTAACAGCCTTACCAGGGTATAAGCACTGAGCAGTACAGTAGGATGAGACCTTCTATTATGGAGATTGCTGGACAGGGAATAAAGGTGGCCTGTGGATGTCGGTGGTAGTCCAGCAAAAGGTTTCTGAGTAACACAGTAAAGCCACAGTGTCGGTGCTTGGTTTGCAAGTCCTTTTGCAAATGTATCCTAATATGACAATAACACTGTTACAGCCCTTCTCACACCAAAATATGTTTAGAGCAGATCTCTAGCATAGAGTCTAAATTTGTTGTGAATCCTCAGCACTGCAGGCTTCATTTTTTCTTAAAGTTGCCAGATTCCACAAAACTCCAGTGTAAGCTGTTGTCCTGTTAATGTTACATATAAGGGTACGGACAAATCTTTTATTTCTAAAAAGATGAAAAAGTTGTGCTTGTCACAACTGTAAGTAGCTCTTTGTGATCCAAGCAGCACTAAAAAGAACATTTTCTTTTTCTCCCTGGTTTATCTGTATTTAAGCAGACTAAAGAGGAAATATAAAGAATATAAGAGGCTCTCAGAAGTCCATGTAGCTTGTTCAAAGATCATGAAGAAATATGTAGCAATATTTAGGAAATGACTAATACCTTCTGGAACAGAGCTTTCCTTTTCACTAAAAGGCATTTCTGTTTCCTGATTGGATTCCATGAGATGCCAGAAACATGAATTAAAAGTATGGAAATATTCCAGAATAAAAGTAAGGCTTTTCTAAGTCTTCTTAGATCTGTCTGTCTTCTCAAAGAAGTCTAGTTTCTTTCTTCACTTGAGAAATACCAGGATGAGCAACAACTAAAAATGACAACAAGAATGAAACAAATACCTAGCAAAATGTGAGCAAGAAAGGATTGCAATGCCTCTGCAGAGCCAAGTATTTAGATTAATTTTTGAAATTCTGGAATTTGTGAAATAAAGAATTATTGCTGCTCTAAGATTTAAAAGAATTTCTAAATGCCTAAAATAATTAAAAAAAGGGAATTTCATTAAAGAATAAAAGTGTTTAAGTGTTCAATCTGGACAATTTGTCCCAGCTCATTCCTTTAGTGATTGAGCTATATTTAGAGGAAACATCAGAACTGAAGGTGTCAAGGAATCTACATTTATGCAGATATTCTATTTACTGCTACTCAAATATTCAGAAATTTAAATGACAAAGAGCTATAGGAAACAATGTACCAAATCTGTACACCATAAAATGGTGGTGTTGAGCTCAGTGAAACTTTTAGGTGTAAAAAGTGTCAGAATTTAATTCCATACTTTTGTCTTCAGATATCTCCAGCAGGGAAATGATTTTTTTTTTATTAATTCTTGGAGGACCTGTCTAGCCATTAGACAGAACAACTAAATGGATCAACAAGAAGCTGCAAATGGGATTTTTCTGTAGCTTTGGTATTACTGAAAATGGGATAAAACTGCCAAAGCTATTGCTTGTGTTGTAGAACAAATTCTCTCCTGATGTAAAATGATACAAATCCATTGACTGCAATGACGTTACACACAATTTATGTCAGAAAAATATGTAGCTCTTTATCCATTTATCTATAAGCTGGTTGCTGTGACTTAATTTCAAATGAATTATGTTACTGTTCTTGGTCTGTGCCCTTGCAGCACTTTATTACATAGAAGACTAGTTCAGCAGAAATAAATAAATATGTGATTTGCAGTCTCAGCAAATGTCCTAGCCAGGAACAATGGCCTCTCTGCAGTGTTCCAGACTAATTGCCCCCAATTTTCTGCTTTAACCTTCATATGCAATACTATTCTCCTCATTCTTTTTCCACCCAGTCCTCATGTTCAGATTTTGTCCAGTGTCAGCACAACTTAGGTATTCAAATTCCTTTAGAGTATAGCTTCCTCTATGTGACCCTCAGTGATCATAAGAAGCATGTGTTACATTTCAGAAAGTGCATTACTTAAGAAAAGGATATGCTTTAAATCTTTCCTTCTTAAGCTCTTGCCCAGAATTTTCGTGTTTGATAGTATACCCTAACATTTATGGTAACAAATGCTGTCATTATAATTGTGTCTTATGCTCACTAGTATATCATCATCCAATATTTTTCTAATTTCACAGTCAAAACCTGCCATCAAATATCATAAGCAGTTTAACTGATATTAATACAAGTAGGAAGATTTTTGAGCTTATTTTAAGGCTGATTGGCAGCAACTTTCTGTCCAAAAACTGAATGCAGTAGTATGAAGTTAATGATAAGCATTAATAAACCATGCTCGAGGTAATTTCTTAGGTACTAAGGACTTTTTGATGATTAGTGAACATGTCTGAAAATTGTTCTAGTCACCTACTTAACAGCCTGTGGCTTTGGAAGGCATTAATCCAGAACATTGACTTCATTTTATCATTAAGTCTTCTACATTATAGGAAGTTGTTTGTGAGGCCTATTGGATTCAGTGGTGTACAGGAAGGATGTAATTAAAGAATCTGTAAGTAGTTAGTTTCAGTTAGAAATAAGTATTTTGTTCCCAGCTACTTACTTTAGGAAGCACCTGCTGAATTTAACAGAATTGGTTCCCACAGTCCAGCTGTATTTCTGCTGAACAGTTCAACCAGATGAGGAGCCATAGTCTATGACCTTTGTGTGCTTATTCACTATGAGAAACCGTGGACCATTCTCTTGAATACAATACATAGGTAAAAGTAAAATAAATGTCCACAAAACCCATGATATTTGTGAAATGGAACTGTGTTGTTGCTGAAATCTTTTATTAAGTCTCGTATTAGAACAAAAAGCACATTTTTTATGCACATACAGGTTTTAGGTAAATATTCCTGATGGGACTTGCCTCTATCTGCTCTATGTTGAAAGTCAAATTTTAAGTTATCTATTGTTGATATGTTTTTCAAACATGCCCCTCTTTTCCTTTATGTTTCCTCATCTTGCCCTGTTCACCTGCTGAGCCAGTCTGGACTGGGGGAATCTTTTTCTCAGTTCCTACCTTTTGGATCATAACTCTATCTTCTTTACTGCACCATTAAAATGACTATAATGTATTTGCATGGTGGCTTATCTGACCTGGTGTACTCCTTCTTGTGTCCCCTGTGGACACTTAAAAAAGAACCATTATGAAATAAGATTATCACTGTGGAAAATTTTACTCCTAGTCTCATTTAGTTAACATTGATATAACTTTTGATAAACTCAAGAGGAACAAAATAGAGTCTTGCATCATCTTTCTCATATTGTATGCAGTTCTGTGTCTCTGGGGTGCTCCCAAACACAGAAGCACAGTATAATGTTGTATTTCCTTTAGTCTTTGTGTTCAAGGTCTTGATAAGTCTTTTCCTTCCATCCTTTGTCAGTGCATCAGGCTGTATATTATGGGTAATCTTTTGTAGGCATATCTGGATTCAGCAGAGCTGAAAAAATTCCTATATATCTTTTCTGGGAGGGGAAATTTTGTAGATGTTTTTTATCTTTAAAACAGTTTTTAAAAAGATTATTCTAGGATGTTTCTGATAAATTCTTAAGAGTATTACATTTCTTTCAGAGAAACATATTTGAAAAATCAAAAAAATATTTTTCATTGTAGATTGTTGATATTGCATTTATATAATTGTTCTAAATGTAGTCAAATGTATTTTAAAATGAAATTATATTGAAGTTTTAGACATGTCAACGTATTCATGATACTACTCCTGTACTTCAATTGATGTGACTTGCACATCAAACATCTTTCTTTGGCTCTACCCTAATGTTCTCCCTCTCCCTAGGGCTCACTAAGGCATGTGCCTCTTCTTTCCTGCCTGTGCCCCACACCTGACTGCAGCAAATCCTGTCTCTTTTCACTAACACACTGGATACATTATTTGTGCTGTACAAATAAGTCAGTGTCCTGACCAGAATGAGTGAGGGACAAGCATACCTGTAGTGCAATAACCTGTGTAAAAATACAGAGTCCCAGTACACCAAGAACCATTTGAAAGTTTGACATTAAACAATTTTTGCAATGTTGCTACTGACTTCAGGACAGCTATTCAATATGTTTGCTCTGCAGGAAATCATGCACATGAAAATATTAACTTACAGAATCATAGAATCACAGAACAGTTTGAGCTGGAAGGATCCTTTAAAGGCCATTTAGTCCAACCCCCCTGCAATGAGCCTGGACATCTTCAAATAGATCAGGTTGATCAGAGCCCCATCCAACCTGTCCTTATGCAATATTCATCTGAAGAATGCGCAGAATATTCACAGAATCACAGAATCACAGAAGTTCAAGTCTGGAAGAGACCTATAAGATCATCAAGTCCAGTCGATGTTCTAACTGTTCACTAGATCATGGCAGCAAGTGCCACATCCAGTCTTTTTTTGAATTCTTCAAGGGATGATGACTCCACCACCTCACTGGGTAAATGATTCCAGTATCTGACCACTCTTACTGTGAAATATTTGCTTCTTAATTCTAACTTACATCTCGCTTGACGCAACTTGAGACTGTGTCCTCTTGTTCTATCTGTTATCGCCCGGAGAAAGAGGCCGACCCCCAGCTCACCACAGCCACCCTTCAGGAAGTTGTAGAGAGCGATGAGGTCGCCCCTTAGTCTCCTTTTCTCCAGGCTAAACAACCCCAGCTCCCTCAGTCGCTCTTCGTATGGCTTGTGTTCCAAGCCCCTTATTAGTCTCGTTGCCCTCCTCTGGACACGCTCAAGTAACTCGATGTCCCTCCTAAAGTGAGGGGCCCAGAACTGGATACAATACTCCAAGTGAGGCCTCACCAGTGCTGAGTACAGGGGAAGAATGACCTCTCTGCTCCTGCTGGCCACTCCATTTCTGATACTGGCCAGGATGGCATTGGCCCTCTTGGCTACCTGGGCACATTGCTGGCTCATATTCAATCGACTGTCAACCAGCACCCCCAGGTCCCTTTCCACCTGGGCACTATCCAGCCATTCCGTCCCCAGCTTATATCGGTGCAGGGGGTTATTGTGGCCGAAGTGCAATACTCGGCACTTGGACTTATTGAAGTTCATCCCATTTGATTCTGCCCATGCATCTAACCTTTCCAAATCTCTCTGGAGAGCCCTACACCCCTCAAGCAGATCTACACTCTTTCCCAATTTCCTTTTTTTCCCAATTCCTTTTTTTCCCCTCTGTACATTATTCTTTATTAGAGATTTAAATATCACTATATGAAAAGCTTGTTTTTGCTATTGTGGTAAAAAAAAAAAAAAGTTTAAGAATGCTTTTATTTCATTGCATTTTTTATAAAGGTGTGATGTTTATACTTTAAGCTAATATTGCCAAAGTAACCCAACCAGTTCATGCTAAGTTTAATAAGTTAGAACTATGGAAATTCTGCATGGAACAAAATAAATTTCCCTACTTTACAAGAAATCTCCTTGTTTTAGAACAATTTAAATTACAAGTTTTAAATATTTGTTTCATTGATACAGGATGGTTCTTGTAAATTAATTTGGCAAGAAAATGTTATTCCCCTTATATTCCAGGCAGTTTCTTCCAAACCTACCATTTCTGTCCACCCAGCCCTCACTAGTTTTCAAATATACACTCACTGTAGGTCAAGTTCTACATTTGGCTTTAAGCCTGGGACTCTCTTGACAGCCTCCTACATAGAAGGTGATTGTTGACTTTAATTTTTTCTGTACGTATGACACCAATATCAAGAGGGTTAATTTGTTACGCTAAAAGTGTGTGTGAACTTAGTCTGTCAAGTTTTTTCCAAGTCTGAACTCCTATAAATATTCTTGACATTAAGTATGAAATATGTGGCTGCCTTGGAACAGATACTTCATTTCTGTATTCGATCAGAAAGTCCTTTTTGTTTACAGTTTTCCTGAGTTTTCTTGAGTGGCCAATTATACTGAATATATAGTGAGAACATGTTTTAAAATCCACCAAATTCTGCGCTGTTGCTCTATTTTCAACACAGCTTAATTTGGCCCCTTGGCTCATGCATTCTTACAGGCTTTCTGTACAAAGTAGCCTAACTCTTTTCTTCCTAGTGTAAGATTTATCTGCTCTAGTTTTGGCATTTTTAAAAGAAAAAAAAATTTCTCTAACCTGCCCTATTTCTTTCTTTACAATCAGTGAAGAAAAATGGATACCTCAAGGGAATTATTTTTCTCATCCTAAGATTGGTATCTAGCATGGGTCAGATGGTTTTCTCTTTGGAGGTGCCAATTTCTTTCTAGTTACTATCAAGGGAACTTAGGGTGACTGACTCACTCTTATGTCTGTAACTTTTAGTTGTCTGAAGGTATGTGACATAAATTGTTCTTTCTTATCATAACATTGTCTGAGGATGTGAATAATTAATTATCTTCAGAAAATATTACCTTGAAGACAATAGTGTTTTGACTGAGACACAAAATGTTGAAGATAATTCAGTGTACATATGTTTGAATGTTTTGTGCTCCTCTGGCAGAATCTTGGGAGATTTGATGAAAGAAGCAGAGTGAGCACTGGTGCATTACCTGTACTACTGGACACATGTAACCAGGATTTTATACAGAAAAGTAAAGTTTTCAATTATATTAATAGAATTAATCTCATTTAATGCTAGAAAATATCCATGGAGACCTCTATATGTGTTTTAGCCTTTTTAGGCTCCTTTTCTAATCAAGAGATAGAAATAAGACCTTTCAAGGTACAATACTTCTGACCTATTTTAGATGTTCACTTTAAAATGAGTTGAACAATGGTTCAAAAGTTTCTGGTTTTCTCCACTGATTTTAAAGCAAGAATGGTGAGTCTTGCTGGGATGAATTCAAGTGCAGAGATCAAATTTATTCCTCTGTTATTCATAAATAGATCACAAGGAGAAAATAGATTCAAACAGCTTCAAGGGGACAAAAAGCTGTGCTGTGAAATCTTAAAACTGTTTAGTGGCCTTCAGCTTTTTAGTGTCACATAATGCTAATTGTTGTTGTGACATTGGACAAATATTTATGGCTCAAATGTGACATTTATTGATAATAAAGTCAACTTTATTAAAAATTGTATAAAGACAATTATTCCACACACTGTTACCTATTACATTATTTTTTTTTTTAGAAAAGAGCTCTAGAACTAATTTACAGTGCTGGTAGAAAATTAATAACTAGATACTGAGATTATTTTGTTAATATCTCAAGATTTTGAATATAGATGCACATTATCATAAATACTTCTATTTATAAAATTATCTTTGCAGATTTTGCATCTTGGTTACTGGAATTGTTTTCTCTATGAAAGCTTCTTCCTTTTTCAGTGCTATAGGCATATTCTCATTCTGTATGAGTTGTATTATTTCTTCTTCCTAAATTTGAGGAATTTATTGCTTTTATTGTTCTAAAATCCTTCATCAGCCTGAAATGGGTGAGAACATTGGCATGTTATTGTTTTTTGTTCTTTATTTGAAGTTCATATAGATATATAAGTATACTTAGGAATAAAATATTTTCCTTTTTTATCTCTTGCAAGAATATTGCTATGTGATCCTTTAAGTAATTTTACCTTCTGTTTCCAGATATCTTTCCTTTTACTTTTGTATACTGTTCCCACAACCAATTGCTCAGCCTCTTCAAGTCAGCCTATAGACTTCTCCCTCACAATGTCTTCATTTTTTTTTTTAAGACAACAATTTTACTCATATCTGTACTTATATATGTGCTGAGAAAATCTTGACAAGACAGAATAAAAGTATAAGAAAACTAAATAAAGTGGTGACTTTATTCTTTTTACAGTGGGACTTGTATACATTTTTTTGTGTTTGAGTATTAATTTATGAACAGGATATTGTTTTGAGGAGTGCAAAGAAACCTTGCTTTTCGTAGTCTACGAATTGATGCATCTAGGCTCTGGTGATACAATAAATAACAATAATGTGACATTAAGAGAGAATATGGTCTAGGGTCACTTGTGAGGTCCACTGTCACTCACTAAATGAAAGTGATTGAGAGTCTGTTAAATAGGGTGACATATGAGAGCACAGCGTTTCTCCACTTTACTAATTTTTTGGAAAAAAAGATGCCAAGAGACAAGAAAAGATTTTTCCACAATACAGAACAAGGTGGAGAGGATTATACAAACCACTGAGTGATTTTTATTTTAATCTCTCTCTGCTATTTCTATCACTCCACTGGATCCTTATAGACAAGTTACAAAAAATTACATGACCAGCAATCTGTGGAAAATGCAATAAAATATTTTCTTATTTTTGCTTGGAAGAACATTAGGCCACCAGGAAGAATGAAACTGAAGGATAGGAGAGTAATTTTTTTCCATTTGTATATATTACTTTTTTTTTTTTTTTTTTATACCTGGAGATTAAGAAACGACTGATGAGGTGCAAATTAGGAAAAGTGAGCATGACAAAAACTGCCACCATATGTGGATATGCATCCCCAAAGCACATGGTTTATCACTTGCCTTAAATTTGAGTTGAATAATTTAATAGGTGAGCACACATGCACAGGAGAAGTGGCCCTAGGGAGTGAGGTGAGCAGCACTCACCTCTGCTACACCGTGGCTTGGGCTGGTGACACAGGCACCTCATACAAGCCTGAGGCTAGACTTGGTTGAGGTGCCTGTGTCACCAGCCCAAGTCACAGTGTAGCAGAGCATGCACAGCATTCCTGAAGTGCACACAGAGCATGGACCTTCTCTGGAGACTAGCAGCTGTGGGCACTTCCACTGAAATGCAGGGCCAGAGGAAAGGTGTCCCTTTCCTTTTTACTCAGCCAAGCAGCTTCCAGCTCAGGCAATTTGCAGTTTATGTAGGAAATGAGAAACTTATTGTCAGTCTTTTTTCCTGCTTAGTATTTATATATACCTGTGCCTTTCTCCTGCTCCAGTTTTCTGGTGAGGGAAGAGCCCCAGCAGTTTGCCTTTTCATGGATGTTTCCTGCTATTGCACCCTAACCAAAGTACAAAAAGATGTGGGATATCTGGAACCAAATGGAGGCAATTCAGAAACCTGGACTATGAGATGAGTGAATGGTCGCTGATAAAAACAGATCAGCTTCCAAATCCTTATGCCTTGCATTGTTTATGCATTTCACACTGCGTGGTGATTAGAAAATCAGAAGCAAGCTGGTGAGGACCAGAACCCAAATTGCTCCACACTCAAGCAGAGGACACAGAACCTGAATGTCAAGTGATTTTTCTCTCCTCACTTGCCACAAGTCTTGCATTTCTTTTCATATACTCAAACAGTTACAAATGAAAGCAAAACTTTGCACTCAGGCAGACTAAACTGCGTATGAATTTCTTTCAGGTGAGTTTCAAACCCAGCACGGATCGCTTACTGGGCAAATGCACATAGCTACTAAGGTAGTATATCCAGTCAGAGACCACCACTGACATCTACTCTTTAACAAATACAAGCCTGCTCAGCTAAGCCTCCAAACTGTCAAGAATGGACCTAAACTGTGATTCTAGATTGAAAGAGGCTACTTATCCCTGAGAAGAACTTCTGCATACAGAGGTATGCGTGGAGTGTTACCTATTGACTGGCTTTATGCAGCTCCTTTATGATTGCAAAATAGTTTTGTAGATCATCTTTCTCAGGACATATTTAGTCATTTCAGAAGAGTCTGAGAAGGGGCTTGAGTCAGGATCTGTGAGCCATTCACTTAAAACAAGCTGTCTGTATCTGGCATGAAGTGAGGTCAGTAGGGTCAGGTCATGATGTTCACAGAATCACGGAGTATTCTGAATTGGAAGGGATCCATTCCTCAGTGATCCTCAGGATCATCGAGTCCAACTTTTAGCCCTGCACAAGACATCCAAAGAGTCACACCATGTGCCTGAGAGCACTGTCCAAGTGTCTTGAACTCTGTCAGGCTTGGTGCTGTGATCACTTTCCTGGAAAGCCTCTTCCAATGCCCAACCACCCTCTGGGTAAAAAATCTTTCCTGATATCCAACCTAAACCTTCTCTGACAGAGTTTCAGGCCATTCAGTGTGGTTCTGTCACTGGTCACCAGAAAGAGATCAGCATCTGCCTCTTCTCTTCCCCTCATGATGAAGTTGTAACTGCAATGAGGCGTCCCCTCAATCTCCTCTTCTCCAGGCTGAACAGACCAAGTGATCTCATCTGCTTCTCATACAGCTTCCCCTCGAGCTATAGCTTCCCCTCACCATCTTTGTTTCCCTCCTTAGGACACCTTCTAACAGCTTTATATCTTTCTGACATTGTAACACCCAAAACTGTCATCAGCACTTGAGGTGAGGCCACCCCAGCCCAGAGCAGAGCAGGACAGTCCCTTCCCTTGCCCAGCTGGTGATGCTGTGCCTGATGCACCCCTGCACGTGGCTGACCCTCCTGGATCCAGGGCACTGCTGACTCAGGTTCAACTTGCCATTGAAAAGGACCTTGCTGGTCATAGATGTTGTATAGGTACTAACCAGCATTGCACTGGTGCTTTACATTCCTCTAATCAACTATGTCTCCTTCTTTCAATCTTTGCAGCACTGACACCTCAAGGGGTACAACAACAAATTTCCTGAAAGGGGTAAACACTCAATACTGGGATTCATGTCAACCATAATTACTTTATGTATGTGTGTGTGTGTGTGTGTGTGTGTGTGTATCCAGTGACTCCTCAATCTACTAATTCTGATGGCAGTACAGTTCTAGGACTCAGTATAGTCTGCTGCACCATTCATAACTGAGTTAAAGGAAAATAAAAGTATTTTTTTACTTTAGCAACTTGATAATAATACAGGGTTTAATTGAACTCACTGCAGCAGAATTTCTAATTCTGAAATAAAAAGGGAAAAGTCAGGGATCTTAAATTTTTGTTAATAGATCCTAATGAATCACCCTGAAATAGCCGGCTCAAACAAGTCAGAACACTGTCAGCCAGCTCAGTTTGCCAAGAATCCATTTCTCTTCTAAGAGATAAATGAGGTTCCTCAGTGTGGAGAATGCAGAGTGCTAGTGTTATGCCCTTTTATTTTAGAGTTGATTTATTCCAGTTGCAATGAAAGGTCACAAATTTCAGTGTTCCTTTTTTTGTTTCCTTCAGTTCTTTCAAATGAAATTTTCTTGAGTAAGGGTAATACGACATCTGAGAGTACACTTTGTGTCAGTCAGTTCTCCTACCATTATCTTTGTGATTCAAATGACCATTATTAAGATATAATTTAATTTTTGTCATTAATAATATCTATATTCTAAAGTCCTATCTAAAGTCTAGTGAGCTAATACAAAACTTCTGGATCACTTTGGGGTATTTTGAATCAATCCTTGTGTTACCTATCACCCCTGATGTTTTTCAACATGGCCCTTGTATGTTGACCTTATCATGTCAACGAATTCCTAGGGAAAAAAGAGTCAATAAGAGTCTATCTGCCAGCCAGGTGACATTAGCTGGTATGACATTGTATTCTGAAAATGCCACTTGGTCTTAACTTTGGAACAAAATCAAATTCAAATGCTAGCTGATAATTAAAACTTTCAATGTTGGAATGCCACATAAGGAAGAACTTATTAGGAATACATAATCAAGTTGTATTCTTTATCCTGAAGAATGGAATTATAGATTGTGATCATGAATGTGATTGGAGATAGGTTACAAAATCAGCTTCAGAGCTATGAAAGAAAGGAGATCTGAAGGATCATGTAAAATTATTCTACATTATGCTCTTATTTAACTTAATAGTGACAAGCAGAAGAAAGGGTTGGGGGTAGGAAATCCCAGAAGTGAAGGACTGATAAAATTTCAAAACCTGTTTATCATAATTTTAAAAATCTGGACTAGGGCTTAATGTTAAATAAACCACGTAAGACATAATAGTCTTCAGAAATATGGGGCAAAAGAAGATGCTCTAGGAAAGATATAAGGTGGAAAATTTCCATTTGCATCTTGAACAAATGTTAAGGTTTGCCTAAAATACAGAATCCCCTGAAAGGACATTGTCTTCAGGATACCTAGTTTCATTCTTATCTGTGATTCTAGATATCTTGAGATGAGTCATTTCTTGAGCTGTTTTTTTTGAAGTCTATAGAAGAGTGAAAATGGAAATTGCAATGACAATGTTTTTAAGCATAGTTTGGTCAAAATATGAGAAGAACACAATAAAAATTAGCAGCTATAGAGCTCAAACTGTGAAACTGTGACTTTTCTGCACAGGTTGCAGATCCAGTGAATAACAGAAGAAATAATCAAATGGCACCAGATATCTTAAGTACAGAGAACAATTTTCTCTGTAATTAAGATGTCTGGTACTTCAGAGAACAATTTTCCAAAATTAATTTTGAATATTTGAAATTACCTGTTGCTGGGTTTGCTATGTATATCATTAGCAATACATTCTAAAGCTTCACTTTAACATTTTTTTGTTCAGTTAAAGACTGTTCTTTGTGTTCAGTTCACTGACTTACTCAATTCAGTTCTTTCTCAATTTTACTTAACTTCTGACTTGGAGACTGTCTTGTTCCTCCTCAGCTTTTTTTTCTTTAGGCTAAAACAGAGAAAAAAGAAATTTTTGTCATAAGATACACCATTTGGGTATTTGATCATCCTTGATTTTCCTCTTTTAGACTACCACCAATTAGTCCACCTTTTTGAGGTCCGGCACAGAAATCCTATTGTTCTTAACCAGGGTTGTGTTTGTCAATGTGTTTGCTCAATATCAATGCAGTTCTTGTTACTATACCAAACAAAAGACAAGTAGTAAGACAATTTCCTAAGGTTACTTTGTTAGTGAAACTTGTGCAACTCTTGCTAAAAGTCTTTCAATTTCTCAAATCTTTCTAATAACCCTAAAGGGTACACATGACCTTATTTATTTCTTTAAATTTTATGATGTTCATAGTTCATTTATGCATTGTCTGAAATAAGGCCCAAATTCTGACATTGAGTCATCTTCTATTAGAACAAGGAAGCCCTTATAACTTCTTTTGTTCACAATATGCAGAAATCCAAAATCCGTTTCGTGCAAGTGAAGTCAAAATCCAGCATTTTAACTGTAACTGTGCCCTTTGCTATAATATTCATAGCTTTTTATTATTTTTAATAGAATTCCTTATGTTAGAATTTGGCTTAAAAATGTAAGTTATTTAACAGATATAATTAGGTTGCTAAGCATTAACAGTTAATTATCATATTAATAAACAGTTATTACTCTCGTTCTATACTGAACCATGCCAAAGCAGCATTATTATGTATGCATTGCTCTTAGGCAACGTAATTGTCCTTAAAGGAAATCATTACAATTTAAATGAAATTGGGAGCTACTGGTTAGGGATGGCTGTAGGGCATGCACAGTACATACTAAGCAAGGAACTGTAATTTCCCCATATCACATCTCTTCAGTAATTTCACATCACAGGGTTATCTGTGTTTAGTTAAGAGGAAAACAGTTTATTTTTGCCTTGCAATTTTACAAGGGCATTATTTAACCAAGGACAAGCCAGTCCCTAAAAGGAAGGTAATGCAGAGTCACTGAATCTTAGATTTTAATATGGGTTAGTAAACTGTTACCATGACCACTTTGACCACGATTTAAAACTTGTGTTTCAGACTATATTTCTAAGGAATGGATTTGCTGTGGCACTAGCAGGTGCTGCCCAAGCAATGTGAAGCATAGAATGAAGGCTAGAAGCACAGCCTAAAGGCTAGAAGCACCCCAAGTAACATCCAACGTAAAATATATCTCTGTACAGAAATAACTGTCTCTTTTTGCTGACTAGATTTTTGCTTGCTTTTGCATATTCTTTGTGTCTAAAAGGTACACTAAGGATGTGTTCTCCTCGATGACATTTTTTTGTCATATGAAGGTTAATTGTTTGACTTAATCTCTTTGACATCTGTTAAAATACAAGGAATTTGAGCATTAGTTCCTGGTATTTTCTTAGACTGATAACTAATTAATGTTTTGCACTGCTATAAACCTTTCCTTAGTTTCAGTAAATGACTCACATTTACAAAAAGGTTATATCATGCGTGGGTGCTAAGGATTTTTCAGATGAATTAGTCAAAAACTCAATATTAACTTTATTAATAAGTATTATTTGATAAATATGACACATAGCAAATGATGTGTCTCATAAAGTACTATAACAGAAAACAATCCCTAGCCTGTCAGAAGCAAGGCATTAAAACTTTATTTTTTGCAAAATGAATGCCAAAATAGCAAAGACAATTCCTCTAACCCATATTAACAACAAAATTCTGCCTTATGTTTGATTCCTCATACAGTTTGAACTCTTTTCCTTCCAAATATATTAGGCTAAATTAGAAGTGACTCATCAGTACCCAGTTGAATTGTGTCAATATAAAAACAGAGCAGTGATAACGATCAAGACCAATACACACAAATTGAAACCAAGCATCTTTGAAAAGAAGCTCTTTGTCATGCCTTTAATATGAGCTTTTAAAGGTGAAATTCTTCCTTCCTTGTCCCCGGGGTCAACCAGGAATACTGCTTTGAGTCCTTGACATAAACAAGAACAGAGTCTGACCTCCTTTCTGCAGAGGCTGCTACTACCTGCATCCCAAGAATGTGACTTTCTGAATACATGTGACTTTCTGAATACATACTTACATTGCTTTTAAGAAGCATTAAAAATGACTTTTTTTTTTTTAATATTGAGAGCTTCTGTCAGTGGCATTCCTTATTTCCAGCTTCATTGGCATTTGAAGCCTATAATTTATGCTAGGATGTGAATGTGTGACCTTACACAACAGCCTCGACATTCCTGGGTTTTAACTTGTGCAATTGGATTGCTTGTAAAGGAAGGTCATCAAGGCTGTCAGGGAGGGGTTATGGCATTGCCATAGTTGGCATGAGGTAGGGAGAAATAACTTGTGATTAGACATGTGCCACTGCCAAAAAAGCCAGCTGAACTGGGTTCAGCTCACTGCTCTGAAATAGACAATAGACTCCTGGCTGTAGAATTGCAATCACTCCGATACTCATTGTGCTACCAAAATGCATTAGGGACTTATAGAGAATATGAACAGTTCACAGCACATGTTCTTAGGCCTTTTGGCCACCACATCCCCATTTAATTACAAAAGTCCAGGCTTGGAGATAAATTCCAGATTTTTTTGCATCAAATCAAAGACCTGGGCAGTAAATTCTAGTCATGGAACTAAATACTGATAGAGCTACTTGATGGGATTTGATTCAAGATTTTATTCCAGAAGGAATAGCACATTTCTATCTCATTCCTTAGGAGCATGTATGGCTCATGTGCATCTGTTTACGGTCTCCCACTTGATGTTATAATCAGGTCTTTAGATTGAATGAGATGGCAGTACTATAATACAAGGTTCAGATAAGTTGGGAATGCTTAATTTGAAGCCAGAAAACTCTATATAGGGAACCCTGGCAAATAAGAAGCATAATTAACTTGATCCTCTGGAAGGACAAGAGGTCATCTTGTGAAAAATGCAGGCTATCAATACTGTCCAATGAGCTATAGGAGACACAAGGAAGGATGGGTGATGAATAATGGCTGAAGAGGAAAAGCTTTTCATGATAATGAGAGAATATCTGTTGTCAAAACATCCTGAGGTGGAAATGTTAACAAATAACATTGGTCTATTATTTGCCATTATGGATCAATCTTCCACTCCCATTATTTTAACTTCCAGGTCAGTTTTTACATTTGGTATTTCCTGTTCTTTCTAAAGTAAGAATTATTACCAAAGATACAGTATTTATTGTTTATCAGACCTAGTCAGTCAAGATAATTTCCCCCAGTTTTCCAGAGAGAGCTTGACCTAAAATTTCTTTTTGATTTACAGGAAATACACTTAACTAAATAACAGTACAAGAAGTAGTTTATAAGCAACAACCCCTGACAAAAGGTAGCATAAGTAGAAGGGAAGTATTTGTGTGGAACAGCATATCCCTTTTTCTCTGGAGGAATGTTGCAGTGCTTCTTGTTTCCTGTAATAGTGCATCATAGTCACATTTGGGACAGTATTACCAGTCTTTCATAGGAGTACCTGCATGAAGATTGTACATTATCAATTATCCTTGATTTTGATATGACTAATATGGAGTTTTTTTCTTCTCTACGAAAGTATGAGTCAAAGGATAACCTCAGTAATCAATAATGACTGTTACTAGACAACTTCCAAAAATCTGAGTGTGAATATACTTATTAACTGGTTTTAGTGAATGTAAGTTAGACTAAGTTGTACCAGTCAGCAAACTGTACAGATATATTTCTTTTAACCCCAAGAGTTACTAAAGAAAAATACAACCAACAATAAAACTAATTAATATTTCATCAGATTAATGCTGTGGGACACTCTATGCACAAATCATCATCTGTGACTTTTCTGCAGAGGTATAAAAAATAGCATATGATATTAACTCTGAATCCTAGTGATGATTGACTGCAAATATAATGGATTTTCTTCCTTTAAATGTCATCAACAGCACTTAATTTCTTTGAGAAGTAGACATACTAATCTAAGTCTAAGCAATACTTCTCTTAAGGATTCTTTTTTTTCTGCACTTGTATTTGCATAATTTTCCTGGAAGACATTAAAATTATAATATTGATAATATTTTTCTAATTGAATTTTAGAATGCTTTTATTTTGCAATCTAATGATTTCTTTTAAGGTTTTTTGTCCAGCTAATACTATAATACTTTGTAGCTTATTCTGCAACAAAATTTCCATGCAAAAGCCTGATTTTTCTAGTTCTTTAATTTTAGAATCCTAAAAACTATTCTTCTTTTTAGATAGTTGAATTTCTACTGTATCTGAATGGAGCTAAGTAGTGGGTATTTGTGTCAATCCTAAACATCAAAGCTGTTAGTAGACTTCTAAAAAAAGTCTTTCAATTTTTCCTTCTAAAAGGTGAGAAAGCTGGAAAAGAGGAGAGAGAAACTTTGTATGCCAATGTAGCTGAGACCCATCCACAGGATCAGAAAGCAGTGATTGAAATCTAGTTTCAAACTGCACTAGGACTTAATTGTGAGAGACAGAACTATGCGCCTGCTCTGAGCAAGGATTGATGGGGCAGGGGGAGGTCTCACACCTGTTACCTGGTAGAAACTGTCCTCAGACAAAAACTTGTTGCCAATGGGGGTTTTCTGTGGAGAACTGACTATATATAATAATCATTTATGTTGTAGAACTGATCATATACAATGTTGCAACATATTAGCTATCACCATTAAAATACATCACACTCTGAATGCAAACAGTGGAACATTTTGAATTTGAAAATTGCATGAATTAGTTTAGTTAATACTTAGAGATGTATTTGTTGGCAGTGAATACCATACACTTTTAACTCCTATATTGCTCCTAGTGTTTTGCCATGCTTGGAGGAGCAGGGTGATGTGCTGGTAAAAGCAAATGCCATGGAAGCAGTGGAGAATAAGCAAGGAGAATGCATCAAAGTGGAGGAGACAGGATTACAAAAACAAATTCTGCATGGTTTAGAAACTAAGGAAACACGGCAACTAAGAAGTTAACCTGAGAAACCAGAACAAGAAAGGGCATTCCAACACATCCCTGTTACAAGAAACATAAGACAAAACTTTCAAAATTAAATTATGCATTTATGATTTCCTTCCTTCCTTCCTTCCTTCCTTCCTTCCTTCCTTCCTTCCTTCCTTCCTTCCTTCCTTCCTTCCTTCCTTCCTTCCTTCCTTCCTTCCTTCCTTCCTTCCTTCCTTCCGCCACTTCCTTCCGCCACTTCCTTCCGCCACTTCCTTCTGCCACTTCCTTCCGCCACTTCCTTCCGCCACTTCCTTCCGCCACTTCCTTCCTTCCGCCACTTCCTTCCTTCCTTCCGCCACTTCCTTCCTTCCTTCCGCCACTTCCTTCCTTCCTTCCGCCACTTCCTTCCTTCCGCCACTTCCTTCCTTCCTTCCTTCCTTCCTTCCTTCCTTCCTTCCTTCCTTCCTTCCTTCCTTCCTTCCTTCCTTCCTTCCTTCCTTCCTTCCTTCCTTCCTTCCTTCCTTCCTTCCTTCCTTCCTTCCTTCCGCCACTTCCTTCCGCCACTTCCTTCCGCCACTTCCTTCCGCCACTTCCTTCCTTCCTTCCTTCCTTCCTTCCTTCCTTCCTTCCTTCCTTCCTTCCTTCCTTCCTTCCTTCCTTCCTTCCTTCCTTCCTTCCTTCCTTCCTTCCTTCCTTCCTTCCTTCCTTCCTTCCTTCCTTCCTTCCTTCCTTCCTTCCTTCCTTCCTTCCTTCCTTCCTTCCTTCCTTCCTTCCTTCCTTCCTTCCTTCCTTCCTTCCTTCCTTCCTTCCTTCCTTCCTTCCTTCCTTCCTTCCTTCCTTCCTTCCTTCCTTCCTTCCTTCCTTCCTTCCTTCCTTCCTTCCTTCCTTCCTTCCTTCCTTCCTTCCTTCCTTCCTTCCTTCCTTCCTTCCTTCCTTCCTTCCTTCCTTCCTTCCTATAGTTTTCAGAGCAGCTGGAGGAAATCAACCCACTGTATGCTTGAATGCTCCCTGGGCAATACAAATGAGTCATCAATGAGTTTAGTGTGCAGCAGGAGAAAGATGATACTGGTACAAAATGTTCCGGTGTGTATTTCTGTAGTGTCTAGCATAATGCTCCTGACTGAGGCCTCTGGGCATTCCAGTGATATAAATATTAACTAATAATAATAAAAGGACAAGCACTTTATTTGCATCCATGTTGCCATCTGTTGTGTAGACTGAATCAATATCAAGTATATGTTCAGCTTCATTTACTTTTTTCTAAGCTGTACACTTCATTTGCTGCAAAAATCCTGACAGTTTGAAAAGTTCCCAGTAAATTTTTAGCATTGAAAGACATTGTCACTGTTTTTTAAATCTTCTTGCTAATCAGCAGTGGCTGTAAGCTGCAATTAGAAATTACATATTGATTTAGGGCAACAAAGATGGTTGGGGAACAGGAGCATGTCTCTAATGAGGAAAGGCTGAGGGAGCTGGGCCTGTTCAGCCTCAAGAAGAGATGACTGAGAGCGAACCTCATCACTGTCTATCAGTTCCTGAAGGGAGGGTGTCCAGAGGATGGAGCCAGGCTCTGCCCAGCGTTGTCAAGCAATAGGACAAGAAGCAATGGGCAAAAACTGCTGCACAGGAAGTTCCACCTGAATACAAAGAAGAATTTTTTTTCACTGTGTGGGTGACCATGCACTGGAACAGGTTGTTCAGAGAAGTGGTGGAGTCTCCCTAACTGGAGATATTCAAGAACCATGTGGGCACAGTTCTGTGTGATGTGCTCTAGGATGACCCTGCTTGAGCAGGGAGGTTGGACCAGATGATCCACTGTGGTGCCTTCCACCATTCTAAAGCATTCTGTGATACAGTTGCTGTGTGATGCAATTAAAAATATAAATAATGATAATTTTCACAGATGTTCTTTGCAAAGAAGATGAGAGACTACTTACACAGCAAATAGAAGCATTTTTCATAGACGATGTGCCATAACTAATATAGATTTTGCTTTCTTATTTTTACAATGTACTTATAAAGTTCAGTGCTCAATAATTAGTAGTATTTTTGGAAAGACAGAGGAGATCATCAAACTGGCTGTGGCTGTTTGCTAAGCCATTGCCCTTCTCAAACAAGTGTCCAAAACAATTCTCACATTTCTCCAGGTACATGACCTGAATTTTTTCTCCAAATAATAAAGATGCTGCTGCTTTGGGGTCAGAGGAGCATGACAGACTGTGAATACAGCCAATGTGCAGCAGGGTAGAATTAAACAGTCTTGGCATTAAACTTGGCTTAGAGAATAGAGATCTATCCATGGCCACCTAATGTGTAGATATGAGTCACAGAATCAAAGAATGGTTTGGGTTGCAAGAGATCTTAAAAATAATCTATTTCCAATTCCTTTGCCATAGCTGGAACACCTTCCACCAGACCAGGTTGCTCTTAGCCCCATCCAGCCTTGCCTTGAACACTTCCAGGGATGATGTATCCACAACTTCTCTGGGCAATCTGTTCCAATACCTCATTTCCTTCTTGAGTATAGAATTTCTTCCTAACATCTAATCTAAATCTCTCCTCTCTTAGTTTAAAACCATTCTCTTGTCCTGTCTCTATCTACACATGTAAAAAACTGGCCTCCATGGTCTTAGATTTTGCACCCATCTATTTCATGTTACTATTACAATATGGATTAAAACATGACTGATGAAGACTGGAAAATATTAAATGATGGAAAGAATAATATGTTGCTAGGAAGTGATATGGATGCATCTAAACTTGAAACAAGCAAAGAAACTTGTGTTTTAGTATGCCCAAATGTGTGGTCACAGACTGAATAAACTGGAAAGTAATATTAATATTCCAGGACTATGGGACTGGGAAAATATAAATTCAATTATCAGAGTATTCATCAGGTGTATGTAAACTCCCATTAAGACATGTGAACTGAAAGTACTGGTATGAATATTGCATATACAAGCAGAAAAACACTGAGTTGGTGTTGGAACCTCATTCAACAACACTGGAGTAGCTCGTAAAGTTCTGTCTCTCCAAAGTGTTCCCTTTTCAGAGGAGAGTTGATTACAGGGACTATTACTTACTTTATATGATAGCATGTTCTAAAATATTGTAAAAGTAGAATGATCTTTGTAATACTCTGTAAATGCAATCGCTGTTGACTCCAGGTAAGAAAGAAAGTTAGAAATGGGTGGAAATGGTTGAATTTTGTGTGCAATCTCCATTATGAATGGTATATTAAAAATAGACACATTAGAAGGAGTTTTATATCCATGTATATTTTATTTCTTAATGGGAAAGTCAAATTTCTTTTGACTTGTATGTCTAATTTATCTGTTATAAATTTTCCCTCTGTGTGTGGTTAGAAATTTTTCTCAAATCATTGGCCAAGTAGGTGCTTTCTAGGACAGCTTCTCATTACTTTCTCATTTAAGGTAGACTCACATAAAGGCAGAGTAGATTTATTGTACTGTAGGGGATGAAATAGGTGAATTAATAGACATTTCATATTATTAATTTGTATGAGGGAATTAAAAAAATTATTCATAATGTCCTGTAAATTAGAGCCCTTTCCATGAAACTCACTTGGAATACTTTTTACTTGCTTTCATTCTTCTAATGTCTAAAGAAACTGTAAATTGGTGAACTTGTTAAGTCAGGAGGAAAGAACATCTAAGTTGTAGTAAGTTTGGATCCTAACTACATTGTCCTCAGGGTCCCTAGTGTGCAAACTCATGCAAATCATCTTTCTCCGGCCTGCTTCAAAGGAAATTCACAATTGTGTATTTTTATAAATTATGATTTTTTTTTTTTGGTACAAGGCTTAAACTGGCATAACTTTCTAACATATAACATATAAGAAATTTCAGAGGTTCATACTTCTTAGTCATCTTACCAAACTTAACACAGACCATGGGACTCTTTGAACTAATTTGTGATTCAGATGGAATAGATGCAAATTAAGGATTTAAGTGCCAATAATTTTTTGTTATTTTCAGCCCCTTGAATCCTTTCACAATGAAAATGCAATGTCCAGAGTTAAACTCTGACAACACAGCTTTCTTCCCTTAGCTAATTCTCCTAAATTTTAAAGTGTCTGTAAACGATATACTGGAAAATAGGTTCTACAGAAAAAATATGCAGTTGCATTTTAAAATTTCCACTGAGAAAAGAAAGCATAAAAATAAAGTCTGGGAAAAATTAATAATCAAAACAGTACTGGTTTCCATCCAACAGAACTTAAGGACAAGTCAGTGAGAGAAGGTGTAAGAGAATTTGATTTATCTTCACACGCCTTTTTAAAGCTTGACCTGTAATTACCATGTAAATTCTCTTGAATTTCTCTGGTAAAGGATGAAAAATAGCTATTATCATGCTAGAGGAATTTTTTTTCTTTTTTCAGTTCACAGTCAAAACAATTCTAGGATGAATGAAAGAAAGAAAATTAGCTCAAAACTGAAAGGGTAGATTTTGCTTTCTACTGTTTTTTTTGCCTTGGTATGGGTATGAATCTTACCCACTGGCAACACGAATGATTGCATTTAATTGGAGCATAATTTATTAAATGAATTTTTTTGCCAGAATTTTAAGTGTTCTTTTCTAAACCCAGAGAAAAGGCAGAAGAATTGGAATTATGTTCACATCTCCTGCCAGAGCAGTTAGCACTGAAAAGCACCTACAGCCCAGACTTTGGAATGGGGTATTTTATGATTGTTTGCTGCCAAGGTGGCCTATTCTGATGTCACATCTTGACAGCTATCATTTAAGATGGACAAGGGGCAAGGAGCATCTGTTGTTTATAAAATACAGTAACTGCAGTAGGGAATGACTTAGGGGACAGCAAGAATAGCAAATACCACTACAGAGATAGCAGAAGGGGAGACCTTGTTTTAGAATAGGTATTCAGCAGGATAATACTGAAGATACTTAGGGAAAAGGCTGCAGAATATGGCTATGAATCAAACAAAACACAAATGCAAAACAAATGCAATACCATGCTGCTAGCAGGGAAACAGTCATGTGATGTTTGCCTTGTGAATAAGAATATGTTATGACAAAAAATCGGTGATTTTGAGAAAGGTCACACTTTTCTTTCCCATTGTAGCCATCACAGGGTATGTCTAAATTTATGATAAGAAAGAAAAGAGGTTTTTTACCAGGTCAAACTGTTTGAATTTCCCACTTGATTAGTATAGATGCTGGTGATTACAATTTGAATAAAGCTCATTAAACAAAAGCTTTAGTGAAACTAGGATAAATACAGGGAATTGCAGATTTGACTTTCTGGCTTGACCTCAGACCTGATTCATCATTGTAGACCTGCACAGAAATTCCTGGGCAATGTCTGACACTTCTTGTTGTATGTGGACCTGATCCTAACCTGGGCTTGCTGATTATTTCCCTTGGATTTGACCATGGATGTTCCCCATCCCTATAAACTTGTCGGGGGATCTGGACTCTGCATTAACCATGATTATCACCCCCATTTCTGCTGGTATAAAACCAGGCATTTCTAAATTTGGAGAGTATGGGTATGATTAAAAAAAAAAAAAAAGTAAAAGGAAAAGATGTTACGAGTTCTACTGCAGTGATAACCTGCCTGCAAGTCTCTCAAGAGAAGATATTGAAGTGATAAGGATAAAATAAAAGACATTAAAGGAAAGGGGAACCAAGTCTCAACATTTCAAAGTTGTGAGTAGAGCTACAAAAAGGAAACTGAGCAACAGTTAGAGCCCTTGTCAGCACATCACGTGGCAGCAGCAGCAGCAGCTGCCTTCTGTCCATACAATGGAGGCTTTCCAATGAAAGGCTTTCCAATGAAAGCCTCAGTCCCTTGCCCTTTTACTAACCTTGTGTCCATCAGTTGCACATATTCATACTTAGATTTACAGCAAATCTGTCACTGAATTTGGAATTTGAGGAAAATGAATTTTGAGTCCTCTGTACAGGTGCTATTAAAGAAAAATTATGCCTAAGGCATCAGCTTTAACAACAAAGGAGGGCTATGCATGAGCCATTTCTCCTTTATGGTCAAGCACAGTTGTAACAGTTGGATAAAGTAAACCTTGTTTATGCTTGAATGAATCCATGTGAACGACAAATGAGTGATCAATGGGTTCAGCATGATGCAAAAGAATCATAGGGTTGAAAAATAGTAGATTCTGGTAAAAACTGTGACGTCTCAATAGCCTTCTAAGGAGATCCTCATCATGATCATAAAATGTTGTAGGGAAGGGCTTTAATGGCTGTTTTGATCATTCCTGCTGAAACTAGCTTTTGGAGAAAGAATATGCAAAAATGCAGTAAAGCACTTTGAAATGAGAGGAGGGGGAGCTTAGGAGAGCTCTGCCAAAGGCCTGTCACATTTACTAGTAAAAATACAGGCCACATTACACCCCTTAAACTACTGTTGCATGGACTCCTGGCCAAGGGGTGAGGCTGACCTCTATGCTGCTATAGATAGCTTTTTACAAGTAAGGTTGCTCAGTGTGTATCTATCTGAGTGCATTACAGAAAAACAAGTAAAGAGATATCAGAACTTATGCCAACACATTAAAAAACTTTCCAGAGGAAATTGGCTCAGAAATTATTATCAGACCTATTTCTTTTAATATTGGTATGAAGGAGGGGTTTTTTGATGCATGGGCAGACTTAGGTTAAATTTTTTTTAAATTAAATTTTTTTTTGTTGATTCAATTTCCCATTCTAGAAGACTACCCTACCAAAAGAATATAGCTATTAAATATCTTCTAGTTGTACTTACAATACTCGCAGACATTCCAGTGAAAATTTCTACTAAAAGTCTGTTTACTGCTCAGACAGCAAATATATGAGAGAGTAAATTATGAATTTTTAATCTAAGGTATTCGAACCAGATACATGAATTCATTTACATTTATCAATTTATTGAATTACAATTTTGTAAAAAAAAATATTACTGCTTTTGAATAAACAGTTCAAATGAAGCATTTAAAATCCATGCAATTGAGAGAAAAGTGTGGTGAACAGGGAATGAATATAGCTGAGAAAGTATTAAGCTACTCGTGAGCATTTGTTAAATGGTAAAGAGGCTAATTGTTATTAAATTGTTCGCTGTTAATCATTTGTTCTTCTACACTCCCCAAATCACTCTTATTTTGATCTGAATATGTAGTGCCAACTACAGTTATTGAATTTTAGTGAGAAGCATTGAAATAACAGTGATGTCAACTTACAAACAAGAATTTTATGTTGCTTCGGGCATGGCCAGGAAGAAGACACCATCTCCATTTAGCACAAAAATGCAGAGATCATACAGCATTAAAAAAACCCAACCAAAACAAAAAAAACCAGAAACTAACAAAAAAAAAACCAAACAAAAACCAAAAAACAAAAAACCAAAAAAACTAGATTTTTTTTTATCGTGAAGGTAATTTTCTACCTAAATTATTAAAGAATGGATGGAAAGAATGTTTGAATATACATTGGCAAGGCAAGTAGAAAAAATATAGTTATAATATCATCAAATATTAGAAGTTTAAAAAACAAATCCAGAAATCTCTCTTACATTGGTATAAAACATTGTAAGTGATAATAATCTCTATTTTCTTGCATTCCTATTCCCTTCTCAACTTTGATACACACTCTGAAAGGATAAAACTTTCCCGTGTGTTATCACGGAGAAGAAATCACTTAGTATTTAAGTAAGACTGAACCAAGATGAAATGGATACACCTTGAAAGGATAATAAACTATTACCTATTCCACATACATTTTCCCCAGATACACAGGGGAATACATGCTCCTAAATTTCTCTTAGCTTGAATGCTCCTCTCTGCCCACTGTGAGTGTATCTCTGGTGTTAATCAGTTTCAATTCCAAGCTCCCCCTGGTGAAGTTGGAACCCTGAGCTTCTCTGCTACTGCAGATTGCATGAATGGTAATTCATGCTAAAACTCACAGTGCTTCAAGCTGCTAACCTGCAAACATACACAGATCTTTTCAAGAGTCAAGCAGGTTTGTTTCCTCCCTTCAATATTATCCCAACCTCATACATGCCTTAACTATGCAACTCTGGGCATGCAATCCATGGCCTCAATTTCATGCCATCGGAAGATCATTTTGCTGAGCTGCAGAAAAGCCCTCACATGATTGACTTTGTTCTGTGGGGAAAGAAATAAAAAAAGGAACCAAATCAACAACAGTCTTTACACTTTGCCCATATGAGTTTCAGTAGTGAGTAGCCCATCACTGATTTCCGTGTATTTTGGATGTATCCATTCTGCTATATGTGAACTGAATAGCCCAGGAGAGATTGTCACATTCAGGATGGGTGCATGCCCTTGTATCAGGGGATTTTTCATCCTGTTGTGGATGAAGATAAGTGAATGGTTAGAAAAGCTTCTGTGCTCTTCATTAGGTCCTCTCTCATGGATAACTGTGGACAAGGACTATGAATTTTATTACAGACTTCACCTATTCTGGAGAGAAGAGTTTGTGCAAACCTTTCTGTTATAATTGTCAACCAATTTTTTCAGTAACTGAAGCCTTTTCAAGGCAATCAGTTACCAAGTAATGCTATCTTTCACACACAAACTTTAAACAAAATTATTCTGGATTTCATGTATCTCTTTGTTGAACATTATCCCATTTAAGTCATCAAATTTTAATGACTCTTGTTGTCTGCTCTGTGATAAAAGCAAGAATTTCTCATAACACCATCTGTGGGATTTAGCTCAGTGCCGAGCTGAAAGTCAGAAGAAGACATGTAAGGCCCAGGTTCAAAGTGATGCTGGTAACCTGACACTGAATATGAAACATGGCCCATAAACTGTAAATAGGCTGATTTCTTAACATCCTCATGTATTTATTATCCACGTAATGCTTTATGCTGGAGGATATACTATTTTATTTTGAAGATCAGATGTATAAAATTAACATTTAAAACTCAGGAGTGGGTCATTCACTTGTGACCATTTTGAATTTTCTGAACACCTGTATAATTTTTTCCTTTATGATTCTTATAAAAAGTCTTTAGCTATTCCCTTCTAATAGTTGAAGTTTGCAGTTCAATCTGTCACCTATTGAAATAGGCAAGTATGTCTGGGGCAACAACAGGTATCTCATTAAGGAGATTAAATGAAAAATTAGAAATAACCTTTAAAGAAGGAAAGACATCTTTCTTTCCCTCTGCTCCCCACGACTATAATTCATAGTCATTTCCTTAAGGTACCAGTCAGTATTTTATGAGAAGTGCTTTGACAGAAAGGTATCATGTATCAGGTCACCTTGGTTTTCTTCCCATTGCACTTCCTTTTCACCCACTCTCTGCTCTCTATGGCTCAATTAAAATTTATGAGACTCAGCTGTATCGAGAGAAGGCAAACTAGAAGCAACTTTCATTTGTAATTTCTGTAGGATATTATGTATTCTGAAAACTGTAAGTGGAAGTGTGTGCTGCTGTGAAGGTTTGGCCCTTCTTTAAAGAATGTGACAAGCTTCCTGTCAGAAGCTTAGTCAAACAATCACTGAAATAAACGAGAATGTTATTTTTTATTTAACCAAGTGCATGTTCAGACTTCAGCAATGAAATGTAGAGCACCACTGTTCTGTGTCTGATCATAGAAATGCTTTTTAATCAGCACTGATCTCCAGCTACCTTCTCATCCTTCTTCAGACATAGAATTTCACATTGCTCAAAGTATCAGTGTCAGATTCTTTCCTCAGATTCAGCTCAAGTTCAAGCACTTCATCAAAGCTTCAAACCTTTGAATTTAGAGTTTTCTTCAGAAGCATGGTGCAGTTGCAGTGATAGGACTGAAAACTTGGGGAAAGGTATTTTCTGGGTATTAGAGATGAAATGTGTAACCTGTCTAACCTGCTATCCTCTGGAGGTCAAAGAGTGGGGTCATAGGATGGAAGAGGCCTGGAAATAATCTAGTTCAAATCCTACAACTATAAGTAAGTGTCCTGTAAAGGGTCTACAGAACATCTATTTTATATGACCTTGTATATCACAGACCACATAACAGTTTCTACCAGCCTGTGGCAAACTGAAGATTTATGGTAAAGGATCAAAACTCAAAACTCTCAACTATACTTCAGAAAGAAAGCAGAATCTCTATCCTTTTCCAGGACTCCTGCAGTCACAGGATATCTGAGAGATAAAATCTTCACCATGGCCTTTTACCCATATACAACCTACACATACAGCATTTCTAATACACAAGTTACTCAGTTAACATTTGTCTTGAAGTGGCTTGTTATTTAGACAGTGTACGAGGAATGAACTACCTTTGGATAGGGAAAGAGGTTTCCTTCACAGGAAAAATTACTTAATGCCTCCCAAGTGTGTAAGAAAAGTGAAAAAGAGTAGCCCATTTGAGGCAGGGCTTATGTCTTAGTGGCTTATTAGAACGCTGAATGGAGAGCTGTCCATTCTGCATTTCTTCACTTTCACAAAATCTACAGACACAAAAACCTCATTAAATTGAAATGGAACTTATTAAACTTCTCATGCCAAAAAAGATAAAGTAAAGGATTTAATAATGTTTTTAATGTCTACCAAATATGCACTATTATAAAGAATCACAGTTTCTATTTTTAACATTTAATGCCATTTGAATGTTTTTGCAGGAGGGGATTTTAAAAGAACAGTAGGGCTATTTTTCTCTGTAAGCTTAAAAAATAAAATCTGTGTACTGCAAATCTCAGTTATTAAGTGAATCTGTCATTCTAAATTGATTTGAGATGGATTCAGATTCTTTTTGCTAGTCCTTTGACAGGAGACAGTAACAATGCAGTAATTGTTTGAAGAAATATGAGTAATATATGTCAAATTGATTTAGGAAACCGTTAAAGAACACAGAAACTTTTTTTAGGTGTTTTTCACACTTGTATGTAGGGCAAGCCTTTAAATGAAAATATGATTGACAGCTGATTAAGAAGGAATATCACTACCTTGGTGTTAAAATGGCTAAGCTACAAGAGTCAGACAACTTATTGAATTAGAAAAATAATTGTAAATAGGACTTCAAATCTCTGCACAAAATTCTTTCATGCTACAAGAAACTTGTAGACTAAATTAGCTGGTTAATATTGACTCCTCCAGTAGTCTATTAAGTGTAGACATCTATAACTATGTTCAAATGTTGATATGCCATCATTTGCACATGAAGAGGAAGAGTAGGTTGGCAAAATTTACCCAAAGCACCTCTAACTTACAAAAATCTGTAATTATAGGAGCATCTCTAGACCTCAAGATTTTTGTCCTAAGAAAAATAGCATCTTAAATTTAAGAGCTCCTTCTCTATGATATAAAAAACATACCAGTTTGGGTTGGAATACAACTATGGGATAAATTCTGCTAAAAAGAAAGCAATTGACACTCTAATGCTTCCTTACTTAATCTTCATATATATTCACCTTATACTGCAACACAGTGCTGAATCATTTAAGAATAAATTTTCATTGTAAGAGGAGCATCACTGTAGTTAGATCATTATGTCTTTCCAAGAAAATGTAATACTCTAGAAAGAAGGAAATATTTTTAGTTTTCTTATCTTCAATTTATTTGAGCTATTTTGTTTTTTCTCTCTTTTGTCGAACCTTCAACTTTTAAGCTCTCATTCAGAAAAAAACCTCTGAATTGCTAAGTTTAAGCATACATGTAAAGATTATGAGACCTGAAGTTGTATTTTTTGAACATGGTTAATTATTTTACTAAAAAGCAATTATTTTCACAACTTAAGAACATACAGAACTTTCTATGCTTGCTGTCCTTGGCATAAAAGTCACTCGTTATAACTCTTTTTTAATGTCTGTGACAGTATAAGTCTTCTGCAACATAGATGGTCAGATCTATATCAAGTGTTCTCTGGGAAGGAGAATTTAAAAAAAGTTACATAAATAACAAACTCACCTGTTAGACTCTCTGTGTTTTAGCTTCTGCTTCTGAGTGTGGATGGCAATACTCTTACCTAACTTAAATGACTAAGAAATTGTGTATTTGGTTTAAACATGGCAGCTGTGTGGAATTCAATTCCCAAAGCATTAGGTCTAGTGACATTTTAAGTATTTTGGTATGTCCTGTGGTATGCTTTCAGCAACAGCTCCCAAGGGGTCTCCTTAGTTGTGCTTGCCAATCCAATCTTCATTTCTCATGTCCCACAACACTTGAAACAGAGAATCCCTATTTTGAGGAAACTGCAGTTTGTCTTGGCATCTTCAAAGGGGATAAATTGCTTTCTGGAGGTGTTCTCTGTTTTCATGGGATAATTAGAGTTTGGGACTACTGCTTTGGAAATGGTGACTAAATTTTAGGTGGCTAAAATTAGGGGAAATAATTTTCCTTCCATGCCTTGCATACACCTGGCTTAATAATCAATCTCTACTCTGAGACATAATTATAAGTTCTATATAATTATATATTCTAATATAACTGAAAATGGTATGAAATACAATATGCTAAAACCTTCAGTAAGGTGTATAAAATATTGATGTGAGGAATTGTTGTATAAAACTATAATCTTTCATTTGAATGCAAGCTGGAGGTCAATTTTAGTCTACAACTTCTAATGGCTATATTTTGTTGCCCAGTTTACAGGTTTATAAATATGGCACTTGCTCTATGTTTATCAACCTCCCTTAAATAAAATGTGAAAAATTAAAGTAAAAGATTTATATCAGAAATTATATCAATTACCAGTGATAATAATGTAATTTCTATATATGCATGTTCTAAGAATTTTAGAGAGAATACTTCATAAACTAGGGAAAGAAGAATAGAACAATATAGTTATAATTTATTTTTTGTTATAATTATCATTATATATATATAATTATAGATATAATAATATATAATATATTATATATTATATATAAAATAATAATATATAATAATATAATATAATAATATATAATTATATAGATATTATAATAGTTATAATTTCTTTTTATTGCTCAAACTTGCTGTATTTTTTCCAGTACTTTACGATGTCTATATTTTAATATTATTTTTTTTGTCACAATACAGCATGGTGGTTTATCACCTACTACATGATCATGACCTAAAATTCAAGGTCAATACATGGCATTTCAACTACACCTGAAAACTTCCTGACCAAGAGTAAAAAAGGAATAATTAAGGCGTTGATACTTTGCATAGGAATGTTAGAGTTTCCGATTTTTAGATTTTATAATTTTATTTTAAAATTCTATACTTCCCTGACTTTCAATTTTCTTATTTCTTGCAGAATGTTCTAATGAAATCTTTTTTCTAAAGTAATAGAGAGACATATCTGAAAATTTGTATCAATGAATTTTAAGGGATTTTGCTTCTTTTATTTTATTTTTTTTTAGTAAGGGAAAACTTAATCTTATATCTCTGTTTATTCCCAATTCCATCTCCAACCCACGTACCAGCAGGCAAATGCAGAGACAGCCTGCTTTTGCTGAGTACCTGGTAAACAAAAAGCTCTCACAGCAGCCCAACTTCTGAGAACCTTTTAAGCTTTTGATTCTTCCCTAGCATTGGTAGATCTGTCTAATCCTGTAAAAATCATAAACTCCTCAGTCCTCAGTGAAGACAGAAGAATAAACCACATTCGCTTTTTCTACAACATGCTGTTTTGGGGATATGCTGTTCTGAAATACATTAGGATAATGTAAAATGCAAATTACTACTGATTTTCCAGCATTTTCACAAATGCCTTGTCCAATTATCCTCAAACTTTCTTGGGGAAAAAAAAAAAAAAAAAGAAATCATCTTCTTTTAGCATACCACACAAGAGAAATTTCTAATAGAACAGTCTGAAGTTAAAATTAGATGTAAGGGCTTAATTGAGTTTATAATGGAAGGTATTACAACCTTAACCATGGAATGACTACCACAGCTCCATAATACCATCTATTTCAGAAAATCAAAAAAGCTTTAGAGACAGACTGCCTGACAGCTTTTTTGGGAATGGAGAGCAAAACAACTAGCCAGGAAAGGTCTGTGTTTATTGCCATGTTGATATTGCCATATATTGTATATTAGGGAAAAAACCTCATGTGACTAACTAAACATTGCCACCATTTGTGTTGAAAATTTAGAAAACCAAGTATTTTAGGGACTGTGTTTACTGAAGTCAGACGAGTAATTCTGGGTTTTCATATACATAACATATGACAAAGTGTTATAAGAATCTAGCCTTAATTCACATATTAACACAGTAATTTTTCAGCTTTTGGCTAAGGTGTCACAACTTTTCTCACCTGGGTCAGCTCCATATCAATCACACTTATGGTTTGTAACACATCTGAATGTCTTGGACAAAAATTTACCTGTGGGAGTAAACAGCTTTCCTCCTACACTTTTATGCCTCAAGTTTGGCCTTAAGAGACTATTTTTATGCAGTTAATCAGGCCTGCATTAATTTCACTTAAATTTAGGCATTTAACTTAAGTGGCAAAATTGTGATTGGCACTGCTGTAGGTCATTCAGGTCTCAACTAACTGTGTGAGGAACTGACAGGAACTGTCCTTGGTTCAGTACCTAAAACCATCTGGGATAAATATTGTTCAGTGTGCTCCGTCCTCCCAAGTCAGGTGATATGTGAATAGGAACAAAGAGATGTTGACTTCAGTCCCCAGTGTGGTATCCAAGACAGATCTGTCTTATAAATAGAATTTCCTTTTGCTGCTGGATTAAACCAGCCTAGATTTACTAGATTTATCCCACTGATGAGCTGAGTTGCACAGGTATGTTTCTGAAAGCATCTCTCCCTCTTAGCATCTCTCAGTTACTGACCAATGGACACTGTGCTTCCTTCTCAGTTTTAAAATAAATCTTTAGTCATATGCAATTTCAGTTTTGTTTTCTCTTCCACATTTTTAAGATGAGTGGAACTGAGGACAGAGTCAGTCTGTGGAATTTTAGGAAATTGTGGAGTAGCAATCAGCGGATGGACGTCCAAGTGGAGACCAGTGACAAATGGGTTCCTCAGGGGTCAGTGGCAGGGACAGTGGGATTGAGTGCACCCTCAGCAAGTTTGGGGATGACACCAAATGGTGTGGTGCAGTCAACGTGCTGGAGAAAGGGATAATGTCCACAGGGACCTGGACAAGCTTGGACTATGCAAACTTCATGAAGTTAAACAAGACTAAGAACAAAGTCATTAAGCTGAGTAGAGGCAATCCCAAGCACAAAGACAAGTCTAGTGGAAAATGCATCAAAAGCATCATGACTAGCAGATCAAGGGACATGATTCTTGTCCTTTGCTGCACTCTCATTAGAGGGACATGTCTCCTCGTTGGTCAAATGGCTTTAAACTGAAAAAAGGTAGACTTAGTTTAGTTATAAGGAAGAAATTCTTTACTGTGAGGGTAGTGAAACATTGGAACAGGTTGCCCAGAAAAGTTGTGGATGTGCCATCCTTGGAGGTGCTCAAGGCTAGGTTGAATGGGGTTCTGGGCAACCTGGTCCAGAGGAGATTAGTCTCCCTCCATGGCAGGGAGCTGGAACTAGGTGATCTTTAGGGTCCTTTCCAATGCAAACCATTTAATTCTTCTAAGATATGTTAGAGGCTATACATTTTGCTCTTTAAATAGCTACACAGTGGCACCTGTGATGGTGTCTCTGTTGTAGCTGAGCACTGACAGTCAATACATGTACTGCTTGTGGATGACTGAACAAAATGAGGTTTTCGGGTTTTTTTTATTGAGGCCCTGTACTCTTCCTAGAGTAGTACAGATTTAGCAGTCCTTGGATTTAATTAACTTTCTGATTTATATTTCAATACTTTTTACTTTTATTTTTAACCACTCATGAGGTTTTCATCTTATTTTCACACCTATAATGGCATTGATAGATCAACTTTCAGTCTATAAAATTGTAGATCTTTATGTTTTCTTCAATGCCAACAGGGATCCTTCTGTTCAAAAATACAGTAGATTCCCAGGTATCATAAGATATTATAGATCTTTATGTCATGGAAATAATTTTTGGTAATTTCTGTCTATACAGATATCATCTCAAGTAGCATCAAATTTGAGGTGGCAAAGATAGATGTGTAAAAATGTTTTTTCTTAAATACAGTGCATTTATTATTTATAAGTGGATTTCTCTTCTTCTAAGGATTCAAAACACATATATATTGCTCTTAATGGAACAAAAAGAATGCTAGAATTTGAGATGATTTTAGTAACAACAGATACTTAAACTTGCCAGAAAATCAAAAAAAAAGTTTGGAAATTTTAGGATGCCACTTTCATTTATATTTTGAGAACAGAAATTTTGGAATCTCTATGGCTGGAAGTACAGCAATTATTTTTGTTATTCTCATTATATTACACATCTATGCATGCCACAGCACTCTCAGCATGAGTCTTTTCTCAGCCTTGTTGTTCTGCTCTTAGGTAATTCATTCTTTCTTTAATTTTGCTGACTCCCCTTTCTGAACCCACCAGACTAATTTATCTCTGGATACGGCACTACATGTTTTGTTATGACAAAAAAAGAGGAATTACTGATGGTCACAGCTGGTAGTTTTCTGTTGCAGGAAGATTGAGAGACTAATTCAAATCTTGAAGCAGCAAATATGGCTTTGAAATGTATTGAAGGCCATGGAACTGTACTAAATAAATGACACTACATACATTACTGATGCCTTTTCCATTTAGAACTTAACATTAAAGAGTTAAAATTAAGGCAAACCTATGTAGTTTTCAATAAAGCTTTACTGTATTTTTGCATATATAAACTATCTGTGCAGATAGATTTTTAAGTCATTTTTACTTCTCCCTGGTTCTCTTATATATGTTATTTCACTTTTTTCTATACTACATAGATCACAACCACCAAGTGGTGCCTTTGAGAATGCCATACCTTGACTATATGAATAATCTAAATGAAAATCATATTTTGTTTCCAAGACTTGCAATTTAGAATCAATGAAAAGTGGTATGGATTGCCAAAATGTTGACTTTTTAATGATTTGTATCAAGATCATGGTTTTTTAACATAAAATAATTGTATGATACATACTTTTATATATGTTTATAGGAATAGATCATACTGCCCTGTAGGAAATATTCAAAGGCATTATGACACTGAATTGTGGATTAGCTACAATCATCCTGAATAAGAAGGGACATAAGATTGGATTCTGTTCGTATCTGCAGCATCCACCTTTTCTCTCCATCAGCTAGGCTTAACTAGAATGACTCAGAATAGCTCAACAGCCTATTCAGATAATTTACCTGCACTCTGACACACTTAAGAAAGACATGCGATTGTCGGTAATTTACATGCCATGGTAATTAGTTTGCTCGATTAGCTACAAATATGGTTCACTGTGTATCACAGTAGCACATTGGGCATTTAACTCTTCCATGGTCAGCTATTCTTATGGTCCTGACCCGAAGTTAACTGCTGATCTTCAACACCTGTCTTAAAATAGATGCCTGTTTCTCTTTATCAACCAGATGCCTGGTTATAATGTTAATAATACATTTTCAAGTTACTCTGTCTCCCACTGGCTTAAGATTTGAGATTTTCAGGCTGTAGTAGGCTGCAGTGATTCTTGATGATGATAAAAAAAAAAAAAAATATATGCAGTATAATAGATAGCAAGTGTGCTGTGATAATACTTTACTCTTCTTCATCTGTTTTTTATAACTAGTCCTGTAAATTGTGGAATCACAGAAGCCTACAACTAGTGCTTCAATCCCCCAGCCATGGAGGGCAGCCTTTAAGTGTAATCGTGAACCCCTGATGTAGGGTGAGAAAGATACCTCTCCCACAGGTCATTGGAAACATACATAGATTTATATAAGATAATGATATTCTATTCACCTGTTGGTTTGATTACCCTAGTTCAGCCCCTATCTCCCACATATGGTTAACCCCTGGAATGTTCTCTTCTCCCCACATTTCCATTGGGCCCATTTTGATGCTTTCCTCTGCCTTTGTTGCTCTGTTGGCTAGCCCTACCCCTAGTCCCACCTCTGCACCATTTTCTCCTGTATCCATTGGACCCTGCCCTTCAGCTCCTCCCCTGTCACCCCATACAAAAACCCTGTGCCCTCAGATCCCTGTCTCTGAACTCATTGTGGCTTGGATACAATTCCTGTGTCTCAATAAACTTGGTTGCTGCCAATCACATGAAGCCCCATCCTCTCCCCTTTCTGTCAGCATGGTTATTGTGAGAGGCTCCGGGCTTGGAAGCACAGGACACTCCAGGAACCTTGGCAGCACCCGTGCTGCTATAGTAAGTACTGCTAAAACTCTTGTCTGCACCAGAATCATGCCTGAGAATTTATATTTTCTCCGTGCCGCCTTGTAAAAGATGACCTTCTTTCTTCTTCCAATTTTTGCCAAAGCCAAATGCGCAGTGCCTACCTACTTCCATACAAAGCTGTCCATGGAGGAGCACCAGTGAACCAGCATCCTCAGACCTCCAGGACGCCAGGCAGTAACATTTCAAGGAACTTGCCCAGGAATTTGAACACTGAACTCATAGTCTTGCGTCTGTCGCCTGTAATCACCAGTTCTCTCTGCATGAATGAATTTAAACACACACATATAAATATCAGACTAGTAACAAATGGACTAAGGAGCTCCTATAATTTTAATAATTAAATCTCAGAAATTTTAGTATAACAAAGAAACAAAAGTTTGTTGCTTTTTTTCTTTTTGTCTCTCTTTTATCAGTGAAGAACCTTTTCAATATGTTAAAGATGACATTTCAGTTTTCAAAATTTGGACCTTCGTTAGCATTGTGGTTATTTAATGATTTATTCTCAGTATGCATTCAATCACAGACATGAGAAAGAAAACATCTTAGAAAGTCTTGGGTACATTACCACAATAATTGTATCATCAAGGACTTTGAAGCGCAGAATACATGAAATACGTGAAACAGAAGAACATTCACTATTCACTGAAGAAGGTGCCAAGGAAAAATATCTATACTTGCGCAGTAAATAAGGTCAAAATAGGCAGAAGGTAGAGGGAATTCACTGTCAAGTCTGCTGTGCAGAAAATGGAAATTGTTTTTCTAAAGTGCTAGTTGTTTGTTTTTTTTTTTAAATAGATTCTTTTACAGATGCATTTTGCAGAATGTTGATACTTAATAAACAGATGGCTACATAACAGATTTCAGCTGGAGAGTACCCATCAAGGGACAGAGAGTGGAGATATGACCTTGTGTTTCGAGGCAGGAGTGAGAGAAAAAAAACAGTGTGCATCCATTCTAAGTACCTGTCTGGAAGCCTGCAAAGTCAACTTGATTCAGTGAGCTTTAGGGAAGCAAGAAGTGGTTAAAGGAGTCACCAGGTAACTAAATATAGAAGGTATCTTAATATGAACCAAGAAATTCTCTTCTTGAATATAATTTTTGTCCTTGTTTTTAATTCTCAAATAAATAAATGAAGATCTTTGCTTCATTTGCAGCAGGCTGGGTTGTTATATTTCACAGCTGTGCTGAGACTGACAGTAACATCGCAGGAAAAATTAATATGGGTTTGATTTGGGAATGCAGATACTTAAACCTTTGTAATCAGGCTTCAGAAAGGAAAATAGTGGTAGCCGTTTGTAACAGTGCTGTGCCGGGGTTGTGTCTTTCTGAATCAAAGGGATCAGATGAAAAAATCTTTTATTATTTTTAAAATGCTGATTTAAGAGTTTGTCAACATCTTGAAACACTTTTCAGTACGTATGTTCCATTGTGAAGACAGCATTCACTGAAAGAATATGAGAAAATATTTTTATTCAATATAAGTGGTAGCAAGAATGACTGACCAATGCCATCCTTATAGAATAATACTGTATATTGCATTAGTAGAAAATAATTTACTCTATAAAACATTCTTCTACATTTTAACAATAAAGAGGAAGTTTTATTCTCCACTCACTGTTTCAGAAAGCCTTGTGTTTTTGTCTCATGAGAACATGAAAGCATGGTATTTTAAAAGGTAAAGATGTTGATACTTGGTCAGATACAGAAAGATTTCTCTTCAACAGCAGTAGTTTTCACACTTTTCAAAGCTTTTCCTGGAGAACTTCAGAGAAAATCTGATGTGTACCATAATCAAGTAGAAATTTAAACAATTAGATCTTCAGTGTTTGTCATGTTTCTGGAGGTGCACTGAAAAATTCACTACTTTTTTTGCAACTTAATAGTTCCGAGAAAAAAAAAAGAAACAGCTTTGTAGTGATGGTTTAGGTGTTGATGATAAAAAAGGCTGATTTAAGCCATTAAAGCAGGAGTGTTTGCCATCTGGAAGAGCTATATACTATATAACATCTGTTGATTTCAGTCTCCAAAACATCACTAACATACAATTAAGAAAAGCAGTGACTATGTATAAACATAGGTGACCATTTCTGGAAGAAACACTCTACAATAGATGTAATTTTGATACCATGTAATTCAACAATGCTCCATGCAATATTAATGGCCCTTTGCAACTTACTCTAATTTTAAAATTCATTACTAAATTATTCAGCAGTATATAAAACAGATGTGTGGCCCTGAAGCACACAAATTGCTGTATCTGTTATAAATTTATGTTTTTACAGTCTGCGTGCAGTTTGTCCTTTAAGTCTCATACAGAATCAACGGATCTTTCCAGGTGCTGTGACTCACCTTCAGTTTCCTTATTCCCTTGAAAGGTTTCACTTGTGCTCCCTTATTATCTGTTTCAACACTAAATGTCAAGATTTTATGTTTTGTTTAATTGGAACTGTTGCTCACACCTTGATAGGCATATATTATAGGAAAACAGAACACAGAGAAAACGTTTTATTTTTCTTGCAATACCTATTTGCATTTGCTGGAGGTTAGAACGGACTTCTTTATCCAAGCTTCCTTGGTCTTTTTCTCAGAAAAGATATGAACGAGGAAAAAGCCTTACACTTTTGAAAGACTAATTCAGATTTCTCCTATAGGTGACAGTACATGCTTGGATGCTTTTTGCACCTTCATCTCCCATGAATGTTGTGGAAAATGTTTTGGAGGAAATTATATGACCTGGTTTATAATTCTGTATGACAGTTTTGGTAGCAATTGAGAAGGAGAGGTTTTTTTTTTCCCCCTCTGTTGTGTGTGAATTGATGACAGGATGACATGACAGAGAGTTTGGTTGAGCTGTTTGTCTTAATACATGGAATAACAAAAGGTGAAGAGATATTTGTCCAGTTATAGTGCCTGAAACATGTAAGCTGATGAGGTAAAACAGGCAAAGCATAAGGCCACAGGATAAGGCTGTCCAAAGTACAACATGGTATACCAGCAAAGAAGGGAATGAACACCCATCTGAATAAGAAGGGACATCCATGTCACTTCCTTTAAAGTCCAAGCTATGCATGACATCCAAATGCAAAAAAAAATTAAAAAAAATGAACATCATATATATATGTCGTAGGAAGGGGACCAGGACACCAGGTGGTTCATCACAAGTCCGGTTTATTGAAGAAAGCATCAAACACTTATACAGCAAATAATAAGCTTAGGAATATTCTGTAAGCCGAGAAATCTATTGGTTAAACTATACCATGAACTCTTCCTCATTCCTTAGGGGTTACATCTCTCTTTTCTGATGTCTCTTTCACTATTTGTTATCCTACTACAGCTAGGCCCAAGGACACGCTATCTAGCAGGTGCAGAACTTGGAATTAGCCACGGCTTTGTACTTTTCCATTCTCTAGTCACCTAAATTTCCCAACATATATATATATATATATATACACATATATATATATATATATATATATATATATATACACATACATATATATATATATATATATATACACATAAATATGGTCAGGTTGCAACTTTACTGTTTGTTCGTAAACATGTATTCATGTGTGGGATGGGTCTGCTCTGTTTCAAAGTCTGTGACCACGAGATCGGACTCTAAATATGCCTAATGAAATCACAACAGAGATGAAAATCAATTTTCTTCTGAAGTACTTAGGTTTGTGTTGGGGTGAAATAAATTTGTCAAGACTGAAGCATAAGGGTATGGGAAAACCCATTTCAGAGAAGAGACTGGTTCACTCCCAGCATCCCCTGTGCTTGTATATTAATCACCTGCAGAAACTTCTCTGTAAGATTATTGGTTTGAAAGTGTTGCAAAATTCTACATATTCCTAATCCCTGTTTCCTATTGAACCCTCACCCTCAAACTCCCCCTCTATCCCGTCTTACGTAAGTTGTGTTCACCCTGGTCCTTGGCTCTTTTGGTGCACCCCTTTGTACAATGTTCACCTTCATCCAGTTTGTTATTTTCATATTAGTAAATCTTCCTTTTTGGGTCACCAATCTGTGCCTGTCCCTCATTTTTAATTGCCAAGTTTGAAGGCCTCTCACAGATCTCCCAGGCAGTCCAGGAGTCTGTCCATCTGGGTCAGACCCCAGGCAGCTGAAGGTTTGATCTTTAGATTTAGTACTGAAATGGAAATCTTACTGGGCTAGTCTCATGTATAGTTACCCTGTTGTGGGTGTGATCAACAGAGACAGTTCCAAGTTAACTCCGTGGGACTGGGTCTGGCTTAAACTGCTTTGCATAGTTTAAAGGCTGTATAGGCACAATACTTTTTAAAATTGCATTAGAATGCTTTTATGTGGTCACATAAACATTTCTATTGTTTGCTCTAGACTTGAAGCAAGACTTCTGCAGCATGGTAATTAGCTGGAGTGCATTGTAATACACAGAAGGTGTGCACTAACTATGCCACAGCACAAGTTTAACCCAGTTGGCAGTCTGCACTTCGAGTAAAAATATGCCCGATGCAGGATTCATTCTGTATAATTTCAGAGAACCATAAGTTCTGTGTCTGAAGCTGAATGAATCATCTTAACTCTCCCCATTGTCATTAGACAAAAATTAGAACCCTCAGGAGGCTTTTTTTTTCTGATTTATCTTAGATGTCATTGGGTGAGATGAGTTTCTTCTTGGAGCTGTTTGCAAAGAACTTGAGGATGACTAGGACAGACATAGAGTGAAGATGACTAAGGTAGTGCTAATAAATTACATTCCTGTTGCAACCCCTCACTACCCAATTCCCATCCCCCATAATCAGAATGATTCAAATATTTAAACTTCCTCCAGTGAGTCTGTATGAAGCGTGGTATACTTCTTCCATGTAGGCCTTAATTTTGAAATGCCTTGAGAAATGCTACCTTGCTTTTCTAAATTGTTACTATTCTTATAGAAATCCTGTGTTTCCTGTGAGTGGCATAGCATTAGAAATAACATCAAATAACTTATTTACTTTTTCTTTTCCCACCTAGTACATTAGAAGTGAGAAAGATTTCTCTGAAAAAAAAAAAAAAGTAAAGAAACCTGTCCAAAATATTGAAAGGTGAGAAAAATATTACATAACAGCTACAGAATCTGCTTTTGCTTTTTCCTTGAATAGGCAGTATAGGGAAAATTGCTCAGCTATAGAGTTAAATAGGAGTAATCCCAAGTGGTGGGTAGAAGGGCACTTCATAGTCATGTAATCAACTGAAAGAGCATTTAGAAAGAACAGACAGCTGGCCCAGTCCAAACATCAGCAGCCAAGTGGGAGAGTTTGTCATTTTGTAAATGGCAAAATAACAAACACCTGACCTGAAGATAATAGGTTAATTGCTTTAATATTACATTTTGCATTGATGTTTGTTTTAATGTTGTGATGGATGAAAAGAGGTCATTTTTTTAAAATTCAGGCCTTCCAGAACTGCAAATGCTTGCCCAGTGGCCTGATGTAAAAAATCTCTTAGGTGACAAAATGAGTTGCATGCAAATGACAAGTAGGCTTGATGTGCCCTGAAAGCATTCAGCTTGGAGTGACCTGTGATCATAAATTACTGGCATGCTGCATCAGATCCTAGACTTGTAATTTCATCAAGATCAACAAGATGCAATCTTGAAAACTGTTTGCATGATGTGAGGACGAATTGATGCCCTTGTCCTTGCAGACTGCTGGATCTGATGCTCAGGAGCCTGACTACTTTGTGTCTCTAAGTAGCAGTATAAGGCCATTGTAAATAATTAAGTAGAAATTTGTTACCCTTTTGTCAAATGTATTTGTGATGTTACTCTTCATTCGCCTCCATTAAGAAATCCCTTGATTAAATTTTAAAGTCTTAAACAATTTAAAGGGCTGAGAGCACAGGACACAAACTATGATCTGAATGTTTTGCACAGGAAAGTCATATTCTCTCTGGGAGAAAAGAAAATAATGTCAAGTATTTAATATGCAATCCCATAATTCTCTTTCAAGACTTTCAAAATTTAATTACCAACTCAGTGACTGGTGCTTGTAGGTCATTTATTTTCTCATTTATTTGCTTTTAGAGATGCAGAATTTCCTATTCAATATACTTACAAATGTTTCTGTACAAATAGAATGTATGTCTGAGAACCTAATCCCATGCAGTTGTATCAAGAGGATGCATATAGAGTAGTCCATAAAAATGTGGATTCTTCAGAATATATGTTGCTGTTCCTAATTTAAAAGCCTGGATGCTATCAATAAATATATGCTAAATTTTCTGAAAAGTTTAAGAAAGAGACACAGCATTTTTAATAACAAATTGAAAAATTAAATACCATTGTCATGTTTTCTGCATCTGGAGAAGTGATTGGTGATCCTTTTTTTAATGATATACCTCTTCAAATATATATACACATGTGTGAAACACACACTGTCATACATATCTTGAAGTAGGCATATAACATTAATAGTGGCAAAAGTCACTGTGCCTTGAATGAAAATACAATCTACACTCCAGGAAAAAGAAACTTTATCAGGGATTAGCAGGTATTCCCACAGCAGAGAGTTTAATTTTGTAACAGAGCACACATCATTGATGTTGACCTAATGAACAAAAAATATTGCTGTGCAGACCTAACTGCTCTTACAAAAATTAGTTATTTAGAGGGTGATGATTAAGAGGGATAAAATGATTAACTGGGATGGAGTACCCCTAATATGAGGAATGGCTAAGAGAATTGAGATTCTTCAGATGGGAGGAGAGAAGGCTTCAGGGTGACTGAAATGTGGTGTTCCTGAAGGGAGCCTATTGCAAAGATGAAGAGAGAGTTTTACAGGGGCGTGTAGTGTAGTGACAGGACAAGGGGGGATGGCTTCAGACTGAAAGAGAATAGGTTTAGATTAGATATTAGGAAGAAATTCTTTACTCAGAAGATGGTAAAGCACTGGAGCAGGTTGCCCAGAGAAGTTGTGGATGCCCCACTACTGGAAGTATTCAGGGCCAGGTTGGGTGGGGCTCTGGGCAACCCAGTCTAGCAAAAAGTGTTCCTACCCATGGCAGGGAGTTGGATCTAGATTATCTAAGGTCCCTTCCAACCCAAACCACTTTATTCTATGATTCTATGAAACAGATAATTGTTTTATTTTGTTTCCTTAAGTTTATACACTCAGTTATAAATAATGACATCCCTTAAAGGTGTATATAATTTTTTACCTCAGTCCAGTGAAGCAGTAAAAAGTAAAAACATTCTAGTACAGTACATTTAAAAAACACTCCTGTGAAAAGCAGCTCCTCAGTCATTATACCACACTTGCACTCCCTTGCTAAAATGCTGTGAAAAATGACATCTCCCTTTCACAGAATTGTTTACTCCCCCAGTAATATCTGGATACCCATTTAGAAGACTTGTGTCATTAATATATATTGCAGACAGTGTATGCACTCTTTAGACCTTATATTTGAAGTACATGTACACTAAGTATTTGCATAGAGGAAATGATTACTCATCCAGTTTTCACATCAAACAGACCTAATTACATCTCATGGAATCGTTTTCCTAATTGCATGCTCTCATTTCAATATTTTATGATGTTGGGTTAGATACTTTCCCCCAGTTAAACTTTATAAAACTCTCTGTAAAAAAAGTTTCTCTGCCTCTCCTCTGCCAAATCTCATTTTTTCCCTAAGCTTGATCCACACTGTCCCTCCAGTTAAGTGCATATAGTTTATTCTGAAATAGATGGGCTGTTTCTAAGAAAACCTACATATGTAGCACTCCAGGTATATCTACATCTTCTAAATGAATGAGCTGACTCCACAGACAACATTTTCAATGTCTGTCAGAGAGCAAGCCAGGCTTCTATACTGAGCTTCAAAAGCATGTTCAGCAACTGTTAGTGGGTGCAGGCTGTGTAATGACTACCACAGAGAACATTATAAACCACAAGCTGAGCAAACCTACAGGCACGATGGACTACATTATGTTGTCCAAAGCATGGTAGACATAATAGCTCAGTAACAGAAAAAATATCTCCTTGTATGTACTTGTCAGAGTTGTGCTCCAGCAGCAGATTTTACCTATTAAGTTCCTTCATGGGGAAGTTTACAGTTCTTCAGAACTGCAATTGCAGAAAAATACTCATTTTGCAAAAAATTCCAACAACCTTATGATATCTGAGGTCCAGTTTCTACTCTGGACACTGCTGATCTAAATTTGGCAAGCTCCATTAAAGTCAGTGATTATTTTTGACAGAAAGTGGGCCTGTGTTATGCAATAGTTCACTAGTTGTCCAAAGAATTTCAAAAAATAAAGGGAGTTATGCCTCTTGAACAGGATGACATAAGAAAATGAATTATTTTGGGGCATTTGGTATTCTCTTTGTTTAGAATCTTTAACTCACAGTAATTTATATTGCAATGTTGAACGTACAAATAAACATTTCCCAGAAGAACTTTTAAAATAATCTTTTTGATCCACTTTCATAAAATTTTAATGCACAGACCTTCAAGTTTCTTTGCAGTTTCAGTACTGCAATTGTCTATAAAGTACCCACAAAAATTGCAAGCAGATACCATAATCCCAGTGCAGCTCTGTGAATTGTAAGTTTGTCTGTTTGTGGCCACAGAGATCTATACCACGACAGTCAGTCACATAACCAGAGTGTGGCTGAGCCAAATTCCAGGTCAGGTAACTGCTTTCTGCCCCCTGAAGTACATCTGATAATTTTAACTGAATAAAATGTTAGTCTTCCTTTTCTCTCCAAACTGCTGGTTTGCTAAGTGCTTTCAATTATGTCCTAGGATCCTTGTCAGAGGTGGCTGGACCTTGCTTGTTTTGATTTGTTTATGCAAGTATTGTTCTACCATGGCTAATTATTTCCAATATAATACTGCCTCTGACTTTATTTGAGCCTCTGCTGTTATTCACTTATTTATAAAGCAAAGCCCTTCCTATTTGGCAGTTATTAGCAAGCTGTGGTATGTGCACTACTGCGAGATAAGAAGGAAACCTTGATGTCATAGGCACTGATTACTGGCAAAATGTGACATAATTGATCACTGGTCTACCTCTGTTGCCTAGTTACTGAAATAGAAGTTCTTTTGGGCAGAATGTGTTGTCCAGTGCTCATTTAAAAGAGAAAGAACAAAATAAAACAGATGTATGAACATGATTTTTTGGCATACACTGTTGTGGAATATACTTTGTTAAGTATATAGGGTCACAGGAGAATATGTGTATGAATATGAATATGAATATGAATATGAATACACACCCGTGTATATATGCATACACATACATATTTTTCATACCTACATATACATATATACATATACACACACACACACACATACATATATATATATATGTGTGTATATATATATATATATATATATATATATATATGTATGTATATATATATTTGTATGTGTATATATATAAATATGTATATACATGAGAAATGTATGCAATCACAAGCATGTTGGCCAGTGAATGTGCCACTGGTTCTTGGAAACTTCTCTTGGTGGAACCATTAATTGAGGATGATATTGAGAATGTTTTAGCTGAGTTTGTCCCAGCAGCCCAACTTCAGCTGATACTATGCTGTGAAAGCTTTCTTACTGTGCACTCAATTCAAATTTCAGGGGTAGTTTCTCACACCCTGGCACAGGCATTCTCTGCTTATAAGCATTTCTTTATACAAGTAAGTAACAGATATATTTTCTTCACTGTTTCTGGCTGGCTGCAACACTTGCAAATGCATTATCATAAATCTCTGTATGTATATGTAAATACTATCTTAAAAAAAAGGAGAAGAAAAGTTCTACTGGGGACTCAGCTCCTTTAGAATCTGAGCAAGGATAGGTCTCAGTGAAATTGACAATGTTTAAGTCACTAGGTTGTATAATCTTTTCCTATTTATAATTATATCTTTGTGAAAACCTTGCTGTTTTCAAAAACACTGTATAGTTATTATTTTTTTAAGTTAATGTCTAATGGGTACATCTCAGAATGTACCCATTAGATTTCATAGCCTATTTTGGAGTCCTGTTTCCAGTCTGAATGGGAGATTTTTTTTTGCCTTTAGAAAAGCAAAACCAGAAAAAAAATGTTTAGAAAGGTAGAATAAAATAAGAATGTCTTGTTGTTTGGTAGGTGATTTAACATTTGAGCCTCCTTTATTTGCATATCAAAATAAGACATAAAAGCAGCTTGAAAACAACAACTGCAAAGCTACCAAAACTCATATATAACTCAGACTGGGATAGACTGATCTATTGTATATATTTATGTTATTTTTGGAAACACAGAAAAAAGCCCCCATGTATGGAAACACCTGAGACTGCAGCTCATTGTAACTGCATTTGCTCATTACTGAAATTCTTTTTGCATCGAATTTTCTGCTCTCAAGTTTTATTTCCTCTAGAGTTTCCTGATCTCTTCTCTGCAACCTTTTTTTCTTTTTTTTTTTTCTTTTTTTTTTTTTTTTACTTCTTTTAGCTCACCTTTTTAACTCGCTTGAAAACTGCTCTTCCTTCTCCTGGGGATGTAACTGCCCTTTCTAGATATTGTTTGGAAATGCAACTCTTTTAACAAATATAAAGGCAACATTAGGCTGTACATTTTGCTTCTAAACTAAAACAACATATGCAGCTAACTCTATTTTGCTATCATTAAAGAAGAATCAAGTAAGTGGAACAAAGGACTCTATATACAAATCATAGAAATTCACTTTCACCCAGACATGTAGTCACATAGACCAGCTGGTATAAATTGACATTTCCTTCAATAGACCTCTACCCGGTAACAACAGCTGAGCATCTGGCATCTATTTAGTGGATAAAATATGAAATCCATTTGCTGTTTCAATATACATCTATGCTTTCAATGGATAGAGGGGCTGTTTGAGTGTGAATATCAATCTTCATGTTATTAGTCAACAGATTAAAGCTAATCTGAGAAGCACTGTTGATTACATACATATTTGGATTTTAACAGGCTCATGGTTTTGCAAAACTGTGATTAATTATATGCCTGGCTGGGTGAAATGGGATTAAATAAGTCAATAATTTATTATGGGAATTTTCATCGATTTAGTGTGCAAATCATCAGTAATAGCACACACTGTGCCAAAGAGTGAGTCAAACTGAGCTCATTGAAAAGTCTCATATAAAACTCGACTCTTTAGGATAGTTCAGACACATGATTGACAACACTTGAGATTCATATAGCTCATCATTTTGGTCTGGCCTAGTAAGAGTTTGGCCTTTCTGCTATGAAGTCAGAGAATTATTACCCATACACTTTCTCAGAGATGTCTTCTCTGTTCCGTACTCACTCTTGTGGTATTCTTTCAAACTCTGCTTTTTTTCATTTCCTTCATTAGATTTTCCAGTCTTAATTGCTGGAAAAGAGTAATTGACATTCTTTTAACTCACAACAAAAGTAGTGATGTTTCGGGGTTACATCGTTGTCAATGTATAATTCCCATTTGTGTTTTGTGAATAGGCGGTTGTGTTTTACACTTCATTTTGAAGGTAAATGCAGCTTAAAGCATTCAGCGAAGCTATTAAGTGCAGCTTAAAGCATTCATTTTAAAGCAGGAAGCTGGCACGTAGGGGAGAGCCTGTAGCTGGGAAGCTTTGACAGAGCAATCAAGGGCCATCAACACTTAATGGCTCTACACCAGTGGATCAATGTGCTTGCTAGCAGCAGGGCCATTGACTTTGAACAGCTCTGCCCAGAAGCAGAAAGGGTGCATGTTCATGTCAGAGCTGGGAAATTTGCAGCCTAAGCTCAGGGGGTTGAAAGAGTCACAGACTGTTTAAAAAAGGGAAGCTTTTGGCGCAAACTGGGAAGTTTCTCCTTCAGTAGCCAGGTACACCGTTCAGCCAGGCCAGAGGGTTGTGGTTCTCGAAGACACAGCCTAAATCCTGAGTTCACTTTCTTGTGAAAGGAACAGGAATGGTAAATGCTCTCTGGGACGTTGGATTTTAGGTACATTTGTGCTTTAGTACTGAAAAATGAAATTGTATATGCATATTTGAGAAATTGCACAGCTGAGTCAGTGGTTCCTCCTTTCCCTGTGCATTGTGCCTGGATGTTGCCATGAGGAATCCGACTACACTGCAGTGCAGAAAATTTTTTCAAAAATTTCCAAGTCAAATTTTTCTAGCCAGCTGTGTCTCAAGGAGGCTCATGCACAGGTTTTACAGTGTTATCAGAAGCACCATATGGTGTTCCATTACATAAAGAGGATCTGTCTTGATTGTGCACTAAAAAAGTTTATCCAGGAAAGTTGCCTGGAATTTATGATCAGCCATTAGCTAGTGTTAGATGTAGAAAGGTATGGGATCCCGATTAAATCCAGACCTGACAGAGGGCAGGCGAAATCTTGACATGTCTGTTTATCAGAAGAGGGCATTTGAGTTTTATTTACATGACAAAACAAACAAACAAACAAACAAAGTTGTGCACAGGTGTGTTCATTTTCTTCTGACTAGCAAAATTCAGTGATGTTACAGTGGCTTAGGTAATTGAATATTTTATTTAAGAGCTGAAGAAACACCTGGTAAATGGAGTAAGAGGGTGAAATTCACTACTTTGTGCAAAAGGTCTGTGAAATTGGATGTCTGAAGGCAGGTAATGGGTAAAAGGTACACTAGATTCACAGACAGAACATGCTTGGGAAAAAAGGTTGTTAATGGAATGTGGTCGTTAGAGTGGGACTGTTTCAGGGGATAAGTATGTTTTCAACAGTGGATTTCAAATGATATATCACTGAGAAGTACAGAGATTGACTGGTTTTAAAAAAGAAACATTTATATAATACAGCCAAACCCTACAGCTTGTGGGCACTGATATCCCATCAACACATCACAAGCTTTTTATTTAATTGAGTGTGATTTAGGAAAAAGCATTTAGAACACAGTCTGCTCCATCACATCAAATCAATTTAAATTAACAGACCAATGTTTCAGCTGTAAACTGATGCTAATTGAGGACAAGATGCTAGAAAGTTACAAGGCATCTCTTGCAAGCTTGAAAGAACTTCGATTTCTGTTTACTTCAGAGGGAGGAGAGTCACAATCCACATCTTTCACAAAGAATTGGGATCTTTGTAGTATTTTTTCAGGTCTTATGCAGTTACTCTCACTGTAAGGTCTGTGTTTGCTGAAATTGTAAGTAAATGTTTAACCAACTCTTAGGCAGCAATCTGAATAGGAGTTGATTAGGCATGTGATGAAATCAAGTGTGTTCTTCAATGGATGGTAATTTTTGGTGTCATTATCCAGTGACATTATTTAAAGGATTTTTTTTTTCCTTTGAGACAATTAAATATAGCTCCAGCAGAAGCGGTTATTATTGAAATCCTTTTGTAATATTTAATTCTCTAATGCTGCTTGAATAATTAACAATAACAACAAGAAGGAATTTCCCAAATGATGAGTTAATCTCATTTTCTTATTTTTCTTTTTTCTTTTTTTTTTTCCTTCCCTCCAACTAAAATCCAGAGGAACAAGCTGTTTGTTGGGTCAGATTTAACAAATGGCTGTGCAGTCCCTGTTACCAGGGTTACAAATTATGGCCATCTTCTTTCAAAATCATAGAAACAAGACTACAACAAACATAAATTACCTATAATTTTCTTATTCCAATAATTCAAATTCACATTTCCATTACTGGGGATGAGTAAAGGAAAGTATGATTCATGTTGCAGTGAAAAGCCATTAAGGTCTAAGATTACTTAGGCTTTGAGTGAAAGGTGCCTGTTACTATAAATGTGGAAAGCTAAAATAAAATACTTGGCTAGATAGAAGATGTGCTTAAGATCTTTGCAGCAATTGGACTGATAATGTGTGTAACTATTTGACATTTTACTATCCCCCTAAATTTTCTACTTATTCGAACATTGAAATCAGACATTTTTTCAATCAGGTCTAAGTATTACAGGTGATATTCCCCCCCCCCCAAAAAAAAAAAAAAATTGAAATAATTCTTATCTACCCTTCATTGACTTCCTAGTACTGAGCTAGAAATTACCTTAAACATGAGGCAAGCTGTTCACAAATTAGAGTGTCCTTTTTTGAGGATTTGTATTCATTCCAGGGAGAATTAAGAGCCAGGCTTTTCTAACCTGGTCTGTCTTGAAGCAGAGGGGAGCAGTGTATAAAACACATACTTTCTGCAGCATTTATAGAGCTGTGTACTTTAGTGCATGGTGTGTCTGTAGCCAGCACTCTAAAAACCTGGGAGTTTATCCTCACCTCGATATTTTAGAAAATAGAAATCTGTCTGTCTTCAGAGCTTCACAATATTCAAGGCAGGGTATTTCCTGCTGTGCTTCACGGCTTCACCACTTCACACATGGGTCGTGAGTGTGAAGGTCATTGTCCTTTCTAATGAGGTAACGATTGGCTTTGGTACAACATTGGTCGTTTTGATATCTTGAATAAAGGAAGGTGTATTGAAGCTATGATTCCTCTGAGCCAGGAGAGCTCATCTTTAATGTCTGCACATCTGCATCTGAAATATCAGTGGACTATAGGCAAAGAAACTTAGAGTCCTTAGGCAGAAATCACATCACCTTTCAAATCACATCATTGGGCTCACACGAATCACAGTCTGAAGTTTTTTGGTGATTTTTTTCTGTTGAGTACAAAGAGAGTCTGGAGTAACCAACTCAAACCAAGTATCGGAGTTTGATTTGATGGAACCAGTTGAGAAGACATCCCATTGTGCAATGGCACTCTCCACTGAGTCACTGGAATTATCCTAGTCTTGGGTCAGGCCCAGAATCAAGACTAGCTCCTTACAATATCCTGTTTAATTTTTTTCAAATAAATCTGGTCTAGATGTTCCAAAATTGAAGGTTCTTAAGTTTAAATGCATTATGAATAAAACTTATTTCATAGTGCCTAATCCCTAATGATAAAAGAGAAAAACCTAATGATTTAAGAGTAGAGAGTATGTTAATATAAATTTATATTAACTTAAACATATTTGCTGGTATGTGCATTGATAAATCCAAAAAATAAGAACATTTAAAAAATCTAAGTACTTGAAACACTTTTTTATGGTCTGGAGTGTTTTGACTGTTCATTTCAAACATTTGTATCTCAGTTCAGATTTACCTCTTTTATTTTCAGTGAAATATTAGAATATGGGAGGGAGGGAGGGAAGGAAGTGGCGGAAGGAAGGAAGTGGTGGAAGGAAGGAAGTGGCGGAAGGAAGGAAGTGGTGGAAGGAAGGAAGTGGCGGAAGGAAGTGGCGGAAGGAAGTGGCGGAAGTGGCGGAAGTGGCGGAAGTGGCGGAAGTGGCGGAAGGAAGGAAGGAAGGAAGGAAGGAAGGAAGGAAGGAAGGAAGGAAGTGGCGGAAGGAAGTGGCGGAAGGAAGTGGCGGAAGGAAGTGGCGGAAGGAAGGAAGGAAGGAAGGAAGGAAGGAAGGAAGGAAGGAAGGAAGGAAGGAAGGAAGGAAGGAAGTGGCGGAAGGAAGTGGCGGAAGGAAGTGGCGGAAGGAAGTGGCGGAAGGAAGTGGCGGAAGGAAGGAAGGAAGGAAGGAAGGAAGGAAGGAAGGAAGGAAGGAAGGAAGGAAGGAAGGAAGGAAGTGGCGGAAGGAAGGAAGGAAGTGGCGGAAGGAAGGAAGTGGCGGAAGGAAGGAAGTGGCGGAAGGAAGTGGCGGAAGGAAGTGGCGGAAGGAAGTGGCGGAAGGAAGTGGCGGAAGGAAGGAAGGAAGGAAGGAAGGAAGGAAGGAAGGAAGGAAGGAAGGAAGTGGCGGAAGGAAGTGGCGGAAGGAAGGAAGGAAGGAAGGAAGGAAGTGGCGGAAGGAAGGAAGGAAGGAAGGAAGGAAGGAAGTGGCGGAAGGAAGTGGCGGAAGGAAGTGGCGGAAGGAAGTGGCGGAAGGAAGTGGCGGAAGGAAGGAAGGAAGGAAGGAAGGAAGGAAGGAAGGAAGGAAGGAAGGAAGGAAGGAAGGAAGGAAGGAAGGAAGGAAGGAAGGAAGGAAGGAAGGAAGGAAGGAAGTGGCGGAAGGAAGTGGCGGAAGGAAGTGGCGGAAGGAAGGAAGGAAGGAAGGAAGGAAGGAAGGAAGGAAGGAAGGAAGGAAGGAAGGAAGGAAGGAAGGAAGGAAGGAAGGAAGGAAGTGGCGGAAGGAAGGAAGGAAGGAAGGAAGTGGCGGAAGGAAGGAAGTGGCGGAAGGAAGGAAGGAAGGAAGTGGCGGAAGGAAGGAAGGAAGTGGCGGAAGGAAGGAAGGAAGTGGCGGAAGGAAGTGGCGGAAGGAAGTGGCGGAAGGAAGTGGCGGAAGGAAGTGGCGGAAGGAAGGAAGGAAGGAAGGAAGGAAGGAAGGAAGGAAGGAAGGAAGGAAGTGGCGGAAGGAAGGAAGGAAGTGGCGGAAGGAAGGAAGTGGCGGAAGGAAGGAAGTGGCGGAAGGAAGTGGCGGAAGGAAGTGGCGGAAGGAAGTGGCGGAAGGAAGTGGCGGAAGGAAGTGGCGGAAGGAAGTGGCGGAAGGAAGGAAGGAAGGAAGGAAGGAAGGAAGGAAGGAAGGAAGGAAGGAAGGAAGTGGCGGAAGGAAGGAAGGAAGGAAGGAAGGAAGTGGCGGAAGGAAGGAAGGAAGGAAGGAAGGAAGGAAGGAAGTGGCGGAAGGAAGGAAGTGGCGGAAGGAAGGAAGGAAGGAAGTGGCGGAAGGAAGGAAGGAAGTGGCGGAAGGAAGGAAGGAAGTGGCGGAAGGAAGGAAGGAAGGAAGGAAGGAAGGAAGGAAGGAAGGAAGGAAGTGGCGGAAGGAAGGAAGTGGCGGAAGGAAGGAAGGAAGTGGCGGAAGGAAGGAAGTGGCGGAAGGAAGGAAGTGGCGGAAGGAAGTGGCGGAAGGAAGTGGCGGAAGGAAGTGGCGGAAGGAAGTGGCGGAAGGAAGTGGCGGAAGGAAGTGGCGGAAGGAAGGAAGGAAGGAAGGAAGGAAGGAAGGAAGGAAGGAAGGAAGGAAGGAAGGAAGGAAGGAAGGAAGGAAATCAGTTTCTAAACAGTCCTGAATACTAGTTTTCCAGCACTATTCTACTGTTTCTTTGTGAAAGAGATCAGATTAATTAGTTAAAATGCATTTAAATAAACAGAATACTGTTTTATTCATCCCACCATGAATTAAACAACAAATGTGTGAATTTGTGATTTTTATTCTCATGACTGAAGTAGTATGGGATGCTGAGCATTAATAATTTCAGGACACTAAATAAAGGGAAGAGATATATTTCAGTGGTGGTTGCAATTTCATCCCTTTATTTTATGTCCCTTCCAGATGCTCACAGCATGAAAGAACAAAAAAATATTTGTAACTTCATGTCCTCATTCTGATTTGAAATGTATTAAACATGCATGAATACGCTTAGAAAAGTTCTGTTTTTCCAATAAGATAGTCTACAAATAGTAGACACAGGGATTTAATTTCATAAATAAGTTTCTCATTTTTTTAAATTTTGCCATACATGGGCTTTTTATTAAAGCATTTTCCATCATAAGCAAGTTAAAAATTAAATGTGTCATTGGATAAATCTTTTCAGCTCCTGAATGCCAATGAAAAGAACTGCAGCAAGCTGAAGTGTAAGAATTCTGGTTTGCAACATGAAATTCAGCTTCATTATAGCCGATGAAAAGCTCTGCTATTGATTTCTGTACCGCCCAGATTTTTCCGTAACGCCATTTGCTAACAGGCACTTCCATAGCCAGGGGAATGTTTGCAACCATCAGCAGAGTAAGCAGAGCAGCAGTCTTGTCACTGCAGAGGCCACAGGTGAGTGGAAGGAGCCTGAAGTATGGTTAAAGCTGAAAAGGGCCCAGACACTTCATGTGCACCTTCTGAATGCAGTAAGATGAAGAAAAATGAGGTTTGGATTTTCATTTTCTCCCTCTGACAAACACTGTTTTATAACTCAGCCTCTGAATCTGCTGTTGAAAGCTGCACACCTTGTGCTGACCTTGGTTTTCAAAGCACTGAGCTTCTGTGTTCATGTACATTTTTGTATCAGGTACTATAAAGCAGTATCTTGAAGCACCTGACCTGTGGCTTTATTATTATTACCTTGCAGCCCTTGGCGGAGGACTTGAAAATCTTTTGTTTTCTTAGCTTGCATTTATAGAATGAATATAAGCAGAACTAGCTCCAGATTCAATTGTGCATAGCCTACAACCCAAAATTATCTAGTTATGCCCTGTTTTGTTTAAGCAGCTTATGTTCTCTTTTTTTTTTTTTTTTTTTTTTTGAAAATTAAAGCTTTTCTATAGCCGGATAAGGGAGAGGACATTGTTAATTACTCATTTTAATTTTCAATATTATTTTTTTCAAAAGAGCAGAACAAGAACAACCTATGTTTACAAAGGAAACAAAAGACATTTATTTTTAGCTTAAATTAACTGTAGCATGGACACCTTTTAAAAGTTCCCTTTTCAGGTACAAACAAACCTTTTAGACTGTCTTATGGGGAGGTGAGAAAACTTGAATTACAAATAAAACTTTATGTTAACTAAAGATTTCAGGATTGCAGTTCATTACTAGTTTGGAAAACATTTCTATATTTAAATTTAATGGAAGTCTTTGGGTTTTCTCAAAATACCAGCAGGTTTCCATTCCCAATTTCATCTTTCTGATGATATAGGAATCATTGTGTTATGAGTATTTTTCTCAGCTTTGTTTTTCGCTATATTATGCTGATGGAATTCACGTCCAGTGCAAGCCCTACAGTTTTATTCCCAAACTCTCAGGCTGGGCCTGATCAAAGCTATTTTGTGCCCTCTATGTGCCTGAGTCTCGGATGTAATCAAGAAAATGAGAAAGAGGAGAATGAAGAACTGAGGAATTAAAAAAGTATTGACTTCCTCTGTGTTTGTGAAAGGGGGCATTGGTTCAGAGGGATTCTCCTAAGCCCTCACTTAAGGCAAATATTGATGCTGTTTCAATAAATGAATAAGCTTGATCTGCTGGCATAGAGCTTTGGCAGGAAATGACAGATTTGTGCTATACATTAAAAATGTGTAAAAACTTTGGTTGAAACATAAATTTTATTTTTTTGACTGGCTACTCAGGTAGTTCAACTGAAATGATGAAGTAATTAAAATAGCTGATCAACATAGTAGCTTCAGAAATCTGCATCCAAGGTCTTAAAATTTATTAAATACAAGTGTACTAACAACTACATTCCAGCCACAGTGATATTTTCCCAGTGATTGAAAACACCTTTTTGAACACTAAAGATACAAGAACTATATTTTCTTCAACAAGTACAATAAGATACAACAAGTATCTTGAAATGTTATACCAATCTATTAGCTTGGAATATTGGTATGATTTTTAAATGTTAGGGTGAATATCTGAGGCAACATAGAGCTCCATGAACTCCAAGATACATGAGTTATTTTTTCTTTTTTTTCTAAATAAGTTTGGAGTAGTTATTTACAAATTATCCAATTTCAAGTTTCTTCTTTGATACTAAAACTGAAATTATTTTGTGGGGTAAATCCTTAAAAATAGATATATATTTAAATTTCAAATAAGTTCAGTTAGACTTCAAAGATATATAAAAAGAAAAGTATTACTTTCAAATAAATATCTAACTTATTGAATAACTAGTCACCAGCTTTATAGCACTTACACAAATTTTAAACAATTTAAGTTAAATAGTATCAAAGTTATTTTAGAGTATCACCTTAGAGACTGACATCCTAAACTCAATGATGGCCAGCTGGTTTATGTTAATAAGAATCTTCAAAATCTGAAACTTTTCCCCTGCTCTTTACAGAGTATCTGGGGGGAAAAAAAGCAGTCCAAATGTTATGAACCTTTGACTTCTGTCAGTAAGATGGCTTCAGAGCTTTCTTATGCTGAAAAAGTATCAAAGAAAGACAAAGAACTGAAGCTGATATGGGCAGAGTTCCAGAGTGTTCAAGAAAACAGTGTCCTAATCAATCTGAAAGTGAAATATTGGGCAATTAACACTGAAAGCCTATTTAATTAGGGTGAATCATGTCAATGGAAATGTTGGTTAGTCTTATTTATGCAATCATTGTATTTCCTCTTTTGCTAGAGTTGCAATTAATAATAAATAAGTAGTAAAGTTGTCTTATTTTCCATAAACATTATTAGTTATTCTACAAGTTAATTCTCAGTTCAATATGAGCAGTGTTTGTTAGTTAATAGGAGTCTAAATGCAGGACTAATGATAAAAAATCATTATATACAATAAGGCACTTACACAAAACCTATGCAAACAGCTAATACCTAGGGTGTCCTAATGTCCTAATGTGAAAAAGTAATTGGAAAAGGTTTGTTGTTTTTTGTTTATTCATTTGTTTGTTTTTAATCATACAATCACACTCCAAGCAATTGTTAACTAAATTCTTAGAGAGCCATAGTATATTTTCTTGAGACTAAAATACTAACAAGTAGTTGATTCTTAGAAAATGAAAAATCTATACACATTTTATTCAATGCATATTTAATAAAGTGTTTGCCTGTAAAATATATCTAAACACAATATACAGAGTCTTTAGAAAAACACATTTCTACAATATGACACTTTAGATAGTATGATTTTGCCAGTGTATGGTTCTTGAGAGCTGATCAACAACTGACAGGGAAAAGGCTGCTGGAGGCATCTAATTTTTTACCATTCTACCTTTCTTTGCTGGAAGGTGAGCAAATATTGACTAACTGTTTTATATATAAGTTATGGTGACCAGATGTATACCTCCTACCTAAGTAGAATATTCATAATACTTTGTACATATGAAGGCACAATAGCAAGTGACACACAGTTTTACCTTTGGTTTCTTTGCCTGTATTTTAGAATTCTATTAAAAAAGCATAGAAAAGTTTGAAAAAAGAGTATTTGGAAGGCAAATAAAAATAAATAAATTAATACAGAGTTCCACTGTGTAATGCTGCTTGCTAACTGCAGCTGTCATTTCAGGGCAAGCAGTGAGCAGGCTTGTGGTAGACCCATGCAGAGTTTGGACTTTGCAGACAGGGACAAGGACTTTTCCTCTGCTGAAGAACTGTATTATCCACCATAAAGAAAAGTGTGCTGGTGTGAGATATCCTCATTAGCCTGCTCTGCTTAGCAGGTGTGCTGCTGCCAGCTGTGCCAGCTGCAGCTTGGTGGTGGCCCTCAGAGTCAAGTGCACACACAGTCAAGGTAAAGCACAGCAGCAATCAGCTCTTTTGTGATAGGACCACGGACTTTCAGATAATCACCTGCAAAGTTTGCTGTATGCAAATGTAGTGAATGTTTGGGTTTTTTCGCTGCTATGCAACACCCAAGAATGACAGAAATGTAGCTGGAAACAGCAATTCGATAAGAAGTTTTAAGTAGTAACAAAAATTCCAGGAAAATTATGCTGGATAATTAGCAGCAAAAGACAGCATATAGCATCACTGGCTGTCAAAGATGTAGAAATTGTACTTCAGAAGTTTTTGTACTGCCAAAAAAGTGTAGCTGAAGAAATGAAACTGCAGTTGATCTCAAATCACATTTGCAAGAACTCAAGAGGGAATCTTCTTAGTGGCTTATTGCTATTTATGTTGTTCCATCAGTCACTTTACATTATTCCTCATGTCAAGGTGTTAGTGTCAAAAATTGCCTTTTACTCATGCATCCTTTTAGAAGGTAAGAAAGCTGATTAACTTATTTAGGAGGTAATTACCTGTACAAGAATTAAGAGTTAGACTGCCGCTGGATCATTCACATATGCTCAAAGGGAGAGAAAAAAAATATGAACAGCCATTCTCATTCAGTTGGCACATATTTTTAGTTTATAGGCACATATCCTTATTTCTTCTATTAAAACCAAAATTTTCTTCCACTGAATGTGCAATCTGAATATCAACACACAGCATCCATGACCATATTCTTAGAACAGCAGATATAAAACTTCTGCAGGTAGCAGTAGTGCCTAAAATTTCCCCTTCCCTTCCCTTCCCTTCCCTTCCCTTCCCTTCCCTTCCCTTCCCTTCCCTTCCCTTCCCTTCCCTTCCCTTCCCTTCCCTTCCCTTCCCTTCCCTTCCCTTCCCTTCCCTTCCCTTCCCTTCCCTTCCCTTCCCTTCCCTTCCCTTCCCTTCCCTTCCCTTCCCTTCCCTTCCCTTCCCTTCCCTTCCCTTCCCTTCCCTTCCCTTCCCTTCCCTTCCCTTCCCTTCCCTTCCCTTCCCTTCCCTTCCCTTCCCTTCCCTTCCCTTCCCTTCCTTCTTTTCCTCTTATCTCCTTTCACTTATAAAATGGCCATTTTTCTGGACCAATGAGTGTTTATCATTTATATCTTACTGATTCTCTCCCCATCCCACCGAGGGGAGATTGAATGAATGACAGAGTGGGGGCTTGGTTGCTGGACAGGGTGGACTCACCACATTTACTTACTGGTTAATCTGACGTTGCCAAGGACAGCATAAATGGGGAATGAGAAGTAATAAACCTAAGAGGGACACAGCCCATGGAATTAAATACTCGTGGCTCTCTGGGGCTTGCATTTCTGACTCATCTGAGGTTCTGCATTTTCTGTGAGACACAAAAATCTGATAGGAACTCTAAGTTTCTAGTGGATATGGAAGCTACTAGAATACTGCAGGCTGTGAAGTTCAGCTGTATTTGGGATTTCTCAGAACACTGGCAGTTTGAGAACTGGTGCACTGATGACTAGATGAAGTAAGTGCTCTCAATGTCTAAATCCGGAGGGTAAAAGTACTCATTGCACAATGGGTACAGTGATACACAACCAGATACAGAAGTCATATTGATTTCCTTAGGCAGGATTGTAGCTCCTATGGAACTTATTAGGACAAGTCTTGTTTATTTTGTCTCTGATGATTCTGTATTGAATAACCAGAGCAGAGAATCAAGCTGACTTCAATGAGACTTGGATTGGGTCCTGAAAGATTGAATAAGAAAGTTCCTATTATTGAATGTACACAATGAGTCCTTCCTCCTGAATTCATCAGTTATTCTTTACACCACACCTGCTTCTCTAACAAAGACTGTCCTTGGTATGTAGTTAAAACAAGGAGAGAACAACAAACAAGCAACATCTTCATTCTTGGCATAGAAAGATGCTGTTTTGGGAGGTAAAAATAGCACCAAAGGAGATAGTGCTGCCTTTCTTACTGCTTACATTTATATTTGCAGAAATACATAAGTAAAATGTTCAGTTTACTGGAATCTTTTTTAATGCAATGAAATTTATGTTTTTTATGAAATATAATGTCTGTTCAGACACATTTTTGCTAAATTTGGTGTTGGGAATAGGAGCTTAAAATCTTTTTTTATTCTCCCCTTAATCATATTGACAAAATCGTGTTGATATAGCTTTATGTTGCCAGCTGTCTGCTGACACCTTCATCAAGGGAGAACCATGAAGATGCAATCAATTAAAAAATGCCTGATCAACTTCATCATGGTCTGCTCTTTTTTGCAGTGAGATTCTCCTCTTTTTTTGCAGGTGACTACCTGTATGTAGTAGTTGCATGATGGAATGAAGGCTGCAATGGATAGTTCTGTTGCAATCTGTCTCACATCTTGATTTCTCCAGTAGAAACTGGTGTAAAGATAAATGGTTAATTTCGTTTTCTAGGGCATAAAATTAGTTTTGAGGGCAGACTCAATGTATAGGCTACAAGATTTTTATGTGAAGTATGTATGTATCAATATGATTTTTTATGTAATTGTAATTGTGGGTACGTTGAGCAACCCAAATCCCAAGAAACACTCAAGTATGTAGCTTATTAAAATCAGTAGTTGTCTTGTGTTTAGATTTTAGCAGTGATCTAGGTCTCAGTCTCCCTGATTTAGATATAATTCATGCTCGATGAGTGAGTTTTGGCTTTGAGATAGAATGGCTGAGAGAACATTCCTTTACCCCACTGAGATATTCTTAAATATCTTGCACTCATTACTAGTTTCTGTTTTTCTTACTGCTTTTCTTACTGTTTTTCACTGCTGGGTAGGTAAACAACAGACACCATACTAAATTCACTACTTTACTAAGAAATAAATAATTAAGACCCTTCACAGAAAATGTTCAATACTTTTTTACACAGCAGTAACAGTTGTACAGAATATTTTCTTTTAGCAGAAACAAAACCAATATAAGGCATAATACATGATAGAGCACAATAATTTTTTTTCATAATCTTGTCAAGATTGACTGTTACACTTGTTAAGATAAAAGTCTAAATATTGTTAAGGAATTCCTTATTTCCTTGTGTCTCTTAGGAGCTTGCTAAGCTAGTTATCAATCACAGTGATGTCAATTATGGGCAATGTCTGTCTGAGAACCATCTAGGTCATGTAAGACAAGATGAGCTTATCCCTGGTATGCACTCTAATCATCAATACCTGGAGCTGCTCAAGCTTTTTACCCTTGGAGACATCTAAATTCACTTTTTCAACTTGAAAGGTGCAAAAGTTCATCAGATCATTGGATCTCTCTGCCTTCATTATAAATACCACTGAGACTTCTGGAAACCTCTGCCAAAGACAAGAAGCATTCCTTATTTTGCTGGAAAGTAATCTATAAAGTAACTAGACACTATACAGATACTAGACACTGAAACTACAACGTAGTGCTCGTGTACTTTGCTGTGTGTGTAGCTGAGCCAGTGAATATCACATGCTGTGAAAGGCTCAGGGTGCATTGAAGTCCAGGGGGAGCCATAGGTAGGTGCTTGATATTTACTGACCTCTGAGGGCTCTTCATAAAGATTTGGGGGCATGCATAACTGGCAGTCTGTTCTCAGTCCAGTCCTTCCCCAAGGCAAAGGAAAAGACTGAGAATTTTTTTTTTTTCTGTGATGGGAAAAAAAGGCCACTCTATCCCTTGTTAGAAGTTACTGATACCTCCCCATTTCTTTCAGTTAATGATTTTTTTGGTCTCTCTCTAATACATTTCAGAAAAAATAAAAATCCCTCCAGTTAGCTTAAAATACCAGAACCTATTTTATCTGCTAACTAATTAAGAAAGTTAACAAAGGTTAGAGGCAGAGAGAGTAAACTCTTGAGTTGAATATTCATCTAAGTAGATATTATTTTTTTCTTCATTTTGTCTTCTAGATTCTGATTAGCTCTGAACAGAGGTCTCTCCTGCTTTCTGGATTCCAGAAGCAGTACAGAATTCCTGTTATAATCCTGACATGGGGTGCCTAGCAGCTGCAGGGAATTACATGATCAGATGTATACTCTGATATTTATGTTTTCTCACTCTCTGTCTACAACAGCCTCATGAAACAGATCATTAGGATTGCCTTTATAACTTTAATACTTCTTTGGACCCAATGTCCCTGTAGCAAGGAATATGATTCTGGAATATATGTATTTAAAATACAAGCTTTATAGTCCCAGATATGAAAATCAGTAATTAGTTTTATCTGGCTAGATGCATTTTTAGCCCAACAACATTCTTTTTTCTTTTTTTTTTTTAACTAAGCTATAAAAGCTTTCCTAATTTTTATCTTCTTCATATATAAATTTAGTGGTAATAAGCACACCATTGGAAGTTTGGAATTTTTGCATTTTACTTTTCATTACTTGTATTTTATTGTTAATTTTGCTTCAGCTATAAAAATAGTAGCGCACCTTTGTTTCATTTTAAATAAGGAAACGTTACAGCTGCCTTAGTGTGATAGTTCACTCATATTCAATTTTCCACTGCTTTGACAAAACATTCATCTGTGCTAGGGGTGCTGCAGTTATTCTTTTATCTTCCTAGGGCTCACTGTAGCTGCCTGCAAACAGATCCAATTGACTGTTTCAATTTTAAACTTTTTTTAAATGCAAATTTTCTTAGCCTGTATGCATTTGGATAAAATTGATATACCTTGTGTATTCCTGAGCTCTGAACTCTGCATGCAGTTGATATTGAGTGCTTTTTCTTGTATTACATTAGGATTTTCAGTCAGAGTATCTCTATACTTTCTATACATTCAAATGTTGATTATAATGTAATTCCACTTGAATAATTTCTAGGTGTTTTTTAAGGGCTAATTTTAATTCAAGAATCTCTTACACCCTTTTCTAGTACTTGATCAATTCTTAGAACTTTTCAGAAAAAAATGTTTTCTTTCATCTCTCAAGAGTTATGACATCAAAAATTTTGTTACACTGTTTTTATTTCACAGTTTGAAACTCTGTCTCCCACATGCTTAATTATATGGAGAATGCCAGAGTTCTAAAATTTCTTGCTTATTGAAGGAGCCCTTATCGAATTTAATGAGAAAAAGAAAAAAAAGGCAACAAGTGCAATGGGGGCTGTGATGATAAGACATAAGATTTCTTCCTTTTGTCCTGCACTGGGCTGAAGCACTAATTCACCTGGATATCTTCTCCATTTTCATGGATTTTTCAGCACAGAGAGTTTTCAGCCTCTTACTTCTCTACTTCAGGTCCCTTTGAAGTTGGTAATTTATTAGGAGCTCTCATTTCGTCTTCAATTTTTACCCCATACAACCGAAAATATTTAAAGGAACAATTTTCAACACTCTAAAAGTGATAAGTAGCTCTTAGAATTGATAATCTGATCTGCACAATAGAGGAAAATATGTGAAAGGAATCAAATTCAGCATATTCACCAAAATACAAGGTTCTTTGGGAATGGACTTCTTAATGAGGCCTGCTGCAATAGGACATGGTATAGCATTTTTAAGCTTATAGAGGGCAGATTCAGAAGAGATACAAGGAAGACATTTCTTATTCAGGAAAAGGATTGTTACAAGCGCTGCTGAATGTATGCGGGCGTGTTTCATCAAATGTAGCAGGGAACTGCATTTTCCTTCTTAATTACACTCAAAGTAACAGCACTAAAACAGTTCAGCTATTATGCTACTTAAGTAGTTGATAGCAGAAGCAGAAAAGATGAAATTTCAGTAGAAACTGGATTAAAGCTTTCCATGTTACTCAACTCATAGTGTACAACTCATACTCATAGATAAATACTCAAAGCTGTGTCTGCAGTCATAGTTCATAGTTCCTGGGGCCCTATAATAATAAAAGCAAATAAGTCAGCTATTCATAGACTACTCTGTGTTTAAATGCTAACAACAGTGTTTTTCCTCTTTCCTGCCTCTTATGCTCGTGCCATTTTCATGGAGAATCACTTTTCAGGCCAAGCTGTAAAACAATTCTTGCCTCCAGCTGTCACAGGTAAGGGAAAGTCCATCCTTTGATGGATTCTTATTACTTATTAAATATTTAATAAGCTCTGAGACAAGTTCAAGGCTGTATTTCAGTCTTTCCCAGTAATTTTGGTGCTGCCTGTCAAGAAAATAATGCAGGCCGAATGAAGGGCACACAGTACTGGTTAGCAGCTTGCATACATGTCAGTAACAATAACTTACCCATGTATAATCAGGTGAGGTTTTTCCATTTTAGCTTACAACAAGTTGCATTTTAAAGTATTACCCTGAGGGAAAAAAGTAAAATGTTGAGAATAGATGCAGGAAACAAAATCCAATAATATCCAACCACTGTGCTGAAAAATTGAATTTTAAAGGACTGTTTTTCCCGTCTATTTTTCTGTGATTGGCACAATTTTAGCATAATAAGAGCAGCAAATAAGGTCACTAGGCTCAACAAGCAACCTCCTGTTGTTTCCCTTATCTTTATTTTCTTGATTTTCCTCTCTTTTCTGTCAGCTCTTTGCCTAATAAGCATTGACTTTCTTATTTCAGAGTCTCTCTAATACTCCAAACCAAGGATTGTAATCTTGAAGATTTTCCTTATCACCATGGCAAAGTGATAAAAAAATCTCTGAAACTGTGTCCATTTTTGAAAGCGTAGTGTAAAGCTGTTGAAATAGTATTATAGGTGATTTAGAAAATATGAAGGATTATTTTACCTTGAAACTTTTAAAATTAACTTCAGTTTACACAACAAATATCAATCTACACTACCACTCTGGTGCTCACAATCATTGTCTAACCACAGTAGGGAGTGTGACCACTTTAATTAATTCAGTTGGAATCATCATAGTTAGACTAAATTACTTTTGTGTCTTGAAGAGTAGTCATGTTCAATAAAAGGACATTAGCATAAAGATCATATAAAATAAAAGTATTGAATAAAACATATAATATTTGCTGTTCAAGTGCTGATTTTAAGGTTTTATAAATAAAATTGTATTTTAAAATTCACACCTATTTAAACATGGACTATAAATGTTGCACTAAGTGTAACTAAGCAAAAGGACTCAACAATGGTAATAGATCTTGGAAACTTTCAGTAAATCCATTTATCATAGGATATTTACACTTTTGAGGAACTAAATCAAGTAACAAAAAATATTAATATCGGGAAATAGAATCTAGCAGTCAGTTTTGGAAGATTAATTTGAAAATCTAAGGGATATTATTGGCAAAAGTTCTTTTAATTCTCTATTAACATGTTAAAATTTCCCATTATAAATGTTGGACTAGCAGAGTCAACCAGAGAAAAAGAAAGGTTGAAATTGGAAGTGTCAATATATTATTTAATCACTGTCAAAATAGCTCCATATTTCTCTTTCAGACAACGTACTTTACTATTTCTGTGAGAAAGTGCATTTTTGCTCAATGTGAAATTGGATCAGAAATTCCTGTATCACAAATGTGTAGCATTGTAACCCAGTTAGAATATTATTGCTATTGCCTGTGACAGGCTGCAAACCTGAGACAGGAGTGCAAATGGAGACACAGGGTGATCACAGGGGTCTGGAAAATGCAGGCAGCAGGTGACAGAACACCCCAGCATCCTTAAGCCACTCACCAGCATTCAGCTGCTGGTCCTCAAAGGAACACAGACTTGGGACATGGGAGGGACAAAATAACCAGTTATAGGGGTGACCAAAAAAAAGAAAAATATCCATTACATATAAATCACATCATATACAGCAAGTTCAGATCTATGGTGAACTGGCAGGTGGAAGGAAGATGTGGGATGTGACAATATATGTATAAAAATGAACCTGGGTGGATCCTAGAGTGAGGAGGAAGAAACCGTTATTACATAGTACCATACATCCTTTATCACTGGTATACTGATGATTTATTACCTAAAAGCCCCAAGAACTGAAGCCATTGACAACAGGGTGCAGAGGAGAAGTAGAAGGCTGAGCATAGCAATGGAGGAGTAGATTCTGCAGAGCTGGTGTATACATTGCTCTACCTGCATCTGATTTGACCTAGAATCAGATGTTAGAATGAATGCAACTGGAGTAACAGCTCTTTGATTGCACTGTTAATTTAAAGAGACTGAGAATCAATTCTCAGCTTTGCATATACAATGCATTCTTTTTGCCCATAACAAGGCTTTTTCTGTTATTGGTGGGAATTCAAGTATTCTGTAACCTGAAAGTAACAAATTCATAAGGGAAGAATGTAACCAGAATTGTCTTGTCTTTTTTTTTTTTTTTTTTGTTTGTTTGGTTTTGGGGTTTTTTGTTTGTTTGTTTATGGTTTTTTAATACTTATCAAATACGTACTTAAAAAATATTCAGTCTGGGATATTCTCTTTTTCAAATATTTGTTACCACAATTATCTTTTAAAGGAAAAGAATTCCAGACTTGTGCTTCTCTTCTCAAAGCTATTACTTCTGTCATCTTGTTCTCAGCTTCATAAATTTCACTAAACTGAGACAAATTTTGAAAATAAACTCTGTTGTCTGCAGGTACACTTGGTACTCAGTGAGTCTGCCACCTCATTATGTACCAGTAATTAGGCTGAATATGAAAAACAAAATAGCTTTTCCTCTATATTTTTTCCCATCATCCATGACTCTCTGTGGGTTTGCATGCAGGAGCCTCTTTGCTGAAACAGGCTTCAGTGAATAACGATTGTGCTGTGCTATATCCATCATTAGCCTCAAAATTCTATAATTTGTGTAAAGGGAAATTGGGGAAGTATAAAAAAGGGAAGACTAAGTGTAATGTACTGCTAATGAACTCTGGTTTGTCAGCACAAAATACCTTGATCACAGTGGCCTAACCACATCTCCTGAAGTAAATGGACAGAACTGTTTCTTTGGTGCTTTTCACAAATCTTCAATTTCATGCATTATTTCTAGAAATATATCCATGAAAATATGTAATTATGTAGTTGTAACTAGGCATATCTGATTTTTTTCATGTACTGTTTCTTCCAAAAGCAAGGGGCAAGCCCACAGAAAGTAACATTCCTGCACTCTGGATCACTTGGAAATGTTTGGAGAATCTGGTGCTTTCTGCCTGCTCCCAGGCCACTTAGGCACTTGCCCACCAGGGTGAGGCACCTGCAGCTTGGGACAGGGTGACAGAGGCCAAAAAAAGAGACCAAGTGGCAGCTCCTGAGGTAAGAATGCAGTTCTTCTAAAGAATAGATATCTCAGAAAAGCAGGAAACAGATGCATTACTGCTCCCCAAGGTGAGGGAAAGAAACACTTTTCCTAGAGATTCAGAGGAGATGATGCAGAGATTTCCATCGCTGACTGGTTTCAAGATTGACAGCAAGGTGGAGTAACATTGTTCAGAGGCTTAGATTCATGGACAGATTTCTGAATATATTTCTGAAATACTTCTTGTGCTCTGATTTGAAGCTTTAGTTGTCCCTCACTTCCTACAGATTGGGATTAAAAAGCATTCTGCTGTTTATATGTGTCTATACTTGAGACCTCTTTTTTGCTGTTCCTGAGTAAATGTTAAACTTAACTTGTTAGTCTCTTTGAATTAATATTTGTAAATATAGGGAAGGGATCCAATGAAAATCCAAATGAGGGCTTCAAGACAGCTTTGTCATGCGATTGTTTTGCAGGATCAAAAGTAACCATAATGTATCACCAATGCCAACTTTGATTTTTTAATTCTAATATTACCCCTTTTTACATTGAAAGCTTTGAGATGTTGTAGGTTAGTATAGTTAGGAGGAAAACATGTTGAGAGGATGCAATGCTTTCTTTAGATAATGTATATGGTTCCAAAAACCCATGCAAAATATGGACTTGATGAATAGTATGAGAATGAAATTACAAGAGAAAATTTCCTAGTTTACTGAAACATGCTTTCTTCACTCATTATGCCCCAAAATCTTTGTTGTCCTTCCTCAGAATTACATTAAATCTGATGGTTAAACTGCTTATTTCCTTCTCCTACCTCTATTTTCTTCTGTTTTCTTGGTTTTTAATCCTTCTCAATTCTTTCTGATTCCTGCAGTTTTAACAGGGGGTTCTTCTGTCCAAAAAGCTGAGGTGGCTAGTGACTGCAATTAATTTTCTTCCCTTACAAGTTTAATAATTTCTGCTGGTTTTGATAAAAAATTACAGTTTATCCTACTGAGTAGGAGAGGTTTAATCAAATATCTCTACAATGTTCTCACAGAGTTTTTCTTTTGAAAAATTTCTTTCTCCAATTATTGTATGTGTACCAATAGAACAGTATTCTGTGGCCTGAACTATTAAGCATTCTTCAGGGTTTGGTTTTCTTGTTTTTTTTTTTTTTTTAGCAGACTGGGCAACATCAGCCATGAAATGAATGATAAAAATGCCTCAGGTTCATGTGCAATATCATAAGCATGAGCTCTGGGTCTAAGTGAGCTAATTTTCATATTCTGTTTATTTCTGTTCCTTTAGTTTTAAGAGCATTGAGGATATTGTTCATGTGGAAATTCTGAGGTGAAAGCATCTGCTCCATGATTAAAAGAAATCCAAATGAATATATTCTAAAATAATTTCTAAGAAAACATATATAAAGTAATTAACTTCAGCAGAATTGCAGATATTCTGTCTGAGAAACTGTAATCCCTTGCATAAAAAGCTAGTGTTGTAAGGCAGAGAGAGATTTACCCAGAGGCATTTGAGAAATGCAGGGGAACAGTGCAGTTTTGGCTGATAATTAATTGAAAAGAACACATTCAAGAATAAAAAAGAAAAAGTACACTAAATTGTTAGGTATGATCAGTTTTCACAGGCAAGGACTGATAACTAGCAGTATTGAAAACTGATAGAATGAAAAGCAATGAATATAGAATTTTTCATTGTATACAGAGGAAATATTCGTTGGTGAATGAACATCACTATGACATGATGCCATTTGGATGAAAACAATGACAATTTAATAAGCATGCAGAATAGGTAGGATTAAAAAATAAAATGTTTAAATGTTCTCACTTTAATGAGTAATCAAAATCATAAGCATCTGATGATAATGAGAACTATCAGGTATTCAGGATGAGAAGCCGAATGCATTTTGACAAGAAAAATTCAGGAGAGAAGGATAGTATTTAGTCTTTTTTCTACCTCTTATTCTGGTGCATGAAGTATCTGAGAATTTTACACATTTAAAACCTTCACCATATCTCATGGGCAAAGTTCATCTTTACTTTACACACATTTATTGTACAAAGGGTATGTGCATGCAGTCAACATAAAGCTTCACAATTATGTTGAATTATAATGCTTATGATGTACTTTGGACCTGATTAGCATAAGAGATCTGATAATTAGGATGTCTTTGCAAGAACAAACAGAGCTTTGAGGATTTTTATCAAAACTGGCTGATAGGAAGACTAAGTCAACTTCTGCAAGCAAGAGATGTTGCAAAATATATGTTTGTTTATGTGATGATTAACCCAGTCATTGTAGTAAAAAATTACTAGCCTTCCTCAAATGGTATATAAGCATATGTAGTCCACAACAAATTCAGATTCTGACCACCACAGTCTCCCTGTCTCTCTCACCATCTGCAATATGCCTAGGTGTTCTGCACTTGTAATAAACGAGCATCGGGTGAAGGGCTCCAGGTGCTGATTTTCAGGGGCTGCAGGGAGGCTCCTGTGAGGAGCGCAGGTGGTTCCAGCTAGCTCCCAAAAATGATCCACTGCTGAGCCCCATAGCCAAGGTGGTGGTACCCTAGGCAAAACATGTTTTAGAAAGGGCAGAACATAAAGGGGAATGAGGAAAAAGCTGAGATAAGCAATCTGTAGGCACTCACGTGATAGAAGGTGAGGGATGTGCTCAACAAGAGATTTCCCCACAGCCTGTGGTGAAGACCATGGTGAGACAGACTCCCCATTCTACAGCCTCTGTTTTTGTGATTAGGGGTCAGTTTACAGCACACTGGGCCTGCTGGTAACAGATAGGATAAACGTGTCTCGAAGGTGGAAAAGATCTTTGCACAGGAGCTAGCAGGGTTAACGGAAAGATCTTGAAGCCACTGTGCAGCACAATAATGATGATACAGTAGCGATCACTGAAACATGGTGGGACAACTTGCACAACAGGAGTGCTATAATGGATGGCTAAAAACTTGTCAGAATGGATAGGCAAGGAAGGAGAGGTGATGGCGCAGCCCTGTATGTTAGGGAGAATTTTGACTGTCCAGAGCTTAATGATGGTGACAATAGCATCGAGTGTGTATGGGTGAGAATCAGGGAGAAGGCCAACAAGGCAAATATCATGGTAGAATTCTGTTGTAGACCACACAATCAGGTAAAAGAGGTAGAAGGAATATTCAATAGAACCTAACTTTGCTACTGCTGTCAGATACAATAAAAAAAATCTTTATATATATTAGTAGCAAAAGGAGAGCTAAGGAAAATCTCCATATTTTATTGGGTGCATGGTGAAACATCGTGTCAAAGGATAAGGAAAAGGCTAAAGTACTTAATGATTTCTTTGCCTCCATCTTTAATACTAAAATCAGCTTTTCTCTGGATAACCAGGCCTCTGAGCTAGAAGATAGAGATGGGAAGCAGAATGAAGTCCCATAATCCACAAAAGAATGTTCAGAGACCTGCTGAATGCACAAGTCTGTGGGACTGGATGGGTGCTAAAGCTCTATAGAGGGATGTGGACTGGGTGGATTGACTCACCAATGCCAATTTTATGAGGTCCTGCGCCTTGTTCACAACAACACCATGCAGCACTACAAGCTTGGGGTGCAGTGGGTGGAAATCTGCCTAGTGCAAAAAGAGATGGGGCTCCTGGTTAACAGCTGGCTGAACAGGAGCCAGTCTGTACCCAGGTAGCCAAGAAAGCCAGCGGCATCCTGGCCTGTATCAGCAATGGTGTGGCCAGTGGGACCAGGGCAGGGATTGTGGCCCTGTACTCAGCCCTGGTGAGGCTGCACTTTGAATCCTGTCTTCTGCTCTGGGCCCCTCACTATAGAAAGTCATTGAGGTCCTCGATCATGTCCAGGGAATGACAACAGAGTTTATGAAGGGCCTTATGAAGAGCAGCTGAGAAAGCTGGGGTTGTTCAGCAAGGAGGAGACTCAGGGGAGACCTTAATGGTCCCTAACACAATGTGAAAGGAGGTTGTAAAGTTGGGGTTGGTTGTTCTCACATATAGCAAGCAACAGGAGAAGAGGAAATTATCTTTACTTGCACCATGAAAGGTTTAGATTGGGTATTAGAAAAAAATTCTTCGCTGAAAGGGCTGTCAAGCAGTGGAATGGGCTGCCTGGGTAAGTAGTTGAGTCATCATCCCTGAAGGTATTTAAAAGATGTGCAGATGTGGTGTTTGAGGACATGGTTTAGTTGTGGACTTCACAGTGTTTGGTTTATGGTTAAACTCAATGATCTTAAAAGTCTTTTCCAGCCTATTCTGTTATCTTCTGTTCTGTTCTATTTGTAAGAGTTAATATCAGGGAAGTAATGGAGGCAAGTCCTGCCATTGGAAAGAAAGTTTTCAGGAGTGTTGTAGGACAAAAGAAAATTATGAACATTCATTATACAGTGCACATATAAGATATAGAAAAAATTTTTTAATCTAAAGCCACTCTTTGATTAGCACTTAAGCACATATATATTAGACTAGAATTATTTTTTTCCTAAGAACTAGGTACCCACAATTGAAATAAATTAATTCTAAACCACTTTTAAAATCAGTCTGCTTTTATTTACATTTCTACTTTTGGATTTATCACGTTAATAATTACATGGAAACCGCGCAAAAAGGAGAAACTCAGAACTGTTTTATTTCTATAGAACAATAATAAACAACTTTAAAGAGTTGTAGACTTTGACATTACTTTTTTCCTGTGCCATAAAGTAAAATATTTTATCCAGCTCACGAAAGGATATTCTCACAGTGAGAATTTAGTGATGTAATGTATACTTATCTCTCTCCTTACCACACAGCAGAGCATAGGGACACCACTAGCGGCCTTGTGAATGATGCAGCTCATGAGAACGTGAGCAGGACAGCAAGTATTTTAAACACATAAGGCAATAATAGCTTTCCATAGAGGTAGTGTGGTGTTCAGTCAAAAACTGAGACTGCCCAATGTATTTACTGTCACCCCTGTGTGTAGCTGTGGTCCTGTGCCACTCAAATCATCCCTGAGAACAGGTGTCCATGCTTCTTGCAGAGGATGCACCCCAGCACCCCTCACACCCTCCACCCCAGTGTGGGTTGTGCCATCCACCTCTCTGTTCACTCTGTGTCATCCTCACATTTACAGGCAGCTAGTTAGGTATTGTTACTTACCTCACACTTTCTGTAAAGGTTAACATATGAACACTGACCTACATTAAACCACTGTAAATTTTGGGGGTTTTTTCCCACCACACAATCACTAGTCTATTTTCTAGCTAGCTCCTTTTACTTTTCTGTCTTAATCTGGATCTCGGAAGCTTGTAGTTTTAAGCTGAGGCCTGTCATGTAAAATTTGATCAAAGGCTTGCTACAAATCCAAATAAAATATATTATATGCACAGTCATTATCAACCTTGCCTGTAAAAAGAAGATATAGGTACAAAAATCTTAGACTGTAGCAATGTATTTGCAAGCATTACAATGTGATCTGCTACAGAGGGCTATTCTTTTGATGTTTCATTTGTGGTATGTATTGTTCCACAAATAAGGTAATCCTTCGTAATTTTTACTCTACAAAGTACAAAAAGAATGCCAGAGTAAGTAAAGTCTAACATAAAGACAAGCAGTTTCATTTTAAGAAGCAGTAATGTTTTTTGTTTGGATTTTATTGTTACTGTTTATGAGGTTTTATTTCTTTACTTGATTCTGCATATTTAAGATAAAATTTTTTTATTATTCATTGACAAATACGGCAATTAGAACTCTTGTGTACACTTGTGTGTGTTTTAAATTGTCTTGTCACTGAGGAAAATAAAAATTTTTGTTAGAGGACAATAACATTGTTCTGTGTATCGGGAGGCTCACGTTCTTACTGGTGAAAGGGATTTCTTTCATATCGAAGTCGGTTGGAGTCTTTGCATGACTTTGAAATTATCTGTGTATTTTTAAAATACATGCATCATGTCAGGGAGATGTGAAAAGAGTCAAAGAACAAGAGAAGAAGAAACAAGCACAAGAAGAAACTCAGTTCCTCACTGTTGTTTTTAAGCTTCTTATTGCTGCTCATCTCCTAGGTCCATTGTGCAGCAAACTGGCTCAAGGCAGAGTTTATTGTCAAGGACTGAAAAGTGGCATTTTGGCATGTTCAGCATGGCAGGGACAAGTGTATTATTTGAGGTAGTACTAGAAAGGAAATTACCATAAGCACATTTCAGTTCTCCTACAGGTACAATTTTAGAGCTCCTTTAAAATGCCTTCTCCTTTAAGGAATTGGTTTTTTTCACTTTATTCCTGTCAGGATAGTGCTATACCATTCCAGAAGTGGCAGGCTGGATCTCTGTACTGAGATGATATTTCCTAATCATACTAAAACTACTGGCATAGCAGATTTTGACATCTGTGAACTCCTTCACATTGATGTTAGTGGTTGATTGTGACTGACAAAAACTCCACCCTCCAAAAGAAAACCCTAATTACTGGTTCACCAAAAATTGAAGTAATATGAAAGAAAGGAAGAAGAAACCCCAACATTTAACATCTATGAATACTGAATGTTTTTCCCATAATTTCTAAACTTTCCCATACTAATTAACCCCACAATTATCTAGAAAAAGGATTGTTGATTTTTTGTTCTGTATGTCCCTTTCCCAACATGTACTTACTGGCCTTCTTATTGGGTCAGCTACTGCAGGTGTCTGGAGATTTGATTTGCGATTGGGAAGAACAATTCTGACTAATTTGTGATACTTTTCCCTATCGAAATTGCACTTTATTCTTGGCTTTCTTCTCTTGTTAGCATTCTATATGACAGCACCATAACATATCATAATTATATTCTATTCAGTTTTTTTCCTAATAGCCAAATTTGTAGTCAGATGAGTTTAGTATATGCAGACAGATATGCAGAAGTTCTTGTTTTTATCGAGATTGTTGCAAAAAAATTTCCTGTTTTTTCATGTAGTGTGAGCTGATACACCTTGTGGGAAGAAAGTAGGAACTTTGTTATCTACAAATAAAAGAGCATATATCATGACATTTTTGAGTGTTAGGACAATAATCTGAAGAACTGAAAAGGCATTTATGGGCACAGACTAGAGCATGTCCTGATCCTGGAAATTGTTTTTGGTTCTTCACCAGGGTCCCAAATGATTATACAAATAGTTCCCTAACTCAGGAAATATTAATGAAGATTTAAAATTATTAAGATACAAAAAAAATCTAAGACCAGCATCAATATTGTTGAACCTTCATTATTAGCTCATATTGGAATTAAATACCCATGTTGCCGGATGGAACTTGCCTGGGCTCGTCTGGCTCTTGCTGCTTGACCAGAGGTGGCAGCTGTGGTGACTCATGTAACAAGCTCATATTTATATAAAGTAAAAAAATGTAAACCTAATTTGGCTCACCTGTTTTTATTGTCTTTTTGTAATCATATATTCATGGGTAAATTTTAATACTTGTTGAACCTATGTCCAGGAACATATACTTGCAATAATGCTAATGGCTGACAATTACAATCACAGTCAGTTTAGAAATAATGTAGTAAATTCATATGTAAATATGAGTCTCCTTTATATAAACAAATTCCAGTTTGTAAACAAGAAGACAAAGAAACAGCCTAATGAAGAGACCTTAACATTCTGTGTATGATAACAGCCAGCCTGTGATATAGCCTTTCTATCAGAACCCAGTGCTTTGTGCAGTGTATCATACTCCATGATATACTTGGAATTCTTGGTTAATTATTGTTAAAAATAATTATTTAAACAAAGATCTAACTTACTACATATGTCAGTTGTTAGCAGACTCAGTGTACCAAAAAAGATTATAAGTTAATTTATTTATTAAATAGATTTAGAACTCCTAGTTTCTGGACTCTGTCTTGAAAAAAATATCACAGACAAAATGTCTTATGGCTTTCTGAAGACAGTTATCTCTCCAGAGGTAGAGTTCAGGGCAGATCTAGGAGATACAGAAATTAGATATTTCTAAGTAGCATTGAATTGAACATAATCTATATTTACATTCAATAACAGAAAACATTACATTTATACCTTTAAGGAGTAGATTTTGTACTTTATAAATTCCAGAATTTAAAGTTCTGTATGATGGGATTTGAGAGATCAAGCTCAAAAGCCTATGGATTTGGTGTTCCCAGATTATGAGCCTGTATAAGGCAATGTAGAATCATAGTTATATAGTTTCTTCTGAGCAGGAAGACCACATAATAAACTGTCATCTTTTCCATGCTGCGTAAGAACTTGCAATGGAGCTTACAAGACTGAGCAGTGATGACTCAGGTGAAGCCAGGAATGAACTGGTTTCAGATCTACTGCTAATAAAAATTGATGTCTTATTATTAGCCATTCTCATTTTTCAAAATTTCCTCAAAATAATTTAATCTGATCCTATGGTATAATATGAACAGTCTCATCCATGTTATCAAATGCTCTTTTATTATGTTAGTCTCTTTACATCTTATTTTCAAATGATGTGGCATATAAAAAAAAAGTGTTTAATTTTAGAGTAGCTTAACCTAAATGAGTTTAGAATTCCTTTGGGAATATAAAACAGTTCATCAGGTCTATTTTTTTTCAGGGAAGAAACTTGATTTATTTATAATATTCAAAACCAATTAAAGTTTTCTCTAATTGTTAGGAATTCTTTATTTTCTCTAAGGGAACTAAAAAAGAAAAAGATATAATTAAATAATAGCAGAGAAATTGAGTATAAAGAATAACTGTACTAAATGGAAGACATTTTTAGAAAAAAAAACTTCCGGGAAATTTACCCACAATTTTAATGTCTTCAGGTTGCTAAAATTATCTGTATTTTCTATTTGGAAATACATAGGAAAGGAATGAAAAAAAATGGTTATGAATTTTTCCCAAATGATACAGACTAGAGAATCTGGGAGAGAAAAAATTGCATACTTTCTAGTTTATATTTATCTAAACTTTTTAAGAAGTACCACCTACACTGTAGCTACAGTACAGCACAGTTTAAAGCTGTTATGTAAGAGTCAAGTTATTCAAATGAAAAATGAGTTGTTAGAAACTGTTTTTGTAATCTCTGCAATGTAATTACCTTCCCTGGATTATTAAAGTCTGGCAATATTTTCATGTATTCCTTTGGAATCAATTTATTAATTAAAAAAATGAGGCCAGTTCCACTGACCTAATTAACTCTAATAAAACCAACTAGGTCACAATTAAGATTCTCCTTTCACATAGGTATTTTCTGTCTCTTTAGTGCCACTTGTAATTTAAGTCTGGAGGGGTAGTATGATTAATTCTTTCATACTTTTTGTCTATTACTGTGTCACCTGAGCTGCTTATGTAAAATAACATGAGTCCCACAGCTAGCAAAAACCAGGGGCAAAATACTTGAAATGCCAAATCTAGCGTCTGTATTATTCATGGCATTTGTGGTCTCTGTGGGAGAACAAAATCTGTGCTAAATAATGTGAAGGATCTTACAATCCTCATTGTACTGTCACTGCATTTTCCAGGGAAACAGAAAGGTTACTGGTTAACAAGAATTGAGCTTCCAGAATTTGTCAGCTGTCAGGCTGGGAAGTGTGGATTATACCTGTGTTACTGGGTGGGTTTACTGCACTGAACAGAATCACTTTTAAAAAAAATCCAACCCTGTCTGCACAACAGAAAACAAATGTCATGTTACTTCCTGATGAAATTAAAGCAGTGTCTCCATCCAAGCATAGACAGTTCCAGAGCAAGACCCGGTTAATCTTTTGGTTTAAGTTTATAGTCACAAAAAACTTGTTGTACTAGGATGCTGAGGTATATACAAATAGCACTCCACAGAAAACTCCAGGTGCTTACAGTAAACTGGCTTTGTCTTGGGTGCCTCTGCAGTTTGTAAATGGGGGGAAGATAGGCCACGTAGGTGATCTTTTATCCAACTTAGGCATCTACTTTAATAGGGGATGAGTCTCTTTATTTATATGTTTATTTACCTTTGCTTTCTAAGAGACTTAAAGTAGCCTAGATGAGAAGTCTAATCTTTCAGATAGTTATGGTAAGTTAAGAAGGCTATAGGAAGTTAATCATTACAGTAAATTAATCACGCTTGTTACAGTCTGACCAGTCCTTGTTCAGAAAAAATCTAAGATAAATAAAGTAACACAATGACCTTGAAATAACTCCTGGAAAGAGTGACCTAAGGGACAACAAGCAATTCAGAAAGACTTAGCTAGAAAGCCTTAGTTGTGGAAAGAAATTTTGAGAGAGAGGAAGAATCCTTTGGCTTCCAGAAGTCATGTCAAAAATCTTTCTGTCAAGTAGTTGGATGACTCAGGTGATTCCAAATTGCAAAGAGTGATCATCTGGTGATTATATCTGGCATGACAGCAAAAATACCAGCTGAAATAACATCTCATATGACATTTTACATAGGCCCTAAACGTTGCTGTTTCCAAAAGTTTTACTAGAAGAAAATGAAAGGGTATAGGAGTAGATTACACTGAAAAGCCACTGTTAGTAACAATGTCACAAAATTCCTCACTTGGCCAAATATGACTGCAACATTGGGGCAGTCATTATCACCTTTCTATATTATGGTATTTGTAAACTATTTTCCTCCTCTAGCACTCAGAAAGAGGGTTGTGGTGTAAATGCTACATTCTTCTAAAGACACTTCATATAATTAAAACCATCAATGTATGAATTGAACCTGTTTTTGGCAGACTCTGTTTTTAATTGTTCCACATTCTTATCTGTTTATTTACATTTTTACTTGTTTCAGAAACATGTATTATAATTAAGTTCAAGATAATGCATGACTTAACAGCACTAATCCACCACATAGTAAATAATTATGAGCACAATTGGGAAAAAAATAAAAAAGGAACCTTCCTTTTTATACATCTAGTAAAATATCACAAATCAATAATTTCATCATGAATTTCACTTCTCTGAAGAGTACCTTACATGGTTTTCTTATCTTTTTCTGCCTAATAAAGGATAGGTAGAGAATGATCACTACTACTTAGATGGAAATTTCTGTTTAATATATGTGCATATCCTCTGACTCCTATTTGCCCATCAGTACCTTACTACATTACAATTCAGATAGAGCAAGTCACAAGTGATTGCCCATAAATCATAATAAAATATGTCACTTAACATCTAGGTTTTAGTGTAATACCTGAGTTGTCTGGTGAGACCACCTGACATACAATTTGAATTGTATGTGATTTTTCCACTATCTAAGAAACAGCCACATTCTCCAGATAGCTATTGGGATATATGTACAAAATTTAAAATCATGACAGAAGAAAGTTTTCTCTTTGTAAAATTGTAAAATTCCTTATTTCTTCATGAGAAATGGATGAAGATTATTTCCTGAGCATAATGCTTTTTAAAGAGTAGAAGAATAAGAAAAAATTGTGTAATCATCTTATGATGTAACAACACAAGTTTTATCAGCTGCACAAATCTATATGTCTGTCTCTAAAAATATTAGTTCTGTTAGTATGGAACTTAAATGACTCCTTCATTTTAATGCTTCTGTATGTGATCTTCACTGTGTGAAATGATGATTTCTTATGGTGGAGCAAGTCTAATATAAATTTACTAAATGTACCTAACAGCAAACAAAGTAAAGCAATGCATCAAGAGACGTTGTAAAACTTAGTGGAATTTTAGACAATAATCTGAACTTTTGTATTTTTTATTTACTATCTTTGGTACATTTTTATTGGTTTTCTGTATCACAGAAGAAACTGCTTTTTTCTTACGCTTTATAATAAAAATTATATTTGTATTTTACTTGGAGAAAGAACAAAACTTTTTCACAAAACCAGCCAATACAGAGTGACACTGGATTTTAGGTTTTTATTTAAACTAGCTATTGGGAATCAGGTCAACAGTCCTCCACAAGCCACTTAAGAACTTGAACAAAATTGGAAAACCTAGGCTACTCAAAGCTTCTTCTGTGGACAGAGAATACAATAAGCAATTGCACACTTCAAGGGGAAACACCACACGTCTTGGAAATTTAATCAGTCTATAAACATTCCAGAAATTTTGCTTTTAATATTATGGATACACTTGCAAGCCTTTATATGCTAAAAACCTCAGAGATTCTGGGCAGTTATCTCTTTTAGAGAAAAACTTCAGAGATTAGTAATTGCTTACCCAGATGACTAAGTACCTTAATTAAGGCATAAGGAGCTAGATATTTCCAGAATTTGTCATTTAAGTTGATAAAAAGTGACTTTGAAACATGTTCATTGTTCCCACTGCATGGGAACACTAACTGTAGCATAGAAATCATGACAACTGTGGCACCATGTTGTCAATGTCATGCAGGTTTAAAATGCAAGGACTGTCTCTGCTGAGGAAGGGTGGGGCTGTCTACCCATTACGAGCAAGGATCCATAAACCTGTCCCTCACTGCAAGATGTGTATATGGCTTGTGAACATGACAGTTCACGGCAAGCTGAGCACGAGCCAGCAGTGCCCTGGCAGCCAGGAGGGCCAGCCCTGTCCTGGGGGCATCAGGCACAGCATGGCCAGGGGGCAAGGGAGGGGATTGTCCTGCTCTGCTCTGAGCTGGGGCAGCCTCACCAAGCCAAGTTAAAGAAGTGTTTGGACAATGGTCTCAGGCTCATGGTGTGATTTTTGGGGTTGTTCTGTGCAGGGCCAGGAACTGGACTTGATGATCCCTGTGGATCCCTTCTAACTCAGTTTATTCTATTGTTGTATGGCCTCCAAGGAAAATATTGATTTAAAAACTGATGGAAAGCGTCAATCCTTTAGAATGATCCTGTTGATCAGAACATTTATTGTTGACCAGAAAATTCTGCTGTTCCTGCTGCTTCTTCAGATGTACAGAGTTTAAACATTAACCTTTTTTTTTTTTTTTTTTCAAATAAAGACAATGAATGTAGTAGCTGAATATTGCAATTAGGTAACTTACTCTAGTATAGTTGAGGAATAAAATCTCTTTGGAATCTTATATCTGACATTTGCTGAATCCATAAACTTACCTTTACTAGACACTACCCTGAGTTAATCATCTGAGCAAGAACATTTGGGATTGGTAATTTAACTGGAGATTTTTCTTTTTTCCTTTTTTTTCTTTTTTTTTTTTTTCTTTTTTTTTTTCTAATTTCACACTGTCTGGGACTGCGTAACATACTATTCTGCTTCTAGAGTAGATGCCATTGATTTCAGCTCTCCACATGTTTAAAAAAAAACAAAAAAAAAAAAAAACCAAAACTTCATCACTTCGTTTTGAATTAAAGACTTACTGTTCCTCAGGAGGGCTACATGCATACTGCCACAGTGAGGAGAACTATATCTGACAAAGTGAATGTGTATTCTCCTTTTACAATCAGTAAAAAAGAATAAGCAATTGAAGAACATAGCATCCTGACATATACAATCAGCAGAAATTAGATTGACTCTTTCTTAGAAAGAGTCTAAGACTCTTTCTTTCTTCATTGGCCATAAGTGTAATTTTTCAATATTCTGAAATAACTAAAATATGATGCATAAAATTGCTGAGGAGGTTCAAGGGAGAAAGAGGAGCAATACAAATGTACTGCATTAGGCAAGAGATTTACTTTTCTCTTACAAAATGTATATTCTAATGGTTTGGGAGTTTTTTGGTTAAAAGTCATTTCTGGTTTCTGAGAAACTATAAACCTGAAATAATATGCTTTTATGCAGACAGTGGTGCCCAAAGTTTTGAAAATAAAATTCACCTTTGCAGTGTCACGTGCCTTTGTGTGCTACCTTTTGCATATAAATTCAAACTAATCACTTTTTCCTTCAAGACATTACTTTTTATTAACCAATCACTTTAAATTTAAAATTAGTAATTTTATTTCTGTGAAAGATCTTGCATTCACTTTTCCACTTATGTAAAAGACTCAGTAACTGCTACCATTTTACCATTTCTCAGATGAGGTGACAGCGGATAGGTTCCTGCAGATGAGTGAGGAAGTCACCACGTTGCATAAGAATATAAAATAAGAACCATTCAATGATTAAGAGCCATAAGAAGTAAGTTAAGCACCATGTAACTTATTACTTTCTTGATAGTAGATAATACATGCTATCAGAAAGAGTGTTGGAACACAAAGCTGTGGTGTAGGAAGCGCAAAATATCACTTCCTTTAACAAATCTTGCAATTCATGCCTGTTTTTCTTTTTTGAACTTATCTGATGACTTTTGTGGTTCATATAAGATTTTGCCATCTGCTACATTCTATAAAAATCAGTTCCACAGTTTAACAATGCATGGAGTGATAAGAATGTCCCTCTTCTTTGTTGTGTTGACGAATTGTCTACAATATGTTGAAGGGATGACTTAAGTTCCTTATAAAGACATTTATGCCTTGGAAGGGGAGAGAACACTGCTCCCCTTTTTGAAGCTCTTAGAAGAAAACAAAGTAGTAGCTCTACAAAACATTCTTGTTATAATTTTAGGAGTTTCTCCATAAAGAGAAAATATTACAATAGACATTGGAAAGTAGGTATACTTGCATGACATTTCCTTGAAAAGAAATAACTTTTCTTTTTTTTCAAGACCGGATAGTTTAAAAATATCAAGAAGAAAACCTTCTTAAAAATTAAAGTGGTCTTAATAAGTTTGTTCTCTTGTGCAGATAACAGAAAATGTTATGGGTAGTTGATGGAATAAAATGTAGAATGAAAGACTGATGAAACAAAATGCAGAAAATGCAGAAAGTACAGTACTTTCCTATGAGGAATACATTTAGAAATCACAACCACAGTAATCTGAAAGCACCAATGTAAATACGCAGATGTAAATTATGCTGTTCAAGTTCATGGAAGGAATTTTTAATCCATGCAGTATATAAAGAATAGAGTTTTCCTGTACCATTCCATTACTAATATTTACTTTTAACAAAAAATATTCATTTCAAGAATAATGTAAAATATGTGTAATATAATAGTTGTGATATTCAGTGCCATAAAAAGAGAAAACATATGTTGTTATTTAAAAATGTATATGTATGGTGTGTTGCCACTTTGGCTGAAGCATTGGCAAAAAAACTTTGCTCTAGCACTTGCTTTTAATAAATTACTGACATTATTATAGTGAAGTGAAAACAATGCTCATGCTTTTGCCCCTATTCATCCACCTTACAATACAGAAGCTGTAATTTTTTTCTTCTTGTGTTGGGGGCAGTTTTCCAAGTAGAAGAGCTCTAAATCTTTGCTGTCCCATAAATACGTGAACATAAACAGTGATTTATTGCAATTTAGTTCCTGTTTTGGTGGAGGAGGTTTATGGTGCTGAGAAAACTCATTAATCTAATTCACAGCTCATAGTATAAACATAACCTTTAAAATATATAACAGCAGAAATTATGTGTGGTTATGATTTACTGTTTGTGTTTTTGAAGGAGAAAGAAGTGCAAACTTGCTTTGCCACTTCCAGTTTTAGTACTCATTGATTAGGTTGAAGAATGAATATGAAACTGCTATAAATAACAATTTATGTGCATGTAGTTTCTTCTGGTTTCAATTTTAATATAAATACTAAAATTTAGAGGTTGTGAGAACAGCTTACTGGGAGCCAAGGAAGCAACTTTAAAAAGCATATCACAGACAGAATTGCTATTAACCTGTTCATTATTTGCAACACTAAATCTACTTAAAAGAGAGATTTCTGAAGTTCTTTCCTGAAAATTTGCAAAACACAAAAAAAAGGTAAGAGATTAAGTAACTGTATTGTAGTAGCGTGAAATTACCCTTTAGGACTTACAGAGTTAGGTATGCATATTTTATTAGGTTTCATATACTCACTGAAGTGGAAAACCTCAATTTTGAATCTTGAGAGGCTGTTAATGTAATAATTGTAATATATTCATATCATGTAATGCTATTAGAAGTTTACCTATGCTTCCTCTGAATTTTAAGAGAAACCTGTGATGCTTGAAAAATCAGCATATTTTTTGTTAAGTGATCAAAAGAACTATCAAATTTTGTTATTTCTATTTTCACTCACTGTGCAGAAAATCTTGAATAGAGATCACACCTATAATTATGAAATCACAACATTTTTTATTTATGTTCTGGGATATTGTTAATATGTTTCTTGTACTTACAATATTGTAGAGAATATTTAGCAAAATGTGTATGTGATGTCATTGGAATGTGGCATGGTTAGATATATTTAGTTGAAGTCTTTTGAATATGTTACAATTTATATAAAAGTTAAAAATATGTTATCAAAAACTCTTAAGCAATCAAAGCATAGTTTTTTTAAGGAGCCATCTTCCCTGTATAAGACAGTATTTTAATAAAGAATTCATGAAAGTGAAGCTTATATAATATATATGCTTTCATTAATAATTCCGATATGCTGATATATCTTAAAATAATGTATTTTATTATTCAGAAATTATGAGAAAGCTAGGAATCATTACAGTGAAAAATATAGTGTAAAAATGTGATTTTCATATTGTAAATGAAGCTTCAATTTAAATTCACTAAAATTAAGATAGAAATTCTTCTTGGAAAGATTTTATTATTGAAATATTATATGAATTAAAGGTAATTCATAAACTCTGTAATTCCTTCAACGGTAATCAAATATTGCTGACTAGAATCTATTTTATAAAGAATGTTGATCACTTATAGTTCATCTTTCATCTGAGATCATTGGTTGTCTCCTTGTGACCAGAATTTATTTCTGAGTCACATCTTTGCATTTATAAGATGTATGGAAGGAAATTATATTTCTTTGCATACTGATTCACAGTTTTTCCCAATTCCTTTCTTTGATATGGTGACACTTTCTGTATAATGCAAGAAACTAAACTATCTGCTAGTGTAGTACAGATTGAACCAATGTAGGTGTAATATGCTATTTTATTTTAAATATGTACATTAATTTCTAACTTAGCTTTTTATTGATTACTCAGCTTTTGTTTCAAGCTGTGAAAAGAATAAATAAATGAGAGCTGTCCCTTCAACAGTTGCTAGGAGGAAAATACTGTGGTGTCTCTAGTCACATCAGAAGAATGGTGACATTCTTCAAGAAAGTATTACTGAAAAAAGGGGGGAAATTAAGGACAAGGACATATTTTGATAAATTACTTTGTGACTTTTACATTTAAAATACTAGTTTTTATATGCCTACATATTCATGTATTTTTGAGTACTGAGTAATATATTATTCCGAAAGTTAAGCAGACAAAGCTTGGATGACTGGGGGTAAAATTTCTACACTATACAAGGACACTGACGATGCATAATTTTAAAAAATTAGAGTAACAAATTGATTACTTTCCCTAGAACCTATTTTAATTTTCCTTATTAAAGCTGCATGGTGGAATACATAAACTCTTTTACTTGTATTAGTTAACTTTTTACAATATATTTAAGTATCGTGAAGTGATGATCAAAGGAGGCCTTTAAGAATATCATTACAGATATTCTACAATCTATCTCTGGGTCTAAAAATTTTTCATTTCTTCAAGCAATGGCAGAAGAGACAATTGCTAATTCTGGATAAAAAATATTGAGTTTTGATGGACTCAGGTAATAGAGAACAGCTGACCATATTACAGAAATGTGAATCATAACAGTGAAATGCTTGGCACTGTATGTTTAAGATTTTAAACATAAGGCCCTTATACTGACCCTAGATTGTATAATCAATAATAATGTATGAACAATGATGTAGTAATGCTAGGGAATTACAACACCCTAAGTGAAGCAGTCTAGCTAATAAGAAAAGGTTTTCTTGAATGCTAAATCTACTGAGTGAACAATCGAAACTGAACACTGGCACATTTCAAAGAAATATTTTATACAAAGCAAGCCAGTCTAAATCTAACAATTCAATGAAGTATTCTAATATTGTAATATTCATAAATCCATAAATCAACTCATGTAGTGTTGTACAAATCTGTAAGTAGGTTTCCCCAGTACATGAAAATCAGAAGAACACAATTCACTTCCAGCTTTGGTAAATCAGGCCCAGGCCTAATCATGCAAACCTGAAGATAAGTTATTATGTTCAATGAAAGACATTTGTATGACAGGCAAATACCATTTAATGTAATCCTACCCAAATCTATTCCCATAGTTCACTAATCCATTAGTGAAAATACTCAAGCTGAAGAAAATTTAGAGCATGCATGCCAATAGTATGTTTCAATGTTATGTGCAGCAATGTCTCTCACATATATTGTCTCTCACAGTGTCCTCCTGGACAAAATGTCCAGCATCCGGTTAGGCAAGTCCATCATACGTTGGGTGAACATTTGACTGATGGGTTGGGCTCAAAGCATTCTAGTAAATGGGGTTATGCCTGGCTGGCAACCCGTCACCAGTGGGGATCTCCAGGACCTAATTTTAGGGACCATATTTTTTTCATAAATGACCTGGTGAAAGAATTGTGTCTATTGAGTAAGTTTGCTGGTGATAGCAAACTAGGAGGAGTTTGAGGGTGGAGAGGTCTTACAGAGAGATCTCGATGGACGCGAGAGCCAGACAACCGCCAAATGTATGAAATTCAACAAGAGAGAGTTCTGTGTTCACCACCTGGGATGGGGTAATTCTGGTTATATGTACAAATTGGGAGACAAGAGGTTGGAGAACAGCCTTTCAGAAAGAGACCTGCGCAGATTGGGTTGTTGGGAAGTTGAATACCTGTCAACAGCTCTCTGAGCAGACGAAAGGGCCCAGCTGTGTCCTGGGGGGCCTTAAGGACAGTATATCTGGCTGGTCAAAGAAGGCAATTGTTCTTCCCTACTATGCATTCTTGCATTGACACCTCCAGTACGTTGTGTGGTCTTGACCACCTCAAGCCCTCTGAGAAGCTGTGAGGGAACTGGTATTGTTTAGCCTGGAGAAAGGGAGGCTCAGGAGTGACTTTATCACTCCCTACAACCACCTGAAAGGAGGCTGCAGCCAGGTGGGAATTGGCCTCTTCTGCCCTGTAATAAGTGGAAGGATGAGAGGAAATGGCTGCAAGTTGCAGCAGGGAAGGTTTGAAATTAAATACTATGAAACATTTTTTAATGAGAGGGTTACCAAGCATTGGAAGAGACTCCCCAGAGAAGGGGTTTAAAAGATATTTAGATATGGCACTTAGGAACATGATTTAGCTGTGGACTTCACATATTTAGGTTTACAATTGAACTTGATGATCTTAGAGGTCTTTTCCAACCCAAAAGATTGATTAATATATGACAAGCTTCACCCAAGTAGGCAGGACAAAGACAAACCTGTCTTTGCAAAGACAAGGGTTTTTTATAGGGCAAAAGAATATCTGAAATCAGTCTACTAGTGAAATTTTAATTCAAATGTCTCTGATGGCATAAGAACTAGAGGTAATAAAATGAAGACCATTTAGGGTAATAAAATGAATATCAAACTTCTAAGAAATAAAAATACAACTATATTAATCTTTATAAAGGGACCACATTTTGAGAACTTTCCTTTATGAACAAACCCCATTCACTTACTATAGATGATAATTTTCTCTTTTGTATCTTTTCATTAAGTGAGTCCTGGTACCTCTTTCCAAAGAAGCGTTGAGAAAGGTTTTTTCCCTAGGTTATTTTCCTATGAGCAAACTAGAGCACAATGAACACATTCTGCCTGAAGTATGCTGATTTACTTTACTCTTTAACATTACACTGATTGTCACATAAAAATATTTTCTATTAAAAGAAATATGGGCGTGTGACACTTATGCTACATCCACCCCTTACAAAAATTAAAATACTTGACAGCAAGTTTTGATGGATTCAAAATTTCCATCAAAGAAACATATCACCAGCATTCTTTTTTGGATCATGATATTCATATATCCTAAGAAAGGCATACTGTGGGTTTAATTGAACAGCATTTAAGAGTAATTCTAAAGGATCACCAACTGTGCCTTCACAACTCTAGTTCTAGGTGGGAACATCTTGTAGGAGTATAGATTTATCTTTTAAAGGTGCCTAAGTTGCTTCACTAAATAAAGAGCCCAGATCCCTCTAGCTCTGAATATTCACTAGAAAACTGATACTCTTACAGTGTTACGTCACTCCTTTTACACCAACATGGACTTGCAATAAGATATTCAGATTATTTAATTTAGAAAATCTTTGAAATATTGAGATAATAATCAATGCTGGGTTTGTGTGGTCCCATTTCTGTCCTTTTAGTATCTGAAGGCCACTTTTTTATTCATTTTTCCTCTCCTAGAGTGTTGGAATGCAAGCTCGACACTAGAGTTTAACTCTTACATCATCTTTCAACAATTTGCCTGGAGGGAGATTAAGTTCATGGACTCCTAGACTCCTAGGTGAACATTGGTTTGAGCAAGTTGTATAAACATTCCCAAGAGGAGGGATAAAAGAACCATTCATTCAAAATGAACGTAGATATGTAAGCAGATGGCTAGTTTTATTTCAGCTATTTTTATCTCCAGATCACAATCCTGACCTCTAATTATACACTTAATGCTGTTTCAGTGAGCAGCTTCTATATATTTTAAATTAAATACTTCAAATCTCCTGACCTCCCACATTAGTTTCTCAAGATCTTTTAGATCTTTTCTAAGACACAGTTTTATCCTCCTAGATTTTCCAAGAAAAATTGGAAGGACAGTGTAGAAAACACCTTTTTAATTGTTTCTGAGGGTTTTTTTGTTTGTTTTTTGGGTTTTTTTGTTTGTTTGTTTTGTTTTGTTTTCATTAAAGCAAGCTGTCAGCTTCTACTTTTTTTGTTAATCAGAGATTCACCAGTATTTCAGGGTGAGCTGAATTTTTCCTTCTCCCTCCTGCTAATAACTGCAATAGAAGATTTTGCAAAGGATACATTCTGCTTGAGGTATGCTCCTCTTCCTATGCCATCTACCCATGCTGAGAAGGCATAAATCCACCTGACTACATCATACCTTGAAGGGAGACTATGGAAGGGACATTTTTGTCCAACTGATAATAGACCAGGAGTTGATAAGGCTCCAGTAACTTGCAGTTGCTCTTCCACAAGATATGAAAGACTTTCCTTGAACAGGTCAGAGTCATTATAGAATAAAGTACAGGAAAATATGTGTAGTCACTGTTTCTCCACTTTGTCTGAAAGAGTTCACAATGTATGCATATCTACACAATAGAGCACAGTAAGCCTATCTGCAGTGCTGGGCAAGGATAATTCCATGTAAAGGCAGTTTTCTTAGAAGAAGTAATCTTTATCCTCCCATCCTGAATCCAAAAGCAGATGCAGCCTTGGTCTAGATAATGGTTTGTACAGCAAGAGGAATGGCAGTTTCATCTCATGATGTATCACCTCTGTGTCTGTTATTTGGTAGGGATGGTAGTGACAATGTGTATAAACTTGGGTTGTGTCTGTTCCTTTGAATTCCTGGATGCAAGGCACTCCTTTTCATAGAGAAGTGCTGTTTTCTTGTAAAGAATCTGCTAACAACTGGAAAAGTTTCCAGACTGCTCAGCTCCATCTCTAGACTGTAAGGATAGCTTTGTGGGTTGACTCCTGCTGCTGTTTCTTGATTAAGGTTGCAGTGTATCAATACTTTCTTTTTGTTGGAGACCAAGAAGCTATAATGGGCAATTGTCTACCTATCTCCAAGATCCCTGCTGCTGTCCTTGAAGAGAAAGTTTGGCTTCAAAAATAAATTCCTAGTACTCTCAAAATAATTTTCTGTTTTGGTAGAAATGTGGTAGCATTACTGTAACTAGTTGTTTGCTCTTGACATTGTAGTCCTATCTATTGCTAATGGTAGAAAGCTGTGTATGGTGGGTCAGATAAGTTCTTTACCTGTCTACTTTGTTTTCTTTCTCATCCATTATCTTTGTTTCTCCTCTTTTCACCCTTGGATAGCTGATCTCCACGAAGAGAGAAGCCCATATAGCTCATTATTTCACGTTTTCCGCCTCACAGATGGTAACCCCACCTGCAGATCTGCCCTTTTTATGCCATTACCAACTTCATACTCTGTTTAAACTCTGTTATGTTTGCAACCAGGTCACCTGCTGAGGGAATGGCTACTTCTGACAAGACCCAATCTCCTATTGAGCAAATGGGCTACAGACGCAGAGGCCCAATTATTATTAAGTGTTAGGATAATTGTAATTATAAGTTGAGTGTTTTATTATAATACAGCTGTTGAGGCTTTAATGCATCCCTGTAATGTGCTTTATTAATAAGCTGCATAGAACTGCTGACTTTACAATTTTCTGGATCACATTTATGATAACAAAAGAGGATATGAAAATGAATTCACTACGGGAGACCTACTGTGTTAGTTACTATGATTCACAAGTTTATTATGGTAATAAAGCAACATGAGACAATAACATTTGGAACTGAAATACACTAATGATGCTTCATATTGTTCCAAAAACATTATGCAAAAGTGGTAAAAAGTGTTATGACTTGCACATAGTCAAATTCAGCAGATGTCACACTACTGAATAAAAGTGAAGAAGACAGTAATGTTAGCCCCTGAATAATTTGATGCTTCCTTCCAAGTCTTCCAAAGTTAAGATAATGTTTAAGTTGGTTGATTGATTGATTGATTGGTTGGTTGGCAGAAAAAGTGAATTTTTATTAACTTGAACCAATGTCACTCAAATCAATATTTGAGTGACAGACTATGTGATCTTGTCTTCAGTAGAGGTTTTCGTATTACAAATGTTAGTTTTAGTGCTATAGACTTGTATACAGTGTACAGAGGAGTAGTAGCAAATAAGTCTTGAAGCAAAGCTGTGCTGTGACTTGTAAAATATGTCATATTAGTGAAGATTGAAGAGTACAATATGCATTACATGTGCTGAAGCATGATAAGCATGATGAGAATCATGGAAAAATCATAATTTAAAATAAGATTTTAAAAAATATAAAAAGGCACTATCTCAGAACACAAGATTTTAATGATAAAAAAGATATGCAAAAGTGATTTAAAAATACTTTATCATAAACTCTATTCAATAGATTGTTGTAGGAAATTTGTGAAATCAAGGAAAGAAATTTAAGTGGAGTATTTACAAACAAATAGTGGTAGACATAGAATCTGGTGTCCCTACATACCACTTAAAATATGGGAGAGGCATAGTTCAACTGTCTTGGGGAACTACTTAAAACAGTAAGTTTTTTCATTCCTTGGAAATCTACTCAAGTACCTAGTTTTCATTATTCTGAAAATGTTTTATTGACTTAATTTTGTTTGCAAACATATTTGAGATGTGTTTTTTTTTTTTCTGAGATGGGCAATTTTTCCCTAATTGTAAAATTTAATATCAAACTACAATTAGATGGCTCTTTAAAAGAAAAAGGGGTTCTGCAAACAAATTTGGATCTATGAGTCCTGAATAATTAGGACTCTGCTGTATGTAGTATTAATCAGGCTCTCTCTTCTGGATGGTCTTGTAGTTTATACACACTGGACTTAACTGTGGTCTGATGTTAACTAGAAAGTAGAACAAAACTCTATGCAATTGTGGTTGCCCACTTTTTGACTTTTTTTTTTTTCTCCACTCTTGTATTGAAGAGTTCCAAGAAAATTGTGGTGGAAATTTGTGGTAGTTTTCCTGTAGTACAAATAGCTAGATAGTTGATCTAAATAACTTTTCTTTTTGAAAAAATATCATTTGAAGATTTCTTGCACATTGTAATGGTTTAACCTCAGTTAGCAGCTCAACTCCACACACTCTCTTACTAGCAGGATTGGGAGGAGGATCAGAAGACTGAAATTGAGAAAAATCTTGGGCTCAGATAAAGACAGCTTAATAGATAAAATACAAGCCATGTGCTCAAGCAAAGCAAAGCAAGAAATTGATTGACTCTTTCCCATGGCCAGGCAGATGTTCAGCCATCTCCAGGAAAGCAGGTGTCTGAGCATTCTTCTCCTTCTTCTTTCCCCATCTTTATCTGCTGAGTATGATGCCATAGGGTCTGGAATATCCCTTTGGTCAGATGAGGTCTATGTCTTCTCTACACTTCATGTGTACCTGCAGCCTCTTTCTGATGGGGATGGGGTGGTACAAGAAGCAGAAAAGGCCTTGGCTCTGAGTAAGCCTTGCTCAGCAATAACAAAAACATCCATTATCAGCAGTTTTCAGCACAAATCCAAAACACAACCCTATAACAAATACTCTGAAGAAAATTAACTACTCTTCGCCAGCCCAAACCAGCACATATATTAAATAAAAAAAGGCAGCTGCCTTATCTGGATGGACTGTATGGCTGTGTGCTTATCTTCAAAGGAGTTCTTCCTTTGACTCAACAAAGAACTTTATGTTAGATAAGCTGAATTACCTCCATGGGGCCAATTACCTAAAATCTTGGTCAGGTAGTTGTTTAACAACATGCCTAAACTAGGATACCATGGAAAAATATTTAGTCTTGTACTAGTTGGGTTGGAAGGAGTCTTTGAAAGGTCCCTGCAATAAACATGGACATATTCAACTAGAACACATTTTTCAAAACCCTGTCCAAACTTACCTTAAATGTTTCCAGGAATGGGACAACTCTAATGTCTATGGATAATCTCTTCTGGTGTTTGACAATTGTCATTGTAAAAAAAATGTCTTCCTTACATCTTGTCTAAATCTGCCCTCTTAGTTTAAAATTATTACCCCTCATTCTAGTGTGACAGGACATGCAAAAAAGTTTGTCTCCATCTTCCTTATAAGCCCCCTTTAATCACTGAAAACCTGCATAGATCGCTCCAAAGCGTGTCCACTGATGTGGGCACTCCATCATTAAATGCCACTGGGTTGGTCAGGCAGGGCATGTCCCTGGTAAAGACATGCTGATTGTCCCAAATCAAAACCTTAGCATAGACTCCAGGAGGTTCTGTTCCCAGCCACAGAGGTGAGGCTGTCAGGATGCTATTTCCCAAGCTCCTCCTTTCCACTCTTATTAAAAATGCATGTAGTCTTGAATTAATTGTCAAATGAATGTTATAAGATGCAATGGCCCATCCTTCACAGTGCTGATCAATTTGAAATCTGGTGAGTCTCAAAGTACCCTACTATTCTTAGACACTTTTCCTGCATTGATTATAGAGAAATTCACAGCATCAAAAGATGAAATAAGAACTGTAAAAGAAGACTGGAGTCTTGAAAAATTTCACTAGACTCAAAAGTATTTGGAAATGTGGAAGATTTAAAGTTCACTTGAAATGTGTAATAAATGGGTGGCAGCAGACGACATTTGGAGGCAGTCATATTTCTAAAGCAGCTATTTCTGAAGCATTACCTGATTCTAATACTGTTCAGTTAATTCAAGCAGAGGAGGCTAGCTCTATAACTATTAAAGATATAAGAGGTACTTAGCTTCATGTAAAATAAATGGAAAGGTGCTTTTAATAGAGTTTATTAAAAGAAAAGCAGAGAGAAATTTGTAATGCGTCTATGAATGAGATCTCTTCTTGCAATTTGGGGGAGCAATTGGAATCCCCTATTATAAAATAGAAATAGAAGGGAAATTTAAAAATAGGACAAACGAACAATAAAAGAACCTGACTGAAAACAAATTTAGGATAACAAAAAAAGCAGAATTTGTTAAGCAAAGAAATTACCTGAAAAAACCTGAATATGATGGAAAATGGACAAGATTTTCGAACTGTTGGAGAATGTACCATGGAGAATGATATTAAAACAGAAAGATATGAGAAATTAAAAACTGGAGTCTGTTCAGAACTATGCACAACAGAGTACAAAGCCAATTCATCACATTTTGGAAAAAACCCCAAGAAATTATTATGACCGTAAAAGATTGCAAGTATCAAAACAGAATGTGCTTATTTACAAAGAGGATAAACTATCATTGATTAAGAAGACCTATTCCTAAATTATTATAGTAATAAAAGAATGACTACAAGCTGTATAAGAACGGTACTAATTTGAATGAAACAAAAGGGACTGTGGTACATGAAATAATGAAATTAGTACTGTTAAAGAGATTCATAAGTAACAAAAATGAGACATGATAATTATTTGGGTCTTAACCAGATTATTTTGTCCACAAACCTAATTATATGTTTGTATAAATATTTGTGCCAGTATATAGGAAAATTGTCTCTTTTTTTCATTTCTACAAGGAGTACTACTAATGATTAGGTTATACCTGGCCACTCATTAGACTTAAACGTAAATGAAAAAAAATACTACTGAATATGCAGATAGAACAGAGGGAAATTCTGGAAAAGCTCACCATACTCTAAAATAGAGTTTAAACAGTACACTTTGTTTTAATTTTGAGAGATTGAAGAGGAAATGTATAATAACTTGTTTATTAATAAAACTTGTTTATAAATAATTTGTTGTAATTTATTTTATAATACCTGTATTTTATTATTGTTGAACCATAAGAAAAATGCAACATCATAGAGAAATGACTAAGAAAGCTAGGGACTTATGCTTATAGATAGGCTCAAGAAAGAAAATACCTAGAAATTTACTTTTTTCATTTTACTGCAGTGGGAAACAGTGTTTGAGAGTTGTCTGATGCCAGGTAATTTGATTTAGTATCCCAGTTCTGGCATATGACCATGTAAAACTAGAGCTTATGTTTGTGCACACTGTTTGGCTTCTTGGAAAGTGCCATTTCCTCTGACTGCTGTCTGATGTCCAACTACTGTTGCATATTACTGGGAAATGCAGCAGATTTGTTTCATTGCATAGATACAGATAATTTTTGCGCAGATATTTTGTTCTGAAAAAATTAGGCTTTTGTTATTCAAAATATACCGGGAAGTAATTAAGATGCAAGAGAAGACCCTTGTCATGCCTGCCATAGCAGAGAAGAAAGGATAACCCCATAGTGCTACAGTGCAAATTTGCCCAATAAAGATGATACACAAATTCTAATAAAAAATGTACAGGAATAAAATAAATTTTAAAATTTTATTTATTTATACTATTTTATAGCATTACATAGTTGTTCAAAAATTAAGTTTAGCCATTTGGAACTGTTCTGATGAACAAAAAACTGATATGTTTCTGTTGTATTTTAGTAAATGCTTCTTTGCAACTTTTCTGATGGGAGGTTGGGAATAGCCTGGGAATATTTTACAATACACCTGAATTTCTGCTTTCACTGCACTGCTTTATTCATACATGCATGGTAAAAAAGCTTGTGTTTCATGATGGCTGTTCTAAATGCCATGAATTATTTAAACAACTACATTCTGTTGTGTTCATATAAAGAAGGTGAATCTGTTTTTAGTGTTAGGTATGAAAATCTTTAATTCTAGGGGGAAATTGGTAGATCAAATTGACTGTGAGCTACTTACTGACCCTTTCTGTGATTCATTCCTGAATTGTTTTGACAAATATCTTCCCTACAGATATACAGATTTCCATCCTAAATGTACAGATCTGACAGATTCTGTACTTCTAGATCCCATTTCTGGAACAATATTTATTTTTTTAAAAAGCACAACAGCCTAACCTTTCTGAAACACCTAGAAAACTCTTTATATAGTGCTTGTTTTTCTTTCAGGATTTTTGGTCACAGGCACACAAAAATACTGTCAGGTTCAATTTAAAATACTAATTTGTAATCTTTGTTTTATCATTCAGGTAAATAGTTGCATATTTTTCAGTGTGTTTTTCAAATCACCTTTATATATCTTATTGCCTGAAAAGGTAGAATTCATTTATTAGGAGAAAGCCAAGGTGTTAAGCAAAATCATCAGCAGGTCATTGATCACTTCCCCTTTGATTATGGGAGCTTCATTTTCCTCATATTCCTGTTTTTCTACTCAGGAAGTGGGATAGCTGGAGAACAACTGGTGTTACTATTAAAGACCAAGTCATAAAAGCACTTTCCTCATCCCTTATCACTGTCTTTTCCCACACTCCCAATAAAGGATGAAGGTTCTGCATTGCCCTCCTTTTGATACTAATCTATTTGTAGAAATTTTTAATAGTCTTTTATAGAAGTTGCCAGATTAATTCTTATTTGAGCTTTGGCCCTTTCAGTTTTCTCCCTGCATAACCTCATAATATCCTTGAAATCATCCTCAGCTGCCTGCCTCTTCTTCCAAAGGTTATAAATGTTCCTTGTTTTCCTTGAGTTCCAGCCAGTTTGCTTTTCTCTACTGGCTCGTCTTTTGGCACAAGGTGATGGCCTACTCCTGCCCCTTTAATATTTCCTTCTTGAGGAATGTCCAGCCTTCCTGGGCTACTTGGCTCTTCAGCATTGCCTCCCAAAGGACTCTCTCAACTAGTCTCCTAAGCAGTCCAAAACCTGCCCACTTGGAAGTGGAACACTTTTATTGTCCTTTCTGACAATAAAATATCAGTTAGATCCTTAATAATGGTGGTACAGAATTCAGTATTTTTGAACTACGTGTTTTGTAAAAGAAAATACTTTTAAAATTTTAATGTTGTTGGTTACTGGTTAATATTTTATACCTTAAAAGCTTGTTGTGAGAAATCATAACTGGTCCAGTATAGCTGGACCATACTTTTCTTTCTGCTGAGACTCATGTTGGGTACCAACAGCCAAAGCTCATATACTAACTGAAGCAGTCTGCTGAGAAACTTAGCTTCTAGTGATTTGCAAACAAAAAATTCAGCATTTTCAAGGCTAAATAAATGTAACTATGAAGTTTAAAGGGTTTGTCTTTAAAGATATTTAGGATTCAGTCTTGAGTTACAAAACTCATTACTCTAAATAATTTCTTCCAGTGAAACCAGAAGACCCAGGACGTTTAAGAAAGCTTAGCAAAATCATTTTAGGTCAGTGTTTAAACAGCTGCATTGAAGTAAGAAGTTAGCTGCACGCAGGCTATGAGTGATGAAGTGTCTGCTTCTGCCTGAGAAAAAAGAAATACTGAGACTTGTCAGAGTTTTTGTTATAACAAAGGGTGCAATGGTGAACTAACTGGCAGTTCCTGAATAACTTTGTTGGAATCAAATTGCCTAGAAAAACAAGATAAGTTCAAAAAAATCCCTTACCATGTCCCCTGTGCTTCTTGAAGAGCAATTCTGATCTTTGATTCCTGTTTTATGTATGAGATCCCTGACTTATGAGTCATGCAAGTGTGTCACAATATCCTACCATATGTTGAGCTATGTTGGAACTATAAGAGTGTGAATGATCAAGCATTCAGTTGGGATGACTGTAGAATACATGTTATAGTGGCAATATCTGTCAACTTGTTTTTCATTTCGGTCTGTAAAATAAAAAAAATAAAGAAATAACTGACATTTTTAAGGGAAAGATACTAAAGCGCTGCTAGGTTTCAAGGGTTTTTTGAAATTTCTTTTTTTTTTCTTGGTTGTATGAGAAAGTGAAAAGTCACTGGAAAGTGAAAGGGAAGAATTCAGGTTTTTTAATTTTTAAATGCCATGGCATGATTAATTTAGTTGCAGGAACTATCTATAAATGTCAAATGACAGAAAGTATCCTTCTGCTTTATACATAAAAATTCCAAACTTTCAGTTTATTTTCAATATAGATGGCTTTTATATTTGATTAAGAAAAATGAAAAAAAATCTATTTCAAAGACCTCTCAGCTGGAAATTCTTGCCAGAAAAGCTCTTCAGTGGAAGTATTAATTGGTATTGCCTCAAAAAAATAGCCAAATTGAACTCCCAGTTTTTTGTATTAAATGTATAGCTATATTTCCCTCATTTGAAGAAAATAGAATATATTAGTATATATAAATACTGTATAATACCAGACAATAACAGAATAAATTAAAAATACTTTTTTTTTAGTTGTTTTCCTATAGTTACATTTTATTTCAAGATAAACATTTTCATTTTACAAGAACTTTCTCTGTAGCAGGTGATTTTGCAGGTAGTAAAACACACATATATTTAATTTCTGATCTCCAAAATGAGCAACTGTTATCATATGGAGAACAGCCTCTACATAAACATAATGATTCCGGATGAAAACTGTCTTAGTCTAACATACATTTCTGTGCAGGATAAAATTGCACACAATGGCGGTAGCTAAGATGAAATTGCTGCTTATTTATGAACATTCTTTGTGTGTTATAATTTAAACATGAGAATTAATAAAGCTGAGTACAGCAACACTGTGACCAGTATGAGAAAATCCTTATTTATTTTAAATAAACTCTTGTTTATTTGAATAAACTACTAAAAGGGGCTAAGTAGTGATATTGGGATTCAGGTAATTTGAAACATCTCGAAATCATTAATCTACTCAGATTTCTGAGAACCACTTTTATCAGCTTTGTTTTGTTGCACAGACATTTATTTGAACACCAGCCAGGTTGCAGAAGTACAGTTTTAAATCTTATAGATGGGTGATTTTATTCATCACTTCAGCCAGTGGTATCAAAATTTCATACTGAGAAGAGTCAGGTCAATAGTTACTGTGATTCTTTGAGGATGTCTGTTAACTGTCCCAATCAAAGCCAAAAATTAACTTATTAACTGCTTGTCTAGTTACTCTCATCTATGCAACCACACAGTTTAGAAAGGGCAGGGATATAATACCTGGAATATTTGATCCTCAAAAGACAACATTTCCAAGACTGTACCCTCAATTATTTAAGGCTTATGTACTAAGCATATTAAATGGTTAAATTTAAGGTTGTTTTCAGCTGAATGAAGAGGTGTGAAAAGAGAATAAGGAGTTATCTCTTTTTGTTTTTGCTCTTGTTCAGTCACAAGGCTTTTTCCTATAATGTGTCTATTAGCTATCTCATAGAGTTTGAGGAGAGGCAAGAGGTCATTATCGCACCTTTACTGCTCAGTTGTAGAGCACTCAGAACTTGTTTATAAAACACAGATGTATATAGAAAATAAGATAAATATCTCCCTTTGGTGTATCACATTCTCTTTGCCCTAATTTCTTCTAAATCAGCCTAATTTAGAAAGTAATAGACCTATCTTTAAAATGTATTTGCATATAAATGGCAATATGGAAATATAAATTTCTTCAAGAATCAAGGAGAATCAGATTCAAACCATTAATCAAAAATAATAATACACATGTAATTTTATTTATTCCATTAAATATTCATTGGATTGTAACAGTTTATTGCTATTACTTAGCCAAATTAGATTCAAATGGATGGCCAAGAGGTCATTGCCTTAAAAACCCATAATAATACTTTCAGGCATTCATTCCCATAGGAGCACTTAAAAGTGAGCTTTAGTTTATTACTGTGATAAGATAATTTTAAGTTTTAGAGAACTAACATGGGAAAGGGGCTGTAATAACCTTCTGGCATGTTTAAAGACCATGAGCTAAGAATATTCTACAGCAGAGTACTGAAGAATTTTATATGACTTAGCATAACATTGAAAATCTCTTGAATATCTGCTTCTGAGACAAAATATTTTCCATCTTCTTCTCTTTCCTTTGTAGCTTTTTATTTGCCTAAACCACTGCCAGATTTCTTGGCTTTATCCAGCTTTTACTTCTCTATTGTAATTGTAATGTATTCATTATTAGTACATGGGCAAGTATACTTCAGCTTTCATTTTGGTTAAGGACTCACACTGTGTAAAAGAAAGGTTGAAAAACTGCTATTTTCTGTCTCTACCAATACAATGAATAAACTACTAAGAGTCCCCTGAATGGCACCTTTTCTTTTTCTTTTATTTTTTTTCCTTTTTTCTTTTGTAAGAATGAGCTAAGAAAGCAATTCTATCCTAATCGGAAGAATACAAAATCAGATCATTGTGAATTTGTGAGTGAATGCTCTATTGACCCATAACATATTCACTAACATTAACTGGGTCAAGTGTCATACAAAGCAGTCTCAAGCTTTCTGGATTCTATGCTCCTTTTTCACTTGTTAACCACCTCTGAGACTCAGAGCTCCCTTTGGAGGAGAATGCTTGACTGTTGGAAGTATCCTCCTCATGAATCAGAAGCTATTCAAAACGTGGATGTTTAATATTCTGAGATCATCTCAAGCTGCCTCAATTGGTCTCAAGAGGGCTGTTAGTGTTTAAGATATCAGTGTCATAATGCCAAACTTGATCTAGGGAGGCACAGTGAGGGCAGAACACGAGAGCAGTGGCATGAGTCATTACTGAAATGATGCCTAGATGGCTGCTATGGTTAAAAGTCCCACTTTTTGTGGATGTGCAATGACTATTGACAATGCAAAATCCTAATTACACAGTAAAACATAACTAATAAACAGTGGTGCTGCTAATTTTTAAATAAGTGATTTAGGAGTACTAGGTTAGATTAAGAAGTTCTTCTTTCAACAGCCGTGAGAACGTAATGGAGATAAAACTCTAATGTGGGAAATGAGGTTATGTAGATGTATTGAGGGCTGGAAATGAGATATGAGATCTTAACTTGGTCTGTATTTTACGCTGTGTAGGTGCTTTTGTCATGGATGTCTTGTATCTGAATTTTTCAAGTATTATGGATTTTCTCTTTCATGCTCCAGCAGCAGAAAAATTTATGAATACTATGTTATATTCACACTCACTTCTAGAAAAACATTCTGAGTTCTGTATATTTCTGTTAGAGAAAACAAAGATGTTACCTGCATCTTGCACTTTGAGGAGACATGGGAATTTTTCAGTTCCTGGGAGAGACTATTGTGCAGCCATTCAGCCTTCAGAAGAGTTACAAATTTTCTCATCAATTAGCCAAAGTAACTGAAACTTCTTTAGACCCATCAGATTTCTCATTCTAATTTGGTTACTGACTTTGCTTATATAGGTATCATAAACATTGTCCTAAATTCCAGGTTAGCGGACATGGCATGAAGATAAGGTATTAAAAAATTTGCCTGTTCATATGGTCAATTTCTTCCCTAGTTTCTCCCCAGGGTTTTGGTCCATTGACTGTACAAATTACACTCATGCTGTCTTACTCCTGGGCTTTCTGTGTTCTGAGAGATCTAGCTGTTTCTGGAGTAAAATTTGAGCATGGTTTAAATGAAAGCTTTCAATAGTGACTCATGGACATCATCTGTGTACTTGACAGATGTTAGACATACTGGATATGTACCATGTTCTTCTTTTTTGGCCTGGAAAAACCTTCACAATTATTCAAAAACTCTGTCTACACATCCACTAGCTGTTCAATTTACATCGTAACTGGGATGAAAACAAGATTCTTTACCCCAGCTTTGTGTTTTCAGATAAAGTAAAAGAGCAAATTAAAAGTTAATAATATTAATCTTATATTGTTGTGCCTGAGATGAGATGAGATGGATTGTGAAGAATACTGAAATGCATACCATTGAAAGCAAGAAGACAGGGGAAGAAGGGTTTTGGTTGTATGAGCATCCATTTTAATATGGTGTACTCCAGGAAGCACTTTGAATACTGCATTCAAACACCTTATAATGGATTTACAGCATTTGAAAGATGAAACCTGATCCATTCAAATAAAGATAAGACTATGCATGAATAGCACTTTGGTAATTCAAGACATTTGGGAGATGACAAACTTTATCTGGATTTTATAGGGTTTTTCTTTTCTCCTATTTGTACTATGGGGTTATTTGTAAGAGAAAAGAGCTGAAAAGATAAATTTAATACTGATTTTTTTTCAAGACCATTTATTCTGTATTAATGTGACCCCATGCTGCTGTCATGGCCAGTGAGACCTATTATCACATGCTGAATATTATTTGTAAAAGTAACAACTACCTGGAGGCAGCATTAATTATAGCAAGCAATTTAACCTCAGAAAAGATAAAAATCAATTGGTGGAGCCTGAATGGAAGCCACATGGCTGCTCTTTAATTCATATTGGAAAAACAGAATTTGTCTTCCTAGAAGTGGGTACTAACTGTATGCTTTTAAAAGAAAATGGTATGCTTTAAAAAACTCTTTCTCTATTTCTGAAATACTAAACAATGGCCAGAATCATTTATGAAGGGTTAGGCACAAAAAGAATCCCTGCCTTTGTAATTCCCACCCTCAGGGATGAGACACAGCCTTTGTTAGGTATCTTACTACAATTCAGAGTTAACTGTACTGCAACTGTAACTGTAGTTCCACTTCAATAATAAACTAATTGATTATTTAACTGATTTAGGGAGTTAAGCTAAGGAGTGAAAGATAAGAAATAAGTTTTTTTTGCATTGGAATGTAGTCTGTGTGTACATATTGAAAGACGAATCACTTCAAAGGACATAAAAACATTTGTGGATAACAAGGATGGTTGATGCACTCTTAAGGTATGCAGAATTTTTAGTAGGGGTCTTCAGTTACCAGAAAGGCTAGTCAATCTTGTTGTAATTACAAAGATAACTCTTTACCAAAGAGCAAAGATAATTTGAAATATGGACCACTGCATCATTTCTCCCAGGTTTTAGAAGCTGCTATGACTATATTGGCTATATTGAGCTGGGAAGTGGTGCAAACTTGACAATGCTTGTTACTCATTTAGAGCAGTTTTTTGAACTTAATGAGTATTATTCAAGTAAGGGTTAAAGCATAAGTGTAATATGAACACACGTTTTCAGGTGAAATGAAGTAATTTGTTTATTGTCAGCTTGTGCATTTCTCTTTAACTGCCCTCTAGCATGTCTCATATAGGTTGAAATTAATATTTATATAATTTTGAGCCATGAAATACTAAAATCTGTTTCAAAGGAGCAAGCAAGCATATGTTGTCTCCCAGCTGGTTTAAAATTGCAGACCTTGAAAAAAGAGTAATTTAATCTATACTATAGCATGACTCAGAATTTAATAAAAAATTACACAAAAATGTCTTTGGGATTTGGGAAAGTAGTAAGGAGAAGTAGGAAAAAACCTATGCAAGATACACTCCTTTTAAATATAATTTAATATGTTTTAGGTGATTGGCCTAATTCTAACTTTACCTTGTTTTTAAATTGCTCTAAATGTAAATAGTCTTGATCAAGTTATTTTTAATTAACGCGGGGCTAATTGAGATTTGAATAAGACTCAGATGTGCACCCATGATTGCTGCTGCATTTGGCAGTAAGTTTTTGTTATTTCTTGCCCAAGTTTAAGCAATGAAGCCATCAGATTTTGAGACTGTGGAACATCTTTTGTGTTACTGTTCGTTTCAGAAGCTGTAGCAATAGTTTATGACCTGCCCTAATTGAGCAGATTAGAATTTTCCTGAAATATTGCACTTTCTGTATGTCATAATTGTTAGCTCTGGTAGAAAATCTTTCTTCAGTTCTTGGGCTCTGAACTGCGATCAGGATCAAGGATCAGACAGCTAGAGTTAAGTTATCTTATTCTCCTTTATATAAAGATCACAGAAATATGAAGAATAGAGACAAATAATAGAACAGTATTACTTTGTGCTTCTTTTTATGTTTGTTTAGTGCATGGAACCAGTAATTTCAAGACAAGATATATTCTTGTGAAAATGTCTTCCTATTAATTTGGCTAGCATTTCAGATGTTTTGAAATAAATCTGAAATAACATAAAAAAATCACCCATTCTTTCATCTTGATACCTATAAACTCTCATCTAACTATGGAGAGTGAATTCATTGGAAGCTATCTGCTTACAATGAAGAGATACCTAACATAAAATCCATTTTGGATGGTGATTATAAAGGATATTCAAACTTCCGGTTGTTGATGCGTTAACGTCCAATCATTCTATAAAAATAGGCATTGACACTTCTAAGCAAAGTTTTTAATAAAGGTGGAAAGAGATTTCTTCAAATCCTTCAAAATTGTTTTACTTCTAAGTTTAAAAAGATTAATATAATTTGGTTTAGAAATATCCTAGGATAGTCAATCTACCTTTATTGCAATAGGTGGTGAATCGATACTTCTCTTCCACATACTTTCTTCAAAGGTATCATGCTTTCAGATTGTTGGTACCCTAATTGATGTTAACTGATTAAAGATACAAGTAAACTGTATGTTCTAGGCTTTCATAAAATATAATAATGATTTTTCCATATTGATATAATGTTATGAAAAAGAAATAATCTGTAGAACCCTTTGCCATTCCCAAGAGTAAAAATGTTTTCAGTGAGCTATGACTTTATTTGCTATGTACTCCTACAGGTGGTGAGGAATGGCATCACAGTTCTCAAATACCTTTCATGTAGTTCCTGTTATATTAAGCTTCACAGGGATAACATATCACGTATTACAATTAACTGATTATTCCCATATATTATCTCCTTTCTCTAGAGGGGTTACTGTAATTATTTCAAGTGTAAGACACACAGCAATTTGTCTTCCTGGTTGAAATGAAACATTACTTCACAGATACCTATTTCCAACAGCAATGAACTTTCCCTCAATTAGTCTAGACAGAATAGTCTCTGATAACCCTACTGTGAAATTACTGAAAGAGCAGACAGATATGCAGCTTGATTTTGAGCCTCATCTCTTCTAGCTGCAGAGAAATCCAAACAGCATGCTATTTATCATATCCTAAATTAAACAGATGGAGAGCTGCTGTAATTTTTCAGTGGACTGCATTGTCATTTGCAAGGTTACTCAGAAATCCTTTGGTAAATGAACCACGTGTACATGCTGCAACTTTGTTTCCCTACAAAAGCACACATTGTCCAAGTTCCACTTCCTAGCTGATGCACACTTTTTATATCGTATCACAAAGTGAAGCACAGGAGGCTCCCTCTGAACATCAACAGACAGTTTTCAACCGTGAGGGTATGTCCTGGTTCTTGACAGGACAGAGTTCATTTTTTCACAGCAGCTGTGTGGAGGCAGAGCCTGGTGTGGGCATTTATAGATTGCTATTCTCAACTGACATAGGGTGGAATAGGGGATTCCTGCTTCTGAGGAGGAGGGGGTGTGGATTATGGTCAGGAAGGGAAAGGTGGCCCGGAAAGGTGGCCCACAAAGGACCTGCTGATAATTTTGTCATTATCTTGAGTGTGGCATGATATCAGGTTGGTCAGTGAGCATCTTTGTATGGAAATCACCCTAGTTTTGCCGATTTTTGTTATTAATAATGATACTGTTACTGTTTGTTTTCTTATCTCACCGCTGTCTGCCATATATTGTTCTTACTTCTGCCTTTTGTCTGTCTCACCAGAGGGAGTGGGGGGGAAGGGAGCAGCTTGTGGTTTTCATTTTAGTGGAAGCTCCAATTAGAATGAGCTGGAATTATTGGAGAGAAGGACAGAGCTGACAAGAGAGTAATTATGTGAAAAGTGAAGGCACTGGTTCCATAGAATGCAGCATGTATATTCACTGCAGTTTAGAAACAGCTGAAAACTTCTGATCTGCAGTCAGCTGTATTCTAGAAAATTTTAGCTTTTTATGTCAGTGTAGGGTAGTGTCAATATTTAGTGTGCTAATGAGACATATATCAGTATATGAAATCCAGATTCCATTAAAGTCATCTAAATCCGTGCTCCCCTGAATCATGTTTAACTTCAGTAGACTCGAATTTAATTGCAGATATTTAAGAAGAATATAGAAAAAAAAAAAGTAACTTTGTTAGGCTTTGGTGGTTGAAGCATTAAAATACTAGAAATATTTGGTATTTCAAGAATAGTTTGCAAGAGACGAGCAAAGTCTTTCATATATGTTAGTGCAGATAATATAAAAGATCCACACATTCAAAGACATAATTGTGTCAAATAATACAATAAAACAAATACAGTAAATGCAACACAACATAGCATAACGTATTGTTTCTGGAACTCAAGTATTCATTTTTTTTCAATCAATAATAATCAGTGAAAATTAAATAATAATCAATGAAAATGACCAATCAAAGTATCAACATTCTAACGTTCACATGACAAATCTTTTACACATGTAATAAAGAATTTGTGGGGTTTTGGAATGTTTAGAGCTGGAAAATATTAGTTTATATTCTGTTGTTTTGTTTTTGTTTTTTTTTTTTTTTTTTCCAGTAAACTCCTGGGGGATATATTTAGATTTACTTGTACTTGGTTCAGCTACACCACTAATAACTTTGGTTCACGCACCCCCTTTGATCACAGATTTAAGTCGTGCCAGAGCTGATTCATACTGCAGATGAACTGAGGATAAACAGCTTGCTATTCTGTTTTCGTAGGAGGTATTGGAAGTCCTGTTCACCTTGCCTTGACACTCAGGGTTCTGTGCCAGTGAGTCTAGCAGTTGCCCTTTTGCATTACTGCACTTTGGAACCTAGAAAACAGTAGCCTCTATGTGATAGCGATGCTAATGCACATTTCTGGGTTATTTTTTATTTTCTACTATTTACTCCATCTTTCTTGGGGGTCTACTTCCAACTCCTTGCTACAGTGTTTCTTTGGTCACAGGCACAAACAACTCCACAAATTTATTAATTTTATTTTCTACTCATCCAGCTGCTAGAGGATAAAAATGGCCCTTTATCCTGGATATATCTGCAATCTACCAGTATTTCAGATCATCCTCTCCTTCAATTGCTTTGCAAATTGTTGCACTTTAATGTGGAAACTTTCAACTTCAGCATGGCAGTCTTTCAGTTATGAAGTCTGTGTATTTTGAAAATGTCTTTCTTATTGTTTGGGAAAGAAACAGTGTCTTATACTTACAATTTTTTCTATTTTAGGCAAGAACACTGAACATCAAAAATTTTGTGATGATAGGAGTTGTACAGGAGAGACATTTCATGGTTCCTATGCCAGAAAAATTGGAAGGATAAACATAATGTTTTAGAGGCTTGATTTAGTCAGAAAAATTTAGAAATTAATTTTTTTAATAATTGCCTTAGATACAAGTAATTTTCCTCTCCTACTAAAGAACCTTGTCAGAAGTCTTTCAGAGTTTCTTTCTCATTTATATTCTGTTGCATCCCCTTATTTACAGTTCCATTATTTTAATTCACCTTTCAGGCAGAAGTTCAGTTGCAAATATGTGTTCCAAATGCATCTTGTTGACCTTTCCAAGACTCATGAATAGATGGTGCTGTCAGTCAGATATACTTTAATGATAAAGCTACCCAATTGGTTCTAGAGAGCTCTACCAGGACGGGGGATCTTGACCATTATGGAGCAGCATGATGCAAAATCTTCCTGGGGAGTTTTTGGGCCTAACTGTTAGAAATGGGAATTTCAGTATAGAAGTAATGCATCTGTCAGCACACGTAATGGGAGTCCAATTTGTGGGAATTTGATTGTTTGTGCTTTTTTAATTAGCGTTTTGTAGAGGCCTAGTTGCAAATAACTTGTACAATAATTAGTTCTGAAATATAAGCTTTTTATTTAGTCATCAACCTCAGTACCAGATGGATATTGACTCTTTATAACTCTCATATCCTTGGAAACACTGCACTAAAGCGTGACAACTTGCATTTGAATATGAGTTTTCAACAAAGAGTTCTCTCATGATGTCTAAACTTAGCAAAATATATTAAAGAAGAGGTTTCTGAACTTGCAAGGACTATTCTTTAAGAAACTACACAGTATTTAGACAAGATTTATTGAAACTTTGTTTGAAATGACAGCTCAACATCCGCTTCAAAGTAAGTTCAATTAAAATGGCATTCCATCACAGGATATTAGTTTCATGGTGCAGAGAGAAATTATAGGCTGATATTTGCATATATGGAGATATATAAGAGGAATGAAGCACATAGAAAGAGGAGCAAGCAGCAGCAATTATAAAATTATTTTGTTGTTATAGCTATCTGGCAAGATAAAATAATTTTATAAGTGGCTTAAGAGAAAAATATGTCAACTCACTACTGAAAGATCAAAAATTGCCTTGCTATACTATCCTCTTTTCCTCTGTCTAGGTTTTCTTAGGTTAATTTAATTTCCTGGTAAAAATGTAATTAATGTAATTAATTTCCTGGTAAAAAACCCTCCAACTCCTCACCTTCAAACAGAAATACAGTAAAAAGCCCCTAGAAGATACAAAGATATAAAGTTTTCAAGAAAATAAGAGAAGTTTTACTATTACTTTAATTAATTTTTTTTTTTAGAAAAAAAGAATGAAGCTAAAAAGTGTTTATTGTCTTGCACAACAATTTCCAAGTGTTCAGGTGGGATTTGTGTCACTAGGCATAGAGTTTAGATGTGTCTATCCGAGCTTTTTATGTGGGTCTTTCTTCAAAGTCAATAAAATCTGGTTGATATAGTGAATGGAGATTAGGACATGATTAATTTCATTGTAAAAAAGGCATTAAAATTGTTCAGCATATCTGCTTCTTTTTATTCACTGCTAAGAGACATTGCAAGATTCATTTTTTTTTAACACATATAAGGTTTCTTTTCTTGGATAGAACTTGGACATCTGGATTTATCCCATTAATTAGTATTGCTTGTTTCCTCTTTTTTGTGCCTTGATTTCTTTCTTGTCAAAAGTATTTCTCATATTTATGTTTTTTATTTTATCTAGGACAGATGGATGCAAAGTGCTAAGATTAGTCAAAATTTGCCTTAGACTGGGAGTTATCAAAGTATATGTAGTCTTTAAATTGATCTGTGATATTAGGACCAGACTCTCCATTGCCAGAGTAGCTCCACAGTATATTCTAAGACGTGATCTCTAAACCAGCTTCCATTTTAAAAATATATGAAGACTGAATGATCTACATCATGAACTAGTCAAATACAGAATTTTTACAGGGAAATGAAACAGGCAGCTGCTGATACTTACATTTTGGGAATGTGCAACATGCTATGACAACCTAATAAAGCTAAGTATTCTCAGACTATCTCAAATATACGCAATAAAGTTTGTCATGGTGTGAAAATGTTTCAGCTCTCATTTCTATTTCCTCTTTGCAGTTATTGAAAATCTTGAGCTAATTTTAATCATCCAGGAAAAGATTAATCCTATTTGTGTGCTGAAAAATTGAGCTGACCAATAACAGAGACCTTATTCCTTTCCTTCATATTGTTTACATAATATTCAACCTAAGGATGAGAGAATTGCAGGGAGAAATAGGATGTAAGATATTAAAGACTAAAAATGTGGAAACATTGTAGGTCAGGCTGGGCAGAGTTCTGAAAAACTTGATCTAGTTGAAGATGTCCCAGAGTATTGCAGGGGACTAGATGTTGCATATTGGACTAGATGACATTTAATGTTTCCTTACAACCAAAAGCATTCCATGATTCTATGAAAAACTAATAATTCAGCATAAAATGAATATGAAGTCACAAACCATTTTACTAAATTAATGCTAAGAATATGGCATGTGGATATGAACAAAACTATGGCATAAAAATACGGTATGAGTATATCCTGAACTGTAAGAGGAACAGTGATCATTTGCACATGTCTAAAATCATCACTTGAGTCCCTAAGCTCCTGAAGGAATTTTAAATTTTAGATCCCTGTCTGAGATGAATAAAAATGTATCCTTTGCTGAGCTGTGGAAGTTGATGTGAGAGGGGTCTGACAAATCCATTTTTATGTTTTATTACCATTCTATTACCAGGTTGACTGCTGTGAATTTCAGATCTCATTCAATAGAAGTAGAAAGGAAAGACGAAATTCAATATTTGAATGTATTTCACTACTCATCAGACACATAACTTTTTAGACCTTACGTTTTTGAGTGACTTAGTGTTTATACAGCCTTTTTAGTGAGGTCCAGCCTGTGTAACAATCTAAGAGCTCACATTCAAGGCTTCCAGTGACATCATGTTGCATCTTTGGTGCTCAGTTGCAACAAAAACTAAGGACATTTATTTATATATATGTCTGTTTATTTTTCTGTTCAGAAAAATGGAAGAAAATTATTCTGCTCTGAAATAATGTGGTGTATTACATGAGTTTGGTATGGGTTTGATAGCAGTGGGAATTACAGGTGTGACTTCTTTTAGAATACTCCAGAAGCTTCCTCTATGACCAATAGAACTGCTGGCCAAAACTGAGCCAATCAGCCATAGCAGTAGCATGATAACATAGATAAGAAGGGGAAGAAAATCTTGTTCACAGCTCCAGTCAAAGATGAGCAGTGAGAGAATGTGAGAAAACCTGTCCTGACACCAAGGTCAGTGAAGAAGCAGCTGCTTCAGGCACCAGAGTAGAGTTTGCCCAGCTCATGGTGAAGACCATGGAGAGGCAGACTGTGCCCCTCCAGCTCATGAAGGGCTCCACCCTGGAGCGGGTGGATACACCCAGGGGAGACTAGGACCCCATGGAGCAGGCTGCTGGCAGGATCTGTGCAGAGACATGAGCCCATATTGGAGCAGCTCTCCAGCTGGTGGGACTCATCCCTACAGCAGATTCACACTGAAGCAGTTTGTTTCTGAAGGACGACACCCCATGGAAGGGACCCACACTAAAGAAGTTCACAGAAAACTGCAGCCCATGAGAATGACTCACACTGGAGAAATTCATAGAGAACTGTCTCTCATGGGAGAGACATGGCAGAGACGTGGTGAACTGACCACAACCCCCACACCCTGTCCCCTTGTGCCCCTGTGGTTGGAAGGAAGTGGAAAAATCCTGAGTTAAGTTGGGCACATGAATAAGAGAAGGGTGGAAAGAAGGTGTTGTATGATTTGCTTTGATTTCTGATTGTCCTACTCTGACTTTTGATTGGTAATAAATTAAATTAATTTCCCCACTTTGAGTCTGTTTTGCTCATGATAATTGCTGAGTCATCCCTCTCTGTCCTAAGCTTGACTAACGAGACTCTTGTATTTTTCTGCTTGTCCACTTGTGGAGTGGGAGCAATGGAAGCAGCTTGAGGGACACCAAGCATCCAGCCAAGGTCAACCCACCACATGTGGCTTAGCTGCTACATTCTAACTCTAAAGCTGTGACCGAATTCCTAAAAAACTGTCTATATGATTTTTTTAAAAATGTTTCCACCATCGTAGATAATTACATTACATAAGTAGATGTTTTTTCTAAACTTTATTATTAAGTTTCAGGATGAACTTTGTCTTGCTGAAACAGAAATTGATAGAATCCTGACTTACATATGTATTATTTTATAAATATTAATTTCCATGTGTATGTAATCACAAGACAAGGGGGAATGGTTTCAAACTGGAAGAAAGTAACATTAGATTAGATAGGAAGAAAGTCTGTACTGTGAGGTGGTGAGGCAAAGGAACAGGTTTCCCAGAGAAGCTGTGGATGAAACTCCATTCACATTCCTGTAAGAGTTCAAAAGCAGGCTGGCTGGGGCTCTGAGAAACCTGGTCTAGTGAAAGGTGTCCCTGTCCATGGCAGGGGTTTGGAACTAGATGATCTCTGAAGTCCCTTCCAACCCAATCCATTCTATGATTCTGTGTATCTAAATAAAGGAAACAAAAAAGGTAAATTCTGAGTGGATCCCAATCTCTTACTGAGCACGTCTGAGATCCGTCACTGTAATTTCAATTTCAGCATCAGTCTCTTCATATCAGTAGACAGGTAAAAGGCAGCTGGTAAAGGCATAATGTACTAGCTTTAATAGTGGCACAGAAATAGTGGCAATGAACTAGGGAAATTACTTCAGATGATCACCAATAATTTTAATTGATGAAGAAAGCTCATCCAGTGGAAAAAGCTAATTGGCAAACTAGCAAGTAAAAGTGATTTAATGTGTTCTATGGATCAGAAAATAGGACCTGGCACACAGTATTGACTATTAGTGCAGCTGTTGTGAAGATGATCTACATTAGAAAATTGAACTGAAAAATCCACCAGAGAGTGAAAGTTTTGAGACAAACACCCTGCATTTTCTGAAAGAAGTTTAGGATTTTTGTCCTCCTGAAGTTACTACTACTCATATAGCAAATAATTGTAAAGGCGGTGTAAGAGTCAATAAGAATATATAGGGATTTGTGAGAATTCAAAATATTAAGCTAACTGCAAAAATATGAAAGTAAGACCCTATGTGATACTCCTTTAAAGTGTCTCTGTTCTCCTTTTGTTAAGACACTAACAAGACGAAGTAATTGAAAAGGAGTTACCATACAGATGAATGAAAATAAATTCATTGAAAATGAACTTCATAATTTGTTTTATAGAAATCAGCATCCAGCTGGGAAAAATGAAAATGTCCATATAAAAAACTTGCATGTTTTCTAGACCCATAAAACACAGAAGAGACTCTAAAGCAAAACTTTGAGATGTGACTCGAGGTGTTACTTTCCAGTGAGATAAATGTAAATGTTTCCTAAATATATTAACTTCAGTAGCAGATAAAAATATTTATCCTTTTAACATTGCACAATGAGGAGTGGGACTCTTCTTACCCACAGTCTGATATGCTAAAGTCAGGTATCTAATACATCTTTCTTCCTTGCTATAGGAAGGTACTGAGCATACAGTGGATGTCTATCTAGCTCAAAGTTTGATGCCTCCATTTTATGCTAATAAAGCTAAATGAGATCTAAAGCTAAATGTATCCCACATTTGGTGCTACATTTTTGCGTTACTAAAGACATTCAGATATTTTTAATTGTTTGACAGTTTTTAGGAAGTCTGGTGAATTCACTGGGTACATTTGACTAATATTTAGTAGTGAAATGTGGCCTTAGCTCTTCTTTTCCCTCTTCTGAGGTAAACCCTGAACATGATTATTTAAAATATTAGACTAGTACAAGATGGATCATAAACTATGAACTACTATCAAAAAGTTGGATCTTTATATTGTGTCACTATGAGCTAGCTACCTGCTAATAATATTGGAGGTTGCTTAGAAAGAAACTTCATTTTTCAACTATGATTATCACTTTATATTTTATGACTGAACTGATAAGTCAGATGTGCTATTTTATGGAAAACTAGCCAGGCTTAACTGGCAACTGAAACAATAAACTGAGACTGTGCATGTATGCAGAATATCAGCACAATTTCTAATGTGTCAGGTTCTACACTGTGCAGAGCACTTGGATGAAAGGGAAATGGATGGCTGATGACTAGCTTGGCATTTTAGCTGAGATTTAGAGAGCCCAGAGCAAAAACCAGTTTATAAATGCCAAAATCACTTACAGTATAAGAACAAATGTATAAGTTCAAGTCAAATATTTTTCCTTCAGCTGCTGACTGTGTGCTATAAACCTTTCACCCCACTAGGACTGATAAATAAATACAGTGTTTAATGAGACATAGTATTCTAAAAATCTATCTAGCATGTGTTTGTGCAAAAGGAAGTAATTACGGCTTGCATATTTTGAAACAGCTTACTGAATTTCAATTTAGACATTCTAATAATTAATTGATATCTCCAATATGTTTATTGACTTTCAGTACTTCACAGTTACTTGAAATGATATAGCTGATTGATGATAAAAGTCAATTTCCGCCATCTTATATAAAATGCCATGTAATTTTAGTTCTGTCCTAGTGAAAGACATCCTGTGGAACAGATACTTGCCAATAACAGTGTCAGGAGCTAGCTCAATGTCTTTTTATTTGTTTATGGCATGAGATTGGAGAAGATACAAGCATTTACTACTGGCTTTATTTTCATCTGATCTGTTGTGCCTGTGGTTGGTTATCAGGTAAGCCAAGTCACTGTTTGGCTTTAAAATCCTCTGTTAAACTGGCTTGATTTGATTTAATCTTGATTTATTTGAAAGATCATTGATTTTTCTTTACTGTGGAACTTTTGTTTTGTCTCCAAACTCTGCAGTGCTTTGATCTGGGTTTGCTGTTAAAAAGCCTTTTTGTAAAATAGTTATGGTTAAAAAAACATTGCATGGAGGTTACCTGGACACTTTACAATGTGACATTTTCTCTGTAAAAGTACTGTGTGAGAACTAAACAGCAATACAAGAAGAAAAATGTCCTTTTAAAAAGCACAAGCCTGCTACACAAGATAAGCAGTGGGGATAATGAATGTTATAAACCCTGAAAATTACTGCTTATTTTGGAAAAGTTTATATGTCAGAGAGGCAAAAAAAGCGGATTAAAAGAACAGAGTGATTTGTGTACAGTAAACTGTAGTCCTTTCCTCAGTTAAAAGAACAACTAACTTGAATTTTATCAATTAACTTGTGCTTCTCTACAAAGAGGACCATTCTGGTACTTCTGTTCAGGCTACCAAGTATCAGGTGTCGTCAGCTCATTAGGGATGTTACTTTATTACAGCACAAATTTGTTGGGGTCTTCAGCTAGCCAGTAAGTAATACTGAGTGAATAGTATTAGATTGAATTAGATTACCAGACTTCACTCTCTGGTATAAAGGAATAGTGGTATAAATTCAACTGGAGCAAAAAATATAGCTGGGAATGTCCAGAAGAGGTGACTTATAGGATAAGAATGTTTGTTCAAACTGCTTTTTGAAATCAGTCCTTAACACCTTTCTTGTCAGTGTCAAGGGTTTTCAGTGGTATGGCACTTGGCCTCTGAGGCAAGTAATCCCAAACCCTTTTCAAACACCAATGAATCAAATTTTTCAGTGCTTCATCAAGCAACATTCCTTAGATTTCTTCCAGAGTTTTTCCAGTCAATGGTCATGGAATTTGATTTCATAGACTAAAGTACTGGTTAAGGAAGTCAGCTGTTTTGTTTTGTTTTTATTTTGTTTTGCATTAAATAATCTTCCCTGTGTTAATGGGACAAAATTTATGCTGAACTGTGATCCTACTTAGGTGGGTCCAGTCTCCGTACACATGTATATATAATTTCAAAGGTTCACAAGCTTAAAACTTCTAATTTTGTAAGTTCAAACAAAGGAAATCATGCATCTACACTTTCATGTCCCCAGAAAGGCTATATAATTGCACACAGAAGAGGCATTGTGAATAAAAACAAAATTTTGTAGACCTTGAATTTTTATCTCAACAGTGACTTCTAAAACCTTGTCCTGGAATTCTCCTCCCTTCTTGTCTTTGAGTTCTTCTGTCTGCTGTCAGAGAGAGAGAGATTGCTGCTCTTCATCCTCAGTAGAGAAATGGAGATAGATCTTTATGCAGACATTCTTTTGCCTCATCTTTGATCAGGTGCTAGAATACACAGAAAAAGTTATGAGGGCCAGTTCTGCTCTGATGACTGTACAGTCTATGAAAAGTCAGGCTGGATATTTAATCTTGAGGAAGAGAAAATCATGATTGATTTTAGCCAGATGATTTTAATCAAACTATAATCAAATATATGTCTCAAAGGAAAAGCAATATGAAACTCCCCTTGTTTATTTTTTTCATTTAAAAGACAAAGATTTTAAGAGTAAATCTGTTTTTTAGTGTTCAAATATTTTCCTCAGGCAGATGTCTGTGAGCCTAGATTGAAGCAAAATAAAGCATACAGACCTGTGTTACACCTGTGGCAGAAGTGTCAGACCTGACTGAAAACTAAACTTCTACAAAAAAAGAAGGATAAAATAAGCAGATGAACCCAACAACAAGGCCAATTAACAAGAAGTATGATAGGCAGCTGTGGGACTTAAAGGTCATCCCTAAACATGAAGCACATTTACCCTTTTAGCTACAGCGCTGTGGTCTTGTTCAGGCAACAAGCCCTGGAGATTTCACAGTTATCCATCTACGCTGAGTTACATTGCTAATTTAAATGCCTAGTGATTATGCTGTGTTATGATATCAATTGAAAGGTCAATGAATTCAGGAAATTGCTTTCTTATATCTTGTATGACAGTCTTTTTGTGATTTTCAACAAAAATTGGATAGTTGATTACTTTCCATATCACATAAGATAACAATCAGAGAATGTAATAATAATATTCACAGAGAGATATGATGTATTTGTTACAGGTTTTAAAAACACAATATTAATGAATGAAAACAAAAATAATTGAGACTCCCTTATTAGCTCTATTTCATATATAGAATAAGGCAAATAAAAATATAAAATTGGTTTGAAATCTCCCTGATTCCTACATTTTACTTTTGTGTGCATTTTATAAAGCATAAAGGGAAAGCTGTATGTAAAGAAATATGAGGAAATGTATTAATACAGTGTTTACAAATATTTGTCTAAATCCAGATGGATGTTTACTAACTGTTTCCAACCTGCTTCTTTTTTTTCTGCACACATGAAATATTTACAGAAACAAATTTTTCTTGTACAGATGCTTGGGGAATACAATTTTTTTCTGTAGATACCTGCTCATATGAGAAAAAAGACATTCACACATGAACATATGTATTTGTTATTTCCTTTTTGTTATACTCTACTGCTCTTTTGCAGTCAGATATATCAAAAGCAGAAAAAATAGCATGTGATGGTGATAACTAGACGTATACAGAAAAGTTTAAGTAGTTATGGGCAGCAATCTGCAGGTTGCAATTTTTCATATTTATTGTCCACTGAGCAATTAAAAATAAGAAATTTAGAGAAAAATAATGAATAAAAATATTACTAATCAATGGCAAAATGGGCTATTTTCTACCCTGATGATTTATAGATTTTAAAGAGCTTTTTGCCAACCAATTTGTTTCTTTCATATAGATTTTTTTTCTGATTTTTTCTGATTTTGTCCTTTTAGAGCTCTGGGTTTGGCAACCACCATAAAAAATTGTGATATTGTGAGTTCACATCATGCATTGTATGAAGGTCTAGTGTGGAAATAATTTTATGTGGAAAGTGAACAATCTGTTATTTACTATTCTAGTTCACTTTTTGAGGTTAAAACTTATTTAATCATGAACTGATCCATTCTTTAGTTTCTGTTCCTTTCTCAGAATTCTCATATAAAACAATTCATGTCATTTAAAAACTCAAACTCAGAAGAATCTAGGCATTTAAGATCAAATCTAACTAAACACTTAAATTATGTCCTTAATTTAAACACGAATAATCACTGATTATCACTTTGATGCATGCAGCTTTGAAATATTTTTCTTTCTCTCATTTTTAAATTTTTCTTCCACCAAAATACAATTCTAAATTTGCCATGTTTTTTTAATGTAATATTAATTTTATGATTCTGCCTTTTGACCACTGCTTTCAAGATGGCCTTCTTAATGGTTTGTGCTGCTATTGTTCTTTATAATCTGTATGTTATTGCACAGAAATTAAGCTAAGAAAGCCTTTCTTTATACCTTGTTTTGGTTTTTTATCTTGGTGTTTTTGTTCCCCATGCAATATCCATTAATCAGAAACTGGAAGAAAGCATAAAAGCAAATGTCCTCCCACAGGGCCCAAGCAAACATTTAGTGAAACAAGGAAGCAGTGAAAAATAAGTAACGTGAAAATATGACACAAGCAAATCTCTTTATTGATTTGGTTTGTCTCGGATGTAAACTTCTTATTTTGTTTGATCTGATCCATTCACTTATGTTCTTATGAGCTGAGTTCTATTCCAGTCTGCAATGGTGAAGATGTCCCTCAAAGCTGAAGGTGTTTGGCAAAGCTGACTCTGTCATCCAGTGTTTTTCACCTCCTAATTCTTACCAAAGCCACCAAATTTGAAGAGAGAGAGAAACAAGAAAACAAGTAATTTTAAAATATTTTGTCAACAATTAGATCATGAAAATTGCAATGTAAAATGTATCTCTTGATAGCAAGAATGAGTCATAAATGATGCATTTATGTAATTGAGTAAATGAAAACTCCAACGTAAAGATCTATCTTGAAATATTTCTCTCTCATTATCAACTCTCACTGTAGAATCTGATTTCTCAGTAGGTTAATAAAGTGTTCTGAGAAGAAAAAAAAATTTCCAGAGGGGTTGTACACATTCATACTACCAGCATATATATCCAAGAGCTAATATAAGTCATAGAATGATAGATAAAAATGTACTGCTACATGAACTAGCAATTCTGACTGATAAACAATAAACAGTTCTAAACTAATTTTATCTGGCCTATGGTAGTAATAATCAACAGTTCATTATAATAATTCACTAAAAAATGCTCATCATTTGAAAATGTGAAATATTTGTGGCACATGTTTAAAAACTCAAAATCAATTTGGTTTACAGTGGTAATTAATTTCAATTTTAATCTAGGTCAAGTAAACTACCTGTTGAAAAGTGAAATTTGAGTTGCAAAAAAATGCTGCAACAGCACAACTTGTATTGTTTTCTGTAAAGTGGTGTTGCCAGTATCTAACAGGTGCTTTCATCCCCTCACTGAAAATTACCAGATCTCTGCATTGCCAATGCTAAATATTTAGATCATAGAAGTATTAACCTGACTATATATTTGTGACTAATGAAACAAGCATACTGAATTCTCAGGTTATTCAAGGTATAGAATATAGAAAAAAGTGATCTCCCTGAACTTTCCTGATGTTTGGCTGGATATTTTAAGTGACCTTGCAACTAAAATTGTCCTAGTCATTTCCAGTACATGATCACGAGATGGAGAAATCACATCCAGTTCTATGCTGAACAATACAAATTCTCCATTAGCTGTCCCCAAAACATTAAAAGCCTGCCAGAGAGATGACTGTCTGTCTCAGAGACATTATGATGACTCAATACACAAAAGTGTATTTGACCTGCACTGAGTCTCATCAGACAAATTAACCATCCGTCTGTCAGCCTTCTCCAGACCTTATTTTCAGCATTGCTTTCATGGAGTACCAGTGTTTTCTGCAGGCAGGATTTTTCACCCTCAGACCAATAAGCCATATAATGCCTTGTGCTTTCAGAGGTCTTGGCTTCCACAGTATTTGGGGTGCTAGAACATGTCAAAATAAAAGACTTTAGAATCATCTTAAAAGAAAAAAGTTATGTTGTTTTCTGTCCAGAACATGGAACAGTTCCATGGAACAGTTTCTAGTAACATAGAATCTTGTAAAATTCAATTTTTTGTGCAATATTTTGTAATGTCTAGTAAATATGTCATGATGGCAGTTAAATTTATTTATAGGTGTTAAGGTGACATATTTTTTATCACAAACCATTCCTAGATAACCCCTGAATCTGAACACATGATCTTAGTTATACCTTTTAGTATAGGGAATTCTTCATGATTATTGTTAGAATAGTGCCCCGAAGGGCTCTTATGAAAAGGTTAAGGACTTCAGACTAAGTTATAGCCTCAGTCTTGACTGCCAGATATAAACAGTTTTTTGAAATTAAGTAACTTACTTATATTTAATTTTTGTTTTTAATTTTTATGCATTTTAAATTATAATTGCTGCTTTGCTTAGTAAATTTTATTTGGTTATTAAATACTGAAATGAGTTAATGCCTTTCACTTTGATAAATTATCTTGTTACAAGTATATAGCTACTTCATCTGGCGTAAGCAAAAAAGTGATTGCAAACAATATGAATACTCAAAAAGTACTTGCATAGTGAAATCCAGGTTTTAGAAAATCATATCTATTTTGCCTGAGGCAGCACTGCAGAGACAGAGAAAAAATTCATAAAAAGAAAAATTCTGGAATTAGAGGAATCATTTGTGAATATTGGCATTTCTTTGACATTTGTTTAAAATATATTATGATCTGAAATGGTGATAACCATAGTAATTTTTACAAAGTCATATTTCTTGTGAAAAAACAGCTTAAAATGTGAGTGCTAAGGTGGCAGATAACTGGGTGAATATGTGTCTGAAAATATTGATGAAACTTGAAATGAACAAAAGCAGCATGTCCTTCCAGTTGACAGGTGGCATGAGACAGAACTGCAAATCAGGAAGATGAGCATGTATTGTGCCTCTGCACACTGACTATTGAGATTTAGGAAGAAGTATTCCCTCAAAGGGGGTAAATATCCTGATTGAAGGAAAAAATCTTGGACATGGGTGAAGACCATGGAAATCCAAGTACTGTGTACAGACAAATGCCAGGGGATGGGCTGTGACTGTGTGAGGTAATACTCAAGGCTGCTCGCTGCTCGCAGCAGCATGGCAAGGACCAACATGAATTTCTGCCCAGCATTCCTGGACCTGTAGGGATGCCCCCGCAGGTAAAACAAGTCGGGGCCTATTGAACTTATGGCTGGAGTGGAGTGACTAAGTGAGGGAGTGAAGGAGTAAGAGTGGAGGAAAAGCTCTAATCTTCTTGCTTCCTAAATAAACCCCAGGATCTTTAACCAGTGGCGGTTGCCATTTGCTCTCTCCTTGTCCATGATAGATTCTTAATTCACCTTAGCTTACTAGACACCTACCTCATCATTACTTTCAGTAGGTCAGACTGCTGTGCCTAAATGTCCCTGTTTTAACAACTCAACAGATTCAGATATGTGCAATGCAAGACAGACTGGTTACAGACTGGTTACACCCTTGGTGATATCATTACTCATTCAAATAGATGAAATTCATGAGCTTTGTACCATCAAAACTGCTCACAGCCTGAAAGAGGAGACATTCACCTCTAGCTGTAATTTATTAATTTCCATCTGAAATTAAAATTAAGACTTTTTCAAATATTTAATTCAGATAAGAATTTTCTGAAAAATCTGTGCCTGCCCAAAACCCAAAACAATACTATTGTAATTTGAAATATGATCAGATATACAAAATCTGAACATGGGTGTGCTGGAAGACAACAAATTGACCATGACTCAGTAATATATATATGGCAACATTTTATTCATTCAGAGCTTTCACTGGAGCTCAGGAACTGGCTGCTGCATGAAGAGACACTTATTTGTAAGAGGGAAATTATGCTTCTTGGATCTGGTCCAAAAATGGTCTTGAAAGGAATAGTAATTTTTCCATTTATTTTGGTGAATTAACATTAGACTCTTAAGCAGTGTAGATTTTAATTCAGTGTCCTGTTTAATTCTGTGTCCAGCGAAGCATCTAAATGTGAATTCAGCCTTGGTTTTGGGGTTTTAAAGAAGCAATGTTGAGCTCTTAAGGCTCACAGCTTTAACACTTCTCCTGTCTTGTTTCATTCCAGTCAGTTATGTAGATTACCAACATTAAAATTGCTCACTATTAGAATGTTCTTGCAAAACTCAAAGAGGAAAAAAAGCCAACATGTTGGCAACAAATGATGCTGTTGACACAGTAAGTGGTACTCAAATCACCGGGTGAGCACTAATTCAGAGAATATACATTTCTTTGGGGATATTTGCCATTTATTGCAATGAAACAAGACTGTTTCATTGCAATAAATCATTGTTATTATCTTAAATGCATAAAGAAGGGTTAATTAAGGGCTTGATTCTCATTATATATCAGGTGATTCAGAGAGCAACCCTTTAAATACTGGATAAGTGAGAGTAAATTGCAAATGGTATTGCTTCACTCTAACTTCTACAATGATTCCACTTGACCAGTTGTGCTCAGAGTCTCGAATATGGCCCTTGGTTTTATCACAGAGCCAGTTTTGTTCTAAAGGAACTCGGACACCAACTTACTTATAACCCAAAGTAAGCTGCTTATTGTTCTCTGAAATAAATCTCACCACTGTTTTCTTACTCATGGTGATGCTGTACACTGGGAAAGTCCCTTCACACCACCTCAGGTAGGGTGCAATTTAGTGAAATTTGATATGAAGTAATGCCATATTTCAGTAAATGCACAGATTATGCATAGTATACCTACTTCACACATTTCTACTTTTGATTATTTTTGAAGAGTGTTTGCCATCTTCATGTATAGAAATAGAAAATATTTTATTTTTCATAAAGTTGCATTTTGGGGGGGATTAGTGATAACTACAAATGTGCTGTATGTTATCTTCCCATCTATGGATAAAAAGGTCACTAGGGTATTTTAAATTTTATTAAAGGCAGTCAGAGATTTAAATTGTATTTTTGTTCTAAGCTGAAGGTATGCACAGAAACATACAGCTTGATAATTCAAAACTGCACATGCTAAAGATTAAAATTAACATAGTAATACTTCTGCTTATTGAATGTGTGCGGCCAGCTCCATGCTCTTGTGACAAAATCTCCTAGGTGCAGTTGAATGATTTCAATGATAGATCTCAGATTTGGAACATGGCACAGGCACTTTTCTTAAATTAATCAAATGTGTTTGATTTCTTGTTTTAATTACTAGATCTGTAATGCATCAGTTTCATCAGTTTGGAGAACCTTTGAAACAGACCACAAATACCTTTGGCATATTACTATAAGGATAAACTCCCTTCTAAAGCTGATGAGGTGAATATGCCATACTTCCTGCGTTCCAGTGTGATCCTTAAAACTCTTCTGCATGTCAGGAGTCCTGACTGACTGTTAGTGAACACTGAGTGAATCCACATTTTCTTGAACTCTAATTTTGTTAGAGGTTCTGCAGGTTCTGTGTAGGACCAATATATCCCTTTGGATACAGTGGAACAATTTACAAAGAAACAGGATATTTGTTTCACAGGTGTCAGTTGCTTTCACAGCTCCTGCCATACATAGAGACATGAAAGAGGTTACACATATGTATTTTTCAGAAATAGTAGCATATGTTCACTTATTGCAGAAAATTAAAAGTGAGAAAAAAGCAGTATGTTCTCTCAGGCGCAAGGTGTGATTCTTGCAGTTGTCCTGTGCAGGTTCAGGAGTTGACTTGGTAATCCTTGTGGAGCCTTTCCCAACCAGAAGAGTCTATGATTCTATGGAATTTGCACTTAGCTATGCTGATACAGGTTGAATCTTCCTCTCTGAGCTACAGCTTCCTTCTACTAACTTTAGACAGACGTTGTTTTACTGTGCTGTTGATCATTCCGTTTCTCTACCACCATCTCAGAAGAGAGGAAGAATACAGACAAAAAGTTATAAGTTCTCTAACATTTTTAAAGTTTTCCTATCTGATTTTAAAGGATTCCTTCATGTTTCTTTTAACTGAAATCTGTAGAACCACCCATATGGTACAAAGCAGTCTTCCTCTTTTTTCATGAGTAGTCATAATGCATATATACTATGTTTGATTATTTTGTAACTTGGGACAGTTTTCCTTTACTATTTTGAGAAAGTTTACATGCTCTATAAGGGTCAAGTGTTAAATTTGCATTATTGTTGTTAGGGTCATTGCTTTGCTCTTTCTGTATGATGTAAATGGAGCCAGATTGCAAAGATTTTCAAACTTAGAATGGAAACTTTAAGTTGAATAACATCCCTGTGACCTCGTTCTATGCCCGTTGTAAGTTTTATGGAAGATCCATCAGGGAAATATATTACAATCAGGCATCCCCTTCAAATAATTTCTAACTGATAAATCATCCCAGAGCCCCAGACATGCTATTTGATCAGAACACAGCAATGAGTTTTAGGGCTGAGATTCTAAAAGTTCAGTGGAGTATAAGTGCAGTAATAGTGGCAGTTGCTAATATCATCAGTAAGTGAAGGCTTTTCAAATAACCTAATTGTAATATTTATCTAAACCAAACAGTAGAAAATTGCATGGAGAGGTACAAATCATATTGTCTGGTTACCATTTTCTTAAAAAAGGAAATACAATTTACAATTCCATTAAAATTTTCTAAAGAAAAGTAGACCCATTTTTATCCACTTCCATTAACAAGCATGGGGAAAAAGAAAAAGAAAGCAGGTTTGCTTATAAAAACGAAAATTTCTTATGTATCACTTTGCCCCAGGAAAAATTTTAACAGCTTCTGTTACCAAGTGCTGCTAGAAACTGACCACAGTATATAACTAGTATGAAAGGATCAGAAATTTGCTTTTTTAAATCCTTTCTAAGGCCAACATATGTCTGTAAATTTAGATGAGAACTCTGTTGAGTATATTCATGTAGATCCAAGGCAGACCTAACAACAGTGTTTCTGTCAAAATTACAGCCAAATAGGGTAGTGTGATAACAGCTTCAGAGCCTTCAGCTATAGTTTTTTGCAAACTGCGCTCTTCTGGGGTAGCTTTGGCTGCAGACCTTCCCGAATGCAAGCACCTAGAGAGACACTGATTACAGGTTGACATCCTCTCAGTGGAGAGCAGATTGCGCAGGAGCTCATACAGAGAGGTCACATGAGCAGCTGAATAGGTAACTAGGATATGGAGTTGTATTTGGCTTATGTGGCAAGGTTTTGGTAGCAGGCTGCAGGGGTAGCTCCTGTGAGGTGATGCCAGAACCTCTCCCTGTGTCTGATAGAACCCATGCCAGATTATTCTAAGACAGACCTGCTGTCCAAGGCCAAGCCCATCAGTGACTGTGATAGTGCCTCTGGGAAAACAGAGCTAAGAAGGAAGAAAAACCACTGTGTTACTAAACAGCAGCTACAAGAGAGGAGTGAGGATATGTGAGAGGAACTACTCTGCAGACCCCAGGGTCAGTGAAGGAGCGGGAGGTGTTCCAGCACCAGGCAGAGATTCCCCTGCAGCCTGTGGTGCAGACCACGGTGAATCAGCTGTGCCTCTGCAGCCCATGGAGGTCCACAGGGCAGCAGAGATCCACAGCCAGTGTTGACGACCCCATGCTGGAGCCATTGGATGTCTGAAGAAAGCTGTGACTCCATACAGCAGCTCTGGAGCAGGCTCCTGGAGAGACCTGTGTACCCCTCGGGAAACTGGAGCCCATGGTGAGGAAGAGCAGAAGGTGTCCTCTCCCTGAAGAAGAAGGAGCAGCAGAGACAACATGTGATGAACTGACTGGAACCCATTTCCCGTCCCTCAGAGTGCCTGGGGGAGGTGGAGAGAAAATTAGAAGGAAGGAAGAGGTGGGTTAGAGTGTTTTAAAATGTGGTTTTGCTTCTCATTGCACTCCTCTAATTTGATTGGTAATTAATCATATTAATTTCCCCAAGCAGAGTCTGTTTTGCTTGTGGTCGTAAATGCTGAATATTCTCCTTGTCCTTATCTCAGCCCGCTGAGCATTTTGTCATATTTTTCTCCCCTGTCAGATTGAGGAGGTGGAACAATAGAACCAGGGTCAACTCACCACATAATAAAGGAGGTATGTAGTCTTTTGGGACAGAAGCCAGAGTCAGTCTTTCCACAGAGCCAACATTTACCTTCTTTTCTGTCCTCTAACTACTGAAAAATCGTTCCCTCATGGAACTGGGTTGCTTAAAATAGTCTTCTCTCTTTCCCAAAATTCAAAATTGTGTTAGATATAGTAATCAAATCTGTACAAATTCTATGAGTAGAATAATTTTCATCAAGCTTACAGACCTCTCACAAATAGTTTGGTGTAATACAAATCCCAAAACTTTTAAAATGAATAAAAGAATTCTTTGCAAGAGTCAAAAATTACTGATCAACTCAGAATGAGCATCACATATTTTAAGACTGATCAAAGAGACAGCAGCAAGTATAATATCCGCTCTTTAAAAGATTAAACTCTTCCATGCAAAGATATTTTAATTAGAAAGTTTCTGGGATTGCTTTTTAAAATATCACTGCATAACTAGAAAATTTACAAAATAAATTAGGAGTGTGATTAGGAAGCAAAGTAGTATAAAAATTTAATAAAAGTAACTTGAAAGAAAAGCAATAAATTTTGAGTTTTATAAAAGAAAATGAGCAGGAACAATGTCAGAAGCTAGTGAATATGTAATATAATTCACTGTAGAGAGGAAAAAGGAAAAACAGGAATCCAAAGTGGAATGCATATAAGATAACTTAAGACATTTGTGTTGCAGTATCTACATTTGCATTACTTATCTTACCTGTTTTTAGTAGTCATTACTGAAAAATAGGCATTCCAGACTGTCATTAAACTCAACTCAACATATCTGTTTAGTGATTCATTGGAGTTGGTGAGATGTCTCCAGGAACATATGGTATAATTTTCTTGAGTAAGGCAAAGATCTTCTATTCAGTGTGTAGAAAATCAATTGCAAATGCTTAAAAACTATATTTACATGAGTGGAGATTTAGTCTTCTTAAATCCGGCATCCATCTATACTAACTGATGGAGAAGGGAGCAAAAATAAAGTCATGGATGCCTATGTAGCCTCAGGTCAGCTTAGTGTAAACTTATTTTGAAGTGTGGTACTAAAGAGAACAAGCTGATTTTCAAAAAGGTGATGGTAGGATTATGTCACTCCTTTGCAGTTAGAAAGAGATTTTTGTGTATAAGGGCAGGATTTGGTTCCACAAAAAATGACTCATAGCTAAGAGGATCCACATCTGCAAGGAAGTGAAAGGAGATGCCCTGCTCTAGCTTCAGTTGTGTCAGTTGCTAGAAGCTATAGCACAGTTAATTTAAATATCTTTATTTACACAGTTCAACTGTCTGTGTGAGTGACTCCCCATGGGTAGGAAGCTGAAAGATTTGGTTGACTGCTATAGGCATATAGTGTCATTTTAGCACTGCTGAGCATCCTATTTAGATTACAGATGATGATACAAATGATTGAAGGTTTTCTAGGTTTTCTCTATGTCCCTTCTGATCTCTGCCTGAACCAGATGAATGCGTTGTATGACATCCAATACCCACATTTGTCAACTGAATCCCATTATAGATGTTTAGTTTCCCATTGACAGGATTGTAATTGTAGAGATCAATTCATTAGTCCATTTATATTTTCTAGGGCAAACGGACATGTCCTTGGGCATCTTACCTTGTCTCTATCTACTATACTGGAAGGGTATTGGCTCTTGCAATCTGTGTGTTGAGTCTACCAAAAACTTGTCTGCCTTGGATGCCCTGAGGATGACTCAAATGCTCTGTGTCAGTACCTAGGGCTGCTGAGTTTGAGTAGCTGAATCCAGTTGCATTAATGATAAGAAAAGGGATGTATGTACAGACTGGGGAATAAGACACTGGAGACCAGCACCAAGAAAAGGGAGCTGGGGGTCCCAGTTGAGAGCATGTTGAACATGAGTCAGCAGTGACCTGGAAGCCAGGAGGGCCAACCATGCCATGGGGTGCATCAGGCACAGCATCACCAGCAGGGCAAGGAAGGGGATTGTCCCACCCTGCCCTGCACTGGAGCAGCCTCACCTGGAGTCCTGTGTGCAGTTTTGGGCACCACAATATAAAAATATACAAAGCTATCAGAGAGTGTCCAAAGGAGGACTATAAAGATGGTAAAAAGGTCCAGGAGAGAAGTTAGACTGAGATGATTTGGTCTGTTCAGCTTGGAGAAGAGTAGGCTGAGGGGAGACCTTGTACCTATACACAACATCCTCACAAGAGAAAGCAAAGGATCAGGCACCCGTGTCTTCTTTCTGGTGAACAGTGGCAGGAAATTTTCCCACAGGAATGGCATGAAGCTGTGTCGGGAAGTTTTAGATTGGATATCAGAAAAAGATATTCTATCCAGAGGGTGGCTGGCCAGTGAAACATGTTCCCCAGGAAAGTGGTTACAGCTCCAAGACTGAGTTCAACAGGCATTCAGACAATGCTCTCTAGCCCACTGTGGGGTTTTTGGTATTTTTGGGGGGGTTTCTATTTTTGTGTGAAAGCTTGGATCCGCATTTAGAAGCATAGTTGACCTGGTAGAGAATCCTGTCTGTGACTCACTTGTCCAGACACAGGCATGTTGTTTTCACCTACGAGCATGCCAAACACATGAGATTACTCCTTGAAGCTAACAGATACAGCAGAGTACCCATGAGAGATTCATAATCCATTGAAGTGGCAGATGGAGGCTAGACAGGTTTTTTTAGGAAATCTCAAACTGAAAAATTTCTATATGTAAGCAACCACATTAATGCTAAGAGCTATACTATGTACCTAATTTTTCATATTTCTATCACCCTTTTTTAAATAGTATCGCATTAAAAGCTAATGTAATTGTGAAGATAAAATAATTGTGAAATGAAATACTGCTGAGTATAGACAATAATGAAAAGCTCTGTTCCATCAGATGTGGGAGAAAGATTGTGGCAGCTCCCTTTAGAAAATTCCTGTGAATACCTCTCCTAAGAAACTATATACCTAACATTAACACATTTCTTTAAAACAAAGAAAAATATAGTAATACCTTAATTTTCATCTTAATTTAATGAGTGACATTTAGGATTTTGCCACTGACTTCAGCAAGTCCAGAAATCAGTAAGGGAACATTGATTTACATTTCCTTTTCCTCTTATTGACAAGTCTCTGCTGTACATAAATTCTAAATGGAAAAAAAAATTAAAAACTCCAACAAAAGAAAATAACAGTGGTACTGCAGTATTATGAGGCAAAAAATTGTGGTTTCTACAAAGCAATGCTTTTAAGATTTTTAGTTGAAATTAACTGAATTAACAATGAAATAAAATGCTTCAAAAAGCAACCTTTTTAAAAAATGTGTTTCTGTAGCATCTCTCTTTAGTGTCTGCCAAGAGAACCCTCAAAAGACAAAAAAATTCTGAATACCAAAGAAGGGACTAGTGTTAAAAGTGTCACTATTGTGATCATCTGCACTGCTGCTGTTCCTGCTGCTGAAGTGTTTGTGCATGAATATGAGTATTCTTTGCAATGAATGGGCACACGTAATAGAGAAAGTAGAAAGAGAATGTTCTTAGTACCATGACTAGAGTGTCTATCCTTAAGGTGGTGCATGACTGTTGGTCTGGTGGTTCAAGAGTTTGCACAGTTTTTACAAGGCAAAGAATCATTAAAATTTGTCTTGGTTTTGTTCTTACTTTGGTGCCATATATAGTTGATCAGTTCCAAGGGTAAAGACTTTAACTTCCAAAATCCCCAATGATTTTATGTTCTTGATTTGGCATAATCGAAAGCAAGTTGAAGGGTAGTGACAAAAGGGGCAAAATTGAGAGTATGGGATCATGGAATTTTTTCTATAACAAATGTGTCTTAAATATGATATATGCTATGGGTATGTACATAGTTTTTATATCTTCCTTTTTCTTCTAGTTTTATATTCATTTAGTGGATGTATTGATGACATCTAAATTGACAAAAAGAAGTCAGTTCTCAGCAAAGATTGTAAGAAGAGGAGAAATTTTAATTTTGAAGGCTGAACAGAAAAATCTGGAGTTGGGCTAATTGGAAAAAGAGAAAAGGTATACACAACAGTTTGCATATTCAATGAAAATGGTTTGTGCGACATTTACAGAAATGGAAGTGAGGAAGAGGAGATTGACTGGGTTCAGTTCCTTTCAGTAACAGAGGCCACTGTTTCTGAAGAGTCTGTGGAGGCCAGAAGCCTGGCTGTCAGCAAGTGCTGCAGAAGGCCATGGGTTTCCTGTAGCTCATAGAATCACAGAATTATAAAATGGTTTTTGTTGGAAGAGATCTTAAAGATCATCTAGTTCCAACCCCTCTGCCATGGTCAGGGATGCCATCCACCAGACCAGGTTGCTCAAAGCCTCATCCAAAATGGCCTTCATTTATTTCCACTGATGAGTTATATGTAAATTCTCAGGGCAAATTGTGCCAAATCCTGTGACAGAGAGGGTCTGTGTCTATGTTGATTTCCATTTCTCTGTGCATCTCAAATGAAGGTTGATTATGGTACCAAATCTCCTTGGACAGAGAAAAATGACAAGGCAATGTTTTTAAATGCATGAAAATAGCTATACTGTAGGCATCTACATCTGTGTGAGATGCAGTTTAAAATAGGTGGAGATAGAAAGCATCTGTAGATGTGAAGGATCTTTAGTAATAACGGAATGCTGAAAGACAATGGGTGGATAGGTCTTATATGTGATTATTTCTTTTCATTTTCAGAAAAAACAAGCTAAGGCTGAGAGGTAGAGATCAGCACTTACAAAGTCAGGATTATTCTGAAACATCAGGTTCAGGATGGAGTGTCAGGCATTGCTAGGGCTGTGAGCAGGAAATTGACACGTCACTTTGAGTGTCTAGAGAGAGAGAATTGACAAGAGGAATTAATTTTAATAGCAGAACTGGAAAGAATAGATTTAGAGGAGGCAATGAAGAAGAAAGTGTTTATAAGAAAACATGGAGCAGACATTTCAATCCCATAACATTAGTCACTCATTAAAAAAGGCTTTATTTTTGAACCAAAAACAAGAGTTGTCATGCTATATCTGCCATTAGTTTAGTGATTGGCAGTGTCTGTTTTAGGTAGTGGTACCTTAGTTTCCTCTGATCAAAACAGGAAATTATAATGCTTTAAATAATTTTACAAAACAATTATGTAAAATATTAAAGACAATTTTAAATTCCAGACTGATTTTTGGCATATATATGCTAGTTACATTCTGGAAGAGGCCAAACTGAACAGTACATATAAAATTTCTAAAAATCTCAATTTGAAATACTAGGAGGAGGAACAAGTAATAATCAAAACTAAAAGAAAAAAAAATCCTAAACAAACAACCAAACAACCAGCTAAAATAACTGACTAAGCCTCTTTTAAATTGATTTAAAATTCAGTTTGAGGAACTAATCATCCATAGACAGTCTGTGGTTGTGGCTTTTTAATCCAGTAGATGTAAAATTGAAATCCTCATATTACTATGGGAGAACTATTTTAGGTAATTAGGACAAGGCCTGTGTAAGATGTTCTAAACATAAAACATTCAGGATAAAGAATTGTGATCAAAATAGGATGTTTTAAACTTTGCAGAGTAGAAGATGATTTTAAGTGAACTACATTAGTTTTGGGCAGTTTTACATTATGACTTACATTACTTTTCTTTAGCACTAATAGAGCAACACTTTCAGTCTCCAGTTTTTACTTTTTCTGATTCCTTATCACTATAAACACCATCAACAAAAATCCTCAGCACTGACTGTGGAGGCAACTTTGAATCTTGGTTTGCTCTTTATTTCCATGTAGAATCTGAACTTTATTTGACAAAAATTGACAAGTTTTTTAGCTGATAGCTTACCCTATACATCTAGACATTGAAAGGCTTGAACTGCTTTCTTAAGGAACTTATACTTGTGCTTGGTTATTGAGTTCAGCTTCTAAATTGTAGATTGTAGATGTTGATTGCAGTTAATTAAATTTAGTTGTCTCAGGCACAATTTTACATCCATTTATGTGTTTATCTCATCATTACAGTCAGTGATGATCTAGCAATAACTAGTGAAAGCAGTTTAGAAAGCAATTCATTTCACCAGAAAATAGACAGTTATTTTTGTTTATCTGTAGTTTTCTCGTATCCATTAACTAAAACCCACCCAGATGTATAACTTTTGATGTCTAAATATAATTATACAATATTTTCCTCTGTGGTACTCAGATATAGCTGCTATTTCATCTCTCTATGTGGAAAAGTATCTTTCTATAGGAAAGATGTTATTTTCTATAATAAAAAATGTATGCAAAATGTGGGGGGACTAAATGAGACAGATTTCACCCCACTTGGAGACCTGATACTGCAGGACTGTGGGATAACTGTCTACAAAGCACTTACATAAAGACATATAGTGGGGGTACTACAGATGGATGAAAAATTCTATTGTCATGGCAAAAAACACTTTGCACACATTAGAGGTTATTACATTTAATAGATCTTAAATGACAATTATGTAGCTAAAAGTTGGTAGAAGAAGATGTTATTTTCCAATCTCAAAGAAGACTATGGAAGGTTATTCTGGCCTAAAACTGCTGATTATTTGCTTTTGAGATATATATCCCTTCAAGACTTCATGCATCCAACCCATGGGGAAAAGGAGAAATTAAGTAACTCTCTACAAACACAAAGCTCAAAAGTACCAGTATAATTTGTAGTTAGACTAAGCTTCTGTATTGATTTATTTTTTAGTAATGCAGAAGCAAGCTGACCCCATCTTTATGATGTATTCTGAGAACATATTCAGAGAGCTCAGCAGTCATAAAGGTTTATGAGCAAAAAGATGCAATTTAGGGAGAAGTAGTACAGAAACAATTTAGTGGCAGTAAAGAGGTCAGTAGACAGAGGACAATTGTTGCCTAGCACTAGAAAGTATAATGCAAGCTTCTCCAACACCACTGAACCAGATGTTCAGGCCTGGCTTTTCATATAAGAAGTGCTTCAGGAATTCAAGGAGAGATGTATGTAGACATCTCTGAGTACCTGACCTTTCCTACTAGGAAAATTTCAAAGTGGCTGAAGTTTGAGTTTGCTAATGTAAAAATTCACCGTGATGATATTGAATAGACAGTGGACATCAAAGTTCATTCAGTATGAAATCAGAGATATCTTCTCAATTGCTTTTTTGAAGGAATTTTGTTCTTACAAAGCATACCTTTAAACATTTTTAGTGAAGCTGTAACATATACTACAAATTCTTATTTCTTATGTATGTTTTGTTTCAAAACTAATTTAAACTATAGGAAACACTCAATTTGTAACTTGTGCAATCATAAGGCTGAAGAATGTTTAGTGCTACCTTAAGTTGTAGGTCATGACAAGCCATTTCACAGACAGTTGCTTTGTAAAACATTTTATAACTGATCCACAAAATTATCTATCATACAAAAACTTACAGCACTGAAAGGTCAGTCAGGTAATTTTTTTTCCATACATGATTCCTTCATGGCCTACCAAAATTAGTAATTAATTCTATGTTAATTTCCATTGATTTCTCTGGACTCAGAAAAAGTGAGGTACTTCTTGTCATGAGATCACTATGAGATATTTAGCTCATGAAGAGATAAAACTTCTTTTTATAATCTATCTCCATTTTAAAGATTAAGGAGCCTCTAGTCCATTGTTTATTTAAGTATAGAAAAAACAGTAGATGTTAATGACTGAATAGTGTAGAAATGTTTGTATGAACACAAAGAGTCTTGGGCTTTCAATATGTTTAATTAACTGCAAAGTAATCATACATTAGTTTGGTTGGAAGGGACTTCAAAGATCATTGAGTTCATTCTAGCAGAAAATTTACAGTTGAAATAAAAAAAAAAAATAAAATGAACACTTTCCCTGAAGAACTTGTTTCAAAGATGCAAGAATAGCAGCTTTCAGACTTCTAGATTATGGGGTTTTTTTTTCAGGGGCACCTTGAGCAGAATCTGTACGAGTAGTTTGTTTTATTTATGCTGATCTTTCTACAGATATGTCCAGAGAGTGAAAAATTAAACCTTCCTTTCAAGAATGTGGAAAGGCTGTTTTTCTTTGAAGTAGAATCATAGAATGGTTTGGGTTGGAAGGGACCTTTTAAGGTTGTCTAGTTTCCATTTCATCTGCCAGGTCAGGGTCAACTTTCACTAGACCAGAGCTCCATCCAGCCTGGTCTTGAGCTCTTCCAGGGGTGGGCAGCCACAATTTCTCTGGGCAACCTGTTCCAGCATCTCACCATCTTCACAGTAAAGAATGTCTTATTAATACATTACCCAAACCTACTCACTTTCAATTTAAAGCCATTCTCCTTGGTCCTGTCACTAAATGTTCCTATAAAAAGTCCCTCTACATATTTCTTGTACACCATTGTCAAGGCACTGCAATAATTCACTCTTATGGAAAGGTTAAAGGAAAGGTTCTACTCTGTTTGCAACCTTACTGCCAAATTATAGTAGCAATAATAATAGATGCAAATAAATATATGCACATGTACATGGTGTGACATCTCCTTAAACTGAACTGTATCTGACTGCATAGGAAAAGGAACTTTATGTAATGAGGATCATTATATCACCAAGGCCAGGAGCTTGACAGGATTCAGAAAGCAATTTGTCACCGATGAGAACATCTATAGGATTAAAAATAAAATCTAGTAATTTAGGCAGAATTCAAACTTGTATTCCTTAGGCCTCTTGTAAGAGAGTTAAGAAGAGACACTGCTAAGAGCAAAGAATTGAAGAATTTCCCAATTCATTGCTCAAGAATTTGCATAAAGAAGTAATGAGCACTGGAGAAGTTCCTACTAGAGGGGATGCTAAAAAAGTGGAAATTTAAATCTTCTGCTCTGTTGTTCTCATGCTCGTGGTTTTAGTTTCAGACTCAAGTCCCATCTCAGCCATCATAAGTAAATAATTGTATAAGACTTGCAGATTTCTTAATAATCTAGAAGTGTTGTACCCTCTTGACATTAAATACACCAGAAGATGAAGACAACATAAATGACACCTTTTGTACAAGTACTTATATTTGTTTGATATTGGAGAACAAATGTCTCCTCTCTAAGAGAAGTTCCATCAATCCCTGCATCATTATAAGGTTTCAATATGGATAATAAAAGGGATAGAGTCATGTGAGTGAATTTGGTTCTTTCAAGCACAAATAGATCTGCATAGCATTATAAAGGAAAAAAACCCCAACAACCTAAACCCAAACCCCCTCCTCCACCCCAGCTGATCTAATACCTAAAGCCTGTCTTTCTAGACTCTGACACAAACTGAATTGAGAACAGGAATATCAAATATAGAAAACAAGAAGGTGACTTTTGGAGTTTGAATCTAACATGCTATTGTCCTCATTATTGAATCACACACATTGCTGCTTTATTTTTAACAGCCTTTTTGTGTGGAAATGCAAAACTTTACTAAAAAACTAGAGAGGGTGTGAATACAGTGACCTCAGCTTTTCCACACTACTTTCATAATTATGCAGCTCTAGGGGGCTTTTAGGCACTAACTGCTCACATACCAGTGACCATTGGCAAAGTTAACATAGCATTAGTCCTTAACTACTTTTTCAATCACTGTGATCAGTGACATCATTCTTCATAAATAAATGGAGAAAAAAATTTGAAAATAGGTATATAAATATTTCAAAGCCTGCTAAAGAAGCGAAACCTCTCAAAATTCTGAGATTTTCTGAAAAGACTGAAATATGAAAGCATTAAAAATTGTAGGCATTGTCTAAATGATAGTGGAAGGACAATAAAAGTATCAGGACCTGGGTTTCAAATTTGCAATACAAACCTTTGTTTCAGCTAGCTTTTCTGCTCTGATTAACAGAATTTCTTTAAGATTCAGACCTACATTTTCCAAGGGTACAAATTCCAATTTTTATTGCTATCAAGAAAATAAGGTTTTGAGCTGAGAGTGGGAAAAGAGAGACCTGGAGATATAATAACTTAAGATATTGGAAAGTAGGATATAGGTCATTCCAACTTTCTGATATCAGTTTAAGGGATTATCTACTGACTGCAAGTATTTGTCATTGGATGGCTATTTCCTTCCTTTATGTGAAATAAAGTGATGACTCTGTTTCAATGTCAGATTTTTCTTTATAGATGTTCGCATCACAAAGAACTTATTTTTGGCAGTGCTCTCAGAGGGAGCTTTTTATCCTACAAGGACACATAATTCACTCATGGTCAGCTTGGTGTCCTCCAGGACACCCAGATCCTTCCCTCGGAAGGAGGTTTTTCATCTTTTCCCCCCCCAGCATGTACTGGTCCTTGGAGCGACTTCTCCAAAGGAGACAGAATTTTTTGCCTTTGTTGAACTTCATAAAATTCTTTTCAACCAGGTCTCTCTGAATGACAGCAAAACCATCTGGTGTGTTACTAGTCCTCCCAGTTTTGTATTGTCCATAAAATTGCCATGGGTTCACTCTGTCTCATCTTCCCTATTAATGAAGTTCTTAAGCAATATAAACTCAGCATTGACCCCTGAGTAGACCATTAGTGAGTCCATTCAGGCTGGACTTGGCACCTCTATTCACAACCCTTTGGGCCCAGCACCTCTGACAGTTTCCAATTCACTTCAATCTTTGTGCATCTAGCCCATACTTTGCCAGCTTGTCTGCTAGGCTATTATGAGTAAGGGTCAAGAGATCAAATAAAATAGAGATAAGCACCAGTGCTCTCTTCATATCCATCAAACCATTCATCTGATCATAAGAAATCTATCATATTTGGTTACATTATTTTGACTATGTGAATCCATGCTGACTCCTCCAAGTCATCTTCTTAAGCATCATGTGCCTGAAAACTGTTTTCAGGATTGTTTTCTCCATCTCCTCCTTAGGGAACAGTGTGAGGCTGACTGGTCTGTTGTACTCTAGACTCTAGGCAAGATTTCACTCTTACCTTTCTTGAAGACAGATGGGGCATTTACATTTCTCTCACCCTTAGGATCCTCTTTCATTTTCCATAACCTTTTAAAGATAATCAAGGCTGACCTTGCAATGGCATAAAACAGCTCCCTCGGCACTCATTGAGTGCAGCCCATCAGATCCTATTGACTTGTGCATGTTCATTTTGTTTTAAAATGTTCCCTAACCTCTGCCCCTGAGGGTCTTTTTACCTTTAAACTTTCCCACAGGACTCATGGGCCTGAGAATCCTGAACCCTTATATTACTAGAAAAGACTGAGGTACAGCTATAATAAATACATCATCTTTTTCTTTATGCTTTATCACTAGGTTCTTCACACAATCATGGTATCACATTTTTCCTAGTCTTCTTTTTGCTAGTAGTAGACATTTAGAAAGCCTTCTTGTTGCCCTTTACCAGATTCATCTTCAAGCAGGTTAGGCCTTTCCCAACTTCATCCCTGTTTGACCCAGATGTGAACCCTCTGCCATTGGCAGGGATGCCATCCACTAGGTGATGTAGCTCAGAGCCCACCTAACCTGGCCTTGAGCACTTCCAGGGACGGGGCAACAACAGCTTCTCTGGGCCACACGTTACAGTGCTTTGCCCCCTTTATCCTGATACCTAATCTAAACCGAGTCTCAGTTTAAAGCTATCTCTTCTTGTCCTGTCACTACATGGGGTTTAAATGATGTCTCTCCATCTTTCATGTATATCCCTTCAGGTTCTGGAAGGTGTCAATTATGTCACCATAAACCATCTCTTCTCCATGCTGAACAACCCCATGTCTCTCTACTTCTTTTTGTAGGAGAGCTGCTCCATTCCTCTGATCACCTTTGTAGCCCTTCTCAGAACTCCCTGTAACAGATCCACATCATTCTTGCGCTGATACCATCACCTGTACTCTGTCCTCATGAGAATCACCTCCCTTGACCTGACAGACAGACTTCTTTTTGATGCAGCCCAGGATGCAGTTGGCCTTCAAGGCTGTGAGCACACTGCTGCACTATTGATCTGTCTTCCTGGGAGTTCTTTAATTCTCTGCTTACTTGGTTGTATTTCAGGAGCCCTCTGACTTTGTTACATGTTTTTGTGATTCCTTATATTTGTAAGGCTTGTATACTGCTGAAAAAAAATCAGTGCACCATAAATACTTTATTAATTTCTGGTTTCTCCATGAGCTTTCCCCTCTTATGAGACTATTGCCTTCTTTTCCAACTGATGCTCCTTGATCACAGAGTTGCTTGTTTTACATAACTGTGGCTCTGAATGTTGTGTCCTATTCCTGTCTTTCTAATGTTTTCAGTCTTTTTTTTTCTTTTTTTTCCCCCCAAATGTCTTGAAGTTGAAATTAACAATAGATTCCACTTGAGAAGGTTCTAGGTCAATGAAGATGGAGTTGGAAAAATACAGGTTTTCTACTGGGAATATTAATTACAAATGCCCTTAACCTAGTGCATTCTCATATATTTCTGCATAATGTGTTGAATAAGTAATATAATGTGTCCAAAACTGTATCCTGCAAGAACTGTGCTGCTTCTAAAAAATTAGGTCAGAGATCAGAAGCCAGGCAGTGCAAATCATAATGAACATGTTATTAAATAATAAGTTCATAAAACAGGTTAATTAATGTTAAACACTTATTTTGGCCTCATTTTAATCAGTTTTTCCTGTAACAAATCATCAGATGATATCTTTCCCTGTGAAACAGCTCAAAGTTTGTTTAGCTGAAAATGTCGGTGTTTGAAAGTAGCATAGTCAAGACTATTTTAATTAAACATTTTTCTTTAAATGTCACACTTATTCAGATATATTTTAAATAAACACATATTAAATTAGAGAAATTAAATTCAAAAAGCTTTAATTATGTACTAATAGTCCTTTAAAAATTGATTTAAAAATTCATTGTCTGTCTTAATGTTAGCTCAAGTTTACAAGTTTAACTTTGCAGCAAAAATGTTCAAGTGTCTTAAATTTCATATAATTCTTAATAATGATTCATTTATTTTAGAAGAATCATAATATAGGATTACATCATCTGGTAATACAGTATGCATACAATTCTAGGAAGTTGCCCTGTGTAATACAGTAAACTAGAGTTTCTAAATAATCTAATGAATCCATGAAATAAGTTACATCTCAATAACATTAGGAATTATTTCCATTAAAGAAACATTAAGGTAATTATCCAGGACATTTCATTTGTAAGTAGCTTTCAGAGAATCCAAAACATTTTAGAGGTCAACTACACAAGGTAAACCATAATTTTTTCCCTCCTCTCCTCTGGATTCTAGAGGATCATATTTCCTCCCTTCAAACTTATAAATTGATGGGACACTGATTTTTCTCCCTCTGCATATGTCCAAAATGGCTGTGGAAACAGTAATGGATCTATCTGTTAGCCTGGAACTTTATTTATAAACCTGACAAACTATATGTGCATTATAGGATCATAAAGGCATAAACGGATAGATGACCCAGCATCGTGCCTACTAAATCTTAATGGGATTGAGCCTTTCATAAAAGGGAGTTGTAGATGCAGTATGTAAGAAATGTGTAATAAACACTCACAGAAAGGTCTTTTCAGTTTCAAAAGAATTATACTATAAATGGGCCAGGAGGCTGAACTAGAATAAGATTCTCCCTGCCTGCAGATCTCCCAGTTATGCAGTGATGAATTTCATAGGTCTGTGATGAGAGTGAAAGCCATGGTCTCATTCATCAGCATACTTAAGCTACTCTGCTTGGAAAGGGTAACTATGCACTGCAGGCACAGTTCTTGCTTTATATTATACAGTTATTGGATGAAAACCAGAGCTAAACCTGATTCACAGGTCTGCAATTCAGATCCTAGGCAGTAGAGCATTTCTTAAGTGAAAGACAATAAAATCATAGAAGTATTTTATAAAAGGTAAGTAACTTATTTCCTTTACACTTAACTTTGTGCCAATGGAAAAACACTCCAATATTATATATTTATATATTATAAAAATATATTATATATTTCAGAAAAATGTGTTTAATATCTTCTATTTTGTATAATAATTTTCACTTGTTCTTGCATAGCTGTCTAGAAACTATGGGGCCAAACACCCTTCAAAGTGTTTAACTTCCCCATTACTCTGAATAGAGGAGTGCAAAATTTTGGAAAGGGGGGTGGGGGGGGCTGGAAGGAAGGACTATTCTTATGCCAGGAAATTTTTTTAGGACTTAAAATGTGCTTTAGAAATGTCATTTTCAGAACACGACTGGAAGTTAGATTGCAGTGCCAGATATCACTAAGCATAAAAGCATATTATATAACTTTTATAGCTCTCTTTTGTGCAATGCCTTTCTATGCTGATTAACTGGAAAATTCTGTCATTGTCATTTTGTGGCCCAGAGTGCAATGTGATGTTATTTAATAAGATGTATAACCTTCCCGACTGCCTAATCTGGTCAGTGCTGTTAAATGGGGTGTACATACATCATCATGACTGTGGCAATGTTTTTTTGATGATCTAGTTATGCTTTCTAAAACATTTCAATGCAAGACATGTTGATGTTATTAAAAAGAAAAGGAAAAATTTTGAAAGAGAAAGAAGACAAATTTGTTTAACATTAGTTTCATAACCTCTCTTTCCATAAATTTATAGTATATCTACTGAGTCAGAAAATAGGAGGATAAATTTTAAAACTTCCAGGGAATTAAAATCAGAGAAGCCAGTCACAAGCTATAGCATTCTTCAATTAAATTTTGGGGAAACGTAACAGAATCATAATCACCTTCAGAGCTTGGAAGGACTGATGTCTCAAGACATTCTGGGATGCCTCCATGTGTGGGAGGGGGCAGGTCAGGCCTTGTTCATTGAACTCCCCACACCCCCTGTGTCCCAGTCCTGCAGAGCTGCCAATCACTGAATCCTTGGCACACCTCAGGCAGAGCTCCATTTTGGCCTAACCCTGCTCCTGGCTGGCCGAATGACTGGAAATCCCTCCTGGGTGAGGGCCCAGGAAGGCCCAGAGGTATTTAGGCTGAGCATGAGGCAATAATATGTCTTGATTCTACCTCTTCTTGAAGTTTCTGTGTAAACACTGCTGGAACTCAGTAGGCATATGTGTGCTTTTCTGTACCTTTTCTATATTTCTTCTAATTCCCTCTTCTTGGAACATTTTGAGTAACTTAATATCAGATGTGTTAAACTTAATAGCCTGTTGTTAAAGTAACAACATCAAACAGGTTTAAATTTTTGCTAAGTTAAAAGGGCCAAGTTATTTCTCTGAGGAGTGTTTTATGCTGATTGGATGTTGTACTAAACTTTTTGCCAAAGTTCCTTGATTTTCTGTAGTTTGCCAGTAAAGTAATTTTGACCTCTTGAAATATGTAGTAGGTATTTCTTTTGTGTGCCTTTCCCAGAGTAGAGGACCCTCTGTAAGCTCCTTTCAGTGGGTTGTCTGGGGGGGGCCTTACAATCCCAGAATGGCTGGGATTGGGAGGGATGTTTGGAGAATATCTAGTGCAGGTTGTTTCAAAATATCTTTAGAGAAGGAAAATCCCCAACACATCTGGGCAGCCTGCTCCAATGCTCTGTTGCTCTCACAGTAAAGATTTTTCCTTCATACTCAGAGGTAATTTCCTGTGACTGAGTTTGTGCCCATTGACTTTTGTCTTTGTACTGGGAAGAACTATTGAGAAGAGTCTGGCTAACACACCCACCCTTAAGACATTTGTATGCATTGATAAGGTCCTCTCTCAATCATGTCTTCTGCAGGCTAAACAAGCCAAGCTGTTTCAGCCTTTCCTTACAAGACAGGTGCTCCAGTCCCCTAATCATCTTTGCAGTCCTCTGTTGGATCTTCTTCAGTAGTTTCTTGTCTTTCCTGAGCTGGGATAGAGCTGAACACAGTCATAAAGATGCAGCGTCACCATGGATGAATAGAGGGCAGCCTCAACCTGCTGGCAATCCTCTTCCTAATGCATGCCAGGAGTCTGTTGGCCTTCTTGGCTACAAGGGAACACTGCTGGCTCACAAACTGCTTGTAGTTCACTAGGATCTCCAGACCCTCCACAGAACTACTTTCCAGAAGATAGGTCCCCAGTTTACACTGGTCCAGGGGGTTATTCTTCCCCAGAGGCAGGATCTTGCACTTGCTGTTGTTGTACTTCATTTTCTCTCTGCCTAACATGTCTAAACATGCTGAGGATATACCCTGTCCCTTGAGCCAGGTTATTGATAAGTTGAACAAGACTGACCCCTGGGAAGAACTGTTTCTACATGTCTCCAACTGGACTCTCTGCCACTCATCATGCCACTCTGAACTCTTCCATTCAACCAGTTCTCAATCCACCTCACTGTTCACCTAACCCACACTTCCTGAGTTTGCCTATCAGGATATTATGGGTGACAATGTCTAAAGCCTTGCTGAAGTACAGGTAGACAATATCCATCTCTCATTTACCCAGTCAGTCATAGAAGACTATCAGATTGGTCATGCATGACTTTTCCTTGGTGAATCCATGTTGGCTACTCCTAATGACACTTTTTTCCTGCACATACATCATGACGACATGCACGTTGAGCCATTCTATCACCTTTCCAGGGATGGAAAGGGCCTGAAAGAGGTGAGGCTGACTGGCCTGTAGATTCCTGAATCCTCCTTCTTGCCCTTTTTTATTGGGCTGGAATGACATTGGCTTTTCTCCAATCCTCAGGCACCTCACTTGTTCTCTGTGACCTTTCAAAAATGATGCAGACTGGCTTAGCAATAACATCAGCCAGCTCCCTCAGCACTGGTAGGGGCATCCCACCAGAGCCCTTGGATTTGTGGATGTCAGGTTTTCCTATTCATTCTCTAACCTGATCTTCCTCAACAAAAGGAAAGACTTCCTTTCTCCTAACTTTCTCTCTTGCCTCTAGGATCTCAGATTCCTGAGGGCTGGCCTTAGCAGTTAAGACCAAAGCAAAGAAGCCATTCAGTAACTCTTCTTTCTCTGTATCCTCTATCATCTTATTTTGTAGCAGGCCCATATTTTCCCTAGTCTTCCTTTTGCTACTGACATGCTGGAAGAAGCTCTTCTTGTTGTCCTTGCCATCCTTTGCTGTAGTTAATTTCAGGTGGACCTTAGCCTTCCTTGTTGCATCCCTGCACTCTGATAACATTCCTGTATTTCTCCTAAGTGTCAGTTTCCTTTTTCCACATTCCATAAACTTTCTCTTTCTGTTATGTTTTTGCCAGTATTTCCCTGCTCATCCATGTAGGACTCCTGTCCCTTTTGCTTGATTTCTTACTCATGGGAATGCACTAATACTTGCAAACTACACTTGGAGGAAGTGATGTTTGAATATTAACCAACTCCCTTGGACATGCTTACCTTCTAGAGTCCTAATTCATGGGATGCCACTACAAAGGTTTGACGAGGTCAAAAATTTCTCTCCTGAAGTGGTACTATGTATTCCCCTACTTCCTCCATCTGTGATCCTGAACTCCACCATCTCATGGTCCTGTCAGGCAAGGCTGCTCCCAGCCTTCATATCCCAAACCAGTCTGTCTTTGCTAGTACCACATGGCTTTCCCCATTGGCTTCTCCACCAGCTGTGTTAAAAGTTATGGTCTGTGCTCCGGACAAACCTCCTGGGCTGTGTGTGCTTGGCTGTGTTTGTCTTTCCAGCAGTTACCAAGGTAAAGTTGCCCATGAGAGCCAGTGCCTGGGAGCATGAGGCTGCTTCCAGAAGTCTTTAGGCAGCCTCATTAACTTCCTCTTCCTGATCAGGTGACCTGTACTAAACACCCGCAACAGTGTCACCATGTTAGGCTGGACCTTAATTCTTATCTATAAGCTTTTGACTCATTCTTCATCTTCATTTTATGTCTTCACTTACTGCTTCATTGCTCATTTGTAAAAACAAACATTTGCCACGAAGACATAACTGCCAATTTAGACTAACTAAGACAAATGAGATAATGAGGCCATGGCAGCTTAGAGTTGACAGATCCAGCTGAGTGCCCAGCTCCAAGTAGAAAGCTTTCTTTTCCTGCCAGAAGGTCTATATGCTAATTCTAACTAATTTGCTAACCTTGGCCCTACAGTGTTTGACAACAGGGGAGCAAACCATTTTGTTACAGATGTGACATTAATTTGGATGTAAACTAAAGCTGGAATTGATAATCTATGCAATCTTCTATCAGAGGAAGCAGCCACCAAAAATATAAATCCATGCCTAGTATACATAAAGTATTTAATTGTGAAGGACAAATTATTTAAATGTAAGTGATAATGATTGAATGACAAAGCCGACAGTAAATAATGAAAGAAGTAAAGCCACTATATTCTGCAACTTCTTATATCCCTTTGGTTGGATGTTCTTACTTTGGCATTAGAAAAAAGAAAGGACTTGCCCACATTTCAGACCCAATGCAGAAGACTAGTTTGACCTGATACTCATTTAAAGAACTGTGCAAAGACAAAACTTCAGATTATTTTAAAATACCTTTTCTAATCAATTTTCGTCACTATTATTTCTGATGGAGTTTTTCCCACAGAAATTTTTTTTTCTCTTATCCCTTTTTCAAATTTCATAAAGAAAAGAAGTGACAGGTGTTGTGGTGTGTTGGTATGTTCTGTTTCTTCCCCCCCTTTGTTACGATGGTTCTGTCCTCCCAGTTTTCCCCACCCTAGTTTCTGTCTATTACTTAGTTGCTATGGTTGCCCCCATGTCATGTAATTTCCCCACCCTGTATCTCCTAATATGTATTATTTTCCCTCCTCCCTGGGCCCAGTCAATCACTCCCCACCACTCCCAGTCTTCCAGAATGTTCCTCTCAGTGGGAGTAGTGATTGGCTGAGGTCCCGGGGCCCCTCCTTTATAATGTATCGATTAGTTCTCCCTTACAGTCTATTATGTTAAGCACGTCCCCTGACTTCCCCTGATTGGTTTTTTGTAAATCCCACCTCCAGTTACCACCTCCCTTTATAATCCCATGCCCAACTTTTTTTTCTCTCACGGTCACTCCCTGCTGGTCGCCCCCCGGGACATTAAACTCGTTTGACCCCAGAGAGTGTCCGGCTCTTTTCTGCTCCGCCCTATTCAGCAGCTCTACCCCAAGACCTCGTCCTGCAGGCACAGCCCAAGGCTCCTACCGCCGAGGGGTGCTTGAAGCTGCCAGTCCTGGGGCCTTGCCACCGGGGCTGACACCCCCTGCTGCAGTGGGACTGTTGGCCACCTTCTCAGCTAGCCAGGTCACAGGGTCTCCGGCCAGTCATCGCTGCAGACAGGAATATTGTTGGGGATTCCAATTAGGAATAATGTTTGGGGTTTCTAAAAATATTTAACTACTTTTAAAATTTTTCTTAATAAATGTTTTAATGTCAGAAACTGCATTTATAATTTCATTCCAGATACAACAATGAGAACAATTGATGAGAAATGCATTTTGTAAGCATCATGTACTTCATAGAAATAACACCAACCTCCTCATGAATTTATTTGTTTTGGAGGTGTTGATTGATAGTTGACTGAACATGAGCCAGCAGTGCCCAGGTGGCCAAGAAGGCCAGGGGCATCTTGACCAGGATCATCAATAATATGACCAGCAGGACCAGGGAAGGCATTGTCCCTCTGTACTTGACAGTGATGAGGCCACACCTCAAGTTCTGTGTTCAATTTTGGGTCTCTAACTACAAGAAAGACATTGAGGGGCTGGAGCAAGTCCAGAGAAAGACAACATAGCTGCCTGAGGGCCTGGAGTACAAGTCAGATCAGGGAGCTAGGGCTGTTTAGCCTGGAGAAAAAGAGTTTCAGGAAATATTACCTTCCAAAACTACCTGGGAGGAGATTGTAGTGAGGTGGATGTCAGTCACTTCTCCCAGGTAACAAGTGATGAGAGGAAACGGCCCCCAACTGTGTTAGGGGAGGTTTAGATTAGGTATCAGGAAAATTTTGCAGAAAGGGCTGTAAAACCGTTGGGTCAGACTGCTCAGGGGAGTGGTGGAGTCACAATCCCTGGAAGTGTTTATAAATATGTGGATACAGAGCTTAAGGACATGGTTTCATGGTGAAACATGGTGGTGGTGCTAGGTTGATGGTTGGATCTGGTGATCTTAAAGGTCTTTTGAAAAGTAAGAATTTTACTTTTCCAGGCTGTCAGAAGTGTGATTTAAGAGGCATATTCTCAACATTTTTCATCTCCTGTGAATTACAACATAGCTGATGTGCAGCATTACTTATAATGTTACAGACAAAACTATCTATTTCTCCTAGTCACAGTGGAGCTGATAGTAAGCAGTTGTGTATATTAATAAAAGACATTATCAGGCCTTAAACTAGGGGGCCTCATAAAGTACTACTTACATCATTGTTCAGACTTTTTTCAAAGAATTATCCATACAGATAATTGAAATATCTAGAAATGTAATGTCATTTGGCTTCGACTTTTAATGTTGCCATTATGAAACTCTTCTAATGTAGACCAGTAGAATTAATCATTATTTGTAACTAATGCACTTGAAACATATGTGTGGGTTTATGCTGTTTTGCTAAATGAGCCACAAAAATATGGGTTTTCTTTAATGAAAATAACCCTAAATATTATATCAGGCAATTATATATCTTTCCTGTTGTTTAAAAAGAACTTCTTTATATTTTAGAAGTTAGCAGTTTTGATTAATTTTCTATAATTTTGCCCTAATCTACTGTATTTTGAAAGTTATGTAAACTCAATAATGAAAGAAAGTATTGATGCTCATCCCAGGGTGCAACAGAAAGAAGAATGTATTCTAAATTTTAAATAATCAAGTTCACTAATGCAGTGTGGTTTCTGAAGTGGTTTCCTGCAACATCCTCTCTTCTGAGAAGTTAAAATGATTATTTAATGTTATAGAATGAAAATCCGTATCCCTTATTCAGATTTCTAAATTAGATGAATACAATATTCTTTTACAAACCTTTCAGTACTCTTGCCCTCTTGCTTGACAAACATGGAAAATTCAGTCACTTACTATCGAAGTACAGGTTTCCTAGGTGTCCACAATTTATATGAACATTTGATTCCAATGCTAGTCATTGAGGGAATAATTGTGAACTCTACTGATTTTTGTTTTGTTCCTTGTGGGAGTGCAGCTGCTTGGAATGGACAATGGACTGGCCTGAACTACCTATGAAGACAGCATCAATTTAAGGCTATGGGAAACCAGATGTTAAAAGGGAGAGCACCAGGATAAGTTAGGATAAGAAGAGCTGGATCATGGGAGGTGTTATGTAGATAAGGTTGTTACAAATAAGGTTGTGTTTGAGCTCTCATTGATGACTGGTTGGTAGTGTTTTACATATATGGTTGTGTTTGTGGTTCTCCCTGTTCATTGATCCCCTGCCCTCAGATCGTTCCCGATATACTGTTGTATTTGCCTGACCTCAATGTCTTCTGAGATCACCCCATACCACATGGGGTATGGGGTGATCCATTTGTTAAAGTTCTTTTGATTATTTTGTCTCCATTTGTTAAAGTTCTTTTTTGGCTCTGTTTGTTAAAGTTCATTTTGGCCATCTCAGTTGTTCCTGTCACTATTTCATTTTGCCACACAACTCCCAGCTGGTCTGATTCTGAGGTCGTGACGCCAACACCACAGTCACAGTTGTTTTGGAAGTGGCTAAAACTTTGCAGTTCTGAACAATTGAATTAATAGCTTGTGATAATTACATCCATGCTGTTACCATTGCTATAGCGCATATCAGAAACATTGCTGTCAGATACTGGTTATTGAATACTGAAACAAGCATAGTTCAATCAGAAGAACTCCAACCATCTTTTAGGGACAAGGAAGCCTCTCATTACAATGGGAAGGACTGAATGGAAGAAGCTTATCAAGAAGCATTTCATGTTGTGCAGTGACTTATCTCAAAGAACAAGATTAATCTGGTATAGCTGTTGCCTAGTAACTTGAGAAGAAGTTATATGTATAAATATTTATGTATATAAGAATTTGCTAACCCCAGAAGTCACACTATTCAAGGTGCATATATGATGTGTCTTTATGTATCAAATAAGAAAAACTTCAAGAAAACAATCATCCAAATACTTAAAAGTTTTGAAATGAAATGGTACAATGATTCTTGTAGTGATCAGAAATGAGCACATCACAAAGCAAGTATTACAACTGCTTTGAAAGAGGTGACCATTGATGTCATGTTGTGTTTGGCGTGGCAAAGAATAGCAGATTATTCAAGAGTGGCTGCACAGCATAGTACAATGATATAGGCAGTTTAATTTGTAATTCAGCATGATGATTTTGAAGATGGTATACTCCTACTTTGAAAAGGTAGGTGCGATTCTATCAGTGTAACTTTGTGGTTTATATTTCCTGTTCTTTAAATTCTATGGATACTTTTGTCAATCTTACATGTCTCTTGCAATACTTCTCAATACTTTCTCAATACAATTCAAAAAGAGTAGACTACCATTGGGAAAAGCACATATTACTGCATCATTCCAGTAGTTGATAATTCCAGTAGTTGATTAGTTGATAATTTTCTATTTATTCGTGGTTAAAGTTCTAACAGTTAGGAAATTTTGATGCATTTAAAGTATACTACATGAATTGTGTGTATAGTTTAATTGTAATAGCATGATCACTTATGTTGGGCACTATCATAGTTCATGTAAATTATATCAGTGTATTGGATGATCATTTACTCATGGTGTAAAAGAGATGAGGCATATCTCACATTTCTGATTTGGTTTTTTTTTTAGTATTCTGTTGACCACCAATAATTACAGAGATCACAATAAAATCTTTAATGAAGAATTAGTCTGCTGGGTTTGTTTTATGCTCTGCTTGTGGACAAAGCAGTATTATTTTAAATCTTTTTGTTTCTTCCAGGAAACAAAATTGCAATAAAAACTCTTGAAATGCTGACACATTCCTAATTTCTACTTTTTAAAGTCCCAAAAACTTTGGATTCCCCTAAATGCAAGCTGAAAAGAGCCTCTGATATTTTCAAACATCCAATTAATGCCTTGTGACAGATATCTGTCATTCCTCTTTTCTTGAAAGAAATACATTAGAGAGAAGATAGAAAGCATCTTTTACCTTCCCTGTAGCAGTGCTATTTTGTACAGGGAAGCAACTGAAGAGGAAATAGTCATGAAATCCTAAGGTATTTCTATCTCCATTAAAGCAGAGATTAGAATACAGTTCAGAATAATTTGTATATTGGCTGCTTTTTGTGGCAAAGACAAGTAGATAGTTTAGAAACTAGAAAGTAGTATAAAAGTTCAGAAAATATCTTACTAAATTAAGATCAGCTGATCTGGATGATTACCTAGCAAACTGCTGACTATGTTAAATTTCTGCATTTGGATGAACAAACACTGTAAATTCATCTCATTCTGAATGAACTTGAAGAAACAAAATAAATATTGTGTGGAAGTGATGAAAAAATGAACAACTCCCTTAAGAAAGAAAAGCATAAGCTAGTAAAATATGACCTGAAAAATTAAGGTGGGAAAGATTGATAAAATCATAGAATGGCTTGGGTTGGAAGGGGCTTTACAGATCATTCTAATCCCTTTGTCTAGTGGACACTTTCCACTAGATCAGGTTGCTCAGAGCCCCATTAAACTTGGCCTTGAACAGTTCCAAGGATGGGGCATTCCATTCTCTGGGCAGTCTGTGCCAGTGCCTCACCATCCTCACAGAAAATATTTTTTTTCCTAATATCTGATGTAAACCTACTCCTCTGCACTCTGGAGCCATCCCCCCTTGTCCTGTCACTACCTGACAATGTAAAAAAGGTCCTTCTCAATCTTTCTTGTAGGTCCCTTAAAGTACTGGAAGGCTTAAATTAGGTCAGCCCAAAATCTGCTCTTGTCCAGGCCGAACAATGCAAATTCTCCCAGCCTTTCCTATAGGAGAGCTGTTCCATCCCTCTGATTGTCTTTGTGGCCCTCCTTTGGACGCACTCCAATGGGTTAATGTCTATAATTACATGTTGCCTTTTGAATGAGTAGTATTTTATCAAAAATAAAAGCAGTGGAAGGTATGTTTGGCGACTTCTAGCTAAGCGAAAGAGAAGAGCAATGTCTCTTTGTAGATTGAAGGACAACTTGCTATTTTACTAATGGGAGAAAATAAAACACTCCCAATTTAGAGCATGATTTACCACAAATTATTTTATAGACCTTTTATACAGATCGTGTCCTTAGTGCAGATGAACCAAGGTCTCTTTATCATTTGTGAAGAGAAACAAAATTCTCCAGGGGTCAGTTCAAAGGAGTAATTTTATATGCTTATTTTAAAATTAATTGTCTTACTGCCTCTCACTGTACCTTTCTCATTATTGTCAATAATTGAAATCTGGGCAATAAGCTCAGATGTAGACATCAAATACAGATGTCAAGCAAAGTCTAGCTGTCTGAAGACAGAATGTACCCCTGCCTGGTTCATAGTACTCATTTGGAGTATTAGATAATATATGCTTCTGGAATCAACAGACTTATTGAAAAAGAAAAACTGATTCTAATTACAAGCCCCTATTTGCTTTGGATAATTTACTTCACTTGTTCCACATATGCATATTCAGAACTGAGCAGAAATGGCAGAATCAAAAGAAATGAAAATAAATTTATGGTTTTCAATGTGGATATATATATATATATATATATATATATATATATATATATATATATATAGTTACTTTGTTAGGAAAACATGGCATAACATATTATAAAACAAAATAGTTTGGATGTATCAATGCCTGTGATCATTTGGGTTATATGTGAGGATGATAGTACTGCCTGTTTTTTAGGATGTCTACTCTTACTTTTGGTAGAGCTTGTAATTCTACCAAATTTTTGTTGTTCAGTTGGGTGTTTCAAGCTGAATGAAAGACTGGGAGATATTAGTGGGCTCTGTATAAGGGCACCTCTGATGACTCGCCAGAAAACCTCTGTGCAAGAATCCACAGGGGTTATCACCATCTGCATGTTGCTGGTAGGGTGTGATTTAAGCTCCTGCTGCTCTTGAGTGCCATGATTACTGTTTGATGGCTTCTGACCAGGGGATATACCATGCCAGACATGTAGTTCTGTGTTCTCTCTGCCTTACTGGTTGACCATGTCTACAAAGACTCAATCCTCTGCTTGTACTCATTGATGTTAACCCACTAACTTCAAAAAAGCATGGCCTTTTTCTTATTTTACTGTATTATTTACTTATTTTATTGTACCTTCATACTTGTAATAACAGTAATGTTAAGTGATGCAGAATTCTGCACTTTGTTTTCTTTCTCTTTTTTTAAATTTTCATAATAGAGCAATGTCTTTACCCAGTTCTCAGTTTCCTAAGCAATTAACTCCAGCATTTGGTGAGTACTGAGCTTGAACAAAGGTGTGTGAAAATGGGTGAAAAGAAATTATCTGAGATTGTTACGTACAGAATAGTTTTTCTAATACCTAAGACACACTTACATTAACAACCCTTGTTGTTCTGAAATTGCTTTTATCAAATCTTTATATTTAATCTTGAAAAATCATCTTGTGACAATTTTTTTCTTGGCATTTCAAAATGCAATAGGGTATGCTATGTCACATAGCACTCTAAGGTTTCATGCTGGAGTGAAGGTGTAGACAAACTAAAGCTGTACCATTTACATTTTGGCCAGGCTGCCTTTAATAATATCACGCTTGTAACTTTACATTTGCTTTAAGTGAAAACTGTTACTGTCTAGAATATACTAATCATATAGATAGATTAAGGTTATTTCCTACATAAAAGAAATAACATAATCCATCTATGTGATTAGTGTATTCTAATCAACTGTGGCCGTTGTAAATGGATGTGTAAAATTTAAAAGAAATTGTTGGCTTGTTTGACAAGAGCTAGGCAATTTAATAATCAGGTTATGGTTTTAGTGTACATATTTCTTTGCTATACTTATTTCCTTTCCTTTTTCCATAAGCTATGCCTAATATTTTTGTTTTGAGATTTGTTTTTACATGAAGGAAGTGTTCAGGACCAAGTGCAAAATGAGTATTTGACATACATATTTTTTAGTACAGCTGTGTCACTGCTGTCCTGCTCATGAAGATTGATCTTATTTTGCTTATGTTCACACATTTGCTCACACTTGAACTATTTCATGGAATTATGAAAAAGCAGAATTTCTCAATGCTTATAATACTAAACAATTTAGAAAAGCACAACTTTTTTTTTAAAGAGCTTTAAAGAGGTCCTTGATGATTCAAGTCCATGACTCAAAAGATTCAGGTATGCATGTGTTTCTTCTTAAAACTTAGAAAAAATTGTTTGCATTGGTGGTTATTCAGCAATCATGGTTTTGCTATAAGAAAGAATGGTTAGTGTTACTTGAAACTTTCTTAGTGAAATAACGTTCTTTTTATATTGTTTGTTTTGTTTTTTTTTTTTTGTTTGGTTGGGCTTTTTATAATTATTAATTCAACAATAAGCTGTTAAGAGCAAAGACTGACTTTCAGAAGTGTTTACTGCAATTTTTGTCCATCAAATTGTCATCACTACTGTAGTGCTTTAATAAATATAGTACTCATACCAAATTGCCTCTGTACTTTCCAGAGTCTGTCAGAGTTTCACTGTTTGCAGTGTTACAATATTTAGTATCATGCAGTTCTAAATTTTCTTTTGAAATTTACATCTAACAAAAAAAAAATGCCTATCTTTTGGCATTTCACAGCCTCTAGAGTGAGGTGTTTGTTTCTTCCCCAGTCCCACCCACAATATATAAACATGCAATTCATAGAAATTATACAGATTAACAGTTTGACTCTATCAAACCTCTACAAATGACACAGATGCATTTCTTCATTGAAACATGACATATCTCTGTCAAAATAAAAATTCAAGGTACTAAAAAGAACAGTTTTGTACCTGGGCTGATACTGTTCAACATCTCTGTTGGTGGCACGGACAGTGGGTTTGAGTGCACCCTCAGCAACTTTGCTGACAACAACCTGTGTGTGCAGTTGACATGCTGGAGGGAAGGGATGCCATGAAATGCTTGAGAGGTTGGCCCATGTGAACCTCCCGAAGTTCAGCAAAGCACAATGCAAAGTTCTACACCTGGATCACAGCAATCCAAGGCACACCTACAGGCTGGGAGGAGAATTGGTTGAGAGCAGCCCTGTGGGAAAGGATTTGGGGGTAATGGTTGAAAACATGGAGAGGAGCCAGCAGTGTGTGCTCATAGCCCACAGAGACAACTGAATCCTGGGCTGCATCATAAGGAGAGCAGCCAGCAGGTGGAAGGAGGTGACTCTCCCCTCTACTGTGCTCTTGTGAGACACTACCTGGAACGCTGCATCAAGTTCTGCTGCTCCCAACATGAGAAGGACATGTAGCATTTGGAGCAAGTTCAGAGGATGGCCACAAGTTTATAAGAGGGTTGGATCACTTCCTCTATGAAGACAAGCTGAGGAAGCTGGAGCTATTCAGCCTTGAAAAGGTTGCATGGAGACCTCATGTCAACACTTCAGGATCTGCAGGGGGCCTACAAGGAAGACAACAAAGGGGGATTCTTTATCAGGAACTATAGTGATAGGAAAAGGAAGAATGGATGCAAACTAAAAGAGGGGAAATTTAGGTTAGATATTAGGAAGGAGTTCTTTCATGTGAAAGTAGTGAGTCACTGGAACTAATTGCCCAGGGAGGCTGCGGGTGTCCCAACTCTGCCAGGGTTCAGGGGCAGGTTGAATGGGATATTGAGCACCCTACTCTAGTGGGAGACGTCCCTGCCCATGGCAGAGGGGCTGAGATTAGATGATCTTTGAAGTCCTTTCCAAGCCTTAATATTCCATGGTTCTATGAGTCTATGAAAACACTGGAGCAAATAATTAGACTGCTACACTGTTTCCAAATCATTTTTAAGCCTATTGAGCCATTATTCAGCATTTTGCCACCAATTCAGGGTTCTTCATAGAATAATAGAAATCTGATTGAAAACAATGAGAATGCCAGAGATAGGGCATTTCTAACGACTAAGTATTGCATATTTTTTTGTAGATACTATATTTTATGTAGTTTTTGTTTGTATAGCAACCAATTAACTATTTCTATACAGAGGCACTAGTTAGCTATTCTTGTGGATCAGTTCTGGATGTGGACCTAGAGCTGCATTATGAATTCTTCAGTCTCATGAGAAAATTCACATGGAAATTAGAACTAGTCTCAGAACCAGGCTAGGGAAATGACAGTGGGCCATATTGGTATGCAACTATATATCTCCCAAAATAAAATTTATAATTTCTCATCAACTGTTAAACTTCCATGTACATTTTTGGGAAAAAAATTCATCACTAGGAAACATTATTTCCATTATCCAACACAGTAAGCAGGAAAACACATAAATTACCTGATAGAAAACAGCAGAAGGAACTCAGGCATTTGCTTCACACCCCAAAATTCACTTATTATTTAAGATGGCAATTAACAGGGTGATTTTTTCTCCTTTTAAGCTGACAGTGTTTCTTTGGAAAACTAGATTTTTTTCCCCCTCTGTCTCCTTTTAAGTGTGTCTGGAAGTGTTAAAGTTGTCCACCTTTCATATGATAGCCTAGAGCACACATTCAAGATGTAACAGATCTCATTTCTGTGGCTTCCTGAGCCTGAGGCATTTCAAACCTGTATTTCCCAGGAGAGTGACTTAACCAGTGGAAACAGAGGGAGATTTCTCCTCAGCTCTTCTGACAGAGCTTTGACACTACAGCTAAGAATTTAAGATTTATGGGATGAGAGAGATAAGAAGTTTCTAGACTCTTAACATGGTGATGGGACCTTTCATCAAAGAGAATGACCTGCTTTTTGTACTTTATTTGTATATTAAGAAATGGGAAAGACACAAGCGGAAGTCAGATTTAATGACCTTCTTGTTCCCAAATTAGAAGTTCAGTTTTATGGTGACTACGCTGTGATCTCTCTTCTGCCTTGCATTTGATTCTGAAAGATTTCATATCTGTCTGTGGGATTCTACAGATTTAACAAATGTGGAGAACATACATTCCTTCTTTTCCAGACAGGTGATTAAATTCTTCTCTTGGGAAAGGAAAAAATAAGATTTTAATCCAGGGGAAGTATTTAGAGACTTAGGAGGACACAAAACCTAGGATTTTTCCACCTTGAACATAAACTCTAATCACTAATCTGTTAGGCAAAATTGAGCACAAAAATTAACTACATACCTGTTACTGCCTCTATATATTACCAGGTGTTATCTCACCAGAGACTTTAAAGAAAAATTTATGTGACTTGTTCTCTGAGCATAATTAGCTCTTATAGCATGAGTTAGCTGTGGTCAAAAAACTGGTTCAAACACTTGTCAAGACTGCAAGCTACTTTGTGTGAAGTAGTCATAAGCAGAAGAGATCCTTGGAAATTCTAGTCATAACCAGGTGCACAACTGGGCATGTAGCACATTTTATGTCTTGATCTGTTTGCCAAGTACCTACTGAATTAGGGAGGGTTTTTCTGGATCCCATTCTGATTACAACATTTGTGGCCGTCAGATGACAGTTGCAGAATAATGTCAACTATAAATTTAATAAAAAAAGAAAAATAATTAATGCAGTTAATGTCTGTACATTAACTGTTTCTTCCAAATTATATTCATGTTTGTAACAATATATATTTAGAAAGCTGTTTCAGAGCCAAGCAGGCTGAAACCAAGAATATACTAATTAAGGTATACAATTGAAATATTAGTCAGATACATCAAGGAGAAGTGGATGGAAAAAGAAAAAGAGTGTTCCTTAAATCTTTTAAGGAAACTGTGTTATATTTCTTTCTTACAGTAAAATTATATAAAATTTTACAGTTCGCTTACTAAGGCCCTCTCAGAGACAAAAACTGGAGCCAAAAATTGTGCAACTTAAAAGAGTGCAACAGAAAGATGAAATAAATCTCTATGGTGAGGGAAATAGAAGTTAAAGTGACATCCTTCAGTATCAAGAGTCCATCTAGGAAAGATAATGTTCTAAAGAACACAAGCAAGATTTGTACAGTGTTTTCAACAGGAAGCCCTCAGATATGATATCCAGATTAACAATGTCCATCTTTTGTGTTCTTAATGGCAGAGTGATCACACTGTGCTTACTTCCCAGAAGTCTTTATCTCTTTGTTCCAAATATCAGATGTTCTGAGGAGAAGATGCTACAAGTCAAACTGAGTGCTTGAATTTTGATTGTTGAGGTGAACTGTGGGAGCTGCCATCCAAGGCAGAATACAGTGTGGTGAAACCTTGCTTAGAATGTGAAAGCTAACTGCTCCAAGTGATGCAATGAATAATGTGAGCTACAGAAAATCTAACTGAGCTTTATATAAAAATTATACTCTATGAAGATCTCTTTTAATATTTTTTTAAAGCTTCCTTAGTTTATCACTACAAATACAAATAATAGAGAGCATTTTCTATAAATGAGAATATTTGGGTTGCAATTGATTACAGTTGGTCTGCTTGGTCAGTATTATCGATAACTTAATTATATTCTCTCATTCAAGTACTTAAACTTGTCTAGAAGAAACTAGTGTCTGATTTCTAGAATCAATTAATTATTTAGATTTTATATATTGACATATCAGAGTTCCAGCAATATCAAAAATATCTTAAGGCAGTCTAACTGTTAAGCTACCTACATGGTGTAAAAAGATAAGGAGAAAATTGCCTAAATGAAATATCAACATTGTCTTTTTAAATTATATTCCTTGAGGGGCTATATTACAAGCAGATTCTGCATGACTCCTTCCTCACACACAAATATAAAATGAAAATTGATGCATAAGCTTTATCCAAAAATAAAAATGAATATTTTAAGACAGCTTATATTGTGCACATTTTTTCTGATTGACCAGTCATATTCTAAAAGCATAAATTAATTTCAGTAAATATCTTCCCTAAAGCGCTCTAAACTGCCAGCTCATGGTGATCCAAGTTATTTGCTCTGAATAATTTATCTCCACATAAAGCTAACATAAAATTTGGTCTAACAATTAGCATGACAGGGTTGTTGTTGTCAGAGACTCCTACTGTACACTGAGACTGATATACTTGCTGAGGATGTGATGGACTGTTTAACAAGTCTATCTGCCACCGACAGAAGTCTGCTCTGGTACTGTTCTGTGAATTATATAGGTCAATGACTTGGACAGCTTTCTTAATACCTCAAAAACCGTCTTTATGTACTTGCTTAAATAAGAGATGGAAGTATGCTTAAGCTGAGTTTGCATCCCCTTTGTGCTAGGTGTCTGTAAATATTTCATTGAATAAGCTTATTGGCAGGATGTCCATGAAAGCAAGTTTTAAGCCTGCATTAAGGAATATGAAATTTGGACTTTAAAATATGAGTATTTGTCCCTTGCATTCAGTTCTCAGAATTATACACCTAATTAGGAAATAGATGTCACCAGACTAAAGTAGACATAAAAATGAGGAAGTTACTTTATGAGAATTGCCTATATTTTACTCTTTTCACTATTTCTCTGTGTTTTATGATTTTTCAGCACTCTCAGTCAAGTCAGACAAAGTAAGAAAAGGCAATACCAATAAAAGTGGAATGAAGATATTAACGAACATGTTAAAGACACTTCACCTTAATTTGAGTCTGGTATAATTTATCCTGTAATTTCAAATACAGAAAGTCAAAACATGTGAATTTTCTTCTAACTCCTGCATGTTACGAAACTGAATCACCTAAAATATCTAGACTTTATATGAAACAGAAAAGAAAGCATATTTCCTTGAAAACAAGATACAGCCTACTAAAACAAAAGAGTGGTTTGAGGTCACCCTTGCATGTATCACATGCCAAAATAAAAGCACTAGGGACTTTGAATATTTTTTTCTGTGGAGGAATTTGTGTGGGTATGTGGTGTGTGTAGTTGCATGGGTCAGTTGTAGCTGCATACTACTAATGCCTTGGCATATGTTTTAACTAGATAAAGGACCACTACTTTTAAGATCAGAAGACACAATTATAGCAAGTTAGGAAGGAGGCTTATGTGCCATTGAACTTTTAGACATTAACTCAGCTCCATAAAATGCTGAAAAAGGATTAACACCTAGCTGAGAAGAAATACAGAAAAGGATGTCTTTTGCAAGAAGATCATCCTTTAATGTTCCAGGACTTGATTCCACACACAATTTTTTCAATCTGAAATGACAAATTGGCAAAAAGTGATGCAATATATTACTATTTGTGTTTTATTTAAAGTCTTTTGTGAACACAGAAGTGCATATAAGAATTTCATGGCCTACTAGAAGAATTTCAAGTGCAGCCAGAAAAGAAAGAATGTAATTAATAGATGCCTGTACCATTCCTTAACAGCTGGCTTTGCATATTTCCCTGAATACAGCAGGGGATTTCCAAGAGGTAAGCTGTGCAGAATGGATTTGAAAATTTTTGTTTGAAGTCAACACATCTCCACTATGACTCAAACTGCTTTTATTACCGTGTCTGGAACTTGCCATTAGAGCTTTGATTAGGTTCCCATTTCTAGGAGAATGAGAAGAGTGTGGAATTACAGTAATTTAAGTTTTCTAGAATCCTTAGACTTTTTTTCTCTTCAGCTAGTGCGGTTGTGTGCCAAGAGGTGAAGTACAGAATGCACTGACTGCATTTATTAATTACATTTTCCAGAAAAAAAGCAAACTAAAACAAAACCAGAAGACCTCTTGCTGTATAGCTTCACTAATCAAAGAAACAGTATGTAACCCATTCTTTACATCTGTTGATAACCCATTCTTTACATCTGTTGATAACCCATTCTTTACATCTGTTGATACATACTTTAATTTGCAAACTCAAGATGTTTCTGTAGTCAGGTGATAATAGATGACTTCTTTTCTTGCAATATTTTTCTTCCTTTTCAAAAACAATGGAAGAAGATAGTTTAGAAATTTCAAGAAAGATTATTTCTATTCTGATATCTAGTATACTGAATTTAAACTAGTTTTGGTCCTTTGGACTCAGTAGAATTATCAGTGATTTATTTTTCTGAAAGAGAGATCTAAATGTGAGTCCAAACTTCTGCCAGTTTCAACTCATGAAAGTCTATTAATCAAAAGATTACAGTTATTCCATAAAGATAATTATGGTTTTCAGTTAGGTCATGACGTGTCATAAAACAGCATCGAGGGAGATATTACCCTTTATACAAATTACCCTTTTGTTCCTTCCAAAAGGATTAGTGATGACATTTAAGAGTTGCAAGTGAATTTGATATTGTTCTGCTGCATGTAAATATGTGAAAGTTGCTAACAGTGTACTTGCAAATAGAAAAAGATGAAAAATATGAATAATTCATGGCAAGCCCAGTGCAAGTGTAAAGTTATGTCATCTTTTAAATGGAATCTACTCAGATTTAAATATCTGCAATAGATCATAGATGTATTTTGTAGTCAACTAACTTTAGTAATTTCCTGGGACCAAATGTTTAACTAGCCTTATATTTGTAGCTTATTTCTTTCCTGCGTATAAAGCAGTCATTCTGTGTATGACTGTTGAGAATTAAACCTGCAATTAAAGTTTGTTCTCAGTGTTACGTGTGGCTATGGTCCTAGTCACATCAATAACAGTTGAGTGAACTTTCTGCAAGCTTCTGATATAAGAACTACTCTAAAAACAGTGGGGGAACCTCATTTACTTATTGGATTTGCCTTCATTTTTGCTACCATTAATGTCAATATAGTGACTTCTTATCTGCAAGTTTACTGCATGAAAGAATCAGTAATATTCTGAAGGAATCAGTAATATTTATTTCACCTCTTGATATTCCAAGATGAAAGATGCCATAAAAATGAAAGGTATTATTGCTATCATCCTCTAATTTAAGAACATTGAGTCCTTCATGCTTTAACTGACGTATATGTGAATTCCATATTTTTTGTCATTTAGCAATTATGCTATAAAAATTAAAGGCTTGGAACTAATTTTTTCATTAGCATAAGTGTTTTGATATGAATATTTTGCCAATACAGTTAAGCTTAATACAAGAAATTAGAAACCAGAAATTATTAAGCCATTTTGACTATCCATACTTTGTGCAATTTGAAATAGAGTTTGCTTGACACGTAATTGCTTTCTTGTAAGCATTATATGAGTTTAAAGGAAGGTCATGAATAGTTTTGGGCTATTACTGTTCTTAAAAATGTTACTGTTCAAAATCTTTTGGGAAGTGGATGGATGTATCCTTTAAGGTGTAAAAAAAAAAAAAAAAAAAAAAAAGAAGAAAACAAAGAAGGAAACAAAAAACAAAACAAAACCTAAAACCAACCAACCAAACAAAAAACCCAAATGCAAAACCAAAAGGAAAAAAAGTGAAATCTAGACACAAAATAACCCAAAAAAGACACTGAAAAACTCAGACGCCTCAAGTTGTGTGTTTCTGAATAACCTTGATAAGTGTGAGTAGCTCGGTGCTTTTGTGTTATTTAAATGCAAAGAGAATTTTGGAGTAGGTTTTTCATCCTCACTTCCACCAGGCCTGGAATTAGCCAAGAGCATTTTCTTCTGTGTCCTTGACAATGTTTGAGACAGAAAAGCATGCTCTTTAAGTCCTTACAATTTGCTAAGCCTGCAGAGTCATGGCAATAACAGTTTTGCTGTTTATATGGATAAAAGCCCAGTCAAGAATTTTTTACAAGTTTTTGGTCATCCATGCTGTCTGAACCAAGATATATGCATTTCAAGACTGATTTTACTAACTTCACATAAATTTAAGCAGATTTCTATTAGAAACATTTATAGCAAAACGAGTCTTAAAATGATCAGGAGAACAGGATCTTTAGAGAGCCTCTTTATCAGAGATATAAAGGTATGCAGACTGCCACTTCATGTACAAGCATTGAAAATAGTAGACATAAGTTAAGCCCTCCTACTCTGCAGGGGAGGTTTCAGGGTACTTCAGAAAATGAAAAATATCTCTGACTGAGAGATTTGAGAATCACTGAATCATAGAAGACTTGGGATTGAAGGGACCTTAAAGATTATTTAGTTCCAACCTCTCAGCCATGGGCAGAGACACCTTTCACTAGACCAGAGTTATTCAAAGCTCCATCCAGCATGGCCTTAAACACTTCCAGGGATGGGACATCCACAGCTTCTCTGGTCAGCCTGTTCCAGTATCTCACCACCTCCACACTAAAGAATGTCTTCCTAATCTCAAATCTAAACCTGCCCTCTTGCAGTTTCCCATTTTCCCCTGTCCCGTCCCTACATGCTCTTATAAATAACCTCTATAAATAGCATCTTTGTTATAGACTCTGTATCTTATTCATCTTATTAAAGAGAGGTCAGGAAGTAATCCAATGCACCTTTTAAAGTCACCTAAATAAAGGATTTAATTTATTAAAGATTTCCATAGAATGTGAAAGCACATCAAGGACCACTACTTGTAAACTGAATTCATACTGCAATTAATTATAGTGGTACCTTTGGGTGCATCCTCTTCATCCTTGAAGACTTGCAGTTGAATGTAAGAAAACCCAGTGTAGCACAGAGAATAAGAATCTCTGTAAACTGTTTTGCATGCAAGGTCAGTTGATACTAGAAGTCCATTTTAATTATTAAAACCTTTAAATATGTAATTAGCATTATTTGTTACATGGCCATGTCTCGGGAGTAATCCCTTGGACTCTACTTGTTACTTGTTTCTGTAATTATATCCATTAAGCAGTCCTCATAGTTTCTGTACTTTCTAATCTGACAGGTTGTCAAGCCTTAAAAACTATGTCATAGTTTTGTTTATTTAATCCATTTTACAAACATAGAGTTTTGTTGCTATTAATAAAACCCAAAACACCTTAATGCTGTTTTATATGATATTGACCAAATAATTTTATCTGAAGAATTTGCTTGGTTTCTTTGTCTTAGTCACTGATAACATAAAAGGAGACAGATGTTTCACAGATGGGGAATAACAAAGGCTCATTAATAATTAAGATGTTCAGTTTCATAATTGCATAAATTCTATAGATATGTACCTCATAAGGAATTTTTTCTACCACATAGGACTGTAGAGAAACAAGACATTAAAAGCAATTTTTTTCCCTCTGTTACATTTTGCATATGCAAATTCTAACTGCAGACCTCAGTGTGTCTGTGCATATTTTTCTTTTCTGTTTATTTTCTTTTAACAGAAGTGGCTGAAATCTCTGGCTACTTTGATCATGTAATTTTGACAAGTAGCTGTTGTTTGTTCCCCCACTCCTCCAGGCCCACATTCTCTGCTGTCAGGTGTCACTACTGGTTGTGTCAATCACACATCTCCACAACAAGTGCTGTTAGAGGAGAGCAGAGAGTGATAGTTAAAATGTCTAACCGATTTAAAAACATATGTTATTACACTATAACACTAAAACCCACATAACTGTTGCAGCATTATAGATATGTTTAAGACCAGCATGTGCATTCTAATCAAATTGCATACATAATGGAGATTTACAAAAATTACATATATTCTGAAGCTTTTTGACAAGCCTGTGTCTATTCCTTTCTTGATAAGTTGAAATTAGAATGTAGCCATCTTCTAAAGCTCAAGAGTTTTCAGTAATGTCTGGTGAACGGAAAGGAATTGAGAAGAAAAGTAATATTCTTAGAAAGACAAATAAAGGAGAGTGAAGGACATTGTGCTCACAAAGAAAATGCAATCATGGATTGGTTTGTATTATGCTTCTGTAAAAAAGTTCCACTAGGATTAGAAATTTTAGATGAAGAAAGAAATGTGTTGTATCACCCCCTATGAATTAAGAAAAAACTGGTTATCCAGCTCTTTTGCTAACTGGATGTACTGGTTTTGGCTGGGATAGAGTTAATTTTCTTCAGAGTACCTGGTATGGGACTCTGTTTGGATTTGTACTGAAAAGAGAGGGATGTTTTAGGTATTGCTGAGCAGTACTTAGACAGAGCCAATGCCTTTTCTGCTCCTTATTCCAAAAAACCAAAATGTAGACTAGGGTGCATAAGAAGCTGACAGGAGACCCAGCCAGGAGAGACAGACAGACAGACAGACCCCAACTGACCAAAGGGATATTCATGGTATCATGTTCAGCATATAAAGCTGGGGGAGGAAGAGGAAAGTGGGAAGGGGAGTGATGGCACTTTTTATTCCCAAGTCATTACTACACATGATGGAGCCCTATTTTCCTGGAGATGACTGAACACCTGTCTTCCCATGGGCAGTGGTGAATAAATTCCCTGTTTTGTTTTGCTTGCATGTGCTTCTTTTGTTTTCCCTATTAAACTGTCTTTATCTCAACCCACAAGTTTTCTAACTTTTACCCTTCTGGTTCTTTCCCCCATCCCACCATGGAGAAATGAATGAGTAGCTGCATGGAGCTGAGTTTCTGTTTAGAGTTAAACCACAGCCCTGGCAAACCTTCACAACTCCCCACAAAATCCTAATATTGGCACTAGAAACTCATATTACACTGATTTGCAGGAAAGCACGGCAAGGTAGCACTAAACTTTTGAGTGGTCTCTGCAGTATATTTTCTTGTTTTGGGTGAATGGAACGTACACAGCGGCTGTTGTAGTACATCACTAGAATTAGTTTCTTGGGATTAGCATAATGCCATTCTATGAATCCTCCTTTCCATTTTACGGCTTCTGTGTGGCTGTTTGTTTATAAAAAATCATATCAATCAACTAAATTCATTAGAAGTCTGCCTGAACAGCGCAGTTCTGTATAATTTTCTTTACCATTATTTTTAAACTGTGTATGGGAAAACAGAGTCTATGCAATTTTTTATTCAGTATAACATTGTCCTTTGAGAGGTAGGCTAGATTTACATCACGGCTGATTACGCCAAGATACAATCTAACTGCTAAAAAAAGTATGTAAAAATATCCACAGTTTCCATTGAAAAGGATCATTTTGATATAAGAAAGTTGTTTAGTCTGGGATAGCAGGGAAAAGAATATGCTAATGCTATTCCAGAATAATGATATTCAGGCACGACCTAACAACCCATTTCAACATAAAGATTTGGAAACTCTAGAGACACCTACTTCTGTAAATACAGATTAAAAATAGCTTTAAAACTTTTTCCCAGTAAAGTCAGGTCTACTATGGGGAAAACTTTCCTTTTCCTCACCTTCTTTTCTTTCCTCTGCTCCTCACCCAAGTGATATTAGGAATGTAATTAGCTGAAGAAAGCTTCTATATGCAATATTGCATAAATCTTTTATCTACTTGCACTGAAAGTTACATCAAATGATGTAAAAGACTTTTTAAATACTGAATGCATAATTAACTGTTTTCACATTGAAACAAGAAGGATGTTGTTCTTATGGCTTTTTGGGGGAAAAAGTCATAAGAACTTTTTAGTCCATTATAACTTTTAGTCCAAGTTTTTAGTTTCTTTTTTTAATGCGCATGAGGGAATGAAGCTGTGAGTTCATTATATCCGATGGAAAAAAACTGTTAAAAGGGGCCAAAATGGCATTTTAAAATCATCATTGGATCATGGATTGGTTCCTAGGAATAATCTTTCTCAAAGCTTTTTCATTTTCACAGCTCATTATGAGTTAGCTGTTCATCTTGGTATAATAGTTACTTGTTTTCCACATATCTTCCAAGCCTTTCTCATTTATCAACCTTTGGATATGAATTGAGTTACATTCTCCTACATATTATAAAATAAAAAGGCACTAAAGATAAATAGCATGTATTCCTTCTGCACTGTGGAAATACCTAAATCCTTTGACATAACTAAAGCCTCTATAAAATTTCAACTCCATGGACAAAATTCAGAAGTCTCCCATCATTCAAAACCAACTCCAAACCATATTTGCAGTTAGCTTTCCAGTAGAAATGAAAACTAGAAAAGGGTAATTAACCATGTGAATTGACTTCAGAGGATCAATATGAAGGTATGAATTGAACACTTGTGAATTCTTTCTTTCTTTAAGATTTAGTGGAGAAAAAACTGTCACTTATGGAGTTTGAATAGAAAAGCTAAGTTTTGTTTTTTTTGTGTATGTGTGTTTCAGTCAGCTTAATATATTTTAGTTTGTTGTTTTGGTTTTTTTTCTTCATGTATTTAATGAAGCCTCACTTCAAGTAAGTTAGCATGTCGAAGATCTTTTATGTTGAAGTCTTTTGGTACATCTGTATTTAACCTGTAGATGGAAAATAAACATTACACAAATGGATCTATTCAAAACAGGGATTATACCTACTGAAAAGAGGTTGCTTAAAACTCTTCAATACTGATCCTAATGGGAAAAATATACTATACACTGTTATTTGCCCCAGTATTCAGTGGCTTTTAGGTTATTCTATGCATATTCTGTGAGCCATAAGTGGAAACATCTTTTGGAGTAATTTAGTTAGAGGAAGGACATGATGTTAGATATAACACATAATGCTTAGTTTGCTTCATGCTTGAGCATGCTGCCCCAGTTTCATTGCCTTTCTTATCATTCATTACTCATATTGAGATAGCATCTCTGAGGCATAGGTGCCCTTCCATATGTTGTGTAAAAATAGGAAAGAGGTGTTTCCTGCCTTGAGAAGGAAGAGAAGCTGCCTTGATATTATTATTCGGAAGTTACTGAAGGGGACTCTGAGTAAGCAGGTGATGAAGGGGTTTAACCCTTTCTGCCCATTTTCTGAGTGATCACAGTTCAGGGTGGTGCTGTCTTTGTGCCTCAGTTTCCAAAGCTTACCTGTAGTTCAAGGTAAAATCTTTGCACCTGATGCTTGGTTTCCAAACTGCATAATCAAACCAGCCCATTGGAATTGAAGGGAAATACACACTGGATCTTAAGACCCAAGGTCTTTCCTAATTATAATTACATCATGGAGCAGTGCAAATAGTGTTGGGTGGAAGTTTTTTAAGAACGGGAGAGTAACAGCAACAGTTCTACCAGAATCTCAGCAGAATACATGGCTTCAGCCAACCCCTCTAATATGTACTTTAGGGCAGAGTTTGTGATTGACAGCTTTCAAACATTTCCCATATCCACTGCATTTATCTTACTTTGCAGGCAAGAATGGCAGCTAAAAGGGCCTGTGATAATAAAACCTGATTGAGATTTCATCAGGAACTCCTGCCATGATTTTTTAAGTTTCTATCAATCAAATGTATATAAATGTAAGCGAAATTTATTAGAGTTTTAAATAGCTCAGTGATATTGTTCCTTGCTACTGTGATTAATAAAACTGTCCACTCAGGGTCGAGTATCTAGTCAACACACTATTGCAAATATAACTTAAATTTCTTTATTGTTTTGAAAAGTTTTATTTTACTTTGGATAAGGAGAAAATAAATGCAGAAAGAAAAATTTGATCCACAGGACGGAAAGTTTATATGAATTATTGCAGTTCCCCTTCCCCTTTTCCATCTCCTTTCCCTTCTCCTTCCCCTCCCCATTTGTTCTGCAAACTCATTCCTTCTTTGGCATTTGTTGAACACAGTTATTGCTGGTGAATCTGAGCTCCATTTCCCATTTTATTGATTGTAGAGAAATGTTGAAATGGTCAGTCAGCTGCCAAAAAAATCCAAGTATCTGTTTTATTGACTGTTATTTTCTAGCAGAATAAATTATAAATAATATGAGCTTTAAAATCCTGGACAGGTGCTAAATGCAACAGAGGATGAAAGAAAATTAGTGTGAAAATACACTATTCATATTTGGAGAAAATATCCCTTTGAAATGAGGCTGAGTGAAAGATAGTGAAGTGAGATGACTTTAGTTTCTACTGGTTCACTGTTCTTCCAAACATTTCATTCATTGGGACACAACTTTATTTATTCATCTGGGGCACATTTGACAAAAAGTATTTTGCAGGACATAATTTCTTCTTTCCTTCTTTCTACCTACAGAATGGCTGTTTTTGGCATTGTGACCCACCACAGCCTGGCTTTGTTTGGACTTCATCCCCTTGTCTACTCTCAGAGTTAAAAGTTCAGTGAAGAAGGAAGTCCCTTTGCTCCAGAATTCACCACTAGACTGCCAGATTCCCTAGTGTGAGAACAGTGTTCTTTCCCTGATATACCAGACAAAAAGTGTGTTATCTGCCACAAACTGGCACTAGTCTAGTGACTGCTGGGACTGGTTTCCTTCACACATTCCTGTGTAAAAGTGGTTACCTTCCCAACATGGGTTTAAGAAACTGTATCAGCTCTCAGGTAAGGAATTGTGTCCATTTTTCTTAAACTTTGATGTATGCCATCGTCTTGATGAGCAACTGCCAGTCTTTGTTGGAGAGACTGAATGGGGTTGTTCAGCCTGGATTACAGGAGACACCCTAAGGATTTTCAGTGTATAAAAGGGGCTTATAAAACAGATGGAGAAATATTTTTTTACCAGGTTCTCTAATGATAGAATGAGGGGAAACAGTTATAAACTGAAGAGGGTAAATTTAGGTTGGACATAAGGAAGATTTTTTTCATGAGAAGAGTAGTGAGACCAGAGAAGCTGTGGGTGCTCCATCCCTAAAAGTGTTCAAAGTCAGGCTGGATGAGGCTTTGAAAAACTTGATCTAGTAAAAGATGTCCCTGCCCATGTCAGGAGGGTTTAGATAATCTTCATAGACTTCTTCCTCTAATCCAAACAATTCAATGATTCTATCACAAGTCTTCTGTCTTGCCATAGCCTTCAATCATGGACCATTCAACCACCTTGCAGTTCTCTTCAGTCATCTACTACTTACATACCTTTATAGTGGAATTTCTTATATTTGTAAAAGTCCAGATAGCAATTTTTCTCTTCCTAATTACCTTGTTGTGCCAACACATATTTAATCTACTAAGCACTGGTTCTGACTCAATGAGATCTGTGCATAATTCTTATTCACGTGGACTCTCCAGCATACATTTAAATATGATACATACATGTATCTTGCATACATTTAAATTATGGTGATAAGCCCTCAGTCTCACTAATTTTTTTGATTTTCAGTCTTTTCTATTAATTTCAGTCAGGTTCTCACAGATTTACCTCTCCCATGTGTTTGTCAAGCTGAAAGGGCCTGGAGGTGACTTCATTTTCTGTGTCTTACTCTACTCTTTTTAAAAGTCCCTACATTAAAATATCTGTGATCATCTTGAGATGAATAATTAATGCTTGAACAACTTCCTTCCAGAGTGAAGTAACATTATTTAAACCTGAATGTAATTTATTGAAAGTACATATATTTACACTAAGGAAATAATTTTATTTCCCCAAAATAATTTCCTTTTACTGTCTATGTGTTTCAGGAAAATCAGAGTCTGAGAAATAAATCTATCTTTGGATCAAATCAGATCAAATCTTGAAAATGACATCAGTATAATCTCAGTGAGTTATCCAAGGACCAGTTTAAACTGTAGGGGCTTTTACACTTCTGAGTTTCAGGTTTTACTTTATGTCAAGTTATTATACTGTAAGTGCACAAGAGACAACATGATGTGATTTCAAAGACTAATCCTGGCAGCTGCTCAGAATTGAGATTACTTGTGAATTCAACAGAACATGTGGTTTTGCTATGCAATGCTATTGTTCATGAACTTTCATTTTATTGAAAATATGCATATACATAACTCAAACACAGTTTTCAAAAGGAAAACATGCCAAAAAATGGAACTATTGTGCCATTGTAAGCTAACAGATAATGACAAAGAAAAAAAGTTGTTTCAGCTGAATGGCAATAGCAGACAAAGCACTTTTACCTCATTTTATTCTATGTATAAATTAAATGTTTAAACATTCAATTAGTTCTAAGCACATGTTATGTCATAATACAGTAGACATACAGGTAGATGAACCATTGTGCATATTACCACAGTGTAGATAAAGCAGTAGGGGATGTGTTATTGGCTGTTATATTTAATTCATTCTACAGAGCGTACATAACAAATATATAATAATTAATCCAGATTGTCAGATGATTTAATTAGCAGTATTCAAAATATTTGTGGCTTTTAAATACCATGTCAACACGGTACAGTTCACACAAAGAAAATTACAAATGCCATTATAATTTAAAAAGAGAATCTCCTTATACTACTTGTAGTGGTCTAAATGAAAACAATACATTTATCTTAACTAAATGAAATAACAGTGTCTGATACTATTTTCTAAAATTCTTCTCTAAAGGGTGAGATTTCAACTACTGAACTGTGTTTCTTGCACCACATCACTAAAAATGAGATGATGACCTGATTAGATAGCTTTCTTTCAATTATTTTCCACATTTTATAACAACCTTGAAGACAATTAGAAATATCTAACAGGGTTCCATAAATCTCCTACCTCCTTTTCTCAAAATAGGTTAAGATTGCAATTACAGTGCCTTATGTACTGGTCTCACATTTACTACCCAACAATTTTCTGAGTAATTTAGTGGGATATTAGTGAAATAATAAACATTGCCTGTAACTACTTCTGTTTTTGGCCAATGGGGAGACCCTCAAATTTTTTCTGGCCAATGACAACAGCCTGCTGCATTATATTTCATGTTTTAGAGCTTTCAAGATCTGGATTTCAATTTCATTATTTAAATATTGTTATGTAAAAGGGATGATATATAAGATTTTAATATAATTTTTTTTCTCCTGCTGCCAAAGAATCCAGATTGGTAAAGAGATAGGATGCAGGCATGTAAATTGAATAAATGATCTGAGATATGTGGACATATTTAAAGGACTTGGTACTTTCTTTGCTTACTTTACTTTCTAGAACATGATCAAAATAGTTGTGTGAAAAAACAAGAAAACTCACTTTTCAAAGATGTTAATGAATTTCAAAGGCAGAGTGAGCCAGAAAAAATAGTATCTTCCATTAGAGTTTTATTAACTAAAAAGGCAGAGAAGATTTGGGTTATAAATTTCTTCATCAGCCAACCCAATGAAGTCCATGTAGAAAAAACCCAAACATCAAAAAACCAACACTCTTTTTTAACGTGAAAGTTAAGCTAGCTCTGCTATATTACTTATTCATAAGTTAACAAAGACTGTGAAATTATTCTTGTGAATGTTACGGGATCCCTGCCTTTGTATTGCCACTGCTAGATCAGAGAAATTTATTTTGTCCCAATCAGAAAAATATAAAATAGGGGAGTAAGGTTTGTGAGCAACTTGGGGAGCAGTCAACAACTGAGCTTTAGCCATCAGAAATGGCTTAAATATCGATGAACTTCTTTCAGACTGGGAAGAAGCAAAGCAGATGGCAAAGAAAGCAGTGTGCAGAACATTTGAGAGGGAGGGCTTAGAAACAAGGGCTGAAATAAAAATGATTTTTTTATTTTATTTTTAAAGTAATGCTGAGGTGTTATAGCATGATCAAAAAAAGGATGTAAAAGTGAAGAACATTCGTGGTTTACTGATTAGATGGAATAAATTACACAGTCAAAGTAATGATAGAAATCTTATAGCACCATAAGATTTAATGTTTCTGAAAGATCAATAAAAGAAGTCAAACATTTCTCAAGGACAAATAGGCAGTATTCCAGGTCCATGTAAACCATCAAGACAAGCTTCTTTTTTCCAGAGGCAGATACTGAAGTGACTCCATATCTTTCTTTTGACTCGGAGGTTCTGGAGAAAATCATAAAGTGAATCAAATAGCTTTGTTTTTTTTTCTCCCATTTTTCCTTAAAACTTATAAAATGAAAACTTATAACTCTCTTACTGTTGTAGACATTTCTGTGAAATATAAACATCTATTGTTGCCAGAATAATAAAAAAAATTTAACTTGGATAAAATGGAAAGTAAAATTCAGTGATATATATGACAGTTCTTTCAAGGTCACATTAGTAGTAAAGATATTCAGAGGAATTCTAGAACTCACTCTGCAATAACCTGAATCAGAAACATAAGAATTCAAATATAACTTATGAGAAGGCCACTGTGACATGGAAATAGGAATAGGATTGCATTCCTGGGTTTTTCACAAAGAGGACATTTGGCTTTCAGCAGAAAGCCTCATGTTTTAGGAGAACCAAGCCTTTTACATCTCCTACTGATGGTCCCTTTAAAATGATGAGAGAGAACAAATCCTATTGGCATCTTCATTTTTAAAAATATCTAGGAGTATTTATTCCATATCTTCAGGCTCTCCATATTTTGCCAAATTTTTGACTTCAAAAGAAAATATCTGGATATGTACAAAATAAGACCTGAAGGATTTGGCATATAATGAAAGCTTAAAGCAATTAAAGGGAAGGATATATTGAGTGCAATTTTACTTGAATTTCTGCCTAAAAATAAAATTGTGACATTTTCAGATATATTTTATTTGGGTCACAGTGTCTGCAAATCCATTTGACAGATTATAGCCCAAGGAGAACTGTAACCAGGTATGAAATGATGAACAAGCCCTTTCCTTCTGAAAGGGGCCATGTATGCTGTTTTAGAAAACACCAAATCTCAACCATCTTTATTATTAAGATAAGATTTTTTTTTCCATACCCCTCAACTTGTTCTATCATTTTTCTGCCCTAGGTAGAGGTATAGAAAGCTTACAGGTCTCTACCTTTCCTTTTTGAGACAATAGATTGAAACAAGCTAAGGATGACTCATTGTCCTCTTTTAAATGCCTGGGGGAGATGACAGGTCTCTGCAGATACTGATCGTTCTCCACAGACAGTGAAAAACCCTGGAGTGATTAGCTCAAGCATGCATGCCCAGTGGGTGACTAGAAACCAAGGCAGATTAATCCTACCCATGTTTGTTGGCAGTCTCTAGAAGTCTTGACATCCCTATAGCTCAGTGAATAATTTAAGATAGGGAATGCGTTCAGTTAAGTTCATCTGTCTCTCATTTCTAATCTTAAGCAGTCTTTTATGTTCTACTCTTAAAGAAATCAAAAAACAAAAAACAAAGGCTAATTTAGAAAGCATCACTTAGTCTATATATGCAATATTACTTTCAGGTGCATTAAACTGTATCAATTAATTTTTATGAGATATTAAAGTCAGTTTGTGCTGCTACCTTACTAATTTCCTCAAAAAATTCAGGTGTTTATTTTCCCTCTTCATTTTCTGAATATAAAGTATTTCTGCAGAATATCCCTTTGAAGACCAAATAAAGTAATGGCAAGTCCAGCTGAAACATAGAGTCTTTCACTGTTTATGGGAGTATGAAAGGTATTTTAAGATATTTTATTTCTCACTGTTCTACTCTGATTTGATTGGTCATATATTCACTTATTTTTCCTAGGTCAAGACTGTTTTGCCTGCAATGGTTATTGGTAAATGTCCCTGCTCTTATCTTGACCCATGAGCTTTCATTCGTCATTTTCTCCCCTGTTCAGTTGAGGAGGAGAGTAGCTTTGGTGGGGAACCTGTTATCCAGACAGGGTCAACTCACCACAATATATTCCATGCATACATACATTTGTATCAGTTTTTCTCCCCTCCATGGTTCTTTTTTAATCCCTTGTGCTGCCTGTTGAAATATTAGGGAAACTCCACAAAATAATTCCACAGGTTGTTTGAGCTCATTTCCACGAAACTGAACTCTTCCACACTGTTTGGGAATTTGGTCACTTGCCATGTTATTGATTAGGATAACTTTTATTGATGTATAGTTTTGATGCTGCCCCAGATATTTCCTTGTTCAGATTTTTTTAAAATACATAAATAATTTTCACCAGAGTAATAAAATATATTTAGAAAAACTATCAAATTAATGAGCTTCCACAATTTAAAATAAGAGGTCAAGTCAGTGGTACTGTTTAGTTTGGTAAAATATTTATCAACCTTAAAATTAAATTAGAAAGTGGGAATATTTTGTGCATATGTAACCAATTCATGTTGTATTACATTTTTAAAATTCATTTTTAAGGGATACTCATATTTTGAGGGCCTATTTGACTCTGTTTATTTGCAAATGAAATATTAGTATTGAACGCTATTGTACTTTAAATAGCTTATGTGGGAACTGTTGTCAGCATCAGCCTTATTCCTGAGGACTGATGCTGCTGTATTTTGTTCCATATTTCCTCTGGTGTTTTGATAAATGTTAAGAGAGTACTGCAGAGAGAAAGTGCAATTATTGCTCAGAAAGAAAAGAGAATGTGACTATGTAGACAGTCAATGTGTTTATATTGTACTGTATGTCAGCAGTGTGTCTGGGTCAAAGATCAACTCAGTGGCATGCCTGTATGGAATTGCTTGAAAGCCTCTGCAATTCCACTTTGTTTCATTTTGGGCTTTTACTCTTTCAAACCTTTGATGGCCAGTCACTTTGATTTTTTATTTTATTTTATTTTATTTTATTTTATTTTATTTTATTTTATTTTATTTTATTTTATTTTATTTCTACTTTTATTGACACTTTTCATGGATGATGGCTTTTCATTTGATTAAGGTACTTAATGAGTTACAATCAACTCTGATGAGTAAAAGTAAGACAAAGGTAGGGCTTGAAGGGACATCAGAAACCATTGGCTATTCAATCCAACTCTGTATTGAAATAGGATCATGTGCTCTGCTGCTGTCTCTGATACGAGTCTCTCCAGGTTGTTCTGTAAAGCCTGCAATGAAAGGGATACTGCAGTGTCCCTAAGAACATTGTTCCAGTGTTTTACAATACTCATATGGCAGTAAAAATTATATTAGAAAAATGTAATCAATGAAAAGGATATAGAACAAGAAACCGCTTTCAAGGGACAAAGTAACTTTGCCCAGTGGGTACTCTATAGTTTTAGCCATAAAGAGAAAAGCAAAAAATCTCCAAACCCCTTCCTCACCACCTTTATTGAAATGAGATATATAAGGAAATATACAATAAAACGCAACTCTGCAAGAGATGACTTTGCAAGGAAGACAAGACAAATATATGCAATTGTACTTTGTTTGGCCAGAAATAGTGAAGTCAAATTCTTAGAACTAGTTTTTCATCTGAAATATCATCCTTATAACTGCAGAGTGCCCCTTAAAAGCAGAGCCACTGATTCAGTGTTGAATCAGAGGAGAAAATATTACCTACTAAATCACTAGTACTATTTCTTGTACCATCTAGCTTTTTCTTGGAAGTTTTCCCCTTGAGCTGACCTCAACAGTTCTAAGAAACAAACACTAGTCAAAGTAGCAGTAAGGCCAGTGTAAACAGAGGTCTTGTGAACATAAATTCACATAAATTATCATAATTAACTGCAATTAATTATTTGGTAATAATTATCAATATTGTAATTCATTATCCACAGAAATGTTTAGAAATAATTGTGTTAATTACTTATTTCTGTGAATTTGAGGTAAAATTCAAAATCAATGTAGAGCAGCTTTCCTTCTTTCATCTCTTTTTGACAGGTATGAGACAGTATTGAAGATGACTGATGACTGACTAGTTGGCCTGGAGATTTGGAAGAGATCCAGAAACACTATGGTGGTTTCTAAAATAGGAAGGGTTGAAATTTTGTTGCTTAAATTTAGGAGGTCATGAAAACTATCTAAACTATCTAAATTTTGTCTTCGCAAAAGGTTTAGAAAAATGCTGTGAATTCAAAATATTAAGTACTTAAAAGTGGGAGTTTGGTGTTGGGGCCAAATCCTATGAAATTCAAGAGATATATCTGAACTAGAATTGAGGCCAGCTATTTTCTTGTAAATGAAACAGGAAGAGGTCAACTGTTCTCATTTCTTTCATTGTCTTGATGTTTTCTTGCCGGTGAAGTTCTACTTAGGATTCCAGTTTTCTGGAAAAAGCTTTGCCTGTTGATGTCAATGTTAACTGCCTAACATTTAAAGAACTCTGTTATTTTAACTGTAGTGTAATTTCTTCTCGACTAGTAGAGCTCTCTAGCAATCAAATGTACTCAGCAGATTTAACTTAGTGGTTGTCTGACCTATGTAACTTTGACATGCATTAGAGACAAATTTTAAAAGCGCATTTGCAACCTTTTGAATGATGTTCAGGCACATAATTTTTAGGAGAAACGAAGCCAAAAGTTGAAACTATCTTCAAATGTCACTCTAGCTGGATTAAAAGGAATGATAATGTTCCGTAGTTGCTCTACAATTGAAACTGGATGACCTAGAATCCCTGTCTATAATTTCATACTGATGGACAATCTTTTTTTTCCAGATTCTTACTATTGCCTGATTTATATGACAAAAACCACTCTTAGCAATTTTTTTCTACTTTTTCTAACATTTATACAGTTACTTAAATTCAAAAATCACCTATTAAAACTGAATAGCAGTTAAAGTTGCTTATGGAACTTGCACTTCTACTCATTTTGTTGAGGCATTAATGATAGTTTAATATTTAAAATATTGATTTGAACTTTTAAAATATTTTATAGGAGACAATACTTTTTTGTCTATTAACATGTTAAACCTTTTTTAAACTTTGGGATGTTGAAAGTAAGTGCTGATACTGAGGAGGAGTATTTTTTTCTCTAAAAAATGTGTTTCAGTGTCTGCTTTGAAAGAACATATATATATATATATAGGGCATTCTTTACTTTCCTTGACATTGCACAGTTTGTATGTCTTTTCAACAAAGAGTATAAGTAAACATATAATAAATTTGAATGCACTTTAACTTGAAATGTTGCGATATTTAAACACAGATATCTGCTGTATCATGTCTTCAGTTTACATATTAGACATCCCCTGTCCCTATGAAACTCACCTACTGATGTAATAATAAAGTAAGGGCAAAATTTATGGCAGGGAGTTAAGGAGATTAAATTTCCCTTTTTCAATCAATAGAAAGACAGTTTTCAGTTTCACAACATTTAGAAAAGAATACCAATATCTCTTTGACTACTGCTATGCATTGCAGAGGCCACAGGGGCTGAAACATATACAAGAAATACTGAGTCAGACTTTCTAGGCTAAAGATTAGTGCCCACACTGAAGCTTTTCAGTGCAGCACTAGCAGGGTTGCTGGACACCCACAAAGCTGTTTGTTTTAAATCTCAAACAGCAAAGCAAGATGCAGTTCTGTCTTTCCTTTCAATTCTTCCACTGTTATTTCTTCATGTGTGGAAGTCAGCTGGCTCAGGTGCTTCAGGTGCCAAACCATGATTTAACCACATATGTTTTCACCAATAGTTTCCAATTTTGAATGCTCTGTTTTAGAATGTGACTATTCAGGACCTTGTGGAATAAGACAGAATCTGCTCTTCTAGTCTTCTGACCTAGATACACTTAAATTAAGAGGAATAAAATAATCTAGAGTTATGAAAGAGTGGTCTGTTGCCTTAGGTTGCTCTGTCTGCCATAGATTTTCTAATGTCAGTACTGTCCTCTTAGGAATCCTGGCACACATTATTTTATTTTTTGTTATTATTTGTGCTAGAAAGATGGAACTGATTTTCTAGAGCAATGTATAATGTTCATAGCATCAAAGCAAAGTTTGCAATATGGACATGTATTTTTTCCTCAGATTTACATTCTTCTCTTACTGATACAATTGTTCTGTTTACTGATATGGAGCACTTTAGGAATGAACTGTACTTAACAAAGTGTGACAATATGTATATGAAGTTTCTCCACTTTTTCACATATGGCAATTGTGTATGAAAAAGGTTTTCATAAGAGCAATCTTTTGATGCATGACATTTCTCCTCCACTTTTTATCTTACATGGCAATGAGTATAGTTTTGTCAGTTTTAAAGCTAATGAATGCTGTTTCATATTTATTATGCATTGATACTGGAGTTTATATTGGAAAAGACTCAGCAGAATAAATTTTCCCTCTGAATATCATACTAGAAATGAAGATAATTTCAAAGAAATGAGAAAATATTATATTTTCTTCAATGTCCCAGCATTTATATAAATTCCAATTTTGTTTTTGTTTGGACTCTCACAGTCAGCCTTTGAAAAAAAAAAAGATAATAAATTATTAGGTTCATAATACCTTCTCTTTGTTGATGAGATACTGTAATTTCAGTTTCCTGAATCCTGTTAATTTATATCTATTTTGTTAAAACCTAAATCATAACTTGGTTTATATTTCTCAGTTTGTTTTACTTATTCTAGCTATATTTAAAAAAAACCTATTTTCTAATTTCATTTGATAATTTTATCTGTACTTCAAATTATGGATCACTTGGATTATTCTCTCTGAGGATGAGCAATTATTACTTGCTCCATAAATCTGAGTGCATAGAATTTATGCCTTCTATGTTCCTTTGGGGGGTTGTTCCTTCTAAATTCCTTTTAAGATGGAATATGTTACAAAGCCTGGAGGAAAGAAGGCAAGATCAATGAGGTTTCAGGCTTCTTTTCACTTTGTTTCATTCACTAAGACAGGATAAGGCTGAAGAGGCCGTACTTTTGTTTCAGAGTATTGCAAGAGCATTTGGATTTATACATATGAATTACATGTCTTGACCTTTTTTTTGAGACTATGTAAAAATTAGGTGCTTTTACCCTGAGCTGAAACTGTGATTTATGCTGCCAAGGTAATGCACCAGAAGTGTTTCCATGATCAAAGCAGAACGAACACCTCATAAAGAGTCTGAAAAGACCAATGTAGAAGTGAATCTCTTCCTATCTTACCAGAAAAAATAGATGCTTCTGTGAGAACTTTTTAGAGAAGATTAATACTGAGCAGGAAGCTGAAGACCATGCCAGAATTTAGGGCTTTACACCTGACAGCTCAGGATGGATGGAGGGATGGAAGGGATTCTTGGATCTCTTTTAACCACAGGGGCCATACAGGCTGTATGTCTTCCTAAGTGTCTGATGTAATCTGGAAATATTGGATCTCTTTGTGGAGGAAGGAAATGAATAAATTTCTGACATCCGGAGGCCACTTGTCACAAAAAAAAGAGGTACAGAATCACCTTAGGAGAGGACTCTCTGGGAAGACCAAAGGACATGTAGTCCCTATGTATCTTTTGCTAGTGTGTCCACTTTTTTTTCCTCCACATTTCTACTGAAAGTATCAGAGCACACTTACCTATTTCCCTGTAGAAAAAATGTAGTACATTCAGGTACATCATGTACATGTACTCACACAATTTTCCCCTCGTTTCTATCTTTACCCTCCCATAAACTCTTGTACTCTCCTATGTCTTCAATGGACTTCCCACTTATTTTCTTTTATTATCATGTTCATTTTGCCAGAAAAGCAAAAGTCAGGGATCTCCATCAGCAGGAAGTGGAATATATCTTGTTCAGAGTTATCAGATTGTATAAAATGTCATCTCACTGTGACTTGAGTCAGTACTGGCAGCTGTGATCCATCTAGGTCAAACTAACTTCATTCAGAATGAAAATATCTTTGGTAGCTGGCTTTTCCATCAGAAAGACAGTATTATTTAATCACTCTTCTTCCTGTTTCTTAGGTGTTGCACAGGGTACTTAGTCACCAGATGATGAATCTGAGGAGTGTTTTACTCCAGTCTCACCTTTTTGATTCTTCTTTGTGCATGACTTTGGAAAAATATTGTGTCAGCCCATATGATCCCGACTGCGCTTTTCTCTTTCCATCACAAAATTTATCAGTGTTATCAGTGTAGATTTTCTACCTGATACCTTTCATTGTCAGGTACAGTAGGGTTGGTTTTAAGAAAGTTCTGTACTTTTGTTTGTGCTCTTTCTCTGCAACCCTAAAATTTTGGAAAACTAACATTTTAAGAATGTGAGTCATCTGATGAAATATGGATGTCTAATCTAGAATGTAACCAACTGTTCTCTAAAAGTTAATCCCTCTCTTTCAATTGAACATAAAAAGAACTGAAGACGTCAAGTTCAAATGTACATACTTATCATGTAAGCATTCACATTCAGTCAAATAAATTCACAGTTGTGGAGACTGTCTACATTTCAGAAAGTGATTTAGATTTTGTACTGTCAAATATCATTTGACTCCCACAGGTATGTGAAATTGGTAGGCAATTCCCCTTTGTAAAGCTACAGCATTATTAGTTATTTCTTTACCTAAAAAATAAATAAAAAAAATATATATAGCAGAAATTCCAGAAGTAAAGGTGGAAAACCCATGTCTTACTTTGTCAAAATCAATTGTTAATCAAGAGGAAAGTAACCAGTCACCTTTGTGCTCTGACTCATCCCTTTCTGATTACAATATTGTCCAGTTTCAATGTGATGGTAATAGAATGTTAAAACAGCATCAAGCTGAAAATGAAGAAAAAAAAATAGTTCTTCATCTAACATGTATTTTAACTGTCAGATTTTTTACCACAAAATGCAGATAAGGCCAACATTAAAAATGCATGAAATACATAAAATTAAAATGCTCAAACGCATAAAATTTAAAAAATATTAAAAATAAAGGGATTCAAGAAAAGCTTAGCCACATTCCCAAATCTGAATTTTGTTAAAGGTTATTAGACATAGTGAGGTGGATATTATGCTAATGATGTGGGCAATTGGAGCTCTGAAATCCTGGAGCTGTAGTTTGTTAAAAGTTGGGAGAACTATCAATTATACTTGCTTTTTATAAAAAAAAAAATTGTTCTACTCAGTTTAGCGGGAGAATGTTTCATTTGAGAATATTGTCAGACTCAGAGTTCCCCAAATGAGGCTGACATGGACATTAGAACCATGGGAATTCAGGTGTAATAAATGGGAAGAAAAAGGAAAAGAGATCATGGTGAGGACAGAAGTTCAAAAATTATCGGGGACTAGATGCAAAGCACTCTGATAGTTCAAGTGGCATTGAAAGGCATTTAAAGAACAATGCAATCAACATGCACACTCAACATATGTTCACAAAGGGAAAGTCATAGAATACTCTGAACATCCTCTGCTGAAAAGGACCCACCAAAACCATCAAATTCCAGCTCCTGATATTCTATTTAACTAATTTCATGTACTTGTGTAAAAGGTCACTGATCTAGTGGATGAAGGAGAGGTAGTGGATGTAGTTTTTCTGGATTCTAATAAGATTTTGTTACCGTTTCTCACAGAAGCCTGCTGAACAAGGTGTCCTGCTCTGAGGGGGAGACGTACATGGTCTGTTGGGTGAAGAAGTGTGTGAATGACAGGGCTCAGAGCCGTAGCAAATAGGGCTGCATCTAGTTGGGGACCAGCAGTGTTTCCCAGGGCTCAGTTCTAGTGCCAGTCCTGTTCAATACATTTATCAATTATCTGCATGCAGGTAGAATGCACTGTTATAAAGTTTGCTGCTGATACCAAACTGGGAGACGCTGTTGACACTTGTGATGGACAGGAGGCCTTGTAGATGGATAGAGATACACTGGAACACTGGGCAATCATTAGTAGCATGAAATCTAAGACAAAATGCTGGATCCTGCACCTAGGATGGAATAATGCTAGGCACAAAAATGGCTAGGGAGAAGTGCAGATGGGAAGCATCCCAAGAAAGGGATCTGAGGGTGCTGGTTGACATCAGGTTAAATATGAGCCTGCCAATGTGCTCTGGCAGTTAAGAGAGCAAATCACATCCTGGGGCAGTTAAAAGAGCAAATCACATCCTGGGGCACAGCATCACTAGGCAATCAGGAGACAGGATTATGCCATTGTATTCAGCATGGTGTGGCCTCACTTGGAGTGCTGCGTGCGTTTCTGGGCCCCACAAGTTATGAAGAATGTGAAAGAAGAGTGTGTCCATGAGAAGGCACCAAACCTGGTGAAAGGGCTGGCAGGAATTTCCTATGAGAAGTAGCTAAAGACTTGGGGGTTTTCAGGTTTGGAGAAAAGGAGGCTGAAGGGTGACCACATCACTCTCTACAGCTCCCTGAGAAAGTGAAATGAAGAGGGAGGTGCTGATCTCTTCTCTCAAGTATCCACAGACTGGACATGTGGAAAGACTGAAAGCTACATCAGAGGAATACAATGAAATTTTATGTTGTCATAGTTCTGTCATTCCAAACTGAACTTTGTGACCTAATACTAAAGCTAAAATGATTATGTGGGTCTAAGTGGTCTACTCATCCAATATTCTTTTTCTGTCTTAGCTTTCTCCTCTCCAATTTTTGCTGACCATTGCCATGACAAAGATAAAAATTGGCAAAGCAGGAAGCCATCTATTTATTTATGTAATACTGTGAAGATTTCTCATGGAAGCCTAGTTTGCCACCTTCATAGAAATATGTAGGAGTGTTATTGACAAGAACATTTTAATCTATTTTTTTTACATTGTGTGAAAAATATTCCCCTTTCTAAGTGTTGGAGGTCTTAATAGTGTGTTGTCAAATGCTACTGGAGAAGGAAGTTGAGCAAATATAATTTTCCACAAGGGTAATGAGATGTGATTAAAAAGGTGCAAAGCTGCCACCAGGAAGCTTTAGAAAAATTTATTTGATGCCTATGTTCCTACCTGCTGTTGACTGGGTTAGACTATGGTCTTGTAATTGACTTTGGTGACATATTTTAATTATAGAAGTTCAGTCTTTCTGGAGAGCGCCATCCTTGGAGCAACATACTAATACATCATCAGCTGTTGATGATCACTAATGATGAATCACACTAATATACCATTAGCTCTGTCACACAGGTGGCTTTGCAGATTAATTTCATCAGAGAGGTGACCTGTGCTGCTGATTTATTACTCAATAGATAATTTTGGTAAAAATGGGTCTTACATAATTTTAAATTCAAATGTTATTTCATTTACCTAAAGCTGAATTAGTATGCCTTCAAATAATATAACCGACTGACCAAAACAAGTGTTCTCCTGGAAAATGTGGACAAACATAATGAACCAGGATTACCTTATGTAGTTAAGATGAAAAATCATCTTAGATTACATAAGCTATAACTGTGAAAGCCATGAAATGCAAAGTTTCTTAAAAGTATTGTGCCACTTTCAAAAAGTGTTAGAACCATCCTGACTAATAGTGGTAGAATCACAAAAGAAGGTAAAAATCTGTAATACGAATACAAAAATTTTGTAGTGAAATAAAATGTTTACCACTACAATTTCCTTTACATTTTTAAACTGTGATTGCTTGAGAAAATTTTAGAAAAGCAAAGAAAACTACTTGCTTTCTTAAGCTTTTTTCCTAATGCTTCCTATAGATCTTATGGAAGAAAGAAATTTTAAAGTTTGGAGAAAGATTTCTTAATTAATAGAATAATTTTCTACTAGCCTGTTTTTCCATGCACCTATTCTTTGATCTTCATCTAGAGGGACTCATTAACTTTCATCTCACCAGTAAAAACACATCTTTTCCAGAGAGGTGTCAGTTTTTCTGAACTTCATTATCATGGTACAAAGCATCCATGATACCTCCACATCTTAAGTGTTGTGTGCAGTTCTGGTCATTTCCTCTTCAAGGAGAAAACCAGAAAAAGAATGAGAGAAGAAGGTCAGGTCTATGATAACTTCTCTATAGGGAGAGTCTCAAGAGGCTTAACTGCACTTATAAGGACATCTAGAATGGAAGGACTATTTGAAAAGCTGATAATAAAATTATCTAACACTTTTCCCCAAAGAAGAAGAGATGAAATTAAATTCTCAAGTGCTACATTTAAAAAGATAAAAAATTATACTTTTCCTTACAACACAGTTCAGTCATATCCTTTTATGTCACCCACTAAGAACTGGAACTGAACACCACAGATGCTGTGGAGACCCAAAACAGTAAACCATGGAGGAGTTCAAAAAAGACTTACACAAAACAGAACTGAATTTAGGTTTTGGCTCCAGAAGTCTCTAGTTTACTAGGTTTTGGACAGTAAGAAGAATTTAGTCTACCCATACGTAGAATTTTTTTTTTTCTTTCTTTAAGTATCTTCTGCATTAAGGTTACTTGACTGAGACTATTGGGCTTTTAATCTGACCTAGTAGCAACATTCTCAAATAACACAAGTTTTTTAGCTGTGCAGCCTTTGCCTTATACAGACACTTCTCAAATCAAGCAACAAGGGCCTGATATCAAGTCTGACAACAATTCTGTTTTGCCTCGTTCCATTCATAAATACCAGCACACAAACTGTCAGAAGTTGAGCTCAGCTTTTGTCTCTTCTTTTTCATTAATTCTATATTGTTTAATTGTCATGAATTCTGTCTCATTATTGTATGCCTGCTGTTGTAACTATTTACATTTCTTTCATAAACATGCAAGAACCGAGTTCAGTGTTATGTGAGCTGTTGAAAAATTGAGAAATTTACTTCAGACAGTGAGAGCAAGAATAATATTTGTGGATTAGTAATTACTCTATTAAAAATGGTCTCCGTAAGGAATTTTTCTTGTAGGTTAAAAACTATTGGTATGGGTTTTAGAAAATTCATTAATTTTAAAAAATTCGTGCTTAAATTCAACAGAAATCATAAATTATAGACTATCTATAAAATTGTATTTTCCCTATAAGGAAGAAAACATTCTACCATTATAACAGAAAAGCTCAAAACAAATTACATCATGGAATTCCTTCTTCATCTGTTAGCAGATAAAGATTCAACTTAATCACTTCTCAAACAAGAACCTCTCTCTCTGCTACTACCAACTCTCATGATCTGACACAGAATGTACTTGCACAGAGAAGGTTAGAGAGTCACTATTACAATCCCATGTGCAGATTATTACCTGACTGACACAAATTCAGCTGTTTTCATTGTTCTAGTGTCTTTCCTGAAGTGTCTGTTTACTACTAAAAAAAAATTAAAGGTCCCTTCCCTCCACTCTGCCCTCTTCCTTACTAAGCTGAATATCTAAGCTGAACTGCAAGAGTTTATATGAGTATACAAATGAGTACATGGTGTAATTTACAGTCACTCTTTCAGGAACAATCAAACCTAACAAAGAAATACTGCAGAAGGAGTTGGGGAGGTTAAAATTTAATGGTGTTGGGTTTGTTCTTGTTTGTCTCTTTCCCCAGCAATTTAATGTACTTATCCTGCTTTCTTATAATGCTATATAAAAGTATATGTTAGTGGATTAAATTTTCTTTGTACAAGTCATACTATCTTTCAGTAGTGGGATGTGTTATCATTCTCTGCCAAAGTGTTATTCCAATACTGCTTTAGATCCATTGATTGCAATATAAAGAAGAGAATCATGTCTCTGCCTCAAAGACATTTATTCCAAATGTAGCGTTTGTAAGAGAAAGGACTGGTGGCCAAAATACATATGCTATCCAACCATCCAAATTAGTCTTCCTGTAAAGTTTCAGTTCTTTGGTAGAGTAAGAGTTTCAAGCAGCTCATATCTAATCCATTAGTCATTTAAAAGTCTGAATATATGGCAATTAAAGCTGATTATAATAATATCTAACAAGAAAAAACTGATCACTGATAGTAAATATTGAACGAATCTGACTTTTTAGCTTCAGCTTACACAATTTAAGGAAAATAAATAGAATTCTCATCTGATGCATAAAAGTGCACTGATGAAGCTGTAGCAGCAGAGAAAGAAACACACCTCACTGGCCTTATCTCACCTGTATCTCCTGAAGTTTAACATAATTAGGCTTAATTAATTCAACCTAATTATGTGTGTTTCTTTTGCACTGAACAACAAGTATTCATTCCAGGAAGCCATTATTCTTGTCTGAAGAGAAGTGGTATAATTGATTATTTGAAAACTGGAATATCTGTTAATACAGAAAGAACTGGGCTACCAGTCTAGACAAGCAAACTATTTTTGTCATGGCTAAAATTAGGTAAAATAGATCACACTGTTTGGCTGGTGAACTATTGCACATTCTTGATAATTAACTGAAGAGGCCTAAAAGACAGATGTCTGCATAGGAGCTAAATGCCAAAACCCAGGAGATCCTGTCAACATAGGAAGTATAACTGAATGAGAAGATATCATGCTAAACACAAATGTGCTTTTTTAGAGTGAACTTGATCACTCTTCAGGATTACAGAAGGTTCATTGATCAGAGATCTCTTTTCAAGCCCCTAAATGGGAACTTAGAGCTCTAGGTTACACACAAACACCTGTACATAGACATCTACATTAACCTGTCTGCAATCAGAATTAACTCTTATACATGGGGCCAATTCAGCTGCTGAAATACAGACACCTACTGCCATTGGAGACACGACAAGGTGTCCTCCACACCAGTCTGTCATACACAGAGCAGGACCTAAAGGAGGTCCCTGGCCTTCTAGAGCAACAGCTGGATATAAAATGAGAATGATAGATTAATATAATATAGTATAATATAATATAATATAATACAATATAATATAATATAATATAATATAATATAATATAAATTGTATATTTATGATTTATTATATTGTAATATTATTATAATATAATTTTTATTAGATTATTATTATTATTATTAACCATAAATGCAGTACCTTGTCAGCACTTAGAGTGTAAAAACCATGAGAAGGACGACTCTGGTCTCACTGTTTCTGACTTTTTGTTGTGTGATATATGTGAGAGACATAGGTCCTGTTTTAATGAACTTTAACTAGTACATGCTAACTTTGACTGTAAAGCAAACTGCAGACTGACATCTTCTCTAAAACCAAAAAAATTTAATCATGTATTTACCTCCCACTTTTTCAACTACATCTCTCTTTTCTCCTGACTGAGCATTATGAGTGAAATATATAAATACAAAATGAACAGCATGAAAATGAAATTAAATTCTTGCTGGATATTTGATAGACTAAAAAAGTGGAAAATTCTGATATTAAATTAAGCCTTGCTGAGTCTTGAGAGCAGCTTTCCAAACGGTTTAAACTGGAATGCTTTGGTAGGATTATAGGTCAGGGAAAGTCTTCCTGACTGGAGATCAGTAACCAGCTCTAGTATATGACTTCAACTAAACTAAATAAAATAAGAAGGGATGTGGCAGAGCAATTTTGAATAATCTCAAAGAGTATTACCCATGAGATAAACCCACATGTTTTAAAAACCCTTACCTTTTACTGAACATTTATCAAAGTTCCTCTTTTGTCAGGGAGCTGACTTTTTTTGAGGAAAAGAAAATTAAGTTCTTTGTCCCTTTCTTCCCTTCATCTTGTAGAAGATTTTATGATTTTATCTCATAAAGATAAAAAGATTAGAAGAAGACTTCTTGCTTGAAAGCAAATTTTATTGAAACGCAACAGACAGTTTTTAGGTGTCTCCTTGCCATCCTGAAGCATAATCTCAAAGATTTTCTGATGAAGTCTAATATCCTGTTTGACATAGGAAACAAATAATGATTGAAAATTTATTTTTAAAACCTTTACTACTACAATGTATCTCAAAGTTAATAAAAGGTACAAAATAGGGTTAGGCATCTAAGTACTCGCTTTATCAGGAAGATCAAAATCTACTTAAAACTCTTTCTAAGGTAGATGGTTCTCCTTGCAGAAAGACTTAAGAGGTTACAGAGAATAAAAAAGTCTGTGATTCTCAATGAATTTGATGAAGAAGGGATCTGTCTATCATTCACCACTGATAATTAATATATCCTCCATGTAATTCTTAGAGAATACGTTTTTCTTCAGAATGCCCACAGACAGTCCCATCCTCCCTTCTGGTTTCCTCACGAGAAGGCTCCAACCTATTCAGTTTTGGGGTTTCTTTTGAGAAGGGTTTCTGTATCACTGGCAGTCAGAATGAAAGTAGATGCTTTTGCAAAAGTACTAAAGGTATAAAATATACTCCTCTGCCTTGCTATGTCTTGGTCTGTCTCCCCAAACAACTATTTTAAACAATATGTAGGAAAGGGAAGTTAAACATCTTATGCTGGGTATTTCAAAGAAGGCACCTCTTTGAAAGTGTCTGGAAACAAAATTATAGAATCATTTCAGCTGTGGGTTAAGACCTCTAAGAATATTCAGTCCAACCATTAACCTAGCACTATAAGTCCAAATCTAATAGGAAGCAGCTTGATTTGAGCATGTTACCACTTCACTGTGGTGTGCCAGCCTCATAACCTAGCAGTGAACACACTTTTGTGTTTTAGAATACTTAAAGGGATATCTTCTATGGTAGGAGGTTATCACCAGAATCCTGACAAATTTTAGACTTCTATGGTGAAGAAACCTGTTTCTGGACAAGGAAGTCCAGAGTCCCTTTTAAGACGAAAGCATTTGCAATGCAGAGTAAATTTTACCCCAACACTTTCTTAATGACTGATTAAATTAAAAAAAAAAAAAAGTCCCCTTTGCTCAGGTGAATGTGTAGCTGCATAGTAACATATCTAAGTCTTTGTGCACTGGTGTAGCTTGTGCACACTACTTTCCCATCCCATGGAAGGCACATGGTTTCATGGTTGTTTTTTGGGTTTTTTTGCTTTGTTTTGGGGTGTTGGGGCATTTTTGTTTGTTTGGTTTGTTTCTTTGTTTTGTTTTGATGTAAGTTTTTCAAACTATAACCAATTCTGAGAACAGTATTCACATCTTGATGTTCTTCCGATTATGGAATATTGCTCTGATTAGACTTCTGTCCTAATTATATTATAGGAATAGAAATTCTTGAGGACCATCCAACAACAGAAGATGCTACAGAGTTAAAGTGACTAAATAATCAGCATTTTAATTAAATCCTAATGAGAAGTAATGTGTCATTTTTGGATGTAAAACTTTGAGTAACTCTTTAAGTCACTTGAAACAAATAACCCTTTAACATATTAGATGCTTTTTCTCTGAAGGGGGCTAATGGTTTAGTGTAGCCCAAAATTAAATATTTGTCATTTGGAGAATTTTGCTTATGTTGGTGCTAGGCTCTGTGGGAACCTCCTGTAACTGTGACAATGTCGACTTTTTCCCTAATATTGATTAAAAAGATTATTAAAAATATTTTCAGCAAAATTAAAAGAGCCTAGACATTACATTTTTCATAAATCAAAACTAATCATGCAATGCATTTCAATTAAAAAGACAACAAATTTTCCAAACTTAAAGCTTCACTAGGCAGGATGAGGGTACATGGGTTCTTAAGGGAATTTTTGTTTGTTTCTTTGTTTTGTTTTATTTGATTTGAGTATGGGATACCATGCTTCTGAATGTATTTCTAGTGTGATTGTATTTTTTTTCTAAATGCTTACTAAATTGATCAATGGAAATACCAAATATTTATATGCTAATCTCCCTGATTATTTGTTTCAATGGCAAAAAATTATTCAGATAGAGCTGGAAGTACAAGGTATTACTGAAATTACTGTAGTTTATTTTTTTTAAGATTCCTGACCCTTAACTTTTGCAGCTACAATGACTGCATCAGTAATGCACACAGGAATAATTGTTAACTGTCAAGAACACAATGTATTTCTAATAATATTCCATCAATGACATATGTTTTACATTGTTAAATCATTTTGCCTGAAAAACAGAGGCTCAGAATGGAATATAAAAAGCCCATTCTTTCATTTTCTTTGCATTATTCATAAATGCAGTACCTTGTCAGCACTCAGAGTGTAATCAAAACATAAATGTTGTACGAATATTTTGTGTTCAAACTGCATGTAGGATGTTCCTAAGTTACACAATACGTTGCATTGTCTTTTTTATAGTCAGTATAAAATTCTAACTAGTTGTGTTGTAAGTTCTGTAAAAGCAAGGCTGTCTACTGTTTCCTTTTTGTTCACTGTTTCAAAAGAATGAGTTGAAATTGAAGAAAAACATAAAAGAACCCTCCAGAAAACCAACAATCTGTTTTTATCCTTTACCATTGAATCTCATTCACACTCATTATGCTGTTGCATGGTATAACTTGATATAATTTTCAAACTAACTCTTCTGAGCACTGGGTTTGAGTGTTTCAGAGATAAATAACATTATGAATAAATAAAAAACGCCGCCATGACAGTTGTTTTCTTGTGCAGTGAAGAAAAGGATAATGAAAAGTGAGTTATGTGTTGTAGCAGCCTGGAGTCTCTCACTATGTACTGAAAGCTGAAAAAGAAGTCTAGAATCCTGAGAAATTGTGAAGTAGCAAAGATAAAACGAAATTTAATATGCTCTAATTCAAAAAGAAATAAAAAGAAAAGGGAAAAGGGGATGCCATGATTTGAAATTGAAGGTGTGGGAAGTGAAGTGAAAAGTATTTTCATTGTCCCCTCTGATGAGCAGACTACAGAAAACTTTTCCTCCTATTATACTAAGTGTCTTTCTTGTTACCTTCATAAAATTTCAGCAGTAATATGTAAATAGCACCTTTCAGGATTTTCTTGAATTTTGCTTAGGGACAGTTTAATAGGGAAAAAAACAACTAGAAAACTTAGAAAAAAATCCTCAATTTTAGCTGAAGGTATAACAGAATACCATTTCTTGGAATAAACTTGGCCATATGCATAAATTCAACTGAATGCAAAAATTTTGCTGAATATTTTGCACCAGCACCTTCTCATTTCCAGGCTGAACAAGCACAGTTTTCTCAGCCTTTTTCAAAAGAGGTAATTCAGTCCCCTTTTTTTTTTTTTTTTTTTTTGGTCTTCTTCTGTGGACCTTCTCTGACAGGTCCATGTCTTTCCTTTGCCACCCCAAAGCTGAATGAATGCAGTACTCCAGGTGGGGTCTTAAGAGAATGGAGTAGAGGGACAGGATCACCTCCCTCAACCTGCTGACCATTCTTCTGTGTTTGCAACTCAGAATGTAATTGTCTTTCTGGGCTTCAAGGTGAGCTTATATGTAATTTTTCATCCAGCAGTATCCCCAAATTCTTTTTAACTTTCAATAAATTCACTTCCCAGCTGGCATTGATACTGTGAACTTCCTCAAACCAGATGCTGGACCTTGTACTTACCCTTCTTGAACTTCATGGTGTTCATATGGTTTCACTCCTCAAGCCTGTCACCTCTGGATGACATTCTATCCCTCTACTGAGACAACTGTGTCACTAAACTTGGCATTATCTGCAAATTTGTGGGTGCTCTCAGTGCCACTGCCCATGTCGTTGATGAAGATATGACCTAATGTTTGTCCTAGTATGGACCTTGAAGGACACCACTCATTACTGGTTTCCACTTGGATGCTGAACACTTGTCCAGATCTCACTGGGCTCAGCCACCCAGCTGGTTCCTTTCCCATTTAAAAGTCCATTTGTCAAACCTATGTCTCTCTGATGCAGCAGCAAGAATATTGTGGAGGGACTGTATCAAAGGTATTGCAGAAGTCTGGGCAGATGACTTCCATAGCTCTTCCCTTGTCCACTGGTACATTAGAAGGACATTAGAGTAGCCAGTCTCAATTTGCACTAGGTGAAACCATCTTGGCTGTCTCTAATCACTTCTGTATCTTCCTTATGTTGTGACATGTATTCCAGAGGGATCAGCTCCATTATCTTATGGGTCATGGAGGTGAGATTAGTGCTGAAAGGCTGAGACCCTCACCTCATATTGCTGAGATGAGTGCCAGAGTAGTTTGTGAAAGTGCTCCAACCACTATGATAACAAAGTCTGTTTGATAAATGATAACAAAGTCTGTTTGATACTTTGATCAACAATACATTTTAAAGAAAAGAAGCCAGCTGTACTTCATCAGGTGCTTGTCTTCAGAGAAAGGCTAGACTGACTGTCTCCCAAGGAGTCACAGGTTCCTAGCTTCCACCATTTCTATGCTTAGCCAGTGATAGTCATCCAAGAGAGTGGCTCCAGCTGATAAAAAGTTGTCATTGATTTTCCAAGATCTGGTATTAGGAGACTTCAATCATTGCGCTAAGGCAAAATACTTGATGTCTGTGCTTAACTGAAGAGTCTAGATTGTGGATTTCAGTCAAATACAGTCAATATATGCACCTACCTGAGTTACTTTTCAATATTAAACAATGAGTTTCAGAGTGTACTCTACATAACCACTAGAGTATCCTAGTCATTCATTAAAGTCTGGGAAATATGGAAGAGCCACATCTCTCTAAGATAGCACACAGAAGTTAGAAAAGATGTGTCAAGACATCACAATTATTATTAGAAACATCTGTCTGTATAATTGAATGAAGGGCTATTTATTTTAAAATCTTTAGCCATCTTGTAGCGTGTGATGATACGTTTTTGTTTCTTTTAAAATTATTTTTAGTTTTTTATTTTCATTTTGTTTTTCTCTATCTGCCATTTCTTGACTCTGTATAATACCAGATTTGCTCATGGGCTGAATCTTCACAGAGCTGTCTCCAGTATTCTGGGATTTATTGTATCTTTGTAATCTTCCTACATGTCTTCAGCTCCATATAAATGGAGCAGTTCAACTTTCCTGGCACCAACCCTTGAAATAGGAGTCAGACTGTGCTTTTGCCATGTCTGTATGTACGGTGTGGTATATATCCATGTACATATCTTAAAATGTACATATGCATGTACTGAAGCTGGCCAAAATCTGTAATTTTCAGAAAAATATCAACAATATTGGGCAGGTTGGTTTCTTTTTCTTTTGTTGTTTTGTTTTGTTTTGTTGGGTCTTTTTTAGGACTTATGAAAACTATTTGAAAAATCCCACCTGGGCTATAAGTATTCAGTGACAAAAATTGTGTTAAACCTTCTGTACTACTAATGACTAATTGCTAAAGACAGCATAGGAAATTTAAGCTAACACTGCAGGGTCAATGTTTCTCTAAGTGAAACAGATGAGGCCTAGAATTTCCATCTAACAGACTTAACTAGAAAATCTGCAGTAAAATAAACCTGGAATGAATAAAGTGGACCTAGAATGGTTAAGCTATTTAAAATGAGAAAAGCTGTATCTCAAACACATTGTAAAGACTTTAAAGTATAAATAAAATTCCAATATATTTAATTATATGCAATTAAAATAGATTTCAACCCTCAAAGAACATTTGCTTTAAAATACTACTTAGAGAGAAATAAAAAATGTTAATGGCTTCTAAATTCTCCAGTGGTATAATTTAAAAACAATGCAGCGAATTTATTAAATTTGACATGGAATATAAATATAATTAAACAGGAAAATGCTCATTTTGATTTGAGACCTTCTTTCAGAAGCCATGCAGCACTGGTGTAAGGCAGTTTTCTTTTTAGCATATCTGCAAGAGAAGTATAAATATATGTGATAACAATGGCATCAGTTTCACTTACATAGATTCAAAACCCATGGACACATTTAGAGTTAACTAGTCAAAGTAGGCTAATTGTTCCTACTCTATTTGTTGGAAATTCATTAAGGAACAGGAAACAAAGATGAACATTATGTAAGATGGGTAGAAACAGATTCAGAATAATCCTGACTCTAATGGTACCCATTTTAAGAAACATATTGTCATTCACACAAAATTTGTCTCCTGTGTAGAACACAGGAATAATTTTGAAATCACAATGAATTATAGGATCATAGAACAACCTAGGTTTGAAGGGATCTAAAAAAAATCATCTGGTTCAACCTTCAGAGTGAAAGAGATCCTTGATGAGATTACCTAGAACATCATTCACTTGCACCTTGAAAAGTTCCAGTGAAAGGCAGTCTCCCATGTCTTCAAGAAGGCTCTTCCTTTGATTGATTCTTCTTACTATTAAAAAACAAAGCAAAGCAAAACAAAACAAAAAAAAAAACCCAAAACAAACAAAGAAAAAAAACCCAACAAATCCAACAAAAAACCCATCAGGAGCAACTTTTACTCATTGCCCTTGTCTTTGTGTGACTTATTGAGAAAAGAGTGCTTCCATCCTCTTTGCAGCTGCCCTCTAAGTACTGGAATATAGTGATGAGGTCCTCCTGAGCCTTTTCTTTTCCAGGGAGTAGAGACTTCATCCATCTTTCACCACAAGGCAGGTTTCACAGTAATTTGATTCTTTTGTGGCTTTCTCTGAAGTCTCTCTAGTCTGTGTCTTTTTGAATTTTGGGGCCAGAACTGGCCATATCTGATATGTTAGGAGCGGAAGGAAAGAATATAAATATCAAAACATCCTGGAAATGTACAGATTTTGTTTTAATAAAATTTCAAAACTTAGCTCTAGATTTACTAATATAAACAGTCAATGCTATTCCAGTCTACTGAACTATTCAACCTTACTTGCTATGCAAGAAGTTGTCAGTGTTATAGTGCACCCTGAAGCGGTGTCTTTACATCTAGAGAGTGACACAAAATAAAATGAAATGTTACACAGTTCAGCAGGATGTGCTGTAATTCTCTTGTGGTGTTCTAAAAAGAGTGCAAATAAATGTTCATGCAAGGAAATTGCTAACTAGTCATTGTTTGAACTGTGTACCTTTTCCTTAGAACTATTTGCATTTAATACAATCAAATAAAATTTATTCAGTTAAGTAGTCTTGTATTTAATACTTAATGATAAGGGTAAACAAGTGCTTATATTTATCCTTCCATCTATACATAGATATGTAGATCTGTAAATTTACAGACACCCACATAGATATCTGAGACTATTTGGTATCAAATATTGGTTTTCTTAAACCTCTAATGTTTGCACACATGAGGTCTTTCAGGAAAAAATAGCTCTAATTAACTTTCAGAATAAATAAATTAAACTACCCTAAATAATTTCCTTAATATTCTTTGTAGTGGATTACTGAGGCCACTTCATAAAGTTTGATAAATTACATTTATTCTGTATGAGTTTAATCTTGTTTAAGTAATCCAATTTAAATTCACAGTTCTAGTTTGAATATATTTTCCCAAGTGTCTCCATGTAGACACATCTGAAAGCATATCTAGAGTAAACTGAGGAACCCATTACATATGGATTGGGATAACTGTGCTGGTTTTAATCCAAGGAACATAGGAAGTACTCAGCTATATTTTCTCTTTCAAAATATGAATAAAATTGGTCTAAATGTGAAGTCTATTGCAATTTTGGTTGAATAGAATAATTTACTGAGAAACTTCAGAGACAATACTATGATATCAATGAAAAATGAGTACTAAATTCAGTTTCATTAAAATTTTACACAAGAAAAGTATTATATATTGCAAATTTGTTTCATGTTTGAAGTACAACAGTCAAAAAATTTTTGAATTCACTTCCTTAAGATGATACTCAATATTTCTACAAATCTGATACATTTAGCCATAGTAAAGGTAATGTGAAAATTTCAAGTTTTGCATATCACTAAATCCCACTACAACTTCATCAAAGATTAAAAAGAAGAACCACAAAAAAATGCTTCTTTATCAAGAAAAAAATCTAGATTTCTCCAGTTACTTTAGTAAATCCAGTTGGCCAGTGATTCATTCATGTATGTTACTGAAACTGATTATTATTTTAAAATGCTGCCTAGACAGGACACTGTTCTAAAAGTAGGTAAAAGAATTTAAGATGGTTCTGGTATGGGGTCTGTGACTGTCTGGGCAGAGAATTTTTGTAGATTTCCAGTTTCTGTCACCTGATTCAATCGTATTTGCTCAATAGTTATTTTTCTGTCAAAATCCCCATGATCTAAATGTCCCAACTTTTCTTTACTCTGCTTCCTGTGTGTGATATCTACTTTGTGTAAGAAGATTTTCTATTCTGGCCATTTTGCCCCTATACTGAATGCTTTAACTTTTGTTATTTTCAGCAGTATTTGGCTGCCATTGATTATTATATCTGACCTCTAGCTGCTGGTCGAGAAGGTGAAGCTCTCCTACAGCCTGTGCATCTGATTTACCAAATGTCATTAATGCCTTGGATGCTCAAAAAGTTTCATATGACAATAGATGAACATATTTGAGCAGCTAAATATATGCCCTGGAAAATCAGATTATCCCAGCAATTTAGGCAGAAATTTTAGAATTACACAGAAAACATATATGCTCATTTATGCTTATATTAGCTCAGAAACTGCATATGCCCATTTCTGTTTATTGATTGCAATATGAGGTTTGGGGGGCTACCTGAGATTTAGGCCTCTAACTTTAGGTGCTTAAGATTTCATGTCTTAATTTTATTTCCACTTTCAAAATGAATTCTGAACTAATTTAGCTACTTTGAAATTTTATTCAAAATAGACATTGAAATATACTAGGATATTCAGAAAGCCAAAATACTATTCTCAAGGTGACATAATTATTAACCCCAATTTGTCACACTGCTCACCTTGTTTATAAGGCTTTAATTTGTTAGCTATTTTGTTCTTCAATATTGTGATGAAACCTGCAGAGAAAAAAATCCCAAACCACTGCAAAAAACCAACAAAAAACCACAACAAAACCAACAAACAAACAAACAAAACATAACAAAAAACCCCAAACCAAAACTAACAAAAAATGGAAAATGAAGAAGGAAAGTTTCCAGGGAATTATGGTATGCTATGGAATAATAATCACAAGATCTTTCCAACCCTTCCCAGACTCTTCTTTGTTGAGTTAACATGCTAGTTATTTATGGTGGTATCTTATGGTACCCTTTGGGTAGGCGTTATGTTGAGATGTGTGGCACAAAGCAATCAAATTCTTGAAGCAAGTTCTGTTATCTCAACAGGAGTGTTAGTGCAAGGGTAGAACTCCCCTGATGAAACAGAGAGTGTCTGACCCAAGGGTGTCACCCTTGGTGGGTCACTGGAGGGTCTGACCCAAGGGTATCCACCCAAGAGTTTTAAGAGAGCCAGCTGATATCATTGTGGTGCTACTCTCCATAATCTTTGAGAAATCATGGAGAAATCTCAGAAAATTAATAGAAGATAGTTATCCCCATCTACAGCAAGGGCTTAAAGCTGTTTCCAGGAAATTAAAAGGCTCATCACTCTCACTTCATTCCTTGGGAAGGCTATGGTAGAAAACCTCCTAGGAGCTATCACAAGGTATATGAAGCAGATGATTGGCTAGAGCCTGCATGGAATCACCAAGGGAAAATTGTGCTTGACAAACCAGATCATGTGTGACAAAGTAATCTGATTGGTTGATATTATGTGAGCAGTGGACATTATCTCCATGGATTTCTTCAAGGCTTTTAATAGGTTTTACCATAACCTTTTCCTGGAGAAATGGATGTATTACGGTCTAGACAAGTTTCTGTGTGGTGGGTGGGGAATTGTCTGACAGGCTGTACCTAGAGGGTGATGGTAAATTGTTCCTTTCCAAACTGTCAGCCTGTCACAGGTGGGGCCCCCAAAGATCAATATTTGACCCAATGTTTTTTAGTATCTTTGTAAATTATCTGGATGATGGGATCAAGTACCTATAGGGAGGTTCTATAAAATCATTCTATTGGTCATGCAGAAGACAAATCTTTAAATCTTTAAGCTTCACTGTGTCATACCATGGAAGAAGAGAGAGAGAAAAAAAGGTGGATGAAAGTAAGATTTTTTTTTATATTGGGCCTAGTCTGATAACAGAAAAGTTGGAATTTAGGTATATGGAATTTTCTTGTGGACACAATTACAATACTGTGTTATTGACACCAAAAGATCAATTTAAATGTTTAGCTTTTCTATTTTCCTAGTTTTTTTCCCAGTACAAAAGCTATGTATGTCTACTTCAGCAAATGTACTTCAACCTTTACATATCTTCTGCTTCTTGGAGTAATTTATGACCATGGCCAGCCTACACTCCATTTGTTTAACTGATTTTAGTTTTTCTGGCAGCAGTGGCATGTCTGGATTCAAGATCATGCAGTATTACAACCACTTTTGCTTTTTTGAGATAAGCTTTGGTCTCATTAAGATTCTACTAGATAAACTAATGCAGGTCTGGCTTCCTTTTATTGATTAAACCTTGTGGCCTTTCTCGAAAGAGGGAGAGAAACTTTTTGGAAGAACTTGTAGTGATCAGATGAGGGGCAATGGTTTTACTCAGAAAGATTTAAACTACATATAAGGAAGAAAATCACTATGAGGAGGGCAGTGAAACATTGGAACAGGTTGCCCAGAGAAGTTGTGAATTCCCCACCCTTGGAAGTGCTCAAGGCCAGGTTGGATGGAACTTTGGGTATCCTGGTCTATTGAAGGATGTCCCTGCCCATGGCAGGAGGGTTGGAACTTTGTTAATTCTAACACAAACCATTCTATAATTCTGTAATTCTATACTCTAAATGTCTCCTGTCTTAAACATTTCAGAAAGCAAGGCTGCTCAGATTGTCTCATATAGGTTTTAATTTGTATGGGTGTTTGTATCTGGAAGTACATATGTTAAAACATAGTTTTATGGATTCAGTGATGAAATTCTAGCAATATCCTAGCAATGTCCCACTCATTTGGATCAAGATTTTATTTTACATTTAATGTTTTTGTAAGAACTTGTAAGAACTTCAATAACTGTGCAGAGATAAACAGAACAAGTTGTTCAGTGATATTTTAAATCACAAGACCAAATTCTTCTTCTCATTGTTAAAGGCAAAGAATAAGGAATTGTGCTCTTTGTAAGGGAGTCCCTGGACTTCATGGCAGACCCAGGGACAAGAGCTGAGCCAGCTGAGAGCTGGTGAGGATTAGAGGGCACTCTAACACATCATTGAGGGTGTGAGCTGCAGATGGTCTGACAAGGAAGAACAGATAGATGAGGCCTTTTCGAGATGAGAGGGATATCTGCTGGAGGGAAAACCAACAGGATGCTTATGACAATTGCTTGACACAGGTCAAGGAGCTAATGAGGGGAGATATTCTGGGCCTCATATTTACTAACAAGAGATGAGAAGGACAGAAGCAGCCTTGGCTGAAGCCACCATGAGCTCGTGTTTATAATCTTGAGATGAGGGAACAGCATCTCAGTCCTCCATGTCATAAGACCAGACTTTTCATATATCTGTTTGGAAGAATCCCAAGGAATATGGTACTGAAAAATGAGAGGTAGAAAACAACTGGTTGCTTTTCATGATCAAGAACAATTAATTCTGATGAGAAGCAGCTCAAAGAAAGACAGCAGGATGTCTGGATGGATGAACAAATACTAAGCTTAAATGTAAAAAGAAAACATAAAAAATAAACTTGGGTACAGGTGACAGGCAGAAAAATAGCCTCTCAGCAGCAGGAATGCTGTTGAAACAGAGTCCTCTTTCCCTTCCCTTCTCTTCTCTTCTCTTCTCTTCTCTTCTCTTCTCTTCTCTTCTCTTCTCTTCTCTTCTCTTCTCTTCTCTTCTCTTCTCTTCTCTTCTCTTCTCTTCTCTTCTCTTCTCTTCTCTTCTCTTCTCTTCTCTTCTCTTCTCTTCTCTTCTCTTCTCTTCTCTTCTCTTCTCTTCTCTTCTCTTCTCTTCTCTTCTCTTCTCTTCTCTTCTCTTCTCTTCTCTTCTCTTCTCTTCTCTTCTCTTCTCTTCTCTTCTCTTCTCTTCTCTTCTCTTCTCTTCTCTTCTCTTCTCTCTCTCTTCTCTTCTCTTCTCTTCTCTTCTCTTCTCTTCTCTTCTCTCCTCTCCTCTTCTCTTCTCTCCTCTCCTCTTCTCTCCTCTCCTCTCCTCTCCTCTCCTCTCCTCTCCTCTCCTCTCCTCTCCTCTCCTCTCCTCTCCTCTCCTCTCCTCTCCTCTCCTCTCCTCTCCTCTCCTCTCCTCTCCTCTCCTCTCCTCTCCTCTCCTCTCCTCTCCTCTCCTCTCCTCTCCTCTCCTCTCCTCTCCTCTCCTCTCCTCTCCTCTCCTCTCCTCTCCTCTCCTCTCCTCTCCTCTCCTCTCCTCTCCTCTCCTCTCCTCTCCTCTCCTCTCCTCTCCTCTCCTCTCCTCTCCTCTCCATCATGTTTTTAACCATGTACTGTTATATTTTCCAGTCTTTCCAGAAATATGTAGTACTATCTTCTTCAAAATTAAATTAATACAGAAAATTGAGAGAGAAATGGAAATAAGAAAATGTGATTATGAGTTTTCAGATTTCACGCTGGAAAACACAGAATAAGGTCAACAGAACTGTCAAGGTCTGGTAAGTTGCTGAGTTGTTAAGAATGACAAATTGTTGACCATATTGCATTTTATTGGATATGTGACACTGAGTAGGAAACTCCTGCTCCACCACATGCAAAATGGAACTGATGTAATTGTATTGTTCCTTCTTGTGCTGAAAATCCCATCTATTCATCTTCAGCCAAATTCCACCCACCATGTAACAGTTTTAACAAACTCCTTTTTTTTTTCCCTGATTCTGAGGTACTCACAGTTTTAATGCATTTTACCAATTTTAGAAATCTGTTATTGAGGTCTTTGGGCAAAATTCTGTATTTCCAGTTCAACTGTGATTCTAAAGTCAGGCTTTCCAAGCAAATTCATTGTAACTGTGGGAAGAAATATGAATGCCTGCACAAAACCAAAAAGGCCAAATGCAATGCCAAAGGGCTGCCATTTGGTCCTGCTTTTCACAATTGGCCAGAGACATATCTTCTGGCATGGCACACTTTGTGGGCTTCGAATAGAGGGGTTACAACTCTGAGAACCAAGGTGTGCTCTCAGTGGTCTAAGTGCAAATGGTTCTTCTGGAGAGGTAGAGAGCTGGTCTAGATATAATTTTGTGCAGAAGAAATACCCTCTCATGCAAGTGCTAGGAAAGCCATGGAATTTGATGGCATGCCTCAAGTCTTGGGTACCCTTTTGAGCTCAGACAGTGATTAATTCTTGTCTGGCTGTTACTTAAAGCTTTTTTCTTCAGGATACATGTTCAGCCCTTTATTTAGTACTGCTGTATTTTTGTAAAGAATCTGTGGTGATTGTGTAAATATATTTGCTTTATTTTTTCCAAAACAACAGCATTACACATGGATATAAATTGTAAATCTATTGGTTTATTGTTGGTTTTTTTTCTGTTCTGATGAATATTATTTTAGATTTGACACTTTTTTTCTTCCTATTAAATACATCTGTTTTGCTTCTAGATCTATAGGAATAAAAATTTCGTACCTTGCAACAAAAAAGATACTCTCTCTGTTTTTACAACAAATGCCCATGACATTAAGCAAATGTATTGATTTCTTCAGAGCTTTCTGTAATTTTACCTTATCCTCTTCCAGACTGAACTCTGTTTCTAGCCAATTTATGCATAAAAAGAAGCTTATTCAAAAAAAGAAAAAAACTTGAATAATAGAGATCGTATTATTAGTGGTTATATTACAGATAACTGACTGATTAAATTGGTCTGGCAGTTATTAGTAAATACTTTGTAAAACTACTCATAATAAATATCTGACAAAAATATTTATCTCAGTTGACGCTACTGACACTAGAAGTCATTTATATAAAAATTACCAAAATATATAACCGAGATCAGAGTTTGGATTTCCGTTTTAACTTCTTTCTCTATCCCTACCTTGTGATTTTTGTGGATTTAGTAAATCTTTTATAGATACACATATAAATACAGGGGTTATAAAATATCAGCTTTGAAGCTATATTTTCGTATAATTTTTAATTTAATTGCTGGTTTAGATTTTTAATAGAACCATGCCACGATTATTAAAGGTATGTAACACCTTCTTTCAAGTGCAAAAATGAAATATGGATTGTATTTTAGAAATGGAATTGCAGACTGATGAGACATTTCATTTATAAAAGAGCTGACAGAAATACACCTCTGGCAGTGTGGCTGTAAACCTTTGTTATATTATGATATTCAGTACTTTGAACAAGAAAATGGTCAGAATTTGTTTTTTTTTCATGCAGGGATGTAGCTCTCTGGCTTCTTCTTGAAATTCGTTTTTATTGAACCATATTTATTAGGTTAGACTATATTTCTTGAGAAAAAATTCAATAATATTAGCCCTCATGTTATAATTGGTGTTAGATTAGCAATGCTAGAAAAAAAAGCAAGCAATTCAGTGATAAATATATTGACACATTCCTTTAAGCTGCAGATGTAAATTTTATGCATGCCATAAGAGCTAGCCTAGATAAAAACTATGAGAACATTGGGGGTGGAGACAGAAAACAGAGACACAAAGAGAGAAAGAAGTGGAGGAGATGGGAGACATTAGAGACTGGGCATTGATGTTCCCCAGCCTTCATAAACTGGAGGCATGCTCAAGGCTCTGCCTCAGCCACTGGTCATTACTGGTGTCTTGGGAACCTGGACATACTTTTAAGACTGGCTGAAGTTTTATAGCTCAGAAGCTTTCTTGACTTCTGTCTCTCAAAGGAACCTGAAACTTAAATGAAAATTTAACTTGTGTGACTAAACTCCTAAGCTGTATGTACTGCAGTATCAGACTTGATTGATTTTTGAATCTGCTGATACCTGTCTTAAGTCCAAATTTTTAGATGGTCATCTCCAAAGATAGTGTTTAGACCTCTTTTAGCTCCTTACAGACAAATATCTAGACCCATTAGAATACCCACCCTGCACGACCTTGAGCATTACTCAGAGCTGTCAGCTGCCACTCTAACATGACCGTGTGTCCTAAAGCTGTCAGTACTCTGAGAATGTCATGGATGACTTGGATCCTCCTCTTACTAAGAATGAGATGTTTATGAATGAGCAATTGAAGTGAGTCTCCACTCACATGAAGATGTGCTATTTCCTCTTGCAGTAACCTAAATGTAGGTGAAGGCTGAACAAACATCATGGTGTAATTACTCGTTAATCCGTAGGTGTCCAATGTCGTGGGAGATGTGCCATACTGGCTGAGCTGCCTGAAGGCCTGCCACCACTTCCATGCCACACAGGTAGCCCAAAGGCACTGCACCACATCCCACAGCCCTGAGCAGATGCCTCTTATAACATAGGATGTCCAAAAGAGCAGCAAAGCTGTTTTTTGGCCAACTGTACTGTTTAATTTTAGGTGGGGATAGCTTTACAGGCTCCACTGACTAGACTTTGTTGGGTAAGAATCCTAGATTCTGAGCTAGTATTTCCTATGAAAATATGAGTGTAGCTATTTAGTGTTCAGTATATACAATCTACAGTTGAAATCTACCTCTTTGGTTTTCAATGTATCTACATGTTGAAAGCTTCCAGGTCAGCTGCTTGGATACCTTTGAAAACTCCATTGCCCGTGTAAATACACACAAATAAAATTGGAATAAAACCTCATTGAAAAATAACACTAAATGAAAAAAAAAGTAAACTGCTTTTATTTTTTTTTAAATTCTATTTATTTTTTATTGTGATTTTAGCAAAATGCTAGAGAAACAATCCTTAACTAACCAACCAACCAAAACTAAACTCCAAACTGGAAAGTTCATTATCTACAACTGTAGTTTAGTGTTTGTTGTTAAGAAGCATTTTTCTTTCTGAACTGTATCATGTTTCACTTGTTTGCTTTGCTTATCACAAGTAAAACATTAGGAACTGCATATTGCATAAAAATATATTTAAACACAACAAAGGCAATAATGAATAATCAGTCTAGGGGAACTGTTGAAGAGAGAGTTTTCTTCACATAAAAATCTTTGTTTGAGTCAAATTCTGGCGCCATCAGCTTTATTAATTTTTAGTTTGTAGTATTTGTATTGACTATTAGATGACTCTGTAGACCATAGTACAGTGTCTTAAAATAATTGGTTAACTTTTAAAAAACAGAATATCAAAAATATAAATTCCAATTAGGTTAAGCTAAATTATTAATATATCTTTATTAGATACTTAGGTCTCATTTCCCTTTTAGATTTAGAAATACTGCTGTTTGGCAGTACTCCTGTCTTTTTTTGTGTTCTTTTTGCTTCTCCTCTTTTCTTTCTCCCTCCCCTTACTAATTTTCCATTTTAATTTTAATTGACACTTTGATTTTTTATTTTTCTTTCCCTACCC